>NC_134357.1:440253743-440928228 GCF_048569485.1 Anomaloglossus baeobatrachus | reverse complement strand
GCCCTGGTGGCAGGTGGCACGCTGGGTAATAAGGGGTTAATACCAGCTATGTTTTACCAGCTGGTATAAAGCCCGAGATTCTTAATGTCAGGCCAAGTTTAACCTGGCCATTAAGAATCTCCAACAAAGGGTTTAAAAAAAAGACATCACACAGAGAAAAATACTTTATTAGAAATAAATACACAGACACAGTAGGGACTCCATGTTTATTACTCCCTCTCACCCCTCCACGATGGAGAGATTTCTGTACTGACCATGCCAGGGGAGAGCGAGGAAAAGAGAGCGAGCTGGGGGGGGAGAAGAGAAAGGGGGGGGAGAAGAGAGCGAGCGGGGGGGGGAGAAGAGAGCGAGCAGGGGGGAGAAGAGAGCGAGCGGGGGGGAAGAGAGGGGGGGAGAAGAGAGAGAGGGGGGAGAAGAGAGAGGGGGGGGGAAGAGAGGGGGGGAGAAGAGAGAGAAGGGGGGGAGAAGAGAGAGAGGGGGGAGAAGAGAGAGAAGGGGGGGAGAAGAGAGAGAGGGGGGGGAGAGAGAGAGGGGGAGAAGAGAGAGAGGGGGAGAAGAGAGAGAGGGGGAGAAGAGAGAGAGGGGGGGGGGAGAAGAGAGAGAGGGGGGGGAGAAGAGAGAGAGGGGGGGAGAAGAGAGAGAGAGAGAGGGGGGAGAAGAGAGAGGGGGGGGAGAAGAGAGAGGGGGGGGAGAAGAGAGAGAGGGGGGGAGAAGAGAGAGAGGGGGGGAGAAGAGAGAGAGGGGGGGAGAAGAGAGAGAGGGGGGAGAAGAGAGAGAGGGGGGAGAAGAGAGAGAGGGGGCGAGAAGAGAGAGAGGGGGGGAGAAGAGAGAGAGGGGGGGAGAAGAGAGAGAGGGGGGGAGAAGAGAGAGAGGGGGGAGAAGAGAGAGAGGGGGGGAGAAGAGAGAGAGGGGGGGGAGAAGAGAGAGGGGGGAAGAAGAGAGAGAGGGGGGGAGAAGAGAGAGAGGGGGAGAAGAGAGAGAGGGGGGAGAAGAGAGAGAGGGGGGGGAGAAGAGAGAGGGGGGGAAGAAGAGAGAGAGGGGGGGAGAAGAGAGAGAGGGGGGAGAAGAGAGAGAGGGGGGGAGAAGAGAGAGAGGGGGGGGAGAAGAGAGTGGGGAAAGAAGAGGGGGGGCAGAGGTGCTTCTTCAGGCAATGTATCCATCTCTTCCAGTGGCCCTGGTGGCAGGTGGCACGCTGGGTAATAAGGGGTTAATACCAGCTATGTTTTACCAGCTGGTATAAAGCCCGAGATTCTTAATGTCAGGCCAAGTTTAACCTGGCCATTAAGAATCTCCAACAAAGGGTTTAAAAAAAAAGACATCACACAGAGAAAAATACTTTATTAGAAATAAATACACAGACACAGTAGGGACTCCATGTTTATTACTCCCTCTCACCCCTCCACGATGGAGAGATTTCTGTACTGACCATGCCAGGGGAGAGCGAGGAAAAGAGAGCGAGCTGGGGGGGGAGAAGAGAGCGAGCGGGGGGGGGAGAAGAGAGCGAGCGGGGGGGGGAGAAGAGAGCGAGCGAGGGAAGAGAAGAGAGCGAGCGGGGGGGGAGAAGAGAGCGGGCGGCGAGCGGGGGGGGGGGAAGAGAGCGAGCGGGGGGGAGAAGAGAGCGAGCGGGGGGGAGAAGAGAGCGAGCGGGGGGGAAGAGAGGGGGGGGAGAAGAGAAGAGAGAGAGGGGGGGAGAAGAGAGAGAGGGGGGGAGAAGAGAGGGGGGGAGAAGAGAGAGAAGGGGGGGAGAAGAGAGAGGGGGGGAGAAGAGAGAGGAGGGGGGGAGAAGAGAGAGAGGGGGGAGAAGAGAGAGAGAGGGGGGAGAAGAGAGAGAGAGGGGGGAGAAGAGAGAGAGGGGGGAGAAGAGAGAGAGAGGGGGGGGGGGAAGAGAGAGAGGGGGGAGAAGAGAGAGAGGGGGGGAGAAGAGAGAGAGGGGGGAGAAGAGAGAGGGGGGGAGAAGAGAGAGGGGGGGGAGAAGAGAGAGAGGGGGGGGAGAAGATAGCGGGGGGGGAGAAGAGAGAGAGAGGGGGGGAGAAGAGAGAGAGGGGGGGAGAAGAAAGAGAGGGGGGAGAGAAGAGAGAGGGGGAGAGAAGAGAGAGGGGGGAGAAGAGAGAGAGGGGGGGAGAAGAGAGAGAGGGGGGAGAAGAGAGGGGGGGAGAAGAGAGAGAGGGGGGGAGAAGAGAGAGAGGGGGGGAGAAGAGAGAGAGGGGGGAGAAGAGAGAGAGGGGGGGAGAAGAGAGAGAGGGGGGGAGAAGAGAGAGGGGGGGAAGAAGAGAGAGAGGGGGGGGAGAAGAGAGAGAGGGGGGAGAAGAGAGAGAGGGGGGGAGAAGAGCGAGAGGGGGGGGGAGAAGAGAGTGGGGAAAGAAGAGGGGGGGCAGAGGTGCTCTGTCACCAACTGTCTCCACTCTGTGACTTGTGGTGCAGGTGACAGAGTGCAGACAGTTGGTCCCATGCAGCAGGACAGATGGCAGAGCACAGCGGTGACATGCCTGTCAGTGTCTTGCTGCTGGGAGGAGCACACGATCACACTGCCCGACACCGGCCGCTCTCCTGACATCGCAGCAGAGCGGGCGGGTGGACAGTGTGATCACATACTTACGTGCAGGGGGGGATTCAGCTGAAGAACCCCCCCCCTGTACTGCACACTGGCGCCCCGTGCCTCACCATCTGCAGGACGCTTCCGGCTCCACACTGACGTCCTCCGGATCCTCCCCTCGATGCTGAGCTGTGACGTGCGGTAGTCACCGCCCACAGCCCTGTCACTCAATCTGAGTGGCGCCGGCATCCTGTGACGTACCCGTCTTGTTTGAGAGCCCGGAAATGCCGGGACGTCAGAGGATGCCGGCGGCCACAGCTCCAGGGGGTCATGTGACAGGCACTGAGCGTGCAGCATAGCGCCGCTCAGTGCCAGAAATGGAAATACAAGCCAATGGAGAAAATACCTAGAATTGTAAGTAGAACTTCGACAGAAAATAAAAAAAATGGGTGAACCACCCCTTTAAGTCTAATGTGACTACAGACAAAAAAAAAAATCACCTTTTGTTTGATAGCGTCAAATATTCTGCCCTTGACCTAAACGAATGAAGGAATTTTCATACAAGACGTTAATTAGTGGCGCCCTAATTTAGCTGCGACCTCTTCATCTATTCCATTAAGTGAGCAGTGGGGGTCTCATTTCTGTAACTTGCTATGACCAGCAGAACCAAAATGCAGAGGAACATTTTCTGTGCTTTATTATCTGACACAGTGCTGCCTATTAGTGATGAGCGAGTACTAAAAAGCTCGGGTGCTCGAAGCTCGGGCCGAGCCTCCCAAGATACTCGTGTACTCGGCCCGAGCACCGAGCCCAATGTTATCCTATGGGAGACCCGAGTATTTTTGTGAAATGACCCCCCGGCAGCATGTAGAAACCCTAAAAATGTCACAAAAGTCTCAGAAGAGTGCTCAAATGACATGGCATCAGCATGGGGAAGACCCCTTGAAGCATTTATCACTCAAAAGTCACAGCTGTGAACAATTTTGTCCAAGTTTTACGCCATTTTTACGGACTCACCAGAAAACCTTCCAAAATGACACCAAAATGAATTTTCATGGCGGAAATGTTAAGGGCACATACCCAATAGTGAAATAGAGCTGGTGTATGTTACTTTTTGAGATTATTACATGAAAGATTTTACATGAAAACCTTGTGTGGCACTCCGATGTCCAAAACGCACGTTTTGTGCTTTTTACTAGCGATGTCGGTCATTTTTTTTTTTTTATTCTATCTCCCTCAGTCCGTCGGTCTGTCTCTCTCTGTCTTGTCTGTCCCCCTCTCACAGTCTGTCGGTCATTCTCCCCCCTCTCTCTTACTTACCGTTCCCCGATCACTGCCGCGGCGCTGCACAGCTGTTCAAACTCCGGTGGCTTTTCCTCTTTTGAAAAAGCCGGCCGCTCATTAATCAATCTCCTATTCCCTGCTGTCCTGCTTTTCGGCGCCTATGATTGGTTGCAGTGAGACACGCTCCCACACTGAGTGACAGGTGTCTCACTGCACCCAATCACAGCAGCCGGTGTGTGTGTGTATACTGTGCAGTGAAATAAATAATTAAATAATTAAAAAAAACGGCGTGCGGTCCCCCCAATTTTAATACCAGCCAGATAAAGCCATACGGCTGAAGGCTGGTATTCTCAGGATGGGGAGCTCCACGTTATGGGGAGCCCCCCACCCTAACAATATCAGTCAGCAGCCGCCCAGAATTGCCGCATACATTAGATGCGACAGTTCTGGGGCTGTACCCGGCTCTTCCCGATTTACCCTGGTGCTTTGGCAAATCGGGGTAATAAGGAGTTAATGGCAGCCCGTAGCTGCCACTAAATCCTAGATTAATCATGTCAGGCGTCTATGAGATACCTTCCATGATTAATCTGTAAATTACAGTTAAAAAACACACACACCCGAAAAATCCTTTATTAGAAATAAAAAACACTAACAAAGTCCCTCATTACCAATTTATTAACCCCGACAAACCCTCCATGTCCGGCGTACTCCACAGTCCTCCAGCGTCGCGTCCAGCTCTGCTGCATGGAAGTGACAGGAGCTGCAGAATACACCGCCGCTCCGGTCACCTCCACGCAGCTAATGAGATGAGTATAGCGATCAGCTGAGCTGTCACTGAGGTTACCTGGATCCAGTGGTGGATGCAGCGGTGGCAGCGGGTAACCTCAGTGACAGCTCAGCTGATCGCGCTACTCACCGCCGCTCCAGTCAGCTCCATGCACCAACTGAGGTGAGTATAGCGATCAGCTGCTGTCACTGAGGTTAATCGCGGCCACCGCTGGATCCAGCGGTGGCCGGGAGTTACCTGACTGACAGCAGCTGATCGCGCTATTCCCTTCATTAGCTGCGTGGAGGTGACCGGAGCGGCGGTGTCTTCTGCAGCTCCTGTCACTTCCATGCAGCAGAGCTGGACGCGACGCTGGAGTCCGTGGAGTACGCCGGACATGGAGGGTTTGTCGGGGTTAATAAATTGGTAATGAGGGACTTTGTTAGTGTTTTTTATTTCTAATAAAGGATTTTTCGGGTGTGTGTGTTTTTTAACTGTAATTTACAGATTAATCATGGAAGGAATCTCGGGGAGACGCCTGACATGATTAATCTAGGATTTAGTGGCAGCTATGGGCTGCCATTAACTCCTTATTACCCCGATTTGCCAACGCACTAGGGTAAATCGGGAAGAGCCGGGTACAGCCCCAGAACTGTCGCATATAATGTATGCGGCAATTCTGGGCAGCTGCTGACTGATATTGTTAGGGTGGGGGGCTCCCCATAACGTGGAGCTCCCCATCCTGAGAATACCAGCCTTCAGCTGTATGGCTTTATCTGGCTGGTATTAAAATTGGGGGGGACCGCACGCCGTTTTTTTTAATTATTTATTTATTTATTTTACTGCACAGTATAGACCCGCCCACCGGCTGCTGTGATTGGGTGCAGTGTGACACCTGTCACTCAGCGTGGGGGCGTGTCTCACTGCAACCAATCATAGGCGCCTGTGGGCGTGGAAAGCAGGGAATATGAGATGGCTGTGTACAGAGCACAGCGCGCCGGCCGGTATAAAGGCTCGGTCACGCTGTGCAGGCCGGCCAATCACTGCAATTCCACAACTAACAGGGCTGTGGCATTGCAGTGGTCTGCCAGCCAATCCCTGCATGAGGGCTGGCTCTCAAAAGAGCGCCAACATGCAGAAATGAAGACCACGAGTAAAGCACGAGTATTGCAAAATTACTCGGTACCCGCCGAGTAGCCCGAGTACAGTGATACTCGTGCGAGTACCGAGTAGTAACAAGCATACTCGCTCATCACTACTGCCTATGTGAGTGTGGATGGGTCTGGTACTGCAGCTTAGTGTCACTAAATGGATTTATACCATTGTAGTCATGGGACAGGCACATTCAAGAGCTGTAAACTGTTAAAGAAAACCTGTCAGTACGATTTTCTAATGTAAAGTAAAGCGATGGCTCTAATGGTGCTAAAATATTGGTTCAATTGATATCTTTGATGAAGAAATCCGATTTGTTGCTGTTCTTTAGTTCAAATTAGGTTTAATTATAATTTTGTACAAAAAGTAACATCAACATTGGAAATCAATTTATCAGTATATGGAGTAATCACATTGAGAAGGCATGTAATTACAAAAAAATAAGTCTAATTTATATCCCAACAGTTAACATAAAATAAACATCTCCTCCGTGGAAGCTCAGGAGGTTTTAAGATGGTGAGTAGGCTAGTAAGATCTGAGTAAGGGTACCTTCACACTTAGCGATGCAGCAGCGATCCGACCAGCGATCTGACCTGGTCAGGATCGCTGCTGCATCGCTACATGGTCGCTGGTGAGCTGTCAAACAGGCAGATCTCACCAGCGACCAGTGAACAGCCCCCAGCCAGCAGTGACGTGCAAGCGACGCTGCGCTTGCACGGAGCCGCCGTCTGGAAGCTGCGGAGACTGGTAACTAAGGTAAACATCGGGTATGGTTACCCGATGTTTACATTAGTTACCAGCGCACACCGCTTAGCTGTGTGTGCAGGGAGCAGGGAGCCGCGCACACTGAGCGCTGGCTCCTTGCTCTCCTAGCTACAGTACACATCGGGTTAATTAACCCGATGTGTAATGCAGCTACATGTGCAGAGAGCAGGGAGCCGCGCACACTGCTTAGCGCTGGCTCCTTGCTCTCCTAGCTGCTGTACACATCGGGTTAATTAACCCGATGTGTACAGCAGCCACATGTGCAGAGAGCCGGAGCCGGCAGCACAGGCAGCGTGAGAGCTGCAGAGGCTGGTAACTAAGGTAAATATCGGGTAACCACCTTGGTTACCCGATGTTTATCTTGGTTACAAGCTTACCTCAGCTGTCAGACGCCGGCTCCTGCTCCCTGCTCGCTTCATTTGTCGCTCTCTCGCTGTCACACACAGCGATCTGTGTGTCACAGTGGGAGAGCGCCTTTGAAGAAAACGAACCAGGGCTGTGTGTAACGAGCAGCGATCTCGCAGCAGGGGCCAGATCGCTGCTCAGTGTCACACACAGCGAGATCGCTAATGAGGTCACTGCTGCGTCACAAAAAGCGTGACTCAGCAGCGATCTCGGCATTGAGCTCGCTGTGTGTGAAGCACCCCTAAGAAAAGGAGTAGGAAGAGGAAAATTAAACAAGGACTTGAGAGGAAGGAACAAGAAGGATCACAGATTAAGCAAGTGGGAACAAACATAAGGGAAGTCCGAGGGAAAAAATATGCGTCATCCAGCCTACACGGGCTCCCCCCCAAACAGGGATAGACCAGTTCCTGCTCATCTTAGTCCCTGGCTAGCCATGAGTCTCTATCAGTCAAATCGCTGAACAAGATCCATGGGGTCCATAGGTCTAGGACTCTCACTGATGTTTCCGTGGTCTGTCCGATCAGTTCCTCCAATCTAAACATGTTATTCAATTCTGTGATCAAGTCCAACCTAGAGGGGTCTGTGTCTGTTTCCAGAATCTAGGTATGAGTCTTCTCGCCACCGCAAGGACGTGTCGAAGGAGACTTTTTTTGAATCTAGAAATCGAAAAGTTGCAGAGCGATAAAAGCGCGAGCTCTGGGGAGGGAGTGACTCTGCACATTGAAAGCCGGTTAATGAGATCAAATATTGCCATCTAGAAGCCTCTAATGGATTCACATGACCACCATATATGCATGTATGAGCCTCTATCTCGTAAGCATCTCCAACAGGTGTCCGGAGTCATTGGGAACATCGCATGGACAGCAGTGGGACAACGGTACCATCTATATAGTATCTTGTACCCACTGAAAAGAGTAGGTTGTCATAAATAGGTATGAGGGGATTAGGGTTTGAGAAGAGGCGCAAAAGCCTTGAGACTTGTCTGACAAAGCAAGCTAGGTTTCTTATAAGGAAGGAGGGCATGATACTTAAGGCCGAAGGGGCATGGTTAGACCAGATGAAAACCAGAGGGCTACAACCAGGCGTGTTGTGTTCAATGTTTACCCATCTTTTCCCACCCCTGTGGTGATATAGGTCGAGTATGCATGTACCTAGGGAAGCAATACTGTAGAGGTGAAAGTCTGGGACTCCCAATCCCCCAATCTTCCTAGGACTACTAAGTAGCTGGAAGGATAGCCGGGGCCGCTTGGATGCCCAGATAAACTTATTGATTGCTTTCTTGAGGCGGGAAAAGAAGGATGCTGGGAGCCAGATGGGGAGGCTTTGGAAAAAATATAGCAGTCGTGGCAGCAAGTCCATCTTAACCGCACTCATCCTACCAAACCAAGACAGGTGTAGCTTGTTCCATTGCTCAAGATCTCGCTCTGCTAACCGCAGGGCAGGAACATAATTTTGAGCATATAAACTTGTGACATCAGCCGATATTTTGACTTCTAGATATGTGAGGGGCCCTGATTGCCATTTGAAAGGTAAAGTTGACTGCAAATGGGTGACTAGAGGTCCAGGCAGATTGATATTTAGTATCTCCGATTTGTGCGAATTTATTTTAAAGTTACTTAGGTGGCCATATTTGCAAAATTCTGACATAATGTTGATACAAGTAAAATATATCTTTGTACCGTGTTAGCCAGTAGAGATAAAAAAATTGTTTAAAAGAACAGAGAGTCCTCAGTGGTTGATACCTTTTAATGGCTAACTGAAAAGATGGTAATAATTGTGTACTGTTGGAACATATCCGATTGTACCTGATAGCCTGGCTGTATACAATAGAGTTTTTTATGTGTTTTGGATGTGTACTGTTGGAACATATCCGATTGTACCTGATAGCCTGTCCTGTCCTGTACCATCTTTTCAGTTAGCCATTAAAAGGTATCAACCACTGAGGACTCTCTGTTCTTTTTGACATAATGTTGGGGAGGCTAGTTATAGGGGATGTAATGTATAAAATTAGATCATCTGCAAATAATGAAAGTTTATGTTCTGCGGTCTTGAGAGGAAAGCCCTTAATAGAGGGGTTACGTCTTATAGCCTCTGCCAAAAATTCCATACAAATAACATAAAGCAGTTGTGAGAGAGGACACCCCTGCTTCGTGCCATTTCCAATTTGGAAAGGGGGTGACAAAGAGCCGTTAACTCTTACTTGGGCTGTGAGGGAGGAATAGAGTGCGGACATTCTGTTTATCATGGCCTCCTGGAGGCCTATATGGCGAAGGGCCTGAAATAAAAACTCCCAGTGTACCCTGTCGAAGGCCTTTTCAGCATCTATCGACAGGATGCACATTGGAGAGGCCACCCCCCCTACCCTGCCTATCCGAGACACCATTTTAATAACATTATCTCTGGCCTCCCTTCCCATGACGAATCTTGTTGCTCTTCTTTAATCACAACTGAAGTTTTCTGCTACAAATAATTACATTTCAGTGTTCATGAGCTGTACATTAGGTCTTCTCCTCCCTGTCTGTGATTCCCTGAACCTCCTCCTGCCTCCAGTCTGTGAATGATCTGCATCCTTTCTTTGAAATCTTAACAGTAACAGGTCATTCACAGAATGGAGGCAAAAGGGGCCGGGGAATCACAGACAAGAAGGAGAACACCAGTGGACAATCCGGCCCCTGTGCACTGAAATCTATTTAACAGAAAACTTCAACTGCTGATTAAAGAACAAAAAAGCGGATTTCTTCACCAAAGGTATCAAAGTAATCATTAGAGATGGGCGCACTCGCAGATAACCAGGACCAGTAGGTCTCTGCTATTTTTTTTTTTTTTTAAATCCAGTACCGGTCCAGAATATAAGTCTATAGGAACCAGAATCCGAGGATTAAAAAAGTTGGTGGAAAGGATGGGGGAATAGGAGCATGCGCGGTGTACTCACTGAAGCGCCGTGTTATTTCGGGCCGCTGCTTCCAGGTCGCACATTCACTTCCGGAGCTACGTGCATCTACAGGGGTTGGACAAAATAATGGAAACACCTAACGTTTTGGCATCATAATCTTCGAACATGTTATAAACATGCAAACCGTGACATATGTTAACATTTTGTAGTTGATTATTTGTGTTATGTGATATGTGTATGTAAATTAACTGTTTGTTTTGCAGAATTGTAAGAACATTGATAAGAACCTGATACCAATGGCAGACCTCTCGGATTTTCAAAGAGGCCAAATTGTTGGTGCTCGTATGGCAGGCGCTAGTGTAACAGAAAGTGCCCGAATGCTTGGCGTGTCAAGAGGTACTGTCTCCAAAGTAATGACTGCGTTTGAAAGAGAAGGAAAAATGTCCGCAGCAAAGCACAGGTCCGGCCGAAAGTCGAAGTTGACTGAGAGAGACTCTAAAGCGAATTGTTAGAGAGCATCGCAAGACCACAGCTCCGAAAATCACTGCTGAGCTCAATGAACAACTACAGAACCCAGTTTCCACGAAAACTGTTTGTCGGGAGCTGCACAAATCTGGATTCCACGGAAGAGCAGCAATTAGAAAACCGCTGCTCTCAATGACAAATGTGTCCAAGCGTTTAGAGTGGTGTAGAAACCTCCAGAATTGGTCCCTCGAGCAGTGGAAACATGTGATATTCTCAGACGAATCATCGTTTACCCTATTTCCGACCCCCTGTCGAGTGTACATTTGGAGACAGCCGAAAGAAGCATTCCATCCAGACTGCCTTCTCCCAACCGTAAAACAAGGTGGAGGTTCTGTGATGATCTGGGGTGCTATTTCGTGGATATCCGCTGGGCCAATGATATCCCTTCATGGAAGAATTAACAGCCGAGATTATTTAGGCATTTTGGGCGACCAAGTGCATCCCATGGTTCAAGCACTGTTCCCGGAGGGGAACGCCATCTTTCAGGATGATAATGCACCAATTCATACAGCAAGAATCATTAAAGCATGAGACGAGGAATATTCTAATGAAGTTGAACATCTCATCTGGCCCCCACAATCCCCAGACCTGAACATTATTGAGCATTTATGGTCGATTTTAGAGATTCAAGTTAGACGTCGATTTCTTGGCAACAAGGCTGTGGAGTTGGAGTCGGAGTCAGAGTTGTGGAGTCGGCGTCGATTTTGGTGGAGTTGGTATAAAATTGGACCGACTCCAACTCCTAAAATATATAATAACTTAAGTACAGCGGTTCAATGCAGTATGTGATGAATATTTTTTCATAAGAATTTGGGAAAGTTATGAAATTTTCTATAAATATCTGTTCTATTTCTGACCAAAGAATCTGGGCTTTTAGTTGAGATGAATTTGTGCTGCACTTCAGCTACATGATATAAGTAGTGATGTCACCATTTTACTACAGTAAATTTATCACAAACAAGAGTTATATACAGTTTAAACCAGTTGTTTACATCCACTATCTAAAAAGACACATCTGCAGGTTTTTCTATCTTTCCCGTTTTAGGTCAATTAGGAAACAAAATTATTTATATTTGCCAAATGCCAGAATAATTAATGTTTTAAGGCAATTTTATTACTTTCTGCAAAGTCAAAAGTTTACATACACTAAGGCCATGTGTGCACGCTGCGGTTTTTCATGCGTTTCCACAGCGTTTTGAGCTGCAGCGGTTTTTTACTGTTACTACTACTGTTTGAATGTTCAAACTTTATTTACTGTAGTTGTGTATTTGTAGTGAAAACGCATCTCAATTTAAGCACTGAAAATGCATGTAAAACATGGTCAAAAAGCAGCAAAAACGCTTGCTTATTTCCTGCGTTTATGTGGTCAAAACCAAATTTGACAAAGACAAATTCTGCCAGAGGATGCGTTCATTTCTGCAAGTTACTGAATGCAACGTGCGCACATAGCTAAGAGAACTATGCCTTAAAACAATATGGGAGAGCCCATATGATGATGATATGTCTTTGGAAGCTTCTGGTTTATTGGCAACATCTGAGTTAATTAGAGACACAACTGTAGTTGTACCGGTGGATGTATTTTAATGCACACCTTAGGCTACTTTCACACTTGCGTTGAACGGCATCCGTCACAATGCGTTGTGTGACGCATGTGACGGATGCGTTGTAAATAGTGTGATATAAAGGCAACGGATTCCTGTGAAATATCATATTTCGTTAAGCCGAGAGAGAGAGAGATCATCACTCATCCCATCATCACTGAACACACCCCGGCACTACCGCACCCATCATCACCGCACACACGCAGGCACTACCCCACTCATCATCACCACACACACCCCAGCACTACCGCACTCATCATCACCGCACACACCCCGGCACCACCGCACCCGTCATCACCGCACACACCCCAGCACTACCGCCCCCATCATCATGACTGCATACACACCGGCACTACCGCATTCATCATCACCGCACACACCCCGGCACTACCGCACTCATCATCACCGCACACACCCCGGCACCACCGCACCCGTCATCACCGCACACATGCAGGCACTACCGCTCCCATCATCATGACTGCACACACCCCGGCACTACCGCACTCATCATCACCACACACACCGGCACTACCGCCCCCATCATCATGACTGCACACACCGGCACTACCGCACTCATCATCACCGCACACACCCCAGCACTACCGCACCCATCATCACCGCACATACCCCGTCACTACCGCATTCATCATCACCGCACACACGTAAGCACTACCGCTCCCATCATCACCGCACCCACGCACGCACTACTGCACCCATCATCACCGCACACACCGGCACTACCACCCCCATCATCGCCGCACACACCTCGCCACTACCGCCCCATCATCACCGCACACACTTCCTCAGTGACTTCCCCGCTGACAACGCGACTCCCTTCAGTTGCTGCCTGGAGCTGACAGAGAGCGGCGGTGTTCTAGGGCCGCTCCTGTCAGCTTCATGTAGCAGAGCTGGATGAGTCGCGGGACCTCGTGAGGATTATGCCGGACCTGGAGGGGTATTTGGGGATTAATAAAGTGGTGAAAGAGGGTGTTTTTTTATCTTTTATTCCAAATAAAGTATTTTTTCGGGTGTATGTGTTTATTTACTTTCACTTATAGGTTAATCATTGTGGGTGTCTCATAGATGCCTGCCATAATTAACCTAGGACTTAGTGGCAGCTATGGGCTGCTGCCATTAACTCCTTATTACCTCCATTGCCACCGCACCAGGGCAATTCGGGATGAGCCGGGTAGAGTCTCGGGACTATCGCATCTAATGGATGCGGCAATTCCGGGTGGCTCCTGGCTGATATTTTTAGGCTGGGGGGCTCCCTATAACGTGGGGCTCTTTACCCTAAGAATACCAGCCTTCAGCCGTGTGGCTTTACCTTGGCTGGTATCAAAATTGGGGGGGACCGCACGCCGTTTTTTTAAAATTTATTTATTTATTTATTGTACTGCCCACCGGCGGCTGTGATTGGTTGCAGTGAGAGAGCTGTCACTCACCGTGGGGGCGTGTCTGACTGCAACCAATCATAGGCGCCGGTGGGCGGGGGAAGCAGTGAATACTAAATGGAATAATGAGCGACCGGCATTTTCAAAAGAGGAGAAGCCGCCAGAACAGTGTGACAGCTGTGCAGTGCCGCAACGGTGATCGGTGAGTATGATGTGACGCCCTGGCAAAAGGGTCAGGGTTGTAGCCCACCGGTACGAAACGGGGAACCGACACGGAAACCGTAGCTCAAAGGGGGGTACTCGAACCCTGAAGCCAGAAGCCAGAATCGACTGGAGTTGGTTAATTAACCGATTGAGGCCAGGACTAGAGGTTCTGTCCCACCCAAAGTCCCTCATAGAAGACTACAGCCCAACGATTAGGAATAAGAGGTCACTGCCAAGGCCCATAGATCCCACGGGCCAGCGTCTGCAGGCACGGCTCCTTAGCCACATCCAGCCGGGAGCGGACTCCTACATTTCACACTGGAAATTAATTTCTACTTAAAGCAGTGCAGGAAAAGGATAGACCACCAGCCGGGTGCAGGACCAGAACGCAACCGACTGCGGCACCGGCCACCATCAGCTTGGTTTACCAGAGACTTGTGTGTGTTTCTAACTGTGAGTACACCAGCACCCACTGTGGTCACAATCCCCTGCACGCTCCAACTGGGTCCCGGGGCTACCATCCCTGCCCACGGAGGGATTAACATCAGGCTGCACAACATCTCCCCGGGGTGCCCCGTCACAGCCGTGGTGGTGCCCTACCTCACCACGCATCGTGGGTGGCATCACGAACTTAATATGGCCCAGCCCGTACATATACATCCCCTTATTTATTCGGCGTGTCCGCGAGACCACCGGGTCCGGAGACCCTCGAGCCACCACCCCTGAAGGTCCGGATCCGAGGAGCGGTGGCTGCTGGCACGGGGGCGGCACAATGAGAAAGGGAGAAAGGGAGAGACAAACCGACAGAGAGAGAGGCCGACATTGACAGAGAGAGATAGACTGACATTGACAAAGAGAGAGAGATAGACCAATAGAGAGATAGAGACCGAGAGAGACCGACCGACCGACAGTGAGAGAGACCGACAGACAAAGAGAGAGACCAGAAGGGCTTTTAAACAATTTAGAACGTTCTGCTGGACATGCTGAGCATGCTCAGTAGAACGTGACGAAATCCTGCAATGGAATCCGTCGTCAAACACATGGCCAATCCAGCACCATAGACATTCATTATGCCTCGTAACGGATCCCAACGAAATCCTGAGGAGTGCGTTTTTTACAGCAACAAAAACCACTACATTCAGTGTTCCTTCCGCCCGACAGTCACGGACGGTCACCGACAAAACAACTGATGCCCCGCGGGGCGGATGCAACGCAAGAACATCCGTAGCAATCCGCCCTTAATAGAAACCTATGTGGAATAAACGGTTTCCTGCAACGGTTACCGTAAGTCCTCAAGGCTGCGGATAGCAACGGATGCCATTCAACACAAGTGTGAAAGCAGCCTTAAACACACTGCTACTTTGTGTAACATTATGGGAAAGTCAAAAGAAATCAGCCAAAATCTCAGGAAGAGAATTGTGGACTTGCGCAAGTCTGGTTCATCCTTGGGTGCAATTTCCAGATACCTGAAGGTGCCACATTTATCTCTACAAACAATTATTTGCAAGTACAAAAGATGGGAATGTCCAGCCATCATACCGCTTAAGAAGGAGATAGGTTCTGTGTACCAGGGATGAACGTGCTTTGGTCAAACATGTGCATAACAACTCAAGAATAAAAGCAAAAGACCTTGTGAAGATACTGGCGGAAGCTGGTAAGAAGACACCATTATTCCAAAAGAAACAAAAAAGACAGATTAATGTTTGCAAATGCACACAGGAACAAAAAGCTTTAATTTTGGAGACATGTCCTGTGGTCTGATGAAACTAAAATTGAACTGTTTGACCATAATGACCATTGTTACGTTTGGAGGAAAAAGGGAGAAGCTTTGAAGCCTAAGAACACCATCCCAACTGTGAAACACGAGGGTGGCAGCATCATGTTGTGGGGTTATTTTGCTGCATGAGGGACTGGTGCACTTCACAAAATAGATGGCATCATGAGGAAAGAAGATTATGTGGCCATATTGAAGCAACATCTCAAGATATCAGCCAGGAACTTAAAGCATGGGCGGAATGGGTCTTACAAATGGACAATGACCCGAAGCATATTGCAAAACTGGTTACAAAATGACTTAAGGATAACAAAGTCAATGTTTTGGAGTGCCCAACCCAAAGCCCTGATTTCTGATGAATATAAAGCGCTTTGAATTTAATAGAGCTATATAAGTGAATATATATTATATATTATTATCTCAATCCTATTGAAAATTTACGGGCAAAGCTGAGAAGGCCGGTGCAAGCAAGGCGACCTACAAATATGGCTCAGTTACACCACTGGAGGAATGGGCCCAAATTCCTACCAACTATTGTGGAAAGCTTGTGGAAGGAGATGCAAAATGCTAGACCCAAGTCATACAGTGTAAGGGGTACTTTGCACACTACGACATCGCAGCTGCGAAAGTGACGCACATCCGGCGTCGTTGTCGACATCGGAATATGTGAATCGTTTTACTACGATTAACGAGCGCAAAAATGTGTCGAAATCGTATGATCGGTGTAGTGTCGGGCATTTCCATAATGTCTCTGCAGCGTCAGGTACGATGTTGTTCCTCGTTCCTGCGGCAGCACACATCGCTGTGTATGAAACCGCAGGAGCGAGGAACATCTCCTTACCTGCGTCCCGCCTGCAATGAGGAAGGAAGGAGGTGGGCAGGATGTTTACGTCCCGCTCATCTCCGCCCCTCTGTTTCTATTGGCCGCCTGCTGTGTGACGTCGCTGTGACGCCGCACGACCTGCCCCCTTAAGAAGGAGGCGGTTCGCCGGCCACAGCGACTTCGCAGGGCAGGTAAATTCATGTGAAGCTGGCGTAGCGATAATGTTCGCTACGGCAGCTATCACAAGAGATCGCATGTGCGACGGGGCGGGGACTTTCGCGCTCGGCATCGCTACAATTGGCTTGCGATGTCGTAGTGTGCAGAGTACCCCTAAGGGCAATGTTACCAAATACTAATGAAATGGATGGAAACTTTTGAATTTGCAGAAAGTAATAAAAATGCCTTAAAACATTCTCTCTCTCATTATTCTGGCATTGGGCAAATGTAAATAATTTTGGTTCCTAATTGACCCAAAACAGGAAAGTTTTATTCTGATTTCATGTCAGATAGTGAAAAAAACATGGATATGTGTCTTTATAGAAAACGGAGGGAAACATCTGGTTTCAACTGTATTAGGGAGTCGGAGTTGGAAGCAGGGAAATTGAGGTGTCGGGGTCCGAGTCGCAGGTTTGGCTTACCGATTCCGCAGCCCTACTTGGCAAAGCTTTTACAGGGTACGGGTCCTGAGTTTTGGGGCCCTCATATAACAGTTTATTCAGAACTTACATTATATTCTCTGTATGGCCATTAGGTGCCACTGCAGTGCACATAGGATCCTAAAGCTGCTTGTGCGCAGGGATTGGAGCTACACCATGAAATTCAGCAGGTTACGGGGATGTGCGGCAGTACAATTACGGTATATATCCGAGCACATTCCACTTCCTTAACAACATATTTTCATTTACAAATAACATTCTGGAAATATTCCATTAGTATAATGCGCCACGCAGATTGTGCTAAGCACCAAATCAGATGGATGTGATTCATTTTACTTCTCATTATTCCAGATCAGTATGATAAATGGGGAGACTCAGCAGAGCT
Organism: Anomaloglossus baeobatrachus; assembly: GCF_048569485.1. NCBI lineage: Eukaryota > Metazoa > Chordata > Amphibia > Anura > Aromobatidae > Anomaloglossus > Anomaloglossus baeobatrachus. The sequence goes on along the minus strand of NC_134357.1, from coordinate 440,911,068 downwards.
GCAAAAGAAAACAAGACTGCAGATATAATGGAGGCAGTGAGACTGCTCACATGGTCTAACGGATTAAGTGCTACATTGCATCAGTTGTGTGAGGGAGGTAGGGGTCCTATTAACTATTATATTGCCCCTGTCTCTGTTTGCATTATTGTTTCAAAGAATTGTGTACCGCCCTGGGGCTCGGCTGGCTGCCGAGCCACTTGGATCCGTGCTCGTCGGTGGGTGGCTCGAGCTCCTCCCGGACCCGGGGGTCATGTCGCTCTGAAGGGAAGCTGGCGCTACGTGTAGGGATTTCGGTGGGGAAGGTTCACGGCCGAGGCCGTGGAGTTTAGGGGTGTAAGTTCGTGACGCCACCCACGGGTTGTGGTGAATGTGGACACCACCGCTGCCGTTAACTAGGCTCCCGGGGACGGTGTTATGCAGCCTGGTGTTGACCCCTCCGTGGGCAGGGGGTGATGGTCCCGGGGCCCAGTGGTTGTGAGGTGCGGGCGGTGTGGTGCGGTGCGGTGTGAGGCCCGAGGGCACTGTTGTACTCACTATGACAGATACACCGGAGACTCTGGTAAATCAAAAAGGATGGTGGTCGGTGCCCACAGCCAGCTGCGCTTTTGCCCCTTTCTCAGGTTGGTGGCTCCCGCCTTTCTCCTGCATCTCTGTGATAGAACTTGACTGCCTATGCTTCAGCAACGGTAGTCCGCTCCCCGGCTTTATGTGTGTCGGGGAACCCGTTTGCACGCAGGCGCTGGCCCGTGGGATTTCTCTACATGTGCGGTGGCTTTCTATCCCCCTCGGTGGGCTGTTGCCATCTTTCGAGTCTTGGGACGGGAAAGGACCTAAGGTCTAGACCTCAATCAGTGAATTTGACGTGGTCCAGTGGCTTCTGGACCTCATTCTGGGTCTGAGTACCCCTCCTGGTGCTCCGGTTTCCAGTTGGCTCCCCAGTTCGGTACCGGCGGGCCACTACCCTGTTCCGGTCCCATACGGTTCCACCAGCCGTCTTCCCGGCTCCTGCAGGCGGCAACCACCGTCTGCCTCCTGGTCACATGGAATCTGGGCTCCTACCCAGATCCCTGACAGACGTTGACACACTGCTACTACTCTCCTCTCCTCCCTAACTTCATCCGTTTGTGTTTTTCCCGCCTCAGGCTCTCCAAACTCCTCAGAGGGCGTGGCCAACCGCCTGGTTCCACCCCCGGGTGTGAATGTCAAGACCTGAGAGGGGTGACTCAGGGTTTTTAGGTTGGCTGGTTACACCTTTTTAGGGTCTGGTGTTTGTGCAGGGGGTCTACCTGTGACTACCTGGCTAGTCCAGGGCGTCACATTCCCCCTTGGTTTAATGCAGACCATCCGCGGGCTGCCCGACCACCACCAGTTTATTTTTGTTTGCTGTAAAGATAAAACGGGAAACATAAATACAAGTATACTAAACATTTTACAATTCAAGCATGCTTTTGGAGAATCATCTCTTGCGGGAGGCACATTTTTTAAACATTGCATAATAAAACAGTTTTATTAACGGGAACGGGACCGGGTCCTTCCAGTTGCCCACCCAAGCAAACCTAGCCTTGATGCTGCCTCTAGGAAACAGGCAGAACTCCTTTTCCCCAGTCCAGGAACGGGTCAAGGCCCGGGTATTGCCCTTGCGGGCCGGGTAAAGAGTTCCTTACCCGGCAGTCTTTAAGAGGCCCCACGTCCAGGGGACCCCTGAACCCGTTGGATTGTCAACGGTTACATTGGTGACGGGACCTCGGCCTCCTCCGCCGCAGGTCCTTCCTCCAGTCTGCCTCTCCGGAGGCTGTGGGATCTGAAGGGTGGTCCGGGACTTATTTACAAACCCAAAAGTTATTGGGTGGCCTGAAAGTTCACGGCCTTGACTATGTTAGAACGGGGTAAAACAGCAAAGTCCCAACGGGGACAGGCAGCATAGTCCCAATGGGGACAACAACTGAGGTAGCCGGGATTCGCTACCTTTTACTCCTCCTCTTCCTCGCACTCCTCTTCCACCATAACCTCAGGGCTGTACGGCGGGGGAAGGACAGGGGGTGCCCTTTCCTCTTTACGCTGAGGGCAAACCAGCCCCTCTCCCCGCAATGCCGGGTGTAAGTAACGAGGTCGCCGGGTACCAGGTCACGGTCCGGGTGACCTACGGGCAAGTGCGGATACACGTCCCGGCCGGACACAAACACTTCAGCCTTCAAGCCAGGCTCGTATATAAACCCCCATCCGCGGTCGGGGTCAAATCGCCGGACTTGGCCTTGGTAAGTCGGGCCCCGCACCCGGTAGGTGTTGCTCCTGAGATTCTCCTTTTCCCGGATGGTACGGGCTAGGATCTCGGCTCCCCTTTTCTCCCGGGCCTCGATTTCCCGGCCCAGCTGGCTCGGCCGCCGCTCCCAATACGGGGCGTCTGCTTGCTCGGGGTCTCGTGGTGTGGGGGTCTGGCCCAGCCGGAGCTCCCCATTGTTGGCAATGACCAACACTGTCCGTGGGGAACCCTGCTGTATCGCGGCCGGCTCTGCTGCCGCGCAGCGGCCACACCGCAGGACCTCAGCCGAGGCCTACGACCCGGGAACGACAAGCCTCACCTGCTGGGCCTTCTTCCGGGCAGCGCCCACCTCCTTCTTGGCCGGGTGGACTGCCGGGGCTGGGGTGTCTTCAGGCGCAGCTTCTTCCGGGACCGGCGAGACCACATCAGGTACGGGCACCTTCCGGGAATGGTCCTTCCAGGGCAACGGGGTTGGTGCAGGCCGATCATGTGGCCGTCCGCGGGCCGCCTCTGCAGGTGGATCCTCGCGAGCGTCTGGGACGGACTCCGCCACCGATGTAGGGGGTGGTGATCCGGGTGGAGAGGCAGCGGCAACCGATACGGGCGGTGGGGGAGGCAGTATGGAAGGCAGGAGCAGACCAGGTCCCTCAGCCGCAGCGGCCGGTCCCTCTCGGACACAGGGGCTTGGGTCGCATATCTTTCCCTCCAAAGCTGCCGCCACTTCACGTGCCCACACGGCGGCGGCTATCCCCTCCATCTCGGCCGCCCAGTGCTCCAGCAGGAAACGCACCTGCGCTTGGAGACGGCAGCTCATCTGTATGGTCCGGGCTTCCACCCACACCGCTGTTCCAAGCGCGGGCTCCGGGATCTTGGGCTTGCCAGACAGTGCGGACATGGTGCACACTCGAGGTCCAAGAACACAACAGGTATCAGAGTCTGGGAGTCCCTTCCCTTTATCCGCTCAGTCACATGGCACGGGATCTTCACCCGCCCCCCCTTGGTCTTTTCGGGGCACTCCGCTTTCCTTCTGTTCAGCTTCCTTTTTCAGCCGCACACTTTTCTGCACCGCTCTGTTCCCAGGGGGCGGGGCTTAAACTCTCGCGCTCTTTTCGCGGGGAAGACGGGTCTGGCGGGAAACTTCGCGCCAAGGGATAGTGACAAGATGGCGGATTCTGAAATTTTTCAATGGGTCACCGCTGACTTCTGCTTCAAGGCGCACTTACACCGATAAGTGGATGGGTTCAATCCTGTTCGTGACGCCAGAAGAGTCGATGTGTACCACCCCGGGGGTAAGCCGGCTGCCGAGCCGCTTGGATCCGTGCTCGTCGGTGGCTCGAGCTCCTCCCGGACCCAGGGGTCACATCGCTCTGAGGGGAAGCTGGTGCTACGTGTAGGGATTGCGGTAGGGAAGGTTCACGGCCGAGGCCGTGGAGTTTAGGGGTGTAAGTTCATGACCCCACCCACGGGTTGTGGTGAATGTGGACACCACTGCTGCCATTAACTAGGCTCCCGGGGATGGTGTTATGCATCCTGGTGTTGACCCCTCCGTGGGCAGGGGGTGATTGTCCCAGGGCCCGGTGGTTGTGAGGTGCGGGTGGTGCGGTGCGCAGCCCGAGGGCACTGTTGTACTCACTATGATAGATGCACCGGAGTCTCTGGTAAACCAAAAAGGATGGTGGTTGGTGCCCGCAGCCGGCTGCGCTTTTGCCCCTTTCTCAGGTTGGTGGCTCCCGCCTTTCTCCTGTACCTCTGTGGTAGAACTTGACTGCCTATGCTTCAGCAACGGTAGTCCGCTCCCCTACTTTATGTGTGTCGGGGAACCTGTTTGCCCGCAGGCGCTGGCCCATGGGATCTCTCTGCCTGTGCGGTGGCTTTCTATCCCCCTCGGTGGGCTGTTGCCATCTTTCGAGTCTTGGGACGGGAAAGGACCTAAGGTCTAGACCTCAATCAGTGAATTTGACATGGTCCAGTGGCTTCTGGACCTCGTTCTGGGTCTGAGTACCCCTCCTGGTGCTCCGGTTTCCAGTTGGCTCCCCAGTTCGGTACCGGCGAGCCACTACCCTGTCCCGGTCCCTTACGGTTCCACCAGCCGTCTTCCCGGCTCTTGCAGGCGGCAACCACCATCTGCCTCCTGGTCACAGGGAATCTGGGCTCCTACCCAGATCCCTGACAGACGTTGACACACTGCTACTACTCTCCTCTCCTCCCTAACTTCATCCGTTTGTGTTTTTCCCGCCTCAGGCTCTCCGAACTCCTCGGAGGGCGTGGCCAACCGCCTGGCTCCGCCCCGGGTGTGAACGTCAAAACCTGAGAGGGGTGACTCAGGGTTTTTAGGTTGGCTGGTTACATCTTTTTAGGGGCTGGTGTTTGTGTAGGGGTTCTACCTGCGACTACATGGCTAGTCCAGGGCGTCACAGAATCATTTATTCAGTTTGTATATTCCTAGACAGATTGTCATATCGCAGAACTCAAATTAGTCACCCATTGACAGAACGTGTACCGCGGAGGAAATCCAGTAATGAGCAGGTTAAGATAACTGAGGTTTAATACCATGCTTCCCCAAAAATAAGATACTGTCTTATTTTTCCCCGAAAATTTTTCAGGGTAGGGCTTATTTTTGGGGAAACACAGGTTAGGGTTAAGTTTACCCACAATTACTTACAGCAAATATAGGGCAGCAGTTATAACCTGCCCAGGCCAAGGAACTAATGCACTAGCAGGATGCAGCAAGACTCCCAATAAGGTGGAGGCATCACAGGTGCAAAAGAAGCAAATCACTCACACACGCCCAATCGATGGAGGGGACGATTGCTGGATGATAAAATTGCACACAACTGCTTTGCATAGGGCGCCGTTCACATATGTAGGTGCACAGTAACTGGTTAGCAGCCTATTAGTCACGCCCATACTATTTGACCAGGTGGGCTGCACCAGTACTATCCAAGTGCACCATAAAGGGACGGGAACTCCAATATACAAGGCCTAATATTAAGGGGCCTGGCTGCATCCTGTATAAAATGTCATGCACAATAAACATATATAAAATATATGAGGGATTGGTTGGTATTATGGCCAGAATATGGTTGCCCACAACCCATGTCATGGGTCCTCATGCTTGTAAATTGTTCTTTTATTCTATAAACTACTGACAACATGTGTCCGAATTTCCAAGCAAAAAAGTTTGTATTTGTTTTCTGAAAATACTAGTTTATAGAATAAAGCAACAATTTACATTTTACTCAAACATATATGTAGCGCCCTGGAAACCCAGGTAGTTGGACATGTAGGCCCCCGCATAACACCTATCCCACGAAGGGTTAAATCAGCCAACCTGAAGCCCTATTCACCCCCTCAGGGAAGGACTGACACACCAGTGGGCGGGAATAGGTGGTTAGGAAACGCCCACCTAGGGATCTGGAGAGCCCGGGGTGGGAAAGCAGATGAGATTAGTTTGAGTTCAAGTTTGGAGTGGAGTTGAAGTCTGGCAGGTGCCAGGATCGGAGCCCTGACACCTTGGCTAGGTGGCAGACGGTAGCCAGAGTCTGCAGGAGATGGGAAGATGGCTGCCGGAGATTTGAGGTGGACCGAGACAGGGTCGTAGCCCGCCGATACCGACACCAGAGAACTGACCCAGAAACCGTGTGCACAGAGGGGGTACTTGGACCCTGAAGCCAGGACCGGCACCGACGGCCTAGCTAATTAACCAATTGAGGGCAGGATTTTAGGTCCTTGTCCCAACCTAAGTCCCGAAAAGTAGACAACCACCCACAGAGAGAGATAAGGCAACAGCCAGGGCCCGTAGATCCCAAGGGTCAGCGTCAGACGGGCATGGCTCCCAACCAAAGGACCGGGAGCGGACTCCCGTGTTTCACACCGGGAAGTCCTACCTACAACACACTGAGTGCAGAGGAGAGAGACTTTGACTACCAACCCGGGTGTGGGATCAGATACACCCGTCTGCGGCAGTCGGCCAACATCCCCTTGGATTACCACAGGACTTGTGTGCTTTATTCGACCGTGAGTAACATCCCCGGCCTGGCCGGGTGCGCCGGTCCCTGCAATCACCATCCTCAGCATAGAGACATTGGGCCCCGGGACATCCATCTCTACCCACGGAGGGGTTAACATCCAGCTGCCAGCCCAACGTCCCCGCGAGCACTGCAACGTCAGCGGTGGTGCTACATCTCACCACACACCGTGGGTGGCGTCACAGACATTCTACAACCAATCCCGTATAAAAACGTCCCCCTTTTATTCCTAGTGTCCGCGGGACCCCAGTGACCACCGCACAGTAGATCTGGATCCGAGCAGCACCGGCTGCTGGCACGGGGGGGGGCACATATACCTATAAAGAGAAAAATCAGAAAAACTGAAAATTTTGCAGTGTTCTTTTAATTTTTGCCAGAGCTGTGTATATATGTACAGTATCTTGTGAAAGTACTCGGCCCCCTTGAATTTGTCAACTTTTACATTTCAGGCTTCAAACATAAAAGATAAAAAAAATTAAATTAATGGTGAAGAATCAACAACAAGTGGGACACAGTTGTGAAGTTGAACGAAATGTTTTCCTTATTTTAAACCTTTTTTACAAATAAAAAACTGAAAAGTGGAGCGTGCAATATTATTAGTCCCCTTAACTTTCGTTGCAGCAAACTCACTCCAGAAGTTCATTGAGGGTCTCTGAATGATCCAATGTTGTCCTAAATGACTGATGATGATAAATATAAGCTACCTGTGTGTAATCAAGTCTCCGTATAAATGCATATGCTCTTTGATAGTCTCAGTGTTCTATTTAAAGCACAGAGAGCATCATGAAGACCAAGGAACACAACAGGCAGGTCCGTGATACTGTTGTGGAGAAGTTTAAAGATGTATTTGGTTACAAAAAGATTTCCAAAACTTTAAACATCCCAAGGAGCACTGTGCATGCGATCATATTGAAATGGAAGGCGTATGATACCATTGCAAATCTACCAAGACCCGGCCGTCCCTGAAAACTTTCATCTCAAATTAGGAGAAGACTGATCAGAGATGCAGCCAAGACGCCCATGATCACTCTAAATGAACTGCAGAGATATGCAGCTGAGGTGGGAGAGTCTGTCCATAGGACAACAATCAGTCGTACACTGCACAAATCTGGCCTTTATGGAAGAGTGACAAGAAGAAAGTCATTTCTCAAAGATATCCATAAAAAGTGTCGTTTACAGTTTGCCACAAGCCACCTGGCTTCCAACAAGACAATGATCCCAAACATAAAGCAAAATCTACAATGGAATGGTTCAAAAATAAACGTATCCAGGTGTTAGAATGGCCAAGTCAAAGAGTTCAGACCTGAATCTAATCGAGAATCTGGAAAAAGTTGAAAATTGCTGTTCACAAATGCTCTCCATCCAACCTCACTCAACTCCAGCTGTTTGCAAAGGAAGAATGGGCAAGAATTTTTGTCTCTTGATGTGCAAAACTGATAGACACATACTCCAAGCGACTTGCAGCTATAATCACAGCAAAAGGTGGCGCTACAAAGTATTAACTTAAAGGGGACGAATAATATTGCATGCCCCCTTTTCAGTTTTTTATTTTTTAAAAATGTTTAAAATAAACAATAAATTTTGTTATTCAACTTCACAATTATGTCCCACTTGTTGTTGATTCTTCACCATAATTTTTTTTTTTTTTATCTTTATGTTTGTAGCCTAAAATGTGGGTAAAGGTTGACAAATTTAAGGGTGCCGAATACGTTCGCAAGGCACTGTATATATACTGTATGTGTGCACAATATATAGTTCTTTAAAAATAAATAATTAAAAAAAAATGACGTAGCGCTCTGCGGTATTTTTGATTCTCAGTGCAGATAAAGCAGACAGCTACAGGCTGCCACCCCCATCTGCCTGGCTTTACCTAGGCTGGCAATCAAAATACATGAAAGCCCATTAAGGTTTTTTTTCTTTAATTATTTAAAAAAACAACGCATGGCTCCTGCCATATTTTGATCACCAGTCAGGTAAAATCAGGCAGCTGGAGGCTGGGATTCTCCACAGCCCACAGCCGCCCCTGGAAATGGTGCATTGTTTTTTAGAACTATATTCAGGTGCTTTACCCGGCTCGTACAGTGGCCCTGGTGGCGGTGGCACGCTGGGTAATTAAGGGGTAATACCAGCTTTGTATTCTCAGATGGTACTAATCTCGAAATTCATGGTGTCACACCAAATTAGAAATGCCACCATGAATTTTTAGTAAAGAGTTAAAAAAAACACAACACAGAGAATCAGAAATAAAACAAAAAAAACATTTAGAGACTCCATCTTTATTATAAAAAACTCCTTAGTCTGACGTAGTCCACAGGGAGAGCCATGTCAACCCTTCTTCATCACTTTGTAAAGACATGCGCCTCTACAGAGAGAGAAGCAGAGAGAGCATTGTCAGCTCTTCTACATCGCTCTGTACAGAGCGAGAAGCAGGCTAACAGTGAGGGTATAATTCCTCGTGTCTTGCATTGTTATCAGCCGGTATGGCCTGACGCTCTCCGGACAGGAGCGCCTCAGCTGCATGGAAATACATGCAGCCGACCGCTCCTGTCAGGACAGTGTGCGGTAGTACCAGGTAATGCTGATGCGACACTCGCACAGTGACTGTCAAAGTTCAATCGAGTCCATGAGCCAAGGACTCAGTTTAACCCTGAGGTCACCGCGAACACAGACAAAAACAGCGGAAGACTGCCTAGTGACGAGCAGTGCAGTGCATACCCCGGAAGTTAACAGGACCCGCCATGACATCATAGCCATGTGACCAGTCTAACCCAATGTCTGTACAACATTCACACCAAACTGGTCACATGGCTATGACGTCATAGTAGGTCCTGTAAGTCAGTGCTGGTTAGTGGACGGCACAGCAATGATCGGATGCAGAAGCAGAAGCAGCCGGGAGACAGTCTGCAGTACGCGTCACAGGACCTGTAAGTATAATCATAATGTTTTTTTAATAATGTGCTTTTTTTTATAGCCCCTGGACCGAACTGTACCCGAACTGTAACAAGAACTTCCCAGAAAGCTCGTGTTCGGGATCATGTGCATGATCACCATGTGTTCAGTACGAACCCCGAACTTTACAGTTCGGGTTCGCACATCCCTACTCAGAAAGTGTTGCCAACATTACTAATGTGGAGTTCCAACGCCTGGTCCTGTCACACACCAGTTGGTGAGCTGCCACTTGCAAGCGCTGCTGCAGCACTGACAGACCGGTGGCAGCTGCAGCTGACTTGCAGAATGGATGCATACACGGTGCACCTTGACAAGCAGCGCAGGCAATCTGGATAGGTTTTTAGAAACTCCTGAACTACTAAGATGAGCATGTGGGCCAGGTATGGTACGTGTCAGTTTGCCAAGATTCTGCTTGCTGATGGTGTTTGCAAATGTGCAACAACAGGTGCAAGGTGGGAGGCATTTGTGCCTGCGTCCTGGACATGTGACTGGCTAGCACATAGCACAGGGGAAGACGCAGTAGTGTCACCCGCAGGCACTGATTGTGTATCTAGAGTTCGGCCCACCTAATCAGGTGCTTTGATAACATGTGCCTGAGCATGCTGGTAGTCAGGCTGGTAGTGGTCAGGCCCCTGGTGATCTTGATATGGCACAGGTTGCAAATGACCGTTCTTTTATCATCTGCACTTTCTTGGAAAAAACAACAGAATAGGGAACACCTAAGCCTTGGCCTGAGAACTTGCCAAAAGTGGATGCAGTGGGAAACAGTTGCTTGCCTTTTCCCTTTGGCTACCCCACTGTCTCTTCCTGCCTGTACACTGATGTGGATTCCTCCCCCTCTGCGCTGCTATCCTTGCTCTGCATGGCACCTCCCCAGGTTTGGTCAGTGACTTAATCGTCCACCACCCTGTCTTCCATCTTTGCAGTCTTGTCCTCCTGAATTGTTGACTTAACATCACTTGTTCACAATTGTGTCTCATCATCATCTACCTCTTGAGGCACCTATTGCCGTTTCCCCCTTTGTCTTCTTCTGACCATGGCTGCTCAAATATTTGGGCACTATCCCATACAATCTTCTCATGTCTCTCTTGAAGCATGCACGGTAAGAGGCCAGAATCAATAAATGGAAATGTAGAGAGCTGCTCGGAGTGTCCGATTGTGACATCACTTGTCTCCTGGGACTCACCATGTTGGAAGGAAGAAGGATCAGGGTAAGGATTATGTGGTCCAGACTCTTGGCTACTAAGTCTGGATGGTCTGGAAGACATGATGGTGTTAGTAAACATACTGGAAGCATCATCTGCCATCCAACCGACCACTGTTCTTGCTTCAACAATGGTGTTCCATGCCCCGCTGCAAAGTGGTATAAGAAGATAGGTATTGTGTGTGAATTGTGTTACCACAACCAGCAGAGTTTCACCTGGCCCACTGCTACAGCATCTGCATGCACCATCAGCAGCACATCCATTTCCCTGTCCCTACTGAACGCCTTGTACATTTTAAATCAGGTAAATACTATATACAGTATGCGTGCAAACTTTCCGGTATTAATAGGGAAAATAAAATATAGAGCCCTGAAAAAAACTTTTGGTTTTAAGTTGCAGCAGCATAATTCTAGGATTGTTTTCAATAAACCCTGCCTATATGCCTGCTCTAATCTAAGCTCTCCCTCCTAGATCAACTCTCCCTGAACTGAAATGACCCGAGCTTCGCACCCTCGGGTCTTATATAATGTGATGCGGCTGGCCAATCACAGTAATGCCAGTAACCAACATGTCTATATACAGTATGAGCACGCACATACAGTTAGGTCCAGAAATATTTGGACAGTGACACAATTTTCGCGAGTTGGGCTCTGCATGCCACCACATTGGATTTGAAACGAAACCTCTACAACAAAATTCAAGTGCAGATTGTAACGTTTAATTTGAAGGTTTGAACAAAAATATCTGATAGAAATTGTAGGAATTGTACACATTTCTTTACAAACACTCCACATTTTAGGAGGTCAAAAGTAATTGGACAAATAAATCAAACCCAAACAAAATATTTTTATTTTCAATATTTTGTTGCGAATCCTTTGGAGGCAATCACTGCCTTAAGTCTGGAACCCATGGACATCACCAAACGCTGGGTTTCCTCCTTCTTAATGCTTTGCCAGGCCTTTACAGCCGCAGCCTTCAGGTCTTGCTTGTTTGTGGGTCTTTCCGTCTTAAGTCTGGATTTGAGCAAGTGAAATGCATGCTCAATTGGGTTAAGATCTGGTGATTGACTTGGCCATTGCAGAATGTTCCACTTTTTTGCACTCATGAACTCCTGGGTAGCTTTGGCTCTATGCTTGGGGTCATTGTCCATCTGTACTATGAAGCGCCGTCCGATCAACTTTGAGGCATTTGGCTGAATCTGGGCTGAAAGTATATCCCGGTACACTTCAGAATTCATCCGGCTACTCTTGTCTGCTGTTATGTCATCAATAAACACAAGTGACCCAGTGCCATTGAAAGCCATGCATGCCCATGCCATCACGTTGCCTCCACCATGTTTTACAGAGGATGTGGTGTGCCTTGGATCATGTGCCGTTCCCTTTCTTCTCCAAACTTTTTTCTTCCCATCATTCTGGTACAGGTTGATCTTTGTCTCATCTGTCCATAGAATACTTTTCCAGAACTGAGCTGACTTCATGAGGTGTTTTTCAGCAAATTTAACTCTGGCCTGTCTATTTTTGGAATTGATGAATGGTTTGCATCTAGATGTGAACCCTTTGTATTTACTTTCATGGAGTCTTCTCTTTACTGTTGACTTAGGGAAAGATACACCTACTTCACTGAGAGTGTTCTGGACTTCAGTTGATGTTGTGAACGGGTTCTTCTTCACCAAAGAAAGTATGCGGCGATCATCCACCACTGTTGTCATCCGTGGACGCCCAGGCCTTTTTGAGTTCCCAAGCTCACCAGTCAATTCCTTTTTTCTCAGAATGTACCCGACTGTTGATTTTGCTACTCCAAGCATGTCTGCTATCTCTCTGATGGATTTTTTCTTTTTTTTCAGCCTCAGGATGTTCTGCTTCACCTCAATTGAGAGTTCCTTAGACCGCATGTTGTCTGGTCACAGCAACAGCTTCCAAATGCAAAACCACACACCTGTAATCAACCCCAGACCTTTTAACTACTTCATTGATTACAGGTTAACGAGGGAGACACCTTCAGAGTTAATTGCAGCCCTTAGAGTCCCTTGTCCAATTACTTTTGGTCCCTTGAAAAAGAGGAGGCTATGCATTACAGAGCTATGATTCCTAAACCCTTTCTCCGATTTGGATGTGTAAACTCTCATATTGCAGCTGGGAGTGTGCACTTTCAGCCCATATTATATATATAATTGTATTTCTGAACATGTTTTTGTAAACAGCTAAAATAACAAAACTTGTGTCAGTGTCCAAATATTTCTGGACCTAACTGTAGCTCCCTATATACAGTGCGAGCCCTTAGATACCCCCTATATACAGTATGAGCCCCAACATAGCCCTCTTATACACAGTATAAACCCCACATAGACTTCCTATATACAGTATGAGCCCTCTTATAGATCTATATACAGGAAGAACCCTCAAATAACCTCCTATATACAAGCCTCCACATAGCCTCCTATATATATTATGAGCCCCCCACATAGCCTACTATATACAGCATGAGCCCTCACATACCCCCTATATACCATATGAGCCCTCACATAGACTTCCTTTATATAGTATGAGCCCTCTCATAGACCCCCTATATACATTATGAGCCCCACATAGCCTACTATATACAGCATGAGCTCTCACATACTCCCTATATACAATATGAGCCATCGCATAGACTTCATATATACAGTATGAGCCCTCTTGAAAACCCCCATATACAGGATGAGCCCTCACATAGCCCCCTATATACAGTGTGAGCCCCCAGATAGCCCCCTATATACACGAACACATTACATACACATATTAAAAAAACAAAACAATTCATACTCATTCATACTCCCCTCACTACCGTTTTCCCAGTGCTTTGCTCGAGTCCACGGGATCCACTTTTTCTTGGGCTTGATCATGAATAAAAAGCTAATACAAAAGCAATGTGCACACCAAAATAATGTGTAAGTTTATTAAATAGTACAAAAAAACACATAAAGCTATTAAACATATAAAATACTGACATCCAGGCATGTAGTTGTAATAAGCAGTGCCACTAGTATATAACGTATAGATAGTCAAATAAAAAGTGTATGTAGAGAGTAGAGACAGCCAAGAATGTGTGGAGGAGTAGTAAGATGTATAGAACAAGCTATATGCTAATACTGGAATGTGACTCCGTCCTAAAATACCACTAGACATAATGGTTTAGAAAAATCAGATAATAAAGTATGAAAAACCATCAACAATCAGCCACAAAATTGCCAATTGTAGGATAAATAGTTCCAACAAACACAAGCAGTATGATGATATGCAAATAGCAGAGTGGCAATAATATACATAATATACAGGCAGCATTATATGTTAGTGGCACAGTTTGTTAGAACTTTGTTATTAGTACATGCCTGGATGTCAGTATTTTATGTGATTTTAATAGCTTTGTGTGTTTTTGTACTATTATAAATGATTTAGGTGTGCACATTGCTTTTGTATTAGCTTTTTTTCATGGTCAGGCAGTTCTTTAAAACATGATGTAGCCCCCTCTTGTTAGTGGTAGACCTGGTGACCCGCTTTCTACCCTGTTGTCATCTTCTTGTGCTCGGTGCGTACATTCCAGTACTGGCGTGATGGCGTCATCACACCGGCATGTTACAGAAAAGGCAACGGGAGCTTCCTTGGTGCTGTGATGCCATGCTGTTTTGCCGGCAGCTGAGCTTCAGAAAAGCTCCCTGCCTGCCAAAGGCGGTGCACAAAGCATTATAATGAGGGCAATCTGGCCATGGGCCACTCAAAGGCTCAGACCCCAGGCGGCAGCCCAGATTGCCCTTATTATAATCCGCCTATACCCTCCTGGTTTTGTGGCTTCTAATATATCATGCCTCATCTTTATTATACCATGCGCCTTACACCATTCTGTGCCAACACCCTGGATCCATGTGGCCACTCTGGCCTGTGGCTTCGTGAATCCACCCCACCAGAACTCTGACACCCTTATAATGGGATGTGCTATATCATGTGAATTGATACCTGCAAGTTTTTATGGGTCAGCCTGCACAGGCGCCTTTGAAGTCATGTGAGCCTTCTCATGCAAGCTTTTGGTTTGTTTAAAATGGTAGTTGCCATTTTTTTGGGCATTTAAGATGAGGACAGCCATCATTTTTCATTTACTAAGTGCCTAAAAACTAACAGGCAGGTGGTTGGTAACAAAGGCAACTACCTACCTGTTGTGCCCGGCGCTGGCTCAGGGCGGTCCTTGAGCCTTGAACGGAGAGTTACTGCCGACTTCATACTGAATGACCACCAGATTCCCCCAATTAGGTAAAAAGGAGCCGGCTGTCAATCAGCATGATGCCAGCAGTCACACCCCATGAACAGAGCAGTGTATAAAAGAAGCATCAGTGTAACGCGCTGAATCACCAGCAGTACTGGTCTATGACCACTCTGTGCTGGCAAATTTTGGCACCGGTCACAACAAGCAGGTAGTTAGCAACTACCTGTGTATTAGTGCTCAAGCACATTGTAAGATTAATAAAAAGTCCAAGATATCCCTTTAAATCACAAATTGTTCAAGTTCACTTGTTCCAGAGAATTTCCTTAAATGTGATGCTAATTAAATTTGCACCAAATTGATTTGCTCATCTCCAGTAATAGTGATATAAAAGGTAGTATTATAACATGAAAGAAAAAAGTAATAATTTTTTGGTTAAATATGGAAACCCTAGAAGAATGTGATTTTCTAGTTTGTTAAATATTTTATTGTATTATTTTGCATATTTATACATCTCTGTATATGTGTATCAATGAATGTATTATGAAAGTTTTCTTTCAAATCTCTGTAAACTGTCATCAATGATGCCCACATCACAGTGTATAGGGCAGAGCAGGTCCATGCGCTGTTGCCTGGCAGGTGCCACCTGAGGGTTCCGTCACCTGCACACGGCCAACTGACGTTTACTTTCAACTGTTGACGAACTTGATTGGACTGAAGTCTACAGACGGTAAGAAATTTCTGAGAATCGCGTCCACCGAACACGGAGAAGAGTGTGAGAAGAAGAGAAAAGAGAAGAGGAAGAGAGGACAGGACAGAGATACCACTGGATTTAAGAAGATCTCAAAGAAGAGGAGGGAGGCCAAAGAGAATGGATTGGAGGATAAAGAGTCAACACCTGGATGCAGCGGAGACCCCAAAACATCCAGCCCCTACCCCATGCTTGACATGAGACACTTTAACATCCACAAAATTTGGGTAGGGGTAGCTTTGGCAAAGTGAGTATATACTTTTTTTTATAAAACTGTTTGCCATTTTCTCTCCATTCATTTTCCTCTGGAGGTAGATATTCATTAAAGTGTACTTCTATGGATTTACAAAAAAACATCCAGACACTCCCTTGTCCCATGCCCACTTTGTATTTCCTATATTGGCGCATTTTATCACCAGGGCCGTATTTGCCACTAGGCACCCGTGGTCCCGTGCTAGGGCGGCACGTTGCGGGGGGCGGCACTTTCTGGCAGCAAAAAAAAAAAAATATATATATATAATTTTTTATTTTTTTTTTTACATCCCCGCCCCCTGTCCCTCCCTCCGTTACACTCGGCTGTGTTCCGGGGGGGGTTGGGAGGGAGGAGAGGCGCACTTCTGCTGTCTATTTAAATACATGGCGGGCGCCAGGCATAGTGAGCTGACTAACCCCGGAAGTTCCATGGCCTGCACTTCCGGGGTCAGCGGCGCGCAGGCGCGACAATCAGCTCACTGCCCCGTGCTGCAGCGTCCAATGCTGCAGATGACACACGCCGCGGAGGAGGATGCGTCTGCAGCTGGAGCAAGCCAGAAGAGGAGCCAGCCAGAGCAGGGCGGCGGGCACCGGAGCAGGTAAGGCAGAGCCTAGAATGTATGGGCACCTTACAGGTTAGTTGATGATCGTTGCGAATTGCGATGCCTCTTTTTGTCCACTGTAATCATGCAAGGGGAGGCTGGGGGGAGAGAGGCTGAGGCTGGGGGAGGCTGGGAAGAGAGGGAGGCTGGGAAGAGAGAGAGGCTGGGGGGAGGCTGGGAAGAGAGAGAGGCTGGGGGGAGGCTGGGAAGAGAGAGAGGCTGGGGGGAGGCTGGGAAGAGAGAGAGGCTGGGGGGAGGCTGGGAAGAGAGAGAGAGGCTGAGGCTGGGAAGAGAGAGAGGCTGGGAAGAGAGAGGCTGAGGGGAGGCTGGGAAGAGAGAGAGAGGCTGAGGCTGGGAAGAGAGAGAGACTGAGACTGGGGGGAGGCTGGGAAGAGAGAGGCTGAGGCTGGGGGGAGGCTGGGAAGAGAGAGAGGCTGAGGCTGGGGGGAGGCTGGGAAGAGAGAGAGGCTGAGGCTGGGGGGAGGCTGGGAAGAGAGAGAGGCTGAGGCTGGGGGGAGGCTGGGAAGAGAGAGAGGCTGGGAAGAGAAAGAGGCTGAGGCTGGGGGGGAGTCTAGGAAGAGAGAGGCTGAGGCTGGGAAGAGAGAGAGGCTTAGGCTGGGGGGAGGCTGGGAAGAGAGAGAGGCTGAGGCTAGGAAGAGAGGCTGAGGCTGGGGGGAGAGAGGCTGAGGCTGGGGGGAGAGAGAGGCTAAGGCTGGGGGGAGAGAGAGGCTGAGGCTGGGGGGAGAGAGAGGCTGAAGCTGGGGGGGAGGCTGGGAGAAGAGAGGCTGATTCTGGGGGAGGCTGGGAGGGGGAGGCTGATGCTGAGGGAGGCTGATGCTGGGGGAGGCTGGGAGGGGGAGGCTTGGAGGAGGGAAGCTGATGCTGAGGGAGACTTGGAGGAGGGAGGCTGAGGGAGGAGGGAGGCTGAGGCTGGGGGAGGCTGGGAGGAGGGAGGCTGAGGCTGAGGGAGGCTGAGGCTGGGGGAGGCTGGGAGGAGAGAGGCTGATGCTGGGGGAGGCTGGGAGGGGGAAGGTGAGGCTTGGAGGAGGGAGGCTGATGCTGAGGGAGGCTGGGAGGAGGGAGGCTGATGCTGGGGGAAGCTGGGAGGGTGAGGCTTGGAGGAGGGAAGCTGATGCTGAGGGAGGCTTGGAGGAGGGAGGCTGATGCTGAGGGAGGAGGGAGGCTGATGCTGGGGGAGGCTGGGAGGAGGAAGGCTGATGCTGGGGGAGGCTGGGAGGAGGGAGGCTGATGCTGGGGGAGGCTGGGAGGAGGGAGGCTGATGCTGGGGGAGGCTGGGAGGAGGGAGGCTGATGCTGCGGGAGGTTGGGAGGAGGGAGGCTGATGCTTGGGGAGGTTGGGAGGAGGGAGGCTGAGGCTGGGGGAGGCTGAGGCTGGGGGAGGCTGGGAGGAGGGAGGCTGAGGCTGGGGGAGGCTGGGAGGAGGGAGGCTGAGGCTGGGGGAGGCTGGGAGGCGGGAGGCTGATGCTGGGGGAGGCTGAGAGGCTGGGAGGAGGGTGGTTGATGCTGGGGGAGGCTGGGAGGAGGGTGGCTGATGCTGGGGGAGGCTGGGAGGAGGGAGGCTGATGCTGGGGGAAGCTGGGAGCAGGGAGGCTGATGCTGGGGGAGGCTGGGAGGAGAGAGGCTGATGCTGGAGGAGGCTCATGCTGGGGGAGGCTGGGAGCAGGGAAGCTGATGCTGGGGTAAGCTGGGAGCAGGGAGGCTGATGCTGAGGGAGGCTGGGGGGAGAGAGGCTGATGCTAGGGGAGGCTGGGGGGAGAGAGGCTGATGCAGGGGGAGAGGCTGCTGCTGGAGGCGGGGGGAGAGAGGCTGCTGCTGGGGGAATGGGAGAGAGGGGCCAATGCTAGAGACAGACGACAAGGGTTGAGGGATAGAGCAATGATAATATCGATGGGGGGGAGTGTAAGGACTCAGAATAAGAGGGGGGCAGCATTGGGAGCTCATTATGGAGAAGGGGCAGCATCTGTGGGCTCAGTATGGAGTGGAACAATGTAAGGGGAGTCAATATCAAGAGTGGGGTAGTGTGTGTGTGTGTGTGTGTCTCAGCATAAGCGCTAGTGTGGTGGTCTTAGTATGATGAGTGGGGCAGCATGGAGGTGTCATTATGGAAAAGAGGAAGGCAGCATTAGGAGCTCATGGAGAGGGGCAGCATGCACGGGACACTGTGAGGAGGGGGCAGCATGCACGGGACACTGTGAGGAGGGGGTAGCATGCACGGGACATTGTGAGGAGGGGGCAGCATGCATGGGACACTGTCAGGAGGGGGCAGCATGCATGGGACACTGTCAGGAGGGGGCAGCATGCATGGGACACTGTGAGGAGGGGGCAGCATGCATGGGACACTGAGGAGGGGGCAGCATGCATGGGACATTGTGAGGAGGGGGCAGCATGCATGGGACACTGTGAGGAGGGTGGCAGCATGCATGGGACACTGTGAGGAGGGGGCAGCATGCATGGGACACTGTGAGGAGGGGGAAGCATGCATGGGACACTGTGAGGAGGGGGAAGCATGCATGGGACACTGAGGAGGGGGCAGCATGCATGGGACACTGAGGAGGGGGCAGCATGCATGGGACACTGTGAGGAGGGGGCAGCATGCATGGGACACGGTGAGGAGGGGGAAGCATGCATGGGACACTGTGAGGAGGGGGCAGCATGCATGGGACACTGTGAGGAGGGGGCAGCATGCATGGGACACTGTGAGGAGGGGGCAGCATGCATGGGACACTGTGAGGAGGGGGCAGCATGCATGGGACACTGTGAGGAGGGGGCAGCATGCATGGGACACTGTGAGGAGGGGGCAGCATGCATGGGACACTGAGGAGGGGGCAGCATGCATGGGACACTGTGAGGAGGGGGCAGCATGCATGAGACACTGTGAGGAGGGGGCAGCATGCATGGGACACTGTGAGGAGGGGGCAGCATGCATGGGACACTGTGAGGAGGGGGCAGCATGCATGGGACACTGTGAGGAGGGGGCAGCATGCATGGGTCACTGTGAGGAGGGGGCAGCATGCATGGGACACTGTGAGGAGGGGGCAGCATGCATGGGTCACTGTGAGGAGGGGGCAGCATGCATGGGACACTGTGAGGAGGGGGCAGCATGCATGGGACACTGTGAGGAGGGGGCAGCATGCATGGGACACTGTGAGGAGGGGGCAGCATGCATGGGACACTGTGAGGAGGGAGCAGCATGCATGGGACACTGTGAGGAGGGGAAAGCATGCATGGGACACTGTGAGGAGGGAGCAGCATGCATGGGACATTTTGAGGAGGGGGCAGCATGCATGGGACACTGTGAGGATGGGGCAGCATGCATGGGACACTGAGGAGGGGGCAGCATGCATGGGTCACTGAGGACGGGGCAGCATGCATGGGACACTGTGAGGAGGGGAAAGCATGCATGGGACACTGTGAGGAGGGGGCAGCATGCATGGGACACTGTGAGGAGGGGGCAGCATGCATGGGACACTGTGAGGAGGGGGCAGCATGCATGGGACACTGTGAGGAGGGGGCATCATGCATGGGACATTGGGAGGAGGGGGCAGCATGCATGGGACACTGTGAGGAGGGGGCAGCATGCATGGGAAACTGTGAGGAGGGGGCAGCATGCATGGGACACTGTGAGGAGGGGGCAGCATGCATGGGACACTGTGAGGATGGAGCAGCATGCATGGGACATTGTGAGGAGTGGGCAGCATGCATGGGACATTGTGAGGAGGGGGCAGCATGCATGGGACACTGTGAGGAGGGGGCAGCATGCATGGGACATTGGGAGGAGGGGGCAGCATGATATGAGGACAATGTGCAGATCATATTTCATAATCGAGGAAGGTGTGGTGGGTATAATTTATAAGGGAGGGCAGTGTGTAGTTTATTAGGGGCAGTGTGTAGTTTATTAGGGGCAGTGTCACAGTCACAGTATATAAGTGGGGACGGTGTGGTGGAAATATTTTATACCCATGCTATGTTTTGATGTGCCCGTGGTGATCCCCATTAGGGGGGGGGGGGGTTAGTGCCCTTCGTTTCTCATTGATACTTTTTAAAGTGTTTTACAGAGTAGATCTGCCTTAAACAGATGTCGTGTGCGAAAACTCAGTTTTACGTTGTCAATAAGGGGCGCGACTACTTAAAGTGCCTAGGGCAGCATGAAGGCAAAATTCAGCCCTGCCTGCACATGTCTGCTGATCTGATCAGCAGAGATGTGTGGTTAACAGGCGCAGGTGTATTGGAGATCACCCGCACCTGTAAACCCCTTAGATTGTGCTGTCAAATACTGACAGCGCGATTCAAATGGCTGCGTCAAGGATTACGCTGCTCCCCGCCGCCATCAGTGGCCCCATGATGTGATCACGGGGCACCAATGTTTTGCCATGGTAGCGCAGGGTCAGCTGATGACGCCTGACGCTGCCATGACTCACTTCCTGTGAGAGTCGGAGAAGCGCCGGCGTTCATAGGGAAGCAGCATTTCTCCTGTTAAGAGCGATGCTGTTCTAATCAGCAGGAATGAACAAGTGATCGGACACTGCAGTGAAAAAGTCACCTATAGGGAATACCCATTTATAGCAGTACTACAACTATGGTGATAAGCAGGGCTGTATTTTGCCTTCATGCTGCCCTAGGCACTTTAAGTGGTCGCGCCCCTTATTGACAACGTAAAACTGAGTTTTCGCACACGACATCTGTTTAAGGCAGATCTACTCTGTAAAACACTTTAAAAAGTATCAATGAGAAACGAAGGGCACTAACCCCCCCCCCCAATGGGGATCACCACGGGCACATCAAAACATAGCATGGGTATAAAATATTTCCACCACACCGTCCCCACTTATATACTGTGACTGTGACACTGCCCCTAATAAACTACACACTGCCCTCCCTTATAAATTATACCCACCACACCTTCCTCGATTATGAAATATGATCTGCACATTGTCCTCACATCATGCTGCCCCCTCCTGACAATGTCCCATGCATGCTGCCCCCTCCTCACAGTGTCCCATGCATGCTGCCCCCTCCTCACAATGTCCCATGCATGCTGCCCCCTCCTCACAATGTCCCATGCATGCTGCTCCATCCTAACAGTGTCCCATGCATGCTGCCCCCTCCTCACAGTGTCCCATGCATGCTGCCCCCTCCTCACAGTGTCCCATGCATGCTGCCCCCTCCTCACAGTGTCCCATGCATGTTGCCCCCTCCTCCCAATGTCCCATGCATGCTGCCCCCTCCTCACAGTGTCCCATGCATGCTGCCCCCTCCTCACAGTGTCCCATGCATGCTGCCCCCTCCTCACAGTGTCCCATGCATGCTGCCCCCTCCTCACAGTGTCCCATGCATGCTGCCCCCTCCTCACAGTGTCCCATGCATGCTTCCCCCTCCTCACAGTGTCCCATGCATGCTGCCCCCTCCTCACAGTGTCTCATGCATGCTGCCCCCTCCTCACAATGTCCCATGCATGCTGCCCCCTCCTCAGTGTCCCATGCATGCTGCCCCCTCCTCACAGTGTCCCATGCATGCTGCCCCCTCCTCACAGTGTCCCATGCATGCTGCCCCCTCCTCACAGTGTCCCATGCATGCTGCCCCCTCCTCACAGTGTCCCATGCATGCTTCCCCCTCCTCACAGTGTCCCATGCATGCTGCCCCCTCCTCACAGTGTCCCATGCATGCTGCCCCCTCCTCACAGTGTCCCATGCATGCTACCCCCTCCTCACAGTGTCCCATGCATGCTGCCCCCTCCTCACAGTGTCCCATGCATGCTGCCCCCTCCTCACAGTGTCCCATGCATGCTGCCCCCTCCTCACAGTGTCCCATGCATGCTGCCCCCTCCTCACAGTGTCCCATGCATGCTTCCCCCTCCTCACAGTGTCCCATGCATGCTGCCCCCTCCTCACAGTGTCCCATGCATGCTGCCCCCTCCTCCCAATGTCCCATGCATGCTGCCCCCTCCTCACAGTGTCCCATGCATGCTGCCCCCTCCTCACAGTGTCCCATGCATGCTGCCCCCTCCTCACAGTGTCCCATGCATGCTGCCCCCTCCTCACAGTGTCCCATGCATGCTTCCCCCTCCTCACAGTGTCCCATGCATGCTTTCCCCTCCTCACAGTGTCCCATGCATGCTGCCCCCTCCTCACAGTGTCCCATGCATGCTGCCCCCTCCTCAGTGTCCCATGCATGCTGCCCCCTCCTCAGTGTCCCATGCATGCTGCCCCCTCCTCACAGTGTCCCATGCATGCTGCCCCCTCCTCACAGTGTCCCATGCATGCTGCCCCCTCCTCACAATGTCCCATGCATGCTGCCCCCTCCTCAGTGTCCCATGCATGCTTCCCCCTCCTGACAGTGTCCCATGCATGCTGCCCCCTCCTGACAGTGTCCCATGCATGCTGCCCCCTCCTCACAATGTCCCGTGCATGCTGCCCCCTCCTCACAGTGTCCCGTGCATGCTGCCCCCTCCTCACAGTGTCCCGTGCATGCTGCCCCTCTCCATGAGCTCCTAATGCTGCCTTCCTCTTTTCCATAATGACACCTCCATGCTGCCCCACTCATCATACTAAGACCACCTCACTAGCGCTTATGCTGAGACACACACACACACACACACACACACACACACACACACTACCCCACTCTTGATATTGACTCCCCTTACATTGTTCCACTCCATACTGAGCCCACACATGCTGCCCCTTTTCCATAATGAGCTCCCAATGCTGCCCCCCTCTTATTCTGAGTCCTTACACTCCCCCCCATTGATATTGTCATTGCTCTATCCCTCATCCCTTGTCCTCTGTCTCTAGCATTGGCCCCTCTCTCCCATTCCCCCAGCAGCAGCCTCTCTCCCCCCGCCTCCAGCAGCAGCCTCTCCCCTGCATCAGCCTCTCTCCCCCCAGCCTCCCCCAGCATCAGCCTCTCTCCCCCCAGCCTCCCTCAGCATCAGCCTCCCTGCTCCCAGCTTACCCCAGCATCAGCTTCCCTGCTCCCAGCCTCCCCCAGCATGAGCCTCCTCCAGCATCAGCCTCTCTCCTCCCAGCCTCCCCCAGCATGAGCCTCCTCCAGCATCAGCCTCTCTCCTCCCAGCCTCCCCCAGCATCAGCCTCCCTGCTCCCAGCTTCCCCCAGCATCAGCCTCCCTCCTCCCAGCCTCCCCCAGCATCAACCACCCTCCTCCCAGCCTCCCCCAGCATCAGCCTCCCGCCTCCCATCCTCCCCCAGCCTCAGCCTCCCTCCTCCCAGCCTCCCCCAGCCTCAGCCTCCCTCCTCCCAGCCTCCCTCAGCCTCAGCCTCCCCCAGCCTCAGCCTCCCTCCTCCCAACCTCCCCAAGCATCAGCCTCCCTCCTCCCAACCTCCCCCAGCATCAGCCTCCCTCCTCCCAGCCTCCCCCAGCATCAGCCTCCCTCCTCCCAGCCTCCCCCAGCATCAGCCTCCCTCCTCCCAGCCTCCCCCAGCATCAGCCTTCCTCCTCCCAGCCTCCCCCCAGCATCAGCCTCCCTCCTCCCTCAGCATCAGCCTCCCTCCTCCAAGCCTCACCCTCCCAGCTTCCCCCAGTATCAGCCTCCCTCCTCCCAGCCTCCCTCAGCATCAGCCTCCCTCCTCCAAGCCTCACCTTCCCCCTCCCAGCCTCCCCCAGCATCAGCCTCTCTCCTCCCAGCCTCCCCCAGCATCAGCCTCCCCCAGCCTCAGCCTCCCTCCTCCCAGCCTCCCTCCTCCAAGTCTCCCTCAGCATCAGCTTCCCTCCTCCAAGCCTCCCCCTCCAAGCCTCCCCCACCATCAGCCTCCTCCAGCATCAGCCTCCCTCAGCATCAGCCTCCCCCTCCCAGCCTCCCCCAGAATCAGCCTCTCTTCTCCCAGTCTGCCCCCCAGCTTCAGCCTCTCTCTCCCCCCAGCCTCAGCCTCTCTCTCCCCCCAGCCTCCCCCCCAGCCTTAGCCTCTCTCTCCCCCCAGCCTCAGCCTCTCTCCCCCCAGCCTCAGCCTCTCTTCCCAGCCTCAGCCTCTCTCTCTTCCCAGCCTCCCCCCAGCCTAAGCCTCTCTCTTCCCAGCCTCAGCCTCTCTCTTCCCAGACTCCCCCCAGCCTCAGCCTCTTTCTCTTCCCAGCCTCTCTCTCTTCCCAGCCTCCCCCCAGCCTCAGCCTCTCTCTCTTCCCAGCCTCCCCCCAGCCTCAACCTCTCTCTCTTCCCAGCCTCCCCCCAGCCTCAGCCTCTCTCTCTTCCCAGCCTCCCCCCAGCCTCAGCCTCTCTCTTCCCAGCCTCCCCCCAGTCTCAGTCTCTCTCTCTTCCCAGCCTCAGCCTCTCTCTCTCTTCCCAGCCTCCCCTCAGCCTCTCTCTTCCCAGCCTCTCTCTCTTCCCAGCCTCAGCCTCTCTCTCTCTTCCCAGCCTCCCCCCAGCCTCTCTCTCTTCCCAGCCTCCCCCCAGCCTCTCTCTCTTCCCAGCCTCCCCCCAGCCTCTCTCTCTTCCCAGCCTCCCTCTCTTCCCAGCCTCCCCCAGCCTCAGCCTCTCTCCCCCCAGCCTCCCCTTGCATGGTTACAGTGGACAAAAAGAGGCATCGCAATTCGCAACGATCATCAACTAACCTGTAAGGTGCCCATACATTCTAGGCTCTGCCTTACCTTCTCCGGTGCCCGCCGCCCTGCTCTGGCTGGCTCCTCTTCTGGCTTGCTCCAGCTGCAGACGCGTCCTCCTCCGCGGCGTGTGTCATCTGCAGCATTGGATGCTGCAGCACGGGGCAGTGAGCTGATTGTCGCGCCCGCGCGCCGCTGACCCCGGAAGTGCAGGCCATGGAACTTCCGGGGTTAGTCAGCTCACTATGCCTGGCGCCCGCCATGTATTTAAATAGACAGCAGAAGTGCGCCTCTCCTCCCTCTCAACCCCCCCCGGAACCCAGCCGAGTGTAACGGAGGGAGGGACAGGGGGCGGGGATGTAAAAAAAAAAAAAAATTATATATATATATTTTTTTTTTTTTTTTGCTGCCAGAAAGTGCCGCCCCCGGCAACGTGCCGCCCTAGGCACGGGACCACGGGTGCCTAGTGGCAAATACGGCCCTGTGTGCAGGAATCACTGCAGGCTCACTGCCGGAGTCCACAGTAATTGAAGGAAGGCCACTAAGGACGTACAGTACGTTCTTGGTCATAAAGGGGTTAAGATGTCTCCATAGAGGATTCAAGAATCAGACAGTTCATTATGCCAATAGCTTAGCTTTGCTCTACTATAAGTTCCTCGTTACTAAAAGTCTTACCAACCAGTTATTCCACTGGATTCTTGTGCAGTAGATAAGCCAGCTGATTTCCACCTTGCATGTAAATTTTCTAAGCATTCTCTATTTATTTCTTCAGGAGGTCCTGGTATAGAAACCCTCCCCAACCACACCTATTGCCAATCCATATCATACGCATAAATAGCCTGGGTCTCAGCTTCCCATACACGGTAAGTTTTTTAACTGCATGAGAGGACACACACAAGCTAGGGACCCCAACGTAGAGAAATACTTTGGCGTAGTGTTGGGGCTCTATTGCATTGATCAATTCAGTAGCTAAATTTCTCTTGATTCATATGTTCATGGCAGTAATGCAGGTTCCATTTTTCATATTTTCACTCTTACATATAGCTATTGGATTTTTCAAGTCAGTATTCACACAGCAGTTTCTGCTATTTCATGTATTCCCCTTACATAGTCACTGGTGTGGATACCTTATCTCCCCATACTGGTATAGAAACCCAGCCGAAATACTGTAAAGATCATTGATAAAAAAGAGGGCAACACAAACACCATTATGACTGAGTGGCGGATATTCCTAGCGGCTAGAGACTGTCCATTCGTATGTCTCCTGTATGCCGCACAACAGTCTCAGAAGTGTGCATATTTCATCATGGAGAATCTGTCCGGCGGCAGCCTGAAGGCTTTGATTGACATGTGCGGCTACTTGAACACTGACTAAGGTGAGAAAAAGGAAGGTATACCAAAAAAATAAAAGCTGAGGTTGTGATGCAGCTCAGACAGGGATGGAAAGACATGTGGTCCAGGTGGGAGGGAAGTGTGATGATGACATTGATACTACACTCTGTTCTCTCCATCAGATTCTACACAGCAGAGATAGTGTGTGTGGCCTACAGTTCCTCCATGGACACAACATCATGCAGCAGACTGCCAGGACCCAACAACCACCATTTTTCCCCCCCTAGAAAGACACAACACTGTTCTCTTATAAATTAAAATACTTTTATTTGAATTTTCCATTTTTGGAGAGAGGTATGGGGAAAAAAACCACTCTCATCTTTTGGCATAAAATTTGGTCGCAGCTTTTAACCAGGCATTAACTTGCCAACATCATGGGGTTCAGGCAAATGTACCGCCATCCGGCCGTCCGGCGCGGGTATTTCACCACCACTTTTCCTACCCCTTCCGCTGCTGCGACTTAAAACACAGTAAACTCCAACAAACTTGGAAAACAAAAAGGGAGGGAGGGTGGGAAACAGGTCCGGGTCCTGCAGCCGAGAGGCTGGAAGCAGGGCAGCACGATGATATGTATCCAGGAGGCGGGGCTTAGGCCAGTCACACCACAGGAGGCGGGGGCGGCAGGTCAGTGTCTTTCCAGGGGGGAGAACTCTATTTTAACATGCAGAGGGGCCAGCAGTCAGGGGGCAGCATCTCAAGTTTCTGGCTGCAGTGCCCCTCAGACTGCCAGGACCCAACAACCACCATTTTTCCCCCCCTAGAAAGACACAACACTGTTCTCTTATAAATTAAAATACTTTTATTTGAATTTTCCATTTTTGGAGAGAGGTATGGGGAAAAAACCACTCTCATCTTTTGGCATAAAATTTGGTCGCAGCTTTTAACCAGGCATTAACTTGCCAACATCACGGGGTTCAGGCAAATGTACCGCCATCCGGCCGTCCGGCGCGGGTATTTCACCACCACTTTTCCTACCCCTTCCGCCAAGGAGCAGCACAGCGCCAGCAAGCTGCGACCCCACCCAAAAAACTGAAATACCTGAGCCGTCCCAGGAATTTCCGCAACCACCATATCCACAACATCATCATTCGGGATGTACCCATCTGAGCTTAAGGACAGCCAAATATTGCCTTCCAGCTGGCGGTGCCAGACCTCCAACCTTTTTTTTTTTTTTTTTTAAATACTTTATTAACAGCACAACTTGGGTAGGCCCTGATCGCTCATGCGCCATGAGAGATCCATATCACATTCTTCCTTAGCGCCTTGCCCCCTGGGCCAGAGGGTTACCTTCGGCCGGATCGTTGTAACACTCCGAACGAAAACAGGGAAACTTGTACCTCTGTGACCAGATAAGGGTAAGAGGCCTAGCCAAACGGCCTTGTACCAGATACTTGAAGCCTATGTGTATCACCAAGTCGGTTGGAGAAAAGAGAGCTCACACAATCTTGATCACCTCTGATAGACCCACAGCTGAGCCAAGCTCCGGCAACCTCTCCAATTACATCCACTGTAAAGGGAACCAAGGACCGACCACCAAGGCGAAGAGGCGAAGATCCGCTCTCCTCGCAGCCAACATATACGGAAGTAACCTCGGACCCAGTCACTAGGCCGACTTAGATCTGAAAGGAAAAACACTGTCAAAACAGAGAATTCTCGTAACCATCAAACACCTTTTCTTTCCCAGGTGTTACTGGCAAAACCCAAAACCCCCTTTTTTTTTTTTTTTTTTTTTTATAAAAAGAAACAAATCACAATCATATCATTTTACATTAGCCCTGTACGCTGTTCTGAATCTTCTTACGTGCCTGATAAAACCCGATTTCAAAAACAACTCAGTACTAACGTCCCTCACAATGCATTTCAATTGCAGTCACCAAAACCACTGAAACTGTGCTCATGTATGCTGGCCCCCGAAGCCTTGGAACACCCCAACTCTGGGAGAGTACGTACCGGGTACCACGGCTGACAAACACCGAAATAACCAGGAACCGTCGCATTACCGACCAAAACCAGCCCACGAAAAGGAGGACTAAATCCGTGACGCTAAAATGAAGGGCCGTCGTCGTGGGTAAAAACTGGTCCCATCACACACGCTCGCCTAATAGACATGACCGAGTGATGGAAAAAGAGATCGAAAACATCAATGTATAGATTTGCAATGGGGCGAACAATCCACAAAACCCCCTTTTTTTTTTTTTTTTTTTTTTGAAACAATCTACGGCTAGATAAGAATAGGCCTACTGTGATCCACTCGCTTGCCGCTAAACATCCAACCCTTCAATACCTTACACCCCACAAGCCCTCATCGCTTCAGTACCGTTCCACAATTTAAAATGGGAAGACCGACCTCGTCACAGGTTGCTTGCAACCGAACATGGTGCACGTTCGCTGAATACTGCCGGGTGTGTATTACTAGAGGGTGGCTTGGGAAATCATCACGCACATCAACCACCGAAGCAATACCCGCTGCATAACGTACCATAGAACCGTCAGGTCAATGCAAAACGGGGGCCCGGATCATAGGCCTAACTTCACCAAACACCCCACCATCTAGCTGAGAACTCCAAACCTTGATCCTGCTGGTGGGTTGAGTTACCAAAATACCTGAGATTGGGATTGCAATAAGGTGCCCGATACTAACCCGGAACCCAGATGCCTGTTTTGCCTCCAACCCTGCGCTTACCCATAAACATTCCAAGCCACAAAAAAACCCTAATCAGCCTGATTACTTATTCGAGGAAAGGGCTGTAGTTGGTTAAGGCTTTTACCCACCGGCATCGTCGGACCACTGGTCATTCTCCTATTTCCCAGTCCACCCCCCTTATTGTGTATCTGGAACCGAAATAGTGGGAAGGCGCAATCAAAGTTAGGTTAATGGACCATGCCCCCCCCCGGGCCCAGCATAAGGAGCATTTTTTTTTTTTTTTTTTTTTAATATATATAACTATATAAACACTTTGTATCGCGAATGATCCCAAACAGCTGGCCCTGCAACACCGTAATACTCCATCTAAAAATCTGTCTGTTCCTCCTCTTGAAACTATTTTGGCCTGGCACGGTGGCTCAATGGCTAGCTGCAGCCCTGGGGTCCTGGGCCCAAATCCCACCAAGGACACCATCCGCAAGGAGCCTGTACGTTCTTCCCGTGACTGCGTGGGTCTACTCCGGGCACTCTGG
This sequence comes from Anomaloglossus baeobatrachus, assembly GCF_048569485.1. Taxonomy (NCBI): domain Eukaryota; kingdom Metazoa; phylum Chordata; class Amphibia; order Anura; family Aromobatidae; genus Anomaloglossus; species Anomaloglossus baeobatrachus. The sequence goes on along the minus strand of NC_134357.1, from coordinate 440,881,655 downwards.
CCTCCTCCCACACCCCCTAAACATACAGGTATGAAATCCAGACCGTAAGCCCCGATGGGGCAGCGTCCCCAATCCATGCAACGCACACAAAAACTAAAAGTGAATTTATACCTTTTAGAATATTTAAGTGGAAGTAATTGTCCAAAAATATTAGCGAGCCTAATTATTCTGCGAATAGCTAACCTTGCCGGTTTTCCCATCTCACTTGTTTATTTTCGGTTCCTACGGTAAGGAAAACCAACTAAAACATACGTAATTAACCAAAGAGGGAAAATCTTAGTACAAAAGGATGAAAATTACTTCACTTCAAAAGAGAAGCAATTTTAAAAAAAAAAAACAGTCAAACCATGCAACTGTACAGAAATATACTTCTCACATTTTGATAAAACTATCTGTGGCCAATATAGATCCCTTCTTTCAATTACAGCATGAAATTAGGGGTATAACAGGGGTGTTAGATCCCGTGATCCCATAATATTGTCAATAATCAATAAATCACTTGAAGGGTCAGTTGACCGGTGGCAACAAGATTATTCCAAGGAATGGAGGCCGCCTGTATTAAACTAAGGTTGAAAAAATAAGATATGTTTAAGTTTGGAAAGACGTCTCAGAGGATATCTCATTTGTACCTCTTCCAACAAGCCTACAAGCTGCCGTAACCCTCCGTCTGATACAGCGCCGCACAATCAGCTCTGCCCTCATCTACTGTCTCCTCACCTATCCCCTGTAGACCGTGAGCCCTCGCAGGCAGGGGCCTCTCTCCTCCTGTACCAGACTGTGCCTTGTATGGTCTATGATTAGTATACTGGTACGTATTATGTAAACCCCTGTCCCATGCAAAGCGCCATGAATTATATGGCGCTATAATAAATAATAATAATTTGTAAAAATACCCGTGTGCTCAATATAAATCAACTGTCACCAAACTTAATCCTCCGAAAAAGGGGAAGCTTCGTTACAGTTAGAGCGGGTAGATTGTGGAATGCTGTCTACAAGGGGTAGGAATGCTAGATACCATCACAGCTTTTACCAGAAAAGGGGGAGGGCGATTCCCTCAGCACCAATAACATTGTTTGTTATAAATAACTTAGTGGCAACATGTAGAGCTGGGCGGGAAGCCTGTTACCTGTGACATCACGTTATCCTCCCTAGGGGGACTTATCCCACCCCGCATTCCCCATCAGGGTACTCACCTGGTGATTCAGGAAATGACAAGACGACTGGATCTAGATCTACCCACGTAACGCCTGCTACGACGACGCTCACACCTATCCAAGGGTTAAGATGACAGACTCCGGACATGGTGGCTACCCATGCCAAAGCTTGCTACCGTGACCCCTGCACATGACCGTACAACGCGATGGTCGGCACCGCACCCACCGCCGCCATAACATGCTGAAATCCACTGTTTGACAACGGGGAGGGGCTGTTAACAGTCCCCATTGTCATAATGTCAAATGGAGTGTGTTTTGGCCTGGGAGGGGGCTTGGTGTAGGTGTGGTATCAGCAGGAGGGAAAACATGCCACCTGCTGACTGTTGCTTCTTGCCCCTGTTCACTACCAGCCCCCCTCAATTTGAACATTGAAGTCCTAATAGTATCCCTTAACCCGCCCGCTCACTGGGAGACCCACCTGGTCCCCGGTCATTCCCAGGCTAGCCCCTTTGGCATTCCTGGGGCATACAAACGGAGGGGAGGGGAAGTTCATTGCGTGTGGTATGGGGTGATTTGAACTCTTGCAGGTTAGTGCCTGCATACTACATTCCCCCCTACCGTGCCTCCAACCTGCGCTGTGACAGGGACTGCCCTGAGTCTGCACTTCAATTAGGCTGTGTGCGTAATTCATGCGTCCTGCGTCCCCTGCACAGTCTATGGAGACTGTGCAGAGGCCGTACGCACGTTGCATAGTAGAACGCAGCGATTCAGCTGTTGCCCGAATCCCTGTGTTCTAAGAAGTGACATGTCACTTCTTCCGTGCGCTCCGCCGGCAGCTCCTGCTCTGTCTATGGCAGAAGCTGCAGGCTGAGCGCACGTTCTCTGCCGGCACCATGCGCCTTAGAACGGAGCTTTTCAGCTGCGCTCTGAGGCACACCTTTTAGGTGCCGTGCAGAGCGCACACAGCCCTACCCTGCTCCTTCTCAGTACTGGCGGCAGTGGCTGGGCGGCGGTGGCTGGGCGGCGGGTAGGCGGGGCCAAAGACAAAAATCGCGAAGCGCTCTTTTTTTTTTTTTAAAAACTTAATGGCGGCTCAAGCTGACCGGCGGGCGGGTAGTTCCCTCAGAACGCCGCTCGCCGGCGCCCATAGCTTGAGCCTCAGCATGGAGGGAGCCGCTCACAGCTAAAAGCGCCGTGAGCAGGACGCTTTCCTCCATGCTGATTTTTGGGAAGGCTGGAGGGAGGGAGGGGGTTAAGGGTGTTTAAAGAATGACAAGCACAAGCGGACCAGCGGGCGGGTAGTTCCCATAGAACGCCGCGCTCACCGGCACACATCGCTTGTGCCTCAGCAGAGAGGGAGCCGCTCACAGCTAACAGCGCTGTGAGCTGAAATGCTTACCTCCCTGCTGATAGCTCTCATTCCGCATCCAGGAGCGGGTCCCTGTGTCCGGCTGTCCAAACAGGTCCGGGTCCTGCAGCCGAGAGGCTGGAAGCTGGGCAGCACGATGATATGTATCCAGGAGGCGGGGCTTAGGCCAGTCACACCACAGGAGGCGGGGGCGGCAGGTCAGTGTCTTTCCAGGGGGGAGAACTCTATTTTAACATGCAGAGGGGCCAGCAGTCAGGGGGCAGCATCTCAAGTTTCTGGCTGCAGTGCCCCTCACTCTCCTCCTTCTGTCTGTCTCCTCTATATTCTTGGCTTCTCCGCCCAGTCCTGCAGTGACCCATTTCACATCTCTAGTATCAATAGGAAGATTTCTCATTCTGTTTTTCTGCTTAATTGCAGAGATCTAAAGCCACAAAACATCCTGTTGGATGCAGATGGCCACATCCGAATTATCGACCTGGGATTCACCCGAGATGGTGTCACCGCTTCCAATACCATCTGTGGAGTGATGGGCAATCTACATTACATGGCTCCTGAGGTACTTTTCAAAACAGCATATGGCACAGCAGTTGAGATTGTGGTGTCCATGATGGCAACAGGATGCTCCCCATTTTACATCAGCTCCGTTAGCAAAATGGCTTACAAAGATTTCATCAAAGAAGAGCATGAAATTCCATCTTGGCTTGATGCTGACATGAAACATCTTACAAAAATCTTCAGGAGCGATTGGGTGTCTGCGGGAACATCAGAGCGCATTCATTCTTTACCACCATCGGCTGGGAGGAACTGGAGGAAAGGAGAGCATGGCCTCCATTTACACCATTCAGGCCAGTTCTGGAGAACCATCTTATGCAGTGGCCGGAGGAAAAGAGAGCCCTAGACCCCTTGGCTGGATTTGATTAGAAATCACCAAGCTGGGCCCGGTAAGAACCGCCTCATCTGGCAATAGCTCCCAACCGGAGTTCTTCTCGTTTTGTGGTCATTTCCATTGTCCTTGTCTTTTCTCACTGTATTTGCCAATGACTAATACCAACCAACACAACTTAAATCATAATTTAAAACATAATTGACAAGACAGTAGAGTCGACAGAAGAACATTATACATTAGATTAGGACATACACAGCGGGTGAACTGAAAGTAGAAAATATAAAGTAGACATTCACCTTGAGGATTTAACACTAATGTTATTGTTGTACATTCCCATAGCAGTTGGCACAAATGATTTCCTATATTTTTCCTTCTTACACCTCAGAAGGATCAGCCGGTTGCTGAAGGTGCTCTTCTGTCTCATGAATAGCTCATATAATGGATGTGCATTATTATTCATAATCGCTATACACTTTTTCAGAGTTCTTCTCTCCACTACCTCCTCAAAAGAGTCCAGATTGCAGCCAGCAGCGGAGCTTGCCTTCTTGATAAGCTTATTCAGCTTATTAGCATCAGAGACCCGCACACTACTACCCCAGCATATGACTGCTGAGACCCCAACAAACCCACAACCAATCGTCCCATGTAATGAAGAATCAGACTCAGGTATATAAAATCAGAACTCTTTATTATGGAGATTTAATAATCAAATCTCATCTTTTAGTGGATGGTGGTCGGTCACAGCCCAAAATATCAAACTAAAACCATTGAAATAGAATGGAGCGTCCACACAGTGCAACCACGGGTTCAGTGCACAGTTACTAGGGCATAGCACAAAGGGTGGGGGCGATGCTACTGCTCTGTTACTGACAGAGGAGCAGCCAGGGACAGACCATCAACTCAAGGCTGGGAGGGAGGAGGGGGGTGAGTGAGGAGGTGCACGCTGCCTCCACTGGGCCTTAGATGCAGGCAGGCACGCTGACCTCCTGCTGGCATGGCTGTGAGCAGGGACAGGAGTTTAACCATCAGGAGGGACGGGACACTGGCCAGAGATCTGGGATGACAGCCACGCATCCCCATCCCTCCTGATAGTCTGGGATGGCAGCGGTTAGATCGACTGCCGTACTCACTCTCTCCAGGTGCACAGCGGGGACAGCTGCCTCCGGGTCCCACAGAGTGGGGAGAGACTGGAAAAAGAAGGGATTGAGATTATAAAGGGGGAAGCAGGAGGAGGAGGAGAGAAGAATTATTGGCTGCCACAAACTGGGAGGAGGCAGAAAATTACATGGGACGACCAGATTAACCCCTTATTACGGGGCACAGCAGTCAGGGGGCCCCAGTCAAATACTGGAATGCTCCACAGAGTGCAAAAAAGATGGCACTTGCCACTACAGACTGGTAGAACATTTCTAACATTTTGCTGCACACATTAAAAGATCTCAGTTTCCTTAGGAAATACAATCTGCTCATCCCCTTCTTGTAGACCATCTCTGAGTGGCATCTCCAGTCCAGTTTGCTATCAAGGTGGACCCCCAAATATTTGTAACTCTCCACCTGCTCTACCTCCTGACCAGCAATAGTGATCGGTAAAAATTCCATCTTTCTCCTGCTATAGTTGACTACCAACTCCTTAGTTTTCTTAACATTTAGTTGTAGATAGTTACCATGGCACCAATCCACAAAATTTGACACATTAAGATCATTCCTCTAAGATAACAGAAGATCTAGGAGATAGAAGTTGTTGACTAATCTTCTTATGACTTGTAGGATGAGCCCGTGCCAACTGCTCAGAACTTCTTTCCTCCTGACCCGTGCCTCATGTCTCTGCTGCTGTGTGTCACCTCAGCTGCCATAGAACATCATCTCTTTCCATAACATCTTCATGCCCGACCACTGCCATTGTGGTGCTGCACAACGCTCATCACTTTACATCCTCCAATCCTGGACTGGCACCTGACATCATCCAGCCTGAAGATACTCTATATAGATCGTAGATGGTGATTTCGACTTTTGATCTTGGAATTTAATCTGTTTGCTGTATTTGGGGTCAGGAAGGAATTTTTCCCCCCAATATGACAATTGGCCCATTCCTCAAGGGGGTTTTTGCCTTCCTCTGAATCTACATGGCCTTAAATAGGTTTAGTATAATAGTTGAATAAGTAGATTTACTCATAAGTAGTGTCCAAAAAAGTTATAAAAATGAAAAAATATATTTTCAAACATTGGTTACTTTACACAAACAAACATTTTTTAGCCCATATATAACAATAAATTATATATTACAAAAACAAAATCTCACACTACAATCAGGTTAGGAGCCCTTGATCCTGGGGTTCATCCTGATCGCCATATTTGGGGTCAGGAAGGAATTTTCTCCCCTGATATAAGGACAGTTGGCCCATTCTTCACAGGGGCCTCTCACCTCCCTTTTGTTCAACACAACCAATAAGTACGTTTAGTAAAATAGAATAAATAAGTATGTTCTTATATTTATAACAAAATCCTATAAAAATAAGAATAACATTTATGTACAATAATATTTTTGATTAAAATTTAATTTAGTTGATACAAAAATAAACATAAAATAGTAAAAAAATAGAAAATAATAAATATTTTTTAAAAAATTACACTAGTGTATAATACATTAGTTATGAGCCCTTGATCCTGGAATTCATCCTGAGCGTCATATTTGGGGTCAGGAAGGAATCCCCCCCCCTGACATGAGGACATTCCTCACAGGAGGTTTTTGTCTTCCTCTGGATCAACACCGCCAATAAGTAGGTTTAATAAAATAGAATACATAATAGATTATCATATTTATAGCAAAAAAAATATATAAAAAATGATATACTTTATGTAAAATAATAATACAATATTTCTGGTTTAAGCATTTTTTTAGTTGACACAAAAGTAAACATAAATTAGTAAAAAAAAATATATTTTAAAAAAATCACTTAAAAAATAGATAATTTATAGCTGACACACATATGTGGCGCTCCTGCAGCTTCAGGCGCCAGAGGGTACTGCACCTCACCCGAGGTGCAGTATTCATCTCGGATACGAAGGAGGTCATCACCCGTAAACTACCACAATTCACAATCATACACAGTTAGTTGCCCTGGGCTGGGGTAGAGACAGTGGAGGGTGGCCATTACTAATGTAGTGGACCCGCTGCTCACTAGTCAGAAACCCAGGGGGGAGGGACTGGACACGGGCAGTAAGGCGACACACGCACACACACACACACACACACACACACACACACACAAAACCATTGAGCAGTTTCTCACAGGACACAGGAAGTGACAGTCTGAGGAGAGAGAAGGAAGAAGGAGAGTTGCAGGAGACTAGTCCTGGGGATGGGCGGCTGGTGCAATTTGTCCCAGGACCAGAAGAGGGGGAGAGCGAGACACTGATGCTTAGAACAGCAGGAGAAGGACAGGAGACATGTGAGACGCAGGAGAACACGGTCGCTGAGGAGAGAGCTCATAGCTCCCTCAGAACCAGCGCACACCTCAGGGTGCGTAGACCTAGGCTGGTGGGCACTTCACGGCCTGCCAGCAGAATCCGCCGGGCAGGGGATTGTAAGTCTCCTGGCCCACCTAAAGTGCCCGGGGCAAAGAAGCATATAGAGCCAGGAGTCATAACCAACGGACGGCGCCAGCGATGGGCTCGCGCTGCCTGCTATACGGGATGGGAACAGAACCATTCCCAGAACTCTGCTCCCAGCAAAGCTTCAGGCCGCAGGGATTCACAAAACAGCACAGGGAGGAAGGACTCACAAAGAAACCCACCGGTTCTGTCCTCTGAGCCCATGACGGCAAGGTCCAGGGGTCTGAAGGTGGTGACAACTCAGTGAGTAAAAGAACTTGAACTGCAATCCATGTGTCTTCTAATCCTTCCTGCGCCACAGCTGCATAGCAGCAGGGGACTATCACTCCCAACATCTTCCCTGGGGCCTAGCTCTACCTGTGGAGAGCTGCAACACTCGAGCTGTGTCACTATCTGCCCCAGAAGAGAGAGATTTTCTGCAGCGGCGGCTAATACCTGGCTGCACACCACAGGTGGTGTAGTCACAAACCTAACATCTTCCCCTACACCTTTATTTGATGACACCGCCGGGGTCACAGAACTGCCGCGACGTCCCGTCCCAAACCCCCGAAACCGCGGCCCGGTAATGAGTCACCCCCCGGCCCCGGCCCGGGCGTGTTGTATACATAAATAGTCATTAACACACTATAGAGAAAAAGACATGGATCGCACATCCCAAAAAATACAATGATCTAGAGCCGTTAGGCAAAAAATTAAATAGAACATGAGGTTCTTTGTTACCATTCTTATCAGACTATATTAAGCCCACTGCCACGTCAAGGCAAACGTCTTGAGTGGGTGAGTGGGTCCCTAATCTAAACCTTATAGTGCGGCACTGTGCACTAACCACTGCTGCAGTGACAAAGCGCCAGCAGGGCAGGTGACCTGGTGCCTCAAAGCGCCCACGCTGCAAGGCGAAGCCCCCATGGCTCCAGGCCCCACTGGGTCCGGAGACCCCTCGAGCCACCGTGGATCCGGATCCGAGCAGCCCGGCTGCTGGCACGGGGGCTGCACACACTCACCTCCCACTGGCTCCCATATGTGAACTGGGAGCAAAAAAAGGTTGACCCCTCTTGAAGACTCTTGCTGATTAAAATCACCTGTGCCGAATGGGGGGAGTGCAGATCCAAGCAAAAAGCAAAGGGGGATAGAATGTTGTATAACATACAACCTCATGTTCTATTTCATTTTCTGCCTAACGGCTTTAGATCATTGTATTTTTTGGGATGTGCAATCCATGTCTTTTTCTCTATAGTGTGTTATACAACATTCTATCCCCCTCTGCTTTTTGCTTGGATCTGCACTCCCCACATTTGGCACAGGTGATTTTAATCAGCAGGAGACTGCAAGAGGGGTCAGCCTTTTTTTGCTCTAAGTTCACATATGGGAGCCAGTTGGAGGTGAGTGCACAGCTCCTCTCATTGTGTCCTGGTCGCTGTTGTGGTGGTTTTGTGTCAGTGGGGCCTGGAACCATAGGGGCTTCGTCTTGCAGCATGGGCGCTGTGAGACGCCAGGTCACCTGCCCTGCTGGCGCTTTGTCGCTGCGGCAGTGGTTAGTGCACAGGGCAGTGGGCTTAATAAAATCTGATCAGAATGGTAACAAAAAACTCATGTTCTGTTTAATTTTTTGCTTTAGATCATTGTATTTTTTGGGATGTGCGATCCATGTCTTTTTCTTTATAGTGTGTTATAAATAGTCACTAGTTCAGTTCAAAAATAAAAATATAAATAGTTTAATACATCTTTGTTCTTCTCTTTATTTCATTTGACGTCCATTGGGTGAATGTGGGTTTAGCCCCTGGGTTTTTTTCTATATGGGCCTTTAAGGGATCGTCCAATCTCATGTAATGTTTTCCCATACAATTGTCGCGCCCCGGGGCAGCCAAGCTGCTCGGATGTGGACGGTCTGTGGCTCCAGGGGTCCCGGACCCGGGGGCACCGTCAAACAGTTTTTAAATAAAAAGAAAAATTTAATCCGACTACATCACTCGCGGTGTGCGGCCAGGGATGGTAGGGCCGCCGCTGCGGGATCCCGCTGGAGCTGATGGATAGGGGCAGTGTGAATGGTGGAGCAGGGCTTTTCCACAGGGGTAGATGAAGGGTTAACGTGGAGGCGCACGGCAATAAAACAGTCCAGACAGGGAGTGTAATTTGGTTGTGTTTACTTACTGGGTTCGCACCCTAGAGACGCGCTGGATCCCAGGTGTGCCCGAGTCCTCTATAGCTGTGCCAGCTAACCTGGTGCCACTCTCCCACCGATGCACTCTGGTATATTTGTCGGTCCTCCCTGGCGTGGAGCTCCTGGAGGTTCGTCTGGGTCTAGGTCTCGCCGCAGGCAGCTTGGACTATTTAAGGGAATTTCTCCTGATCCCCTCTTTGCTGTTGATGCCTCGGACGTTAGTGGTGGCAGATGAGTCCTGAAAACCCACCCACCTGGCAGAGTTAACAGATGGCTTGAAGTCCTGGTCTGTTCTGGGATCTTCACCCCGTGCGTCCAAAGCCAAAGTACTGGGAGCACTGGCCATCCACCCAACAGGATCCCTCTGTCCTTGGAGCTTGCTCTCTCGCTCTCCAGCTACTTTCTCCTCTCAGTGGCTGATCTTTCTACTCACGTCTTTGCGGAGTCTTTTCTACTTTCCCTGTGTCTCAAGATTCCGTTGTCTGTCTTCACACCTGTTCTTTTACTACCGCTCACTTTATCTCCTCTCCTCTCAACTCCTTTCTCTCTCACTGTCTTCAGCAGACTAGCCACACTTCCCAGGTCACTCTCTCCTCCTCCAGGTCTGGTCCCTCCCTTCCCAGTTGCCTGCCTGTTAGCTCACAGTGCCCAGACCTGTCACCTGGCTCTAAGGGGGTCTCCCAAAATGGTTGTGAGTGTAAATGTCCAGGTGTGCTAGTGTGTGTACTGACCTCCACAGTCAAGTAGGACCCGAGCTGTTGCTTTGTTGTTACCTTATTTTTGTGACACCTGGTTACCGCAGGGGCGTCACATTTCGCCCTGGTTGAATCCAGCACGTCTGCGGGCTGTAATCATACTGCAGTTTTTACATGCATAACATCAACAAGTTGACATTATAAACATTCCTTCCCTCGTGGGAGGCACATTTCCTTAAACGTTGCAACCTGGTTTCACCTTCCTTACCAACCGCCACCCAGAGTCTCTGGCACCACTGCTCGGTGGTTTCCCACCCAAAGTCCCTGGTGTCCCTTTTGTTCCTGAATAAACAAACAAGTGGTAAAGTCCTGTGGGAGCGTCACCGGTTCCTGATCCACCAAGGACCCTTCCTGCGCCTGCCACTCTCCTGGGAACAGTCCTGTACAGCAGGCTGCAGGTTTAACCAGGTTTAGCACACAATAGTGCAACTTTTTACATTGAAAGTTTGTGTCACTTCCAGTCCTGTGACTCAGGTCCATGGTTACTTGTTAACTTTTTTAAAGAATAATTTTTGCAAAATATCTCAAAGTTCAATGCATTTGGCAAAATTTTAACTTTTCACAGCATTAAAACATTTTTACTGAAAACATTAACTGGATACCTGGAACAGGTTGGCAGTCACCGAAATATCTGGGCACAGTTACCTTATTGTGGTGTTGCTGAAGGGTGTGCGGGGCTGGGTGCTTCTTCAACAACCCTAGCTGGCTGCGGCTCTACATCTAGAGCGTACCAACCTCGCTCCCCATGGTGCCTGGTATAGGACACCACATTGCCCATTTTAAGATCCCACCCAGTGTGATCCCTGGGCAGGTGGGCCCTCACGTCCCGACGGGACACGAACACGCCCACACTGATGCCGGTTCGGAAATTAATCTTCAACCTTTCTTTTGGTGGAACTGGTCCACTACTCCCATGTAGCGGGCCCCACAGGCTCCCCAAGTTGCCATTCGGAGGGTGTTCTTTTTTGCAGGTCACGAACCGTCATCTAGGCCTTCCGGGTCTCCCTTTCCTCCCACTCCCGGGACAGCTTTAAGGCCATCCTCTGGCATTCCTCCTCCACCTCCGGTCACGGGGCAACACCCAAGCCCGCAGCCTGGACAATCCGCGGCGGGGAGTGAGTAGGGATCCCGGACGATGCAGGTTGGCTCACCTCCGGGAGTTCTGTTGCCGGACCCCCGGCAATGGCAGCTGGTAGGGCCTCCAAAGCAGGGTCAACGATGTCCTTCTCCTCCATGATGGTAGGCAAGGTCGTCGCAGGCAGGGCATCAGGCGTCGCTACTACGTCCTCGGCTGGTAACGACAGCTGTGCGGCCTGGTCCTTCTCGGCCAGTTGTGGAGGCATTGCGGCCTGGTCTGGTCTGGCTGTTGGAACTGGGGTTACAGCCTGGTCTGCGGCTGCGGTAGGTATCAGGACACTGCTGGTGGTCGGCTCCAACTGGTGCTCTCCGGTGGTGCAGCATTCTCGTCCCACTTCCACCCCAAGCGGCATCAGCAAGGGGATCTGGGTGACCACCTCTCGGACTGGCACTGTTCGCGCGGCCCGGCTTTCATGGGCAGGCACCACCACAGCTAAGTCCCGCAGCTCCGCATGCCACTCCATCAGTTGCCTGAGTGACTGTGCCCACGCCCGGATGCAGAACTGGGTAAGCTCCCAGTCCAGCCAAGCGGCAGTGCCTGGCTCCAGGTTGCCGGACTCCTGCTCCCCTGGGGCAGATATCCTTTCTCCCCGGCATCCAGAAACTTGTTTTTGAAGACTTACAGTGTCTATGCCTTGGGCCGTCCTCTTACATCTTAGACACACCCTAGGGGTGGGGAGTTCAGGTTTTGCGCCATTTACTGGTGGAGCAGCAGTTTTACAGTCCAAAAAATGGCGGCAAGTTAAAATTTTGGCGGTTTTCGTGGGTCTAGTCTGAATCCTGCCAACTACGCCAGTTTTTAAAAGCTGTCATGCCCCGGGGCAGCCGAGCTGCTCGGATCCGGGCGGTCCGTGGCTCGAGAGATCCCGGACCCGGGGGCACCGTCAAACAGTTTTTAAATAAAAATAAAATAAAAATAAAAATATAGTCCGACTACGCCACTCGCGGTGTGCGGGCAAGTATGGTAGGGCCGCCGCTGCGGGTTCCCGCTGGGGATGATGGATGAGTGCAGCGTGGATGGTGGAGCCCTCCGCTAGCAGGGCTTTTCCCCAGGGATAGGTGAAGGGTTAACGTGGAGGCGCACGGCAATAAATCAGTCCAGACAGGGAGTGCAGTTTGGTTGTGTTTACTTACTGGGATCGCACCCTGGAGACGTGCTGGATCCCAGATGTGCCAGAGTCCTCTATAGCTGTGCCAGCCAACATGGTGCCACTCTCCCACCGATGCACTCTGGTGTATTTGTCAGTCCTCCCTGGCGTGGAGCTCCTGGAGGTCCGTCTGTGTCTAGGTCCTGCCGCATGCAGCTTGGACTATTTAAGGGAATTTCTCCCGGTCCCCTCTTTGCTGCTGATGCCTCGGACGTTAGTGGTGGCAGATGAGTCCTGAAAATCCACCCGCCTGGCAGAGTTAACACATGGCTTGAAGTCCTGGTATGTTCTGGGATCTGCACCCTGTGCGTGTAAAGGACTGGGAACCCTGGATGTCCACCTCACAGGATCCCTCTGAACTTGGAGCTTGCTCTCTCGCTTTCCTGCTACTTTCTCCTCTCAGTTTAATATAGGAACCCCCATACAGCAGTACAGAGAGTCATGCTAGGGGTAACTTAGCCCAAGCTAGTCATTAGACCATTGCACAAACTCAAAACAACATATAGAAAATCGGAGAACAAGAGTCAAAGTGCCAAAAATTAAATTATTTTATTATAATTATTATGTGCAACCAGCAAAGAAAGAGGATAATAACACAGAGGGATGTGGGACGCAAAACAGGACAGCAAAAAGAGTCATGAAGATTTTTTAAAATAGGACCGATCCACATACATGCACATCATGAGGGTAAGGTGTTGGGGTAAATTTCATAGGGCTATATATAAAGTGCAAGTGCATACAATAAATATATAAACAGGTCCCCCCCAAACCCTCTTATATCAGAAAGGATCTGGTCAAATTAGCATAATGACAAAAGGTGGTGATATAAAGTGGCCAGTGCATCTAAAGTGGCCAGTGCAAAGTCCTGATTGCGTAGAGAAAGCTCCCCCATACCCCACCTATGTACGTTTCGCCTCTTTGGGATCAAGTGTCCAAATCCGGCTTCCTCAGGGAGGGAGAAGGAAGCGCCATGCTCGTTAGTGCCAAGGGTTTATTAAGGTGAAGTGCCCATTAGCTTCCGTGCACGTCACTTCCTCGAGTGATGCGCACATACGCCCACCAACGTCATGGTGCGGGCGGGCCAGCTGTCGGGCGGTAATGTGCACGCACGGGAGCGGGGACGCGTCATCCCACTCCCGCGAGAGCGCGGCCACCATAGCGATGGCAAGCGCGCGAGCAGCAGGAGGGCACGGGCGCAGTGCGCGTACAGAGGCATGAAACACCAAAGGACCTGCACTGCAAGCTGAACCATAACATTCTAAAAGGTCGTTTAGAAAATTCAGAAAAACATATGTACACCACACAAAAAAATATAATAATGACTGGTTCAAAGGTTGTATCCAATATTCTTGTATCTTGATTGTTGTTATGATAAAATGGATCCGTGGGTATAATTCTGACAGAACAATGAAAGTCCAAGCCGATTCACAAAAGGGCATGTCCAGGCAGATGAGATACTAAAATGTATACAGAAGCACGGAAATTACAAAAATGGGCCAAAAAGAGCATATATAGACTCACAAACACCGTGACCCCGACGATATATCGTTAGCGATGTCGCAGCGTGTAAAGCACCCTTAAGTGCTGATCACAGGAGGGTAAGTGAACCAGATGGGCCCTATCCAGCACCCTTGTAGCTGTTACCTGCTATGCTACCTGTTTACTGTTTTGTTGTTTGAACTGTTCCTGATTTAAAATTGAAAAAGTTTACCAGCTTTTGATATGTGTTGATAAAAATGGACCCCAGGCTGCAGGACTGGCAGCAGCCAACACAAACTTGTGTATATGTGAAAAGTTGCACCAGTTGTGCATCACCAGAGTACACCCATTAGTGGATTCTTTTTAACCCCTTCAGCCCCCAGCCTGTTTTCACCTTAAAGACCTGGCCATTTTTTGCAATTTTGACCAGTGTCACTTTGACAGGTTATAACTCTGGAACACTTCAACGGATCCTGGCGATTCTGAGATTGTTTTTTCGTGACATATTGCACTTCATGTCAGTGGTAAATTTAGGCCGATATGTTTTGCGTTTATTTGTGAAAATTTCGGAAATTTGGCAAAAATTTTGAAAATTTTGCAATTTTCAAAATTTGAAATTTTATGCCCATAAATCTGAGAGATATGTCACACAAAAAAGTTACTAAATAACATTTCCCACATATCTACTTTACACCAGCGCAATTTTTGAAAAAAAAAAAAAAATTCCGTTAGGAAGTTAGAAGGGTTCAAAGTTCATCACCAATTTCTCATTTTTCCAACAAAATTTACAAAAAAAAATTTTTTAGGTACCACATCACATTTGGAGTGATTTGAGAAACCTAGGCGACAGAAAATACCCAAAAGTGACCCAATTCTAAAATCTGCACCCCTCACTCTGCTCAAAACCACATCCAAGAAGTTTATTAACCCTTTAGGAGCTTCACAGCAACCAAAGCAATGTAGACAAAATAATGAAAATTTTACTTTTTTAACACAAAAATGTTACTTTAGCCATAAAAATTAGTATTTTCACAAGGGTATCAGGAAAAATGCATCATAAAATGTATCGTGCATTTTCTCCTGAGTACGCAGATACCCCATATGTGGTGGTAATCAAATGTTTGGGCACACAGCAGGACTCGGAAGGCAAGGAGCGCCATTTGAATTTTTGAGTGCAAAATTAGCTGCACTCATTAGTGAACGCCATGTCGGGTTTGAAGACTCCCCGTGGTGCCTAAACAATGGAGCTCCCCCATAAGTGACCCCATTTTGGAAACTAGAGCCCTCAAATATTTTTTCTAGATGTTTGATGTGCACTTTGAACCCCTGGGGGCTTCACAGAAGTTTATAACGTTGAGCCGTGAAAAGAAAAAAAAAAATTTTTACCACAAAACTGTTGCTTCAACCAGGTAGCTTTTTTTATCACAAGGGTATCAGGAAAAAAATGCACCATAAAATGTATTGTGCATTTTCTCCTGAGTACGCAGATACCCCATATGTGGTGGTAATCAAATGTTTGGGCACACAGCAGGACTCGGAAGGCAAGGAGCGCCATTTGAATTTTTGAGTGCAAAATTAGCTGCACTCATTAGCGGACGCCATGTCGGGTTTGAAGACTCCCCGTGGTGCCTAAACAATGGAGCTCCCCCATAAGTGACCCCATTTTGGAAACTAGAGCCCTCAAATATTTTTTCTAGATGTTTGATGTGCACTTTGAACCCCTGGGGGCTTCACAGAAGTTTATAACGTTGAGCCGTGAAAAGAAAAAAAAATTTTTTTACCACAAAACTGTTGCTTCAACCAGGTAGCTTTTTTTTATCACAAGGGTATCAGAAAAAAATGCACCATAAAATGTATTGTGCATTTTCTCCTGAGTACGCAGATACCCCATATGTGGTGGAAATCAAATGTTTGGGCGCACGGCAGGACTCGGAAGGCAAGGAGCGCCATTTCACAGCAAAATTGGTTGGAATTATTAGCGGACGCCATGTTGCGTTTGGAGACCCCCCTGAAGTGCCTAAACAATGGAGCTCCCCCACAATTGACCCCATTTTGGAAACTAGACCCCTCATGGAATTTATCTAGCTGTTTAGTGAGCACTTTGAACCTCTGGAGGCTTCACAAACGTTTGTAATGTTCAGCCGTGAAAATATTTTATTCTTTTTTTTACCACAAAATTGTTTTTTCAAACAGGTAGCTTTTTTTTCCACAAGGGTATCAGAAAAAATGCACCATAAAATGTATTGTGCAATTTCTCCTGAGTACGACGATACCTCATATGTGGTGGAAATCAATTGTTTGGGCGTACGGCGGGGCTCAGAAGAGAAGGAGCGCCATTTCACAGTAAAATTGATTGGAATTATTAGCAGACGCCATGTTTCATTTGGAGACCCCCTGAGGTGCCTAAACAATGGAGCTCCCCCACATGTGATCCCATTTTGGAAACTAGACCCCCCCCATACAAAAAAAATTAGTTTGGCGAAATAAAAAATACAGACATCAGTAAAAAAAAAAAAAAAAAAAAAAAAAAAAAAAAAGAGCGCCTGCCACTAAGACCAGTGCCAAACGTGAGAGCAATGCACGAGTCTCGCATCGCATCATCCACTGCAGTCTGGAAGCGAGCAACTGCGCTGGATAATGCGATGCAAGAGGGCACGGCAGCGGATGGAGGGGCGGCAGATGAGAAAGGGCGCAGCAGATGGTGGCTGGGAAAAGGCACAGCGGATGGAGGAGCGGCAGAGGATGGGAAAAGGCGCAGCGGATGGAGGAGCGGCAGAGGATGGGAAAAGGCGCAGCGGATGGAGGAGCGGCAGAGGATGAGAAAAGGCGCAGCGGATGGAGGAGCGGCAGAGGATGAGAAAAGGCGCAGCGGATGGAGGAGCGGCAGAGGATGAGAAAAGGCGCAGCGGATGGAGGAGCGGCAGATGAGAAAAGGCGCAGCGGATGGAGGAGCGGCAGATGAGAAAAGGCGAAGCGGATGGAGGAGCGGCAGATGAGAAAAGGCGCAGCGGATGGAGGATGGGAAAGGGCGCAGCGGATGGAGGAGCGGCGGAGGATGGGGGGGTGGGAGGTGAGATTGGGGATAGCTACCTTACAGGATTGATCTAGGCAGCAGGATCACAGCAGACAGAAAAAGCAGCAGATGAAGGAGGGTGAAAAGGATGGGAGAGAGCAGGCAGCAGATCAGGGAGGGGGGCAGAGTCTGATGGGAGAGAGCGATGGCACATGGAGGGGGGGAAGGCAGCACATGGAGGGAGGGGGGGAGAGGAGGCAGCACATGGAGGGAGGGGGGGAGAGGAGGCAGCACATGGAGGGAGGGGGGGAGAGGAGGCAGCACATGGAGGGAGGGGGGGAGAGGAGGCAGCACATGGAGAGAGGGGGGGAGAGGAGGCAGCACATGGAGGGAGGGGGGGAGAGGAGGCAGCACATGGAGGGAGGGGGGGAAAGGAGGCAGCACATGGAGGGAGGGGGGGAAAGGAGGCAGCACATGGAGGGAGGGGGGGAAAGGAGGCAGCACATGGAGGGAGGGGGGGAGAGGAGGCAGCACATGGAGGGAGGGGGGGAGAGGAGGCAGCACATGGAGGGAGGGGGGGAGAGGAGGCAGCACATGGAGGGAGGGGGGGAAAGGAGGCAGCACATGGAGGGAGGGGGGGAAAGGAGGCAGCACATGGAGGGAGGGGGGAAAGGAGGCAGCACATGGAGGGGAATCAGCACATGGAGGGGAATCAGCACATGGAGGGGAATCAGCACATGGAGGGGAATCAGCACATGGAGGGGAATCAGCACATGGAGGGGAATCAGCACATGGAGGGGAATCAGCACATGGAGGGGAATCAGCACATGGAAGGCGGCAGCCGATTAGGTGCAGTGGCAGCCGATGGAGGCGGCGGCCGATCGGGTGCAACGGCGGCTGAAAAAGGTGGGTGCGACTGAAAGGGGACGGTGGCGGCGGGGACAGCGGCGTGTAAAGCGGCGTGGCGGGCAGGGACAGTGGCGGGAATAGCGGCGTGGCGGGCAGGGACAGTGGCGGGAATAGCGGCGTGGCGGGCAGGGACAGTGGCGGGAATAGCGGCGTGGCGGGCAGGGACAGTGGCGGGAATAGCGGCGTGGCGGGCAGGGACAGTGGCGGGAATAGCGGCGTGGCGGGCAGGGACAGCGGCGGGAATAGCGGCGTGGCGGGCAGGGACAGCGGCGGGAATAGCGGCGTGGCGGGCAGGGACAGCGGCGGGAATAGCGGCGTGGCGGGCAGGGACAGCTGCGGGAATAGCGGCGTGGCGGGCAGGGACAGCGGCGGGAACAGCGGCGTGGCGGGGAGCAGCGGTGGATCGTGGGGAGCAGCGGTGAATCAGCGGGCAGCAGCGGTGGATCGGCGGGCAGCAGCGGTGGATCGGCGGGCAGCAGCGGTGGATCGGCGGGCAGCAGCGGTGGATCGGCGGGCAGCAGCGGTGGATCGGCGGGCAGCAGCGGTGGATCGGCGGGGAGCAGCGGTGGATCGGCGGGGAGCAGCGGTGGATCGGCGGGGAGCAGCGGTGGATCGGGGGGGAGCAGCGGTGGATCGGGGGGGAGCAGCGGTGGATCGGGGGGGCTATAACTTACCGATGGGCACCTACAGCGACCGCTCTCATCAGCTTTCACGGACGGAGTGAAGCTGAGGGTAGCGGCACAAGATCCACAGTGATTGGGAGAGATCGGTCACAAGGCCGGTCTCTCCAATCAGAGCTGGGGGTGGGTGAAACAAAGTTCACCCAGCTCCAGCCAGTCATCAGTGCTACAGCAGCACTGATTATGGCTGGATTTCAATGTGTCAGCCATTTTCAATGGCTGACACATTACAGTGACTGTAATTGGCTGAGCGGCGTTTGTCAGCCAATCACAGCCTCTGTAGGTTCGGGGAGGAGGCACCACCCCTCCTGAGGTCAGGCAGAGGTCCCCTCCTTCCCGAATCTACCGTTTAAGTAAACAAATTTCACTCCCCGGGGCTCCGGGACCGCGATTTCGCCATGACGTACTGAGTACGTCATGGGTCGTTTAGCACCATGTCACCATGACGTACTCAGTACGTCAAAGGTCGTTAAGGGGTTAAGCACCGGCACCAGGAGAGGTTGGGTGCAGGAAAGGTCCAGGACAGAGATGGTCCGGACCTGGTCAGAAACGGAACCGGTGACCTGCCTCCTTAGAGGGTTCTAGGACCAGGACCTTTGGGTGGTGGGTGCAGGGAGGGGTACTCCAGTTGAAACATTTAAAGTGATGAACCTCCCCTGTGTGGGAAGACCTGTTATGCATTAAAGTTACCTGTTAAAAAAATTAATAATAAAAGTGTAACCAGTTTTACCTTGCAGCCTGAGGACCTGCTGGAATTAACCAAGGGGGAATGAAGTGCCCCTGAAACTATCAGGGTACTACAAGGTTCTGCATCCCCACAAGGATAGAGAGGGGAGCCAGCATGATCTGAAATTGGCATGCATAATATAAAAAGTGAAAATTCACAGATTTATTCCAACTGTACTACAATAAAAAAAAAAATGAGATTTTTAGCAAATAATTGATCAATTTTTTGAGCCACCCCTGCCAACGTCACGGCAAATCTCAATAGGGGGGTCCTACTCTACATTCTGTATTTCATGTGCCATGCGGCCTCCTAGATAAAGTTAAAAGCAGAACCATAATAGAGCACACATACCTGTAACCTGTATATAACCGCTTCTATGTTGCAAAAAAGGCACTTGTGGATAGAGACCAGCCCAGGTCCCAGCATGTGGAGCAAGCTCTGCACCATACCAGGACTATATCAGAACTGATCCTCCCAGTGCCAAACAGCAACCATTGATAAAGGCGAACCAGATCCAAGATGGTGCTTAATTAGCAATGCCTGTGGAAAGGGGTGAGGTAACTGAATCTGAACAGCTACCAACAGGAGGAATACATAGCAAACCAAAATCAGGCATGCATGGCATGGTGGTGACCGGCCACCAGAATTTGTAGCATAACTACGACCAAACAGAGAGAGAGGGGATCCAGCATGATCTGAAAATGGCATGCATCATATAAAAAGTGAAAATTCACAGATTTATTCCAACTGTACTACAATAAAAAAAAAAGAAAAAAAAAAAAAAAAATATGATGCATGCCAATTTCAGATCGTGCTGGTTCCCTTTTTTTCTCTGTTTTGACCGTAGTTATGCTACAAATCTGGTGTCTGACCAACACCATACCATGCACGCCTGATTTTGGCTTGCAATATATTCCTTCTGTTGGTAGCTGTTCAGACTCAGTTACCTCACCCCTTTCCACAGGCAATGCTAATTAAGCACCATTCTTGGATCTGGTCCGCCTTTATCAATGGTTGCTTTTTGACACTGGGAGGATCAGTTCTGATATAGTCCTGGTATGGTGCAGAGCTTGCTCCACATGCTGGGACCTGGGCTGGTCTCTATCCACAAGTGCCTTTTCTGCAACATGGAAGCGGCTCATTTTTTTTATTATAGTACAGTTGGAATAAATTTGTGAATTTTCACTTTTTATATGATGCATGCCAATTTCAGATCGTGCTGGTTCCCTTTTTATCCCCACAAGGATGCAGGGCTTACCCCCTTAGGGACCCAGAACCCCAGTGCCGGTACCAACAAAAACCCAGGTAATCTCAGTTTTCCCCAACAATCCCCCATACAATGGTATCCAGCTAGGGTGGGACCATGCATGGGTGCCCAGAAGTGGAGCCAATTCAGTCCACTAGTTGACCAGGTGGGAGGGGCAGACTTTAGAGAGTAGTCAGTGAGAGTCACACAGGCGAGGAGTGAGGATGGAAGCGAAGCGACGTCCTGACTCGGGTTAACAGTGACCTGGTACCCAGGAGAAGTAGTTGCTGGTGGAGTACGGTGGAGTACTCCCGGAACTACGCACCGACGGGCTACAGGACCCTAGGAGAGGAAAGAGCTCCAAGCTGACTTGTTAACACCTGCACAGCAAGGGGACCATCAAGGACCTTGCTGACCCTAAGAATCCGAAGACTCAGTAGCAAAGGGAGAACCGGGGACAGAACCAGAGACTCCAACCCGACAGGGTTCACGCTACCCTTAGGCGGACAGAAGTGGACAAACCACAGAACGGGGACCCCCAGTTGTTTTATACCACGGGGACCCACTTACCAGAGGCAGGTGCATGGGAAGAAGGTACCAGAGAACCAAACTGGCACTGGGATGAAGGGGAGCTGGAGGCGAAACCAGCCGGCTTCTGGCAACCAGTCAATACCTACCAGCAGTGAGTAAACCACGGAACCAGGCAACGGCCACCACCGTGACATTCCCAATAGAGACACTGCCCGGGACCGAGTACCCCATATCCCTTGGCGCGACATATCAGCATGGCTAAGAGATATAATACAGACTATTCAACTTGTGGAGGATTGCCCATTACTGCAACCCAGCTCCCGTTCACTTACATAGGATGTGAGCTACAGTACCCAGAAATAACCACTATACAATGTATGGTGCTGCTGTGTCCTGGCTCTGTACACTATTTCCAGCCACTACCGTAGATGCAAAGAGCTGATTTCTGGGGCGGTAGACTTCTCCCCTCTGTCACAGCTTCCCCCCTCTGTCACACTCTTCCCCCCTCTGTCACATCCTGCACCCCTCTGTAACACTCTGCACCCCTGCATGAACTTCTATACTTACCTGTACATGGTGCTGCTGTGTCCAGTGCTGCTGCTTCCGGGTCTTCAGTGCAGTGAATATGAAGTGAGGATAATGAGTGTCGATTGGAAGCAAATGACAGCAATGCTGGAGACATCAGCGGTGGAGACAGGTGAGTATAGAAATGCATTTTATTTCACAGACACGTGGTTTTCTCCAGTACGTGTCACACTGATGTCACACGGATCACATCAGTGTGTGGTCCGTGTGACACCTGTGCTGCTGGAGTAAAACGAACATGTCTACGTGTGGAGCATATGGACACACGTATGCTCCACACCAGGGGCGTAACTACCGCGGTCGCAGCGGTCGCCATTGCGACTGGGCCCGGGAGGTTAGGGGCCCGCGGCCACCCGGCAGATCAGCAGCCAGCTCTTTTCTGTGAGAGAGGAGCTGTGCTGTTCTGCTGTAGACCACACCGCGTGACGGCCGCTATATGACCCGGTTGCCGCCGCTGACACCGGGCCCCTCTGCCTGGTGTCAGCGGTGGCATCAACGCGCTCCCGTCACTGCGCTCCCGTCACCGCGCTCACATCACCGCGCTCCCGTCACCGCACACTGCCTGATACGAAAACGTCTCTTTCCCTCAGCACCCAGCTTTCCCATGCTCTGCTGTACATCTCTCAGCACCAGCTTTCACATGCTCTGATATGGGAAAGCTGGGTGCTGAGGGAATGATGTATAGCACAGCATGGGAAAGCTGGGTGCCGAGGACAAGATGGATATCAGAACATGGGAAAGCTGTGTGCTGATAGAGGGATTTCAGATCATGGGAAACCTGGGTGCTGAGGGAAAGAGCCAAGTGTCAGCATCTAATTATCCTGTACCCCGAGTGTCAGTGTCATTATCCCATACCCTAAGTGTCGGTGTACGTGGAGGGGGGCCTCCGTCCAAATTTTGCACCAGGGCCCATCAAACTCTAGTTATGCCACTGCTCCACACGAACACACTGTCCATGTGAAAACACGCACGTGTGCGCAAACCCATTGATTTTAATGGGTCTACGTGTGTCCGGGTCTACGTGTGTCTGGGTCTACGTGTGTCTGGGTCTCCGGTACGTGTGAAAATGAACCTCACATGTACCGGGTACACGGACGTGTGAAGGGGGCCTCACACTACAGCTTTGGTTTTTCAGATCAGAGACTATGGAGCCCAGGAGGAAAGATATATATTCTTTTGTACTGTACTTAAAATCTATAGTTCCTATCTTTCTTTCTTTCTCAGGAGTTTCTCTAGCCCAGTAATTGAGCTGTTTGAAGATGCTCGTGTAGTGCTGCGCACAGGACGGGATTCTTTACCCAAACAACACAAAGAACCATCTGGGCACTTGAAGGAAGAGCAGAAACCGCTCTGTAGATAAGTATCATCATCATAGAGGCTGAACGGAGCCCACAGCGGAGCCATGGGCAAAGTGACTCATGACTGACTTTGAAGGGCAACGAGGGGTTAACACTGGTTGCAGGGAAAGAAAGCGCGGGCTGTGGGGGGTCAGAAGTTTAGGGGGCTGGGTTTAAGTGCTAGGGGTGGTCAGTTGGGAATATAGAATCAGTAGAAGGGGTGGGTACTATCAGAACAGCATGTGAAGCCAGCAGAAAAGGTGCTGAGACCCCTTCACCTCGTCTCCTGCTGTGACTGTAATCATGGTGATTTAAAACTTCTGGAGCAGCTGCAGGGTGCTGCCAGCAGCGTGGATGGAGCTGCATCAGAGCACAGGTGCTGGAGATATTGGGAGGTTCGGCTGTGGGGGATGCTGCAGAAGATCCACTTCCCCAGTGGGCACGCAGGGCGAGTGTGCCTGACAGTCTGCCACCAGGAGCAGCTCCTGAGGTCTCAGTGGTGCCGCAAGAGCCCCCTCCCCGGGGACCCTCCCTGTCCATCTCTCCATCCTGTGCTTCTAGATGGAACAGGGGAGGAATCTTACAAGGCAGCCGGGACCTGCGGAGGTGGGCGGGGCCTCAGTGTATCATGTGACCGAGGCTCTGGCTCAAGCCTCTAGTGATCAGGGCTTCAACAAGATGGCGGCGGTCCTTCCCAGTGATATACCTGTGGGGGGACTGCTTGTGGTGGCAGCAACTGGACATCCGGAGAAACACTCAGAGACAGAGGTCATCGGGGCAGAGGGCAGCGTGGAGGTCATCATCGGGGACAGAGGTCAGCGCAGAGGTCGTCATCGGGGACAGAGGTGAGCGCGGAGGTCGTCATTGGGGACAGGGGTCAGCGCGGAGGTCGTCATCGGAGACAGGGGTCAGCGCGGAGGTCGTCATCGGGGTCAGGGGTCGGCGTGGAGGTAGTCATCGGGGACAGAGGTCGGCGTGGAGGTAGTCATCGGGGACAGAGGTCGGCGCGGAGGTAGTCATCGGGGACAGAGGTCGGCGTGGAGGTCGTCATCGGGGACAGAGGTCAGCGCGGAGGTCGTCATTGGGGGACAGAGGTCAGCGCGGAGGTCGTCATCGGGGGACAGAGGTCAGCGCGGAGGTCGTCATCGGGGGACAGAGGTCAGCGCGGAGGTCGGCATCGGGGGACAGAGGTCAGCGCAGAGGTCGGCATCGGGGACAGAGGTCAGCGCGGAGGTCATCATCTGGCTGGGGGTCAGCATGGAGGTTGTTTTCAGTGAGGTGGTCAGCGCGGAGGTCATCATCTGGCTGGCGGGCAGCAGGGAGGTTGTTTTCAGTGAGGTGGTCAGCACGGAGGTCATCATATGGCTGGCGGTCAGCATGGAGGTTGTTTTCAGTGAGGGGGTCAGCGCGGAGGTCATCATCTGGCTGGAGGTCAGCGTGGAGGTCGTTTTCAGTGTGGGGGTCAGTGCGGAGGTCATCATCTGGCTGGAGGTCAATGTGGAGGTCATTTTCAGCTCGGTAATGGTTATCGGTAAGGAGGTCGGCGCAGGGATCGGCATCTGGAAGGAGGTCAGCATTGAGGAGGAGGCTGTCGTCATCACAGTAGAGGTCGCCTTTATGTTGGAGGTCCGCAGCACGGAGGGGCTCTTCTTCGCGGATGAGGTCCGTGTCGAGGAAGAGGTCGTCATCTAGGAGGGGATGATCCACGTCCTGGGAGATCGTTCAACAGGTAGTCTGCTCCCTGGTGGTCCCGCTAGGTTTGAGCGCGGCGGCTTGCTGGGGTCTCCCTAAGCAAGCTGCTTAAGCGTCTTGAGTGCCTCAACATCCTGAGGAGAGTCATCGGCTGGAATCGGGTGTTCCGGCTGGTGGGTCCCATGCCCCCACGCAGCCTGGTGAGTTTAATTATATGTTCTGTGTGTTCATCTAGTGCGATTTTCCTGGGTAGGTGTTTTATTAGGCCCAGGGGAAATGGCGGCGGTCTTAGTTTTAGCATGTTGGGGGGCCTCTGTGGGGTCAGTTAGTAGGGTCTGCAGCATGTTAGGGTTTGGGAAGGAGTTGCCGGAACGTGTGGAGGAGGCAAAGGTCGGGTCAATGGGGTCCCCCGTTTCTGTTTTGGGGGTCGGGCATTGAGGCAGGTCGCCGGTTGGTCATCAAGTTAGGCCACATCTTGTGGTGGGGGTTGCGGTGTCAGGGCAGATAGAGAAGGGTGAGTGTTTAAACTTTCGATTTTGTTAACTGGCTTCAGGTGTTTGCCATTCTGCAAGCATCCAGGCACACACACAAAAAAAAAAAAAAAAAAAAAAAGGGGGGGGGCCTGAGAATTGTTCAGGGGTGTTCTGCTACAAGGAAGGTTCATTGGTTTTGTGGCGATCACACCCGGTGTTGAAATGATGGGCAGTTCAGGCAGTGGAAGGATGGGTGACACTGCATGAATCCTTGGGGGTCTTGTCGCGCGCGGGGATGGATCTGCGGCGGATCGGTGGTCACGGTGAAGTTGCGGACAATCAGTGCCAGATTTGTGGCTGTGTACAGATGGAGCGGTGTGTCCGGGGTTTCGCTGTGGCCGCGGATCTGCCGGGGATTTGTCCTTGTGTGTGATGGGGCCTTACGGCTCGTTGAGATACCAGGGTTCAGGCTGCGGTGGGTTCTAGAATCATAATAATAATAATAGTAAATGTATATAAAATATAATAATAATTTTGGTGCGAGGTATCGTGCAGGTATTGGGCGGTTCAGTTTTATCTCTGCCATTTCTGGTTCTGGTGGTTTTTCTTCGTTAGGGGTAGTGCAGAAGAAGGAGCCGAATAAATTCCGGGTCACTTGTGAGTTATCGTTTCTGACATGCCATTCGTTGCCAGGGCGTCCTGACAGCATGCATTTGTTAGGTTGTTTTGGGGATGGTTCATATTTTGTGATCTGGTGTTTACTTATGATTTGCCCTATTTTCTTGTGCCTATTGGAAGGGTTTGGTTCATTTCTAGAATGGGGGGTTGCAGTATGGCTGGGTTGCTGATGATGTCTTACCTCAAAAAAAAAAATAAAAAAAAAATAAAATAAGACAACAACTTTCTGTACATGGGGCGGTCAGCTCCCCATTTTTTGCCATCTTTGCTAAGGGCTAGGGCATGGATAGTTCAGCAGTTTGCCAGGAGAGGAAGAAGGGCCCTGGCAATTGTCTGAACATCTTGGGAATCTCCATTGATTCTAGGAGGATGGAGAGCAGGGGGGGATTGAGTACAGGTTACGGGACAAGGAAGTGTGTCTTTCCTCACTGAAGTGCGCAAAGCGGGTTATATATTTTAAAAAATAAATAAGAAAAATCAAATGCAGTGGCAGACCTTTGGTTGTTGCTGGGCATGCTTTAATTTGCTTTTGCATGTGCCCATAGCCGGAATTTTTTCGGGTAGTGAGAAGGTGGCTATGGCGGGGGCAAGGCCCCCACGCTTTGTATACGGTTGCCGGAGGAATTCTTCAACGACCTGGCAGTGGGGGCCAGGATATATTTTCCTGGGTAGTTATAATGGATGGTCGTTAGGGTTTTGAAGCTTGTGGTCTATTTTGATTGTGAACTTTTACTGTAGCGGCAGGTTGGGTTAGTTGACAGAGCTTTCAGCAGGGCAAATGGGGGATGGACATAGAGCCACAATCTTGGGTGGAGGCAGTATTTTACCAAAAATCGGATTTTGTTCGAGTTTTTCTTGGTAGTGGCTAGTTCCAATTGGGGGGACTACTTCAGCAATAAAAACATCAGTTTTCGTTGCGTCAACAGGTGTTTTGGCAACTAATTTTTGGTGTTTCTCCTCCGTTAACAGGGCTATGGAGGCATTTTGGGTTACGGCGCCTTTTTGCTTTAGTACAAAGAAGTACAAAGATAGTGGCAGCGCAGGCACCAGGTGTTTGGAAATTAGCGTTAATGCTCTTTTTCAATGATAGTGGGATAGCTTTTGGTACCTGGCACTAGAGGCAGAGTCCACCAGCTGCAAGTGGCCGGAGGAGCTTTGTGAGGTGGTATTTGGGCACTAGGCTTATTATGCATTACAGTATCCTTTGCTGGGGGTACTAGGTTAGCATATGAGGCGGATTGGTGAGGCAACGGGGGATCGGAGTCAGGAATTCGGCACGGGGGAGTCTGAGGAGGATTTGGTAGGGGCACTGCTGTGTTGGTTACGTAGGGTGTCGGCTGAAGGAAGGTCTGAGGTTAATAATTTATGGCTCAGGACCAATACTGGTTGTAAGTTTCAATGTCTGGTTGATGTCATTAAACTGTTTAGTGCAAATTTTGAGGGATTTGCGGGATGAGTCCTTTAACTGGTGGAGGAAGGTTGAACTAGATGGACCTAGGTCTTTTTTCAACCTAAGTAACTATGTAACTATGTAACTGGACTGGTTAATTGCTTGGAACAGTGGGCACTGCCAAGACCAGTGAGTAATTCCCCCATTTGAGGTGAAGTGGTTTTCGGCTAGTTGTTCTTAGTTGCTCTTTGGGGAATTAGGGGAATTGGTGGCTCCATCGTCAAGTGGAGGTGGCATGTTGAGTCAGGTTGTTGTGGGGTTAACCTACCCCATGGAATGTTTGGTTGGAATGGTCAAACTGAATACATCTTAAATAAATATTAAAAAATGGGGGGGTCAGGTTGTGAGCAGTAAAGAGGTTGATAAGGCGGTCGGTAGAGTGTTGCAGGGGGTATTTATTTTTGTTGGGGGGGTGATCGCTCAGACCCATTGGTGGCCTTGGGCCTCAACCAAGGTGGAAAAGTGGGGGACTTCCTGCAAAAAGTATAATTTAAAAAAAAAAAAAAAAAAAAAAAAAAGGAAAAATGTTCCCCCCCCCCGTTTTTTCTACGTTCTACTAGGCGGTGCACCACTGGTTGGATAATTGGGTCACTGCCCTGAATTCGGGGGGGGCTGATGGCAGATGAGGGGAGGAATGAGTGCCAGCTGGGTTGGTTGAGAGATCACGTTCTAGTGCTTTGGATCTGGTTCCAGGTATGAGTGGTCTACGGTAACACTGGATTTTCACCATTTTAAGGTTGGATCCTGCCCCCGATGTGCTGGTGTTGCACACGGGTGAAAATGATGTGGGGATATCCCCCTATGGGGGATTAAATTGGAGTTATTTGCCAAGGTTTACTGCAGCTATGCTCCGCCTCCCCGAGAGGTGAAGATGATGCGGTCGGATATTGTGCCTACAAAACCTTACTGGTGGTTCGGTCGATAGAGGGGATCGACAGGACTGAAATTAAGGTGGATAGGGAAGTGGGGAGTTTCTTGGCTTGAAACGGACAGGTTGGCGCGGTGGATGCACCTGTGGTTAGCAGGTGTTCAGGAAGGTGGAGCGAGCGCTTTGTTGGTGGGGTGACTCGCATTATGAGGTCTCAGGTAATGCTCGTGGTGGCGGTAGTGAGGTGGGGTTCTTGGAGTTGGTGGTAAAATGGTGGTGGGGGGTTGTACATCAGGTGGATGGTAACCCCCCTTCTTTTATTTGGAATGGTAATTACCTGGCAGACTTTGGGGCTCTCCAGGGTGGGGTCCCCTGGGAGTCGGTGTTAGGGAAATGGTTTTCCGGTCATGGTGTCCCCGAGCTTGTGGTCGTTTGCGGCTGGGGACAACTCCGGATGGTTTATCAATTTTATGGGAACGTCCGCCAGGTTTTGGAGCTCCAAGAACCCTCCTCGCTTTAAAGAAAGATATTTATTTAATGTCATGTTTGTATAATAAAGGCCGATTTGGCCAAATTATCCAAGCGGGTGTCATGTCATCATTCAAAGGGGAATCTGTGGGATGAAGGGATTAGTGCATAGCGAGAAGGAAGCATCTACAATAGTACAGTCAAGGATCAGGCTTGATGTCACGTTGGGGATATGGATTTACCTGTGATATAAGTGTATAATATTCTAGTTTAAACTATAACAGATTGGCACAGGGCGCTCCTATATGCACTGGACTGCCTCTTTAAAAACATGAGCTGACTATCTGCACAGTTCCAGGTTTAGTATAATAGAGAATACTTAATACAGGCAATATACAGTTAGGTCCAGAAATCTTTGGACAGTGATGAATCTTTGTGATTAGGGCTCTACATGCCACTATTTTTTATTTAACCCCTTCAACACCTGGCAATTTTCCATTTTTTGTTTTCGTCTCCCCTTCTTCCGAGAGCAATAACTTTGTTTATTTTTCTATCAATATAACCACATGAGAGCTAGCTTTTTTGCAGGACGAGTTGTACTTTTGAATGAAACCATTAATTTTACCATGTAATGTACTAGAAAGCGGGAACAACAATTCAAAGTGCGGTGAACTTGCATAAAAAGTGTGATTCCACAATGTTTTTGTTTTATTTACCATGTTCACTATATGGCAAATCTGACGTGGCCATATGATTCTCCAGGTCAGTATGAGTACGAAGATACCAAACATGTATAGTTTTTCTTTTATTTACTTGTTAAAAAAATTCAGAGGTTTGTAAAAAAAATAAAATAAAAAATTAGCTTTTGTCGCCATTTACGAGACTCGTAACATTTTCATTCTTCAGATCTGGGGCTGTGTGAGGGATCATTTTTTGCACCCTAAGCTGATGTTTTTACTAATACCATTTTTGGGTAGATGCAATGTTTTGATCGCCTCTTATTGCATTTTATTGTAATTTTCCAGCAGCCAAAAATACTTAATTTTGGCGTTTTACTTTTTTCTTTTGTTAAGCTGTTTACCGCTTGGATTAATTTATTTTATATATTAATAGATCAGACATTTCTGATCTCAGCAATACCAAATATGTGTATTTTATTACTAGCTGTAGTACCCGGGCGTTGCCCAGGATAGTAACTGTGTCTCTGTCTTTCTCCCAGTCTCTGTCTGTGTGTCGCTGTCTGTCTTTCTCTCTGTCTATTTCCTTGTCTGTCTGTGTCTATGTCTCTGTCTGTTTCTATCTCTCTGTCTGTATTTGTATCAGTCTATCTGTCTCTATCTCTGTGTCTGTCTCTATTGTGTGTCTGTCTGTCTGTCTCTTTCCAGGTCTGTCTCTTTCCCGGTCTGTCTCTTTCCCGGTCTGTCTCTTTCCCGGTCTGTCTCTTTCCCCGTCTGTCTCTTTCCCCGTCTGTCTCTTTCCCCGTCTGTCTCTTTGCCCGTCTGTCTCTTTGCCGTCTGTCTCTTTGCCCGTCTGTCTCTTTGTCTGTGTCTGTCTGTCTTTTTCAGTTTATCTCTATCCATCTCCCCAGTGACATCTTATTACTTCACATATAAGCTTCTTATACCAACAGTTTATTTTGTTCCTATAGCAACCACTGACAGTTGCTATTAATAGCCTGTAGCTCCCACCTCCATTCAGTTTAATGGAGGCAGGATTTTGGAGAGTAACTGTAAAGTGCGGGGCTACATTTTCCAGTGAAAACATAGTCTACTACGTTCCCTGGGTCAGATGAGGCATCTGTGCAAAATTTCCTGATTGTAAATGCGACAGTGCGGATTCCTTTAGCGGACATACACACACACACACACACACACACACACACACACACACACACATACATACATACATACACTGAGCTTTATATATTAGATTATTGTTTTATTGTCAATGACGCAAAAGGGAGGGGGGTGATTTGAACTTTTGTTCTTTTTTATATTTTTCAAAACTTTTTTTCTCACTTTATATTGTTATTACTAGTTCCCTTAGGGGACTTGAAATTGTGATCATACAATCACTTGTGCTGTACAGAGCAGAACTTCAGCATCCCTCTGTGCAGCAGAAATTATAAGTTCCGCCAGCGGCGCTCACAGGAAGTTCATCATGATAGACACAGGGGCCATTTGCTGACTCCCTGCTGTCATTACAACCCATTGGTGCGCCAATATCATGTCACCTGGTAAATCCTGCTGTCAGTGATTGATTGTTACAAGCTGCGGGCGGATCTCTGATCAGATCAGCCGATATGTGCTGGGACAGATACGTGCTCGGCATGCGAGCCCACGTCAAGAGCAGGGACACGACCTTGGACGTACCTGTATGTCCAAAGTCGTGAAGGGGTTAAAACGAGACAACTGAGACGCAATTGAAGTTTAGACTTTTAGGTTTAGTTAAAGATGTTGAAGAAAAATATCCTGTGAGACCTTTAAGAACTGCAATCATTTTTGTACAAAGCCTCCTCATTTCTGGTGCTCAAAAGTAATTGTACAAATTTACTTTACCATAAATAAAATGTTAATTTTTAACACTTTTTTAGAGAATCCTTTCCAGGCAATGACTGTAAGAGGGTGGCCAAGTCGGTTATGTGTTAATAATGCTTAAGACACCAAACACGTTTATATGTCATATGTGAATTGTGTCGTTCATCATGGTGTATAATGTATTATGTGGACTGTAATGCGTTTTAATAAGTATAGTGTAAGGTTATGGGCTTGCATCTTACTGTAGCATAAGATGCATAGGAATGTTGTGTGGGATATAAGTCATTATATATCGGCTGTTGATATGACAGGAAGGTTTCTCAGCAACAGACTGCAGGGCAAGAAATAGTTTGCAGTTGTCTACTAGTTTTATATTAATGGCCTGTCCTTAGGATAGGTCATCAATGTCTGATCGGCCAGGGTCCGACATTCCGCACCCCCGACGATCAGCTGTTTTTGGCGCCGGCAGCTGCAGGAGGCAGCCAGAAATGCTCAGGTCCGAAGGTGCGCCGTCTTCTGATAGTGGCTACGGCTGGTTACTGCAGACCCTACTCCTATTGATTTGGAGGTGCAGTACCTGGTCATTGCCACTGTAAGAAGGTGGTGCAGTTCTAGAACTGAGTATTTCCGGCCACCTGCTGCTTCTGGCGGCAGCACTAAGAACAGCTGATCGGCGGGGGTGCCATATGTCAGACACTGGCTGATCAGACATCAATGACCTATTCTAAGGATAGGCCATCAATGTTAAAATATTTGACAACTTCTCTAAATGTGGGATTAGCCCACAATGAGAGGAGTTATTTTTTTAGGGCAAGAAACAGTGGCATCCACCACTGTTGTCTTTTGTGGACTTCCAGGCCTTTTTGAGTTCCCAAGCTTACCAGTGAGCTCTTTTTTTGCAGAATGTACTAAACTGTTGATTTGGTCACTTCTAATACTTCTGATATCTCTCTGATGGATTTCTTGTTTTTTTCAGCTTAATGATGTTCTGTTTCTCTTTCATTGAGAGCTCCTTTGATCGCATGTTGTGGGTTCACAGCAACAGCTTCCAAATACAAATGCCACACCTGGAATCAGCTCCAGACCTTTTACCTGCTTAACTGATGATGGATTAATGAGGGTATAGCCCATGCAGCCCATTAAAGAACTTTTGTGATAACTGTCCAATGACATTTGGTCAATTGAAAGAGGTAGCTATAGATTAAAGAGCTGTAACTCCTAAACCCTTACTCCAATTAGGTTGTGAATCCCCCTCAAATTAAAGCTGAGTCTGCACTTTGACCCATATTGATTACATAACTGTATCTTGAATATGTTTTGGTAAATAAGTAAAATGCTAAAACTTATGTCACTGTCAAAATATTTCTGGACCTAACTGTATATTGGCGTACAGTAAGCTGTTTTGTATGTATACCATGAATGCCTTAATTCATAGCATTTTTTTCCTAAAATGGTGCAACATGCTTTCTTATGTTGTGTGCGGTTTCTCACCTTATCCTTATTGACTTTAATTGATCTGAGATAGAATTATGAAATTTGTAAGTTTGCACCAGGTCTGGGGAGCCAAGGAGGGTCTCAATTATCTCTTTATTACATATGATACAACTAATTATATTAACCCCATAGCTGAGAGCCCCAAGATTATGAATCGTGGTTTTTTTTTTGGCCCCCGATAATGTGATCGCCGGTATACACCGTATACCGACGTACACATAAAAAAAAAAAAAAAGGCAAATAATACTGATTTCTTTCTCATCGGACATGATCAAACATGTCCGATGAGAAAGAAATATAATCCTTTAGTGCCCCCAAAGCCCCCGGTACCGGAGAAACCAACCCCCACCCCCCCTCCCCCACCGGACATCCAAAATGGCGCCGCCGCGCGCCGAAAACTGCCGCCGCTGGCGGCTCTGCATTCATTTCCCTCCGATCTGAAATGATCAAACATTTCAGATCGGAGGGAAATGTCCTCCCCCTGACCCCTCCTCCGGTGCGCCGGAGATCTCTGGTCCCCGGAGCCCCCTCCGGTTCTCCAGAGCGCTCCCCCTCCCCCCTCCGGAGCATGCAGGATGTCGGCGTGCAGCGGCCGCATTCATCCTGCTCTTTCTGCCGCATGTGACACGTCACATGCGGCAGAAAGGTGTCCCCAGGTCCCGCTGTCACCCCCCGTCACTCCCCCCCCCCCCCCAGCCCCAGCCCCCGGTCTTACGTTACCTGGCGGCTGTTGCTGCTCCGTCCCCGCGATCACTCCCTCTGGAAAGCTGGCGGCGTATGCGCAGAAAGCGGCTGTCAGCTGGATCCCTGCAAGCAGGGATGCTGACGTCGCTGCTGCACAGGCTGCTCCACTGTGGACCGGGGGAGAGTGAGTGCAGTAATCTGCAGCCACACTCCTCACATGGAGTGACTGCTGTTCCAGAAAATGGGGGGTACGTTCTGTGAGCGTACCCCTCATATTCTGGAATGAGGTTACTGCAGGTCACTCTGCCCTAGGTTGGACCGGGGCAGTGTGAGTGCAGTATTCTCAGATTACTGCACCCACACTGCTCATGGAGAGCTTGCTCTTCCAGAAAATGGGGGATACGTTCCCTGAACGTGCCCCCCATATTCTAGAAGGTCCAGAGTCGCCGAGGGACCTCCAAAATGGATTACAGCGACCGAAATTTATTTATTTTCAATAAATTGGTAAAAGAGGAATGTTTCGGGGAGTTTTTTTTTCAAATAATTTTTTTGTCTTTATTTTTTTCTATTACTGACTGGGTTAGTGATGTCGGGTATCTGTTTAGATGCCGTGACATCACTAACCCCAGGGCTTGATGCCAGGTGACATTACAGCTGGTATCAACCCCGTATATTACCCCGTTTGCCACCGCACCAGGGCGCGGGATGAGCTGGAGCGAAGCGCCAGGATTGGCGCATCTAATGGATGCGCCACTTCTGGGGCGGCTGCGGCCTGCTATTTTTAGGCTGGGAAGAGTCCAATAACCATGGCTCTTCCCACCCTGAGAATACCAGACCCCAGCTGTCCGCTTCACCTTGGCTGGTGATCTAATTTGGGGGGGACCCCACGTTTGTTTTTTTTTAAAAAAAACGCCTGGGGAGCCCTCCAAATTGATCACCAGCCAAGGTGAAGCTGTCAGCTGTGGTTTGCAGGCTACAGCTGTCTGCTTTACCCTAGCTGGCTATCAAAAATAGGGGGGACCCCACGTCGTTTATTTTAATTATTAATTATTTGGGGGGCTAAATACAAGGCTAGGCACCCTTTAGTGCCACATGAAAGGCACTAAAGGGCGCCAGCTTAGAATATGCAGGGGGGTGGGATGTTATATATGTTTGACATCTATCCATTCATCCATTGTAGCATTTTACGCTGTGTGCCCACAATCAGGGTTTGCAGCGTTTTGGGCGCAGAGTGTTTTCCCTGCATCCATAGCGCTGCATTGTGCAGTAGAAGCACAGTGGAAGGATTTTTAGAAATCCTATGCCCACTGTGCTTCTTTTCTCCGCAGCATAAACCGACCTGTGGTGCAGCTTCCCGAGCCTCCGCATGTCAATTTATGCTGCGGAGACAAGAGTGTTGTCTGCAGGTAGCATAGAGCTCCACAGCAGCCTGAACCCAAATCGTGGGCATGGGCAGCTGCGTTCTCCCGTGGACAACACTCACATCTCTGCAGGAAGGCTGACACTGTGTACTAGACGCCGTGTCGCTGGATCATGGCCACATAGCCTAAAAGCGAGAAATTTGTTGCTACAGCAACATTTTTGTGAAGTACCTGTGGATTCAAAATGCTTACTATACTCCTGAATAAAATCCAGTTTCCAAAATGGGGTCACTTGTGGGGGGTTTCTGCTGTATAGGTACCCAAGGGGCCCTGCTAATGTGACATGGTGCCCGCAATTTATTTCAACTTTTCCAGAATTCAAATGGTGCTCCTTCCATTCCAAGCCCTCCCATTTATCCAAACAGAGGTTTTTGGCCACATGTGGGGTATCCCTGTGCTCATAAGACATTGGATAACAACCTGTGGGGTCCACGATTTGTTGTTGCCACTTGAAAAAGTAAGAAATATGATGCTAAAGCAACATTTTTGTGAAAAAAATGAAAATTTTCAATATGGCAACCTAAGCTTATCAAATTCTGTGAAGTACTCTTGAATTCAAACTGCTCAATATACACCTAGATAAAAGCCTTGAGGTGTCTTGTTTCCAGAATGGGGTCACTTGTTGGGGACCTCCACTGTTTAGGCACCTTAGGGGCTGTCCAAATGCAACATAGCGTCCGCTAATGATTCCAGCCAATTGTGCAGTCAAATGGCGCTCCTTCCCTTCCAAGCCCTGCTGTGCACCCAAACAGTTGATTTTCATCACACATAAGGTATCAGCATACTCAGGAGAAATTGCACAATAAATTTTATGCTAAATTTTTTCCTTTTACACTTGTAAAAAAAAAAGCTACCTGGTTGAAGTAACAATTTTGTGGTAAAAATGTATTATTTTTTTTTCACAGCTCAACATTATAAACTTCTGTGAAGCACCTGAGGGTTCAGGGTACTCACCAAACATCTAGATAAATTCCTTCAGGGGTCTATTTTCCAAAATGTGGCCACATGTTTAGGAGCTTCACTGTATAGACACCTCAGGGGCTCTCCTAATGCAACATAGCGTCCGCTATTGATTCCAGACAATTTTGCAGTCAAATGGCGCTCCTTCCGTTCTGAGCCCTGTCATGCGCCCAAACAGTTGATTTCCACCACATATAAGGTATCGCCAAACTCAGGAGAAATTGCACAATAAATTTCATGGTGATTTTTTTCCTGTTACCCTTGTGAAAAAAAAAGCTACCTGGTTGAAATAACAATTTTGTGGTAAAATTTTATTTATTTATTTTCATGGCTCAACGTTATAAAATTCTGTGACGCACCTGGGGGTTCAGGGTACTCACTAAACATCTAGATAAATTCCTTGAGGGGCCTAGTTTCCAAAATGGGGTCACTTGTGCGGGGTTTCTGCTGTTTAGGTACCTTAGGGGACCTCCAAATGCGACATGGTGCCCGCAATCTTTTTCAGCCAAATTTCCTTTCCAAAATTCAAATATTGCTCCTTTCGTTCCAAGCCCTCCCATTTGTCCAAACAAAGGTTTCAGACCACATGTGAGGTATCACCGCGCTCATAAGAAAGTGGGGAACAAGTTTTGTGGTCCATTTTGTTGTGTTATTTCTTCTAAAAGTGAATAAATTTGGGTTAGAGCAACATTTTTAGGTAAAATTTAATTTTTGCTTTTTTTCATTCCACATTGCTTTTGTTCATGTGAAGCACCTGAAGGGTTAATAAACTTCTTGAATGTGGTTTTGAGTACTTTGAGGGGTGCAGTTTTTAGAATGGTGTCACTTTTGGGTATTTTCTGTCATCTAGGCCTAATGAAGTCACTTCAAATGTGATGTGGTCCCTAAAAAAATGGTTTTGTAAATTTTGATGTAAAAATGAGAAATCGCTGATAAACTTTGAACTCTTCTAACTTCCTAACAAAAAAAAATTTTGCTTCCAAAATTGTGCTGATGTAAAGTAGACATGTGGGAAATGTTATTTATTAACTATTTTGTGTCACAGAAATCTCTGGTTTAACGGTATAAAAATTCAAAAGTTGAAAATTGCTAAATTTTCAAAATTTTTGCCAAAATTCAATTTTTTTCATAAATAAACGCAAAAAATATTGTCCTAAATTTGGTACTAAAATGAAGTCCAATATGTGATGAAAAAACAATCTCAAAATCACCAGGATCCGTTGAAGCGTTCCAGAGTTATAACCTCATGAAGTGACACTGGTCAGAATTGCAAAATTTGGTCTGGTCATTAAGGTGAAAATTAGCTCCGTCACTAAGGGGTTAAAGACCTGTGATAGTTGGGGGCCATGTTGGGGATTTTGCTTTGGAGTCCACAAGCTTCAAGTTACACCGCTAGATATGTCATGTAGTTTGTGCCAAACATGTGGCAGTTGGGCATATGCCTGTGGTCAATAGAGGCGTCCTACTCTTGTATTCTTGTATCATTGGTAGTGACGCAGTTACAGAGGAAGACTGAGGGGGCGCCCATAGAGAGGTCCATTGATTAGCTGCCAGAGAGGGGGTGAGGATAGAGAGACTTCTAATTAGTAAGGCCAAGGTTCAGTATTAGGTTGGTCAAGGAGAACCTAGAAACACAGAACATTTGGTCAACCTGCTTGTAAGGTACAGAAGGACTTCTGGGCCTTCCTAATGCAAAACATGAAAATTGCCCAAATTACTTGATAACTTTTTTTTTACTGCAGAATACAAAATGTTTTTAACGTCAAATACAGACGTCCGTGAAAGATGGTCCACTCCTTATATGGAAGAGCCACGGGTCTCCAGACCTTAACTCAACAACTTCATATATGTAGATGAATCTGTGTAGTTCGGTTTAGGAGACCCTTATCCAGTGTGTGCATTGCAGTCAGTACTTTGATAGTACTCCGTAGTAGTACGGAGATAGCTCAGAAGGAAAAAGACCACAAAGATAATCTCCTATAGTACAATGAGGTCCAGACCCAGTTGGTGAAGGGGCAGTATACACTTTTGATAGTGTCATGGGCCTGGATGTGTTGTTGTTAGTTGTGACCCCCACAGAGCCAATGTTGAATGTCCTCATTGACATATCACACTTGTTTTTCTTAGGCCGGACAATATATTTGGCGTTTATTTTTTCAGCACTGGAATGGTGCTTTAGTCCCCTGTACTCTTGTTCCGTCGGCTTCACTCTTTACCAACGCTGCTTCGATCCCACGGTGCTATCTTGTGACTGTAACTTCTAAGTGTCCAGAAATTAGAAGTTACGCAACAAGGTATCAATGCAAATCTATGGGAGCAAGAACGATGCTCTCATAGACCTATATTGAGTTGTGACCATGAAACACTGGACCTGCTGTCATGTCACAAATCGCAGGAGACCGACTGAAGTGACGCTGGAAAAAGATGAAGCCACCAGAAGCTGAGTAATTGACAGGGGTCAAAGGATAAAAAAAAATGCTTGAGTGGTGCTTTAATAAGGTGGATGGATGCGGTGCGAATGCTCTACTTGACTTTAGTAGTGACCTTCAGCATGTAGTTTTGATGGGACCTGTGACGTTCAGCGTGAATTGTGTATTGGTTTTATGTATTCATGTCCCAAGATTAGCATAACCTGTCTACTTTATTACAAAAATAGCATCACACTTGTCTATGGGTTATGTCTAGTGTTGCAGCTTAATCCCATAAATTTTAATATTGATGAGCTGCAATAACATAATCAACCCATGGACCGGTGTGGCGCCCGGCCGGGAAATAGCAATGTCCTTCTAATCCTGAAGAATCCCATTAAAGTCATTGGTCCTTTTATCTTAATTGATAAATTGGTGACATGATATTGTGGCACACACTGTTATAGTATTACCAGTTCAGTGCTAATCTCCTCCTTTGTTAATCCCAATCTTTGCATGTTGTACAGATAGTTCATTATGATCCATTCATACAATTAGCTACAGGTTATTATCGTGTATCCAAAGCCTCGCGGTTCCGGCCACATTGTGGTTCTTGTACAGGACTAACTATTGAGCAAGGCCTGATGGGGAGTTTCTTTGTGGCAGCCGGTTGTCACTGACAACAATCCATTGTACGGCTCTGGATCTACACTGCAGCCCAAATACATAGAAATACAGGCAGGCATCCTACGTGTTTCTCAATAGGAACGTATCGCCAGTCGCCCAGGATACCGGCCTCACAATGGGATTCATATTTTTTTTTTAACTCTTCCCTTGTCTGATAATAGTTTTACAGATTTATTTTTTCTTTTTGAAGCCCTGAAACTGTGACTTGCCAAGATTATATAGATAGTAGTGATGAGCGAGTACTAAAAAGCTCGGGTGCTCGAAGCTCGGGCCGAGCCTCCCAAGATACTCGTGTACTCGGCCCGAGCACCGAGCCCAATGTTATCCTATGGGAGACCCGAGTATTTTTGTGAAATGACCCCCCGGCAGCATGGAGAAACCCTAAAAATGTCACAAAAGTCTCAGAAGAGTGCTCAAATGACATGGCATCAGCATGGGGAAGACCCCTTGAAGCATTTATCACTCAAAAGTCACAGCTGTGAACAATTTTGTCCGAGTTTTACGCCATTTTTACGGACTCACCAGAAAACCTTCCAAAATGACACCAAAATGAATTTTCATGGCGGAAATGTTAAGGGCACATACTCAATAGTGAGATAGAGCTGGTGTATGTTACTTTTTGAGATTAATACATGAAAGATTTTACATGAAAACCTTGTGTGGCACTCCGATGTCCAAAACGCACGTTTTGTGCTTTTTACTAGCGATGTCGGTCATTTTTTTTTTTTTATTCTATCTCCCTCAGTCCGTCGGTCTGTCTCTCTCTGTCTTGTCTGTCCCCCTCTCACAGTCTGTCGGTCAGTTCCCCCCCCTCTCTCTTACTTACCGTTCCCCGATCACTGCCGCGGCGCTGCACAGCTGTTCAAACTCCGGTGGCTTTTCCTCTTTTGAAAAAGCCGGCCGCTCATTAATCAATCTCCTATTCCCTGCTGTCCTGCTTTTCGGCGCCTATGATTGGTTGCAGTGAGACACGCTCCCACACTGAGTGACAGCTGTCTCACTGCAACCAATCACAGCAGCCGGTGTGTGTATACTGTGCAGTGAAATAAATAATTAAATAATTAAAAAAAACGGCATGCGGTCCCCCCAATTTTAATACCAGCCAGATAAAGCCATACGGCTGAAGGCTGGTATTCTCAGGATGGGGAGCTCCACGTTATGGGGAGCCCCCCACCCTAACAATATCAGTCAGCAGCCGCCCAGAATTGCCGCATACATTAGATGCGACAGTTCTGGGGCTGTACCCGGCTCTTCCCGATTTACCCTGGTGCGTTGGCAAATCGGGGTAATAAGGAGTTAATGGCAGCCCATAGCTGCCACTAAATCCTAGATTAATCATGTCAGGCGTCTCCCCGAGATTCCTTCCATGATTAATCTGTAAATTACAGTTAAAAAACATACACACCCGAAAAATCCTTTATTAGAAATAAAAAACACTAACAAAGTCCCTCATTACCAATTTATTAACCCCGACAAACCCTCCATGTCCGGCGTACTCCACAGTCCTCCAGCGTCGCGTCCAGCTCTGCTGCATGGAAGTGACAGGAGCTGCAGAAGACACCGCCGCTCCGGTCACCTCCACGCAGCTAATGAGATGAGTAGCGCGATCAGCTGAGCTGTCACTGAGGTTACCTGGATCCAGCGGTGGATGCAGCGGTGGCCGCGGGTAACCTCAGTGACAGCTCAGCTGATCGCGCTACTCACCGCCGCTCCAGTCAGCTCCATGCACCAACTGAGGTGAGTAGAGCGATCAGCTGCTGTCACTGAGGTTAATCGCGGCACCGCTGGATCCAGCGGTGGCCGGGAGTTACCTGACTGACAGCAGCTGATCGCGCTATTCCCTTCATTAGCTGCGTGGAGGTGACCGGCGGCTTTTACTATTTTGAAAAAGCCGGCCGCTCATTAAACAATCTCCTATTCCCTGCTTTCCCCGCCCACCGGTGCCTATGATTGGTTGCAGTGAGACACGCCCCCACGCTGAGTGACAGGTGTCACACTGCACCCAATCACAGCAGCCGGTGGGCGTGTCTATACTGTGCAGTAAAATAAATTAATAAATAATTAAAAAAAAACGGCGAGCGGTCCCCCCCATTTTAATGCCAGCCAGATAAAGCCATACGGCTGAAGGCTGGTATTCTCAGGATGGGGAGCTCCACGTTATGGGGAGCCCCCCAGCCTAACAATATCAGTCAGCAGCCGCCCAGAATTGCCGCATACATTATATGCGACAGTTCTGGGGCTGTACCCGGCTCTTCCCGATTTGCCCTGGTGCTTTGGCAAATCGGGGTAATAAGGAGTTAATGGCAGCCCATAGCTGCCACTAAATCCTAGATTAATCATGTCAGGCGTCTATGAGACACCCTCCATGATTAATCTGTAAGTTACAGTAAATAAACACACACACCCGAAAAAATCCTTTATTAGAAATAAAAAACACACACACATTCCCTGGTTCACCACTTTAATCAGCCCCAAAAAGCCCTCCATGTCCGGCGTCATCCAGGATGTTCCAGCGTCGCATCCTGCGCTGCTGCATAGAGGTGACCGGAGCTGCAGAAGACACCGCCGCTCCGGTCACTTCCACGCAGCAAATGAGGTGAGTAGCGCGATCAGCTGAGCTGTCACTGAGGTTACCCGCCGTCACTGGATCCAGTGACAGCGGGTAACCTCAGTGACAGCTCAGCTGATCGCACGGCTGTCTTCATTAGCTGCGTGGAGGTGACCGGAGCGGCGGTGTCTTCTGCAGCTCCTGTCACTTCCATGCAGCAGAGCTGGACGCGACGCCGGAGTCCGTGGAGTACGCCGGACATGGAGGGTTTGTCGGGGTTAATAAATTGGTAATGAGGGACTTTGTTAGTGTTTTTTATTTCTAATAAAGGATTTTTCGGGTGTGTGTGTTTTTTAACTGTAATTTACAGATTAATCATGGAAGGAATCTCGGGGAGACGCCTGACATGATTAATCTAGGATTTAGTGGCAGCTATGGGCTGCCATTAACTCCTTATTACCCCGATTTGCCAACGCACCAGGGTAAATCGGGAAGAGCCGGGTACAGTCCCAGAACTGTCGCATATAATGTATGCGGCAATTCTGGGCAGCTGTTGGCTGATATTGTTAGGGTGGGGGGCTCCCCATAACGTGGAGCTCCCCATCCTGAGAATACCAGCCTTCAGCCGTATGGCTTTATCTGGCTGGTTTTAAAAATGGGGGGAACCGCACGCCGTTTTTTTTAATTATTTAATAAATAATTAAAATTAATAATTAAAATTAATAAATAATTAAAAAAAACGGCGTGCGGTTCCCCCCATTTTTAAAACCAGCCAGATAAAGCCATACGGCTGAAGGCTGGTATTCTCAGGATGGGGAGCTCCACGTTATGGGGAGCCCCCCACCCTAACAATATCAGCCAACAGCCGCCCAGAATTGCCGCATACATTATATGCGACAGTTCTGGGACTGTACCCGGCTCTTCCCGATTTGCCCTGGTGCGTTGGCAAATCGGGGTAATAAGGAGTTATTGGCAGCCCATAGCTGCCAATAAGTCCTAGATTAATCATGTCAGGCGTCTATGAGACACCCTCCATGATTAATCTGTAAGTTACAGTAAATAAACACACACACACCAGAAAAAATCCTTTATTAGAAATAAAAACACACACATATACCCTGGTTCACCACTTTAATCAGCCCGAAAAAGCCCTCCATGTCCGGCGTAATCCAGGATGATCCAGCGTCGCATCCAGCGCTGCTGCATGGAGGTGACCGGAGCCGCAGCACACACAGCCGCTCCGGTCACCTCCACACAGCAAATGAAGACAGCCGCGCGATCAGCTGCTGTCACTGAGGTTACCCGCGGCCACCGGTGGATGCAGCGGTGACAGCGGGTAACCTCAGTGACAGCAGCTGATCGCGCGGCTGTGTTCATTTGCTGTGTGGAGGTGACCGGAGCGGCGGTGTCTGCTGCGGCTCCGGTCACCTCCATGCAGCAGCGCTGGATGCGACGCTGGATCATCCTGGATTACGCCGGACAAGGAGGGCTTTTTCGGGCTGATTAAAGTGGTGAACCAGGGTATATGTGTGTGTTTTTTATTTCTAATAAAGGATTTTTTCTGGTGTGTGTGTGTGTTTATTTACTGTAACTTACAGATTAATCATGGAGGGTGTCTCATAGACGCATGACATGATTAATCTAGGACTTAGTGGCAGCTATGGGCTTCCAATAACTCCTTATTACCCCGATTTGCCAACGCACCAGGGTAAATCGGGAAGAGCCGGGTACAGCCCCAGAATTGTCGCATATAATGTATGCGGCAATTCTGGCCAGCTGCTGACTGATATTGTTAGGGTGGGGGGCTCCCCATAACGTGGGGCTTCCCATCCTGAGAATACCAGCCTTCAGCTGTATGGCTTTATCTGGCTGGTATTAAAATTGGGGGGAACCGCACGCCGTTTTTTTAATTATTTATTTATTTATTTTACTGCACAGTATAGACACGCCCACCGGCTGCTGTGATTGGGTGCAGTGTGACACCTGTCACTCAGCGTGGGGGCGTGTCTCACTGCAACCAATCATAGGCGCCTGTGGGCGTGGAAAGCAGGGAATATGAGATGGCTGTGTACAGAGCACAGCGCGCCGGCCGGTATAAAGGCTCGGTCACGCTGTGCAGGCCGGCCAATCACTGCAATTCCACAACTAACAGGGCTGTGGCATTGCAGTGGTCTGCCAGCCAATCCCTGCATGAGGGCTGGCTCTCAAAAGAGCGCCAACATGCAGGGATGAAGACCACGAGTAAAGCACGAGTATTGCAAAATTACTCGGTACCCGCCGAGCAGCCCGAGTACAGTGATACTCGTGCGAGTACCGAGTAGTTACAAGCATGCTCGCTCATCACTAATAGATAGCTATGGGGGAGCACATTGGGGAGTGGGGCACCTGGGGGTACAGGTTGCTTCATCCTGAGGTAAAAGGGCCGTGCATAGTTCTAATTCTCAAGACTGTTCACCTTTACATTTACCATCCATCTTGGACTAGAGAAACAGCCTATGACCTACCTAATGGTTACGGCATCGTGGCCCCCATTTTCTCAACTCTGAGTATAAGGTTGCAAAAATATGGTGAATTTTATGTATTCATTACAACACTAAGGGGCACTTTGCACACTACGACATCGCAAGCCGATGCTTGCGATGCCGAGCGCGATAGTCCCCGCCCCCTTCGCAGCTGCGATATCATGGTGATAGCTAGCGTAGCGAACATTAACGCTACGGCAGCTTCACACGCACTTACCTGCCCTGCAACGTCGCTCTGGCCGGCGAACCGCCTCCTTATTAAGGGGGCGGGTCGTGCGGCGTCATAGCGACGTCACACGGCAGGCGGCCAATAGAAGCGGAGGGGCGGAGATGAGCGGGACATAAACATCCCACCCACCTCCGCATAGCTGGCGTGAGCCGCAGGACGAAGGTAGGAGATGTTCCTCGCTCCTGCTGCTTCACACACAGCAATGTGTGATGCCGCTGGAACGAGGAACAATATCGTAACATTGGTCATTTCCAAATTATGGAAATGACCGACGCTACACCGATGATACGATTACGACGATTTTGCGCTCGTTAATCGTATCAAAAAGGCTTTACACACTACGATATCGCC
This sequence comes from Anomaloglossus baeobatrachus, assembly GCF_048569485.1. NCBI lineage: Eukaryota > Metazoa > Chordata > Amphibia > Anura > Aromobatidae > Anomaloglossus > Anomaloglossus baeobatrachus. The sequence goes on along the minus strand of NC_134357.1, from coordinate 440,837,459 downwards.
TGCGACACCGGATGTGCGTCACTTTCAATTTGACCCAACCGACATCGCACCTGCGATGTCGTAGTGTGCAAAGTGCCCCTAAGGCCATGTGCACACGTTGAGTATTTCGTGAGGTTTTTTACCGCAGTATTTGTAGCCAAAACAAGGAGTGGGGGAAAAATACAGAAGTGGTGCCCGTGATTCTATTATACTTTTCCTCTGATTGCGCCACTCTGGGTTTTGGCTACAAATACTGAGGTAAAAGAGTCACCTAACACTCAATATGTGTACATGGCCTAAGTATGTTTACATATTGCATTTTTTCCAAATAACACAATCTAGCATCTACAGAGGCCAGGCAGGCAGACAAGCTGGAATAGAGAGCAAAACCCAACCCACATATTAGCTATTCGGCAGCTGCTGCCAATCAAAAAGCTGTACATTTCTGTAACTTTACTTGCCTGTATTTCAAAAACTATACAACCAATCTCACAACTAACGGTATGTATAGAATCTGCATGATAGTGCCAGTATAGCACTGGCTTTAGTTTATATAGGAAAATCCTGGTGATTGGTGTGCTTTAAGTGAAGAACAAGAGTGTGGACGAGCTTTCTGAAGTTTCACAGCTTTTGCTAGTACTGTAAGAAGCAGCTTTTAATTTACATTAAAAGACCTGGAATACAAAGGCTGCAAAAAGGCAACGTGTGAACATAGTTTACCAGTGGTTTATAGAGACATGAGAGTCAATATTCACAGATGAGAAGTATATTAGTACAGTAGGGTGAGAGCGTACTAAAGTGGACTGGAGTATAATCTCCATATGACTGAACACTTTACCACCCTCCTGGTGGTCTTGTTCTTCACGGGGCCGTTATTACATCTTGTGAACCAATTCTCCATCCTGGATAGGGGAGATAACAGCAGATCTGTCCTAATCAAAAATAGGAATCATTAGCACCATTCCTATCTTGTGACCTGTATCGGGTGTGACTTCATTTACTAACTCCATGTTTATTGATTGATTTTGTTTAGCAATCTTGATACAATGGAGAAAAAATTCCCATCTATAGAAATGTGACTCAGCTCAAGAGTGTCCATAAAGAAGCGATTGTTACATGAAATGTCAAACTGCAGACCGGTTAGCATAGTGTGCCAGGTAATCACCCAATATGGATAGCATGCAAGTGCTGTATGATTTTTTTCACAGACACATAGACTTGCATTGGCGAGTTTGATCTGACACTTAGGGGTACTTTGCACGTTTGCTACTGCGATCTCGTTAGGGTCAAATTGAAAGTGACGCACATCCGGCGCCGGTAACGACGTCGCAACGTGTAAAGCCTAGAAGCACCGATAAACGATCGCAAAAGCGTCGTAAATCGGTGATCTGTGTAGTGTCGGTCATTTACATAATTTCGCTGCAGCGACAGGTACGATGTTGTTCCTTGTTCCTGCGGCAGCACACATCGCTGTGTATGAAGCCGCAGGAGCGAGGAACATCTCCTTACCTGCATCCCGCCTGCAATGAGGAAGGAAGTAGGTGGGCGGGATGTTTACGTCCCGCTCATCTCCGCCCCTCCGCTTCTATTGGCTGCCTGCCGTGTGACGTCGCTATGACGCCGCACGACCCGCTCCCTTAGGAAGGAGGCGGGTCGCCGGCCAGACCGATGTCGCAGGGCAGGTAAGTCCATGTGAAGCTGCTGTAGCGATAATGTTCACTATGGCAGCTATCACAAGATATCGCATCTGCGACAGGGGCGGGGACTATCGCTCTCGGCATCGCTACAATCGGCTAGCGATGTCGCAGCGTGCAAAGTACTCCTTAGATCAACATAGGACAAGTCTCAGTGCTTTTGTCCACTTGGTCCAAGGAAATTAATCAGATGTGAACTACCCCATGGGCTATGATAGGTAAGGGTGCTATCTGGGCTCGTTTGCATGTCAATTTTTGTCGTACGAGTGTTTGTTTTTTTTTTATGTGAAGCCCCACAAGTGCAGTGTCGGTGCATTACCTTCAGGGACTCCACTCGGCTGGATCTTGTCACAGGTAGGAGATCTTCTTCTTGTCGTGACGCCACTCTCAGTATTGCGGTCAGTGGGGACCGCCACTGCAGGTTAAGGGATGCCTGGGGCTGATGGTGGGTGCAGCCAGTTGTAGTAGCCTCCTGAGAGTGAGGCAAGCCCCAGGGCCCTGTGTAGATGTGTAGAACTACAAGGCGCAGAATGACTCAACACAGGCAGGATGTCTTTCAAGGTTTTTACTCACAGTTGATGGCAGGGTGAGTGACCCGGGCGTAGCTGGGATGAACCAAGTGGGAACCAGGTGTCCTTCAGGCTGACTTGTGAGGGTGACTACTAACTCGCCTTCCTTAGCCCTTGGTGGTTTGGGGTAACCCCGACTTTGAGTCCCTATGGGGGTCACCCAGGGAAGATGCTGAAGCCTCTCTCCCCTTCGTTTGCCGTGTGCTTGTCGCCTGGGCCAGATCACTCCAGCTTCTTGCCTCCTGTGACCTATGGGCCCTAACTGTGGCTACGTGGCTGCGGCTTTGGTGGTGTTGTGGCGTGGGCTTTGAGAGCCCCACACCGGCAGGTTTAGCAAAAGAAAGCTGGATCTATCTCCGCTTCGGGATCTGCCGCCCGTTTGGGCCTGGTACTCTCTAGCAGTCTCCTTACTTCCCACTCCGTGCTCTTCTCTCTAGCTGAGATGGGTTTCGGGTAGCACTCCTAGGTGACCGTTCTCCCCCGTCGGTAGCCACTGCGCGGACGCTGTAAGACTACAGCAGCCCAGGGGAAGGGGTCAGCTCTCCTCGGAGCTCCCTGGACTCTGCTCTGAACCGGCTCACATCTGGGACCTTCACTGCTGCTCCTGTCTGAGCTTCACTTTCCTGCTCCTCACTCCTCCACACTCTGCTGCAGACCCTTGACTGTTTACTCCTCCTTCTCTTTTCCCTTTTGTGCCTGCCTACGCCACCTAGCAACCAGACTCTCTTACCACACCCCTTGAGAGGAGATGGAGGCTTTTGGCCCCCTCCACTATTCCAGTGAAGGTGAAGGCTTTTCCCCCTCCTGGGATCCCCAGGGGTCCTCTCATGGGTACATGTGTGAGACCTGATCACTATGCGCCTGTGTTCCACACCCCAGTCAGCCTTCTGGATTACCTGTATTGTACTGTCCCCAGCATGGGTGCAGTACTCAGTGGTGCCTGACCAGGTCAGGGGCGCCACATTTACAAAGTATGATATAGTTGGGATGTTTATTGGTTCTGTGGTTGGTGGTGATGAGCTTTTCAATAGCCTGGAGAGTGTGACCCATGTCAGGAGAACTTAGGAGGAAGAGTGTGTTTGAAGGAGGGGGGCGCCGAGCCGATCAGGCGCCACACTCCACTATCAAGGAGACACTGTGTACGGATGTGACTTCTGGTGGGGTGCATAATACTTACTGAATTCTTCATGCCAGTGTCCATCACTCTGCTGGCATTCATGGTCGTAGACAGATAGTAACAAACGCAACACCAGAGTTTGCTTAGCCAACCAGAATTGTTCACATTTATTCTTCACATCGTTATGACAGACATAGCCATCCTTTCCTTCTTTCCTTCCAGTGTGGGGTACTGCTCCTTGACCTGCTTCCCGCTATCTTGGATCTCATCCTCAAGCACCACGGGGTCTGTGCCTCCTTCCCCCATCTCTGTTCACCTTTGTCCGATTATGGGCCCCCGACGGCTCTCTAGCTGGGCGACTCGCTAAGCCAGTTGGGGTGAGCCATAGGCTCCAGACCTCTCCAGGTTACCTCGGGGTTCCCTGACTATCCCTCACACTGAGACCACCCTTGAACCCTATTCCCTACTGGTCCCATCTCGAGACTTCCCTTCTGTCCTCTTTCCCGCTATCTGCCACTCCTCCCTTCCACTACCTTAACCTGTCTTATCTAACATCTAATCTGAAGACAACTGGCCGCTAGACGGCAGCTATTAAAAAAAAAAACATATATGTGCCACCCCTGCAGCAGATCGAACCGCTCGGATCCATGTGGTGACTTGTGGCTCGAGGGTCTACGGACCAGGGGACTTGGGGCCACTTCTAAATGTAAAAAGGGGAGTTATTTACAGGGGAGTTATAGTTCGTTATGCCACTCATGGTGTACGGTAATGAAGGGATACCGCCGCTGACGATGGGAGTACCCGGGGTGATGGAATGGGGCAGCAAAGTGTCGTTGCCCTCCACGAGTAGGGGAAGGCCCTAGGACTCTGTGAGAAGCCTGTGGGATGCAGGGACCACTCAGGGACTCACTCAGTCAATAAGCAGACGCTGACAACCGGGTAAACCAAATCTCGGGGTATCATTGCTGCTTGAGGGGAGCTTGTCCAGGTCCCACCCCCTACAGTGTTGCCTGGTGATCCGTGACCTGCCTCCTGGCACTAAGTTTAACTTCAATGTAGTGACCCAGTAGTCTGAAACTTTCCGGGCCCTGCTGCCCACTGTGGCTAAGTGTGGGAGCCTGCTCTCATGGCTCACGCTTGGGATTTTTCTGGTCCGCTTGTTTGGAAGGCCCTATCCCCCTTGTTGCGCTACTGCCCCAATTCTGGAGTGGGTGGGAACAGGTCATAAAGGCTCTGTTCTCCTCAGGTTTATTGCTGGGTTGCCTGAAGCTTCTCCCCGATCTAGGGTCCATGTACCCCGCCGTGCCTTCAGTTCCGGACCGGTGACAGTGCCAGGCTACTGACCGTCCTCCTTGACAGATCCAGGCACCTAGCCGCAATCCCCTGCAACCGGGGGTCAGAGTCCTCTAGGTGCAGACTTCCGTCTGCAACCTAGACAGCTTCTCTTGGGAGCCACCACTCCCAACCTCCTCTCACCGACCAACTCTCTAACTCACTCCTCACTTACTGACTACACTCTTCACCTCCCCTCCCTGACCCCCCAGGTGGGCGACTCTATTCCACTCAAGCCGTCCACTGGTGTGCTTGGTGGGTGTGGTGCAGTGTGTATCTAAGATTTGATTTGCTGTTGGAGGCAACACTGTCAGATAGGGACCCAGAACCATGAGGGACTTGGAATACTGCTCGGAAGGGCAATTTGTGCAGTACCCTGTGACGACCTGATAGTCCAGGGGCGTTACATATACATCTTATAATATTCAATAGTCTACAAAACATGGTACATATAACTGTTGGGGCGCAGCCCCACCTACTACATGTCTCCCAGACAAATTGTGCCCTGAATCATCTGTTATGAGTGTAACTGGGCAAGAATATAGACTGTCTCAGTTGTAATATAACCACCTGGGTTGCCCACTGTCTAGAAATTCCAGTACAGTCCATAAAAATTGGGCACTTTTTTGCCCTGTTCCTTAAAACAATTGAAGGCATCTGTAATGTCTTTTTAAGCTGAAAAAACATACACAGATTATTTGGGCTGTAACTGCCATAATTTTACAGTTTACAGTGAATGCAGCTGATGTTCTCATATCAGAATTATGGATTGTAGGCATGGATCACATAATCCTAATGATTTATTGTTTTTCCAATGTGTCCATAAAAAAACATTGTCTGTGATTTTTTGATAAGCTGTCCAGATAAGCTTTGATAAGCTGTCTACCCTACCCGGCTATGCTACTTCTGTGGGATCACTCCTCGAGTCGATTTGCCCAGTATTAGTGACCATCAGTCAACTGACTCACGACTGTCCGCATTAGCCTTCTTTGATGGGGGGTGCTTTCTGGTCCTTCAATTCGCCTCCAAGGAGCTTTAAGCTACAATTCGGTCCCGGTCACCTTTGCTTCCTCTTGCCCGTTACTTATGCCTTGGTGACTTTCCATGCCACACTAACTCATCACACTCAAATCTACTTCTAACTCTAAAGGCCGCTTTACACGCTACGATTATCTGACGATCTCTTAAACAATGTGACACGCCCAGATCGTTGTTACGTTTTGCCGAGGTCGCACATAGGTAGTTTATTAGCGGTCACACGTAACGATCTCAAAAACGACGCAACATTGTTCAGCGATATATTGTTTGACCAAGGCGGTCTTTTGAATGTTGTTCATCGTTGGCAGGGTGTCAAACGTACCAATATGTCTGCTTCGATCCAAACGACGAACAATATTTTGAAACTGAACGATGTGTCAACAATCAACGATTTTCAACCTATTTGCGATCATTTGGAGTCGCTCGTAGGTGTCACACGCAACGACGTCGCTAACGATGCTGGATGTGCGTCACGGAAACCGTGACCCTGACGACATATCGTCAGATAAATCGTAGTGTGTAACGCCAGCTTAAGTCTTAACTACATAAAATCAACAAATATCCAACATTATATTCCCTTCACAGTGGGCCAGCTTCTCACGTTAACCCTCTCAGCCCTGTCACTATACCTGAGGCTTAAGCTTCCCCTTCCAACTAGGGAAACCAGCACTGTGCCCATAGACACATACACAGGGAACGTAAACATCTTACCGTAGAAAAACACATTATACACTCTGATAAAGTACTGACGTCTTCAGGGGGTTGCAAGTCATAGGTCACTCTCCTACACATTTACAAAAGTGGTACCAAGTGATTGCATAGTTATAACTATGCAACAAAAACAGATGTTGTTCACCCTCCCCGCTGCTTCGGTCTTGGTTTATTGGCTGCATTGGTGATGTCACGACTGTAACGCAAATTATGGCTGCAATCAATCACTGAAGTCAGCGGCTCTGCTGATGTAGACGGCATGAGCAGCGATAAAGACCTGCGCTGGACCCTGGGAGGGTGAGTACCATCTGTGTTTGTTGTTTTTAAAGCTTAGCAATCGTTTGAGCACCACCTTTGTGAAAGTGGAAAACCTCCTTAACCATGCCCTGTCCATGACCATCATTACAATAAGTACAAGCTATGAGCCAGGGGGCCACGTGTGTTACAGAATTGTAGTCAGTTCCTAAGGTCGGGTCATGTTGGTAATTGTTCTATGTTGAGAGAATAATAGAATAAAGGCCGCTTTACATGCTACGACATCGCTAGCAATTGCTAGCGATGTCGAGCGCTAAAGCACCTGCCCCATCGTACATGCGATATCGTGTGATCGTTGCTGTAGCGAACATTATCGCTACGGCAGCGTCACACGCACATACCGGCTCTGTGACGTCGCTGTGACCGGCGAACTGCCTCCTTTCTAAGGGGGCGGTTCATTCAGCGTCACAGCGACGTCACAGCAGCGTCACTGAACTGCCGCCCAATAGAAGCGGAGGGGCGGAGATGAGCGGGACGTAACATCCCGCCCACCTTCTTCCTTCCGCATTGCGGGCGGCCGCAGGTAAGGTGAGGTTCCTTATTCCTGTGGCGTCACACATAGCGATGTGTGCTGCCGCAGGAGCGATGAACTACTTCGTACACCGAGCAGCAGCGATATTCGAGAATAGGGGGGCATGTCACCGATGAGCGATTTTGACCGTTTTTGCGACGATTCAAAATCGCTTATAGGTGTCACACGCAAAGACAGCGGCCGGATGTGCCTCACAAATTCCGTGACCCCAACGAGATTGCTTGAGCGATGTCGCAGCGTGTAAAGAGGCCTTAAGTGTGATCATGTTGGGAGTTGTAGTGTATAGAAGTATCAGAGACCACTGGATTTTGAAGCTCACCGGGGGAACATCGTGTCTCCACTTAGTGGAAACATATGTATGGAAATCTTCACAGCAGGATGTGCACATCACGTCTTCTCTGTACTGAAAAAAAAATGAATGGAGCATAACACAGATTTAATCTCCATAGTGAATGTCTCCATCAAGTCAGTTACTTTACAAACATCTCTCACATTTATTAGACAGGACGCTGAACATACATATTTATTAACATCAACACCCATCTGATCTGACATAAATAGGAAGATGGGCGGAAGAAATAAAGTGCAAGTATCGAAATGCAAGCAAAAGTCACAGACAAAAGAACATGGAGGAAAACAACTATATACATTACATTATATGATCAGTCTGTACAGCGAGGCATAACCAGAGATCACCCGGCCTGGACAGCCCCCTATGGGGATCAGTAGTCAAAACACACTTGTATTGGTAATATCGTTCGCTCCTTGTAAAGATATTTATCAGACAACACAACTCAACACAAGGATTCTGCTACATACATGCACAGTGCAAGTCTCCCTTACCCCACAACCAAAAGTAAATGCAGAGAATAAAAATATAATAACCCCAACTAATGAAACAATAAAAAATATCACTATAGCACAGAATGATGGATATATCGATAATATCTCAATATCAAGGCAAGAAATACATTATATTTGTATACTGTCAAGTAAATAGGTTAAAGTGCAACTCCAGTCAGTACTGATCTTTATAACAGCTTTTGCAACAAATATGTTTATTATCCATGTCATGGTCATCGTCCGTTACCCTTTTCAGAAACTATCTCCTGTATACAAGACTATAACTATTATAAATACTATCCACTATATGAAAGAAAATAACTACTATAATACTGCCCCTATGTACAAGAATATAACTACTATAATACTACCCCTATGTACAAGAGTATAACTACTATTATACTGTCCCTATGTACAAGAGTATAACTACTATAATACTGCCCCTATGTACAAGAGTATAACTACTATAATATTACCTCTATGTACAAGAATATAACTACTATAATACTGCCCCTATGTACAAGATTAAAATAGTATAACACTGTTCCTATGTTCAACAATTTAACTACTATAATACTGCCCCTGTGTGCAAGAATATAGCTACTATAATACCACCCCCTATGTACAGGAATACAGCTACTATAATACTGCTCCTATGTACAATATAACTACTAATATACTACCCCTCTATACAAGACTATAACTACTAGATAAAAGAAAAGCGCGCTCCTGTGTAAAATCAAATGATAAAAACTAATGTGATTGCAGTGTGATGGCCACACTCACCTGATCCCGTTGTACATCAGGTACAACACTGGGGAACCAGCCGAAGGGAAATCCAGGGCATACCCCTATGGCATCAGCGGGGATCTCGTCCTCTCCAGCCCGCAAGAATTCCTGCTCGGGCGGCCGCTCACGCGATCGATAACCCACGTGGAGTGTACAGCCGCCAAACCAGCGCTAGGCTGCAGCTCCTCCTTTGGGATGGACGGACCCGTAAACTCGATGCCGGTGACTCACCGGCCCTTCAGAAGCGTAGATGGATTCAGGCACATCCAGGCAAATTTTGGATTAGCTGCAGCAGCCCCGTGAACTCCAGCCAGGAGATGGAAGATTTAGAGGTAAAGAAGAAAAATCACGGTATCGGCTGCGCTGCTAAAAAGCCCTAGGCTACCTGAGGAAGGGGGAGCTTTTATCCCCGAAACGCGTTGTGGCTTATATTTTGTAGATAAAAATTCTGGAATAATATCATCATCTCTACGAACATTTTTAGCAGCGCAGCCGATACCGTGATTTTTCTTCTTTATCTCTAAGACTATAACTACTATAATTGTGCTATGTTAAAGAATATAACTACTATAATACTGCCCCATCTACAAAAATATAACTACTATAATACTGCCCCTATTTACGAGAATATAAATAGAAGCAAAGGAAGAAAGGCGGCATCTCACCATGAGGTTTTTCAGCTTTATTTAAAGCATGTGAATTACAGCATGTGGGGGAGAGGGGAGTGCAGGAGCGCAAGCGGACAACGGCCGTTTCGCGCTGTAACAAGCGCTTTGACTCATGGTGAGATGCCGCCTTACCTCCTTTGCTTGGATTCTTCAGAACAGTGACTGTGCTGCAGGCTGAGCACCACCTGGAGTTGCTAATCTAATCCATTGACAGCTACATACCAGGTCTGTAAGTACAACTCCACTCCACAGCCTTTGCGCTGCAGTGCCCAATTTTTTCTTCCTTTTTTTTGTTCAAGAATATAAATAGTATAACACTGTTCCTATGTACAAGAATATAACTACTATAACACTGCCCCTATGTACAAGAATATAACTACTATAGTACTGCCCAATGTACAAGAATATAGCTACTATATTACTGCCCACTATGTACAGAAATTTAGCTACTATAATACAGCTCCTATGTACAAGAATATAACTACTAAAATACTGCCCCTATGTATAAGAATATAACTACTATAATACTGCCCCTATGTACAGTAATATAGCTACTATAATACAGCTCCTATGTTCAAGTATATAACTACTATAATACTGTTTCCTATATACAAGAATATAAGTACTATAATACTGCCTCCATGTTAAAGAATATAACTACTGTAATACTGCCCCTATATACAAGAATATAACTACTATCATACTACCCCTATATATAAGAATAATACTACTATACTACTGACCTATATGTACAAGAATATAACTAATATAATACTGTTCTCCATATACAAGGATATAACTACACTAATAATGCCCTTATATACGTACAAACATAAATCTACAATAATACCTCCTACTATATACAATATGTTATTATTATACTGCCTTCTATGTATCTAAGAAAATACTGCTACAACATGCCTACATTTATGACTGGAATTGCACTCTAAGCTTATTTTTCACAATTGTTAACATGACATTGATACTTTTGGGGTTTCACAAAAAAAATTGGACATAGAAAATATCATAATAATAACACCTAATACCTTATTTTTGTGTCTCATCAGATCGTACTGGTCATAGCAAGAGGAAGGTCAACATATCATAAAGAGAAGTCTAGATGTCTCAAACCTGTTGCTCATCTGGTGTTGCCTAAATACAACATGCCAGTAGGTTGGAGACCACTACTACAAAGTGTGAAGTCAGCATCACATCTTCACTTATATATTCAGTAATGGGAAAAAATCTCTATTACTGTGTGATATTGGCCTTGGTTTACCCTCCCGCTGTACATCTTCTCTTCCTGCTCATATGCTTACTGTTTACTGTACCGAAATGGATTTTTCTTCTAGTATTTGCAGAGCGGATGAAGGAGGGTGCAGATCAGTGGTCCCAAACTTACTCCGTCAGCTGTTATTTACAGAGTCCTGGCATTCACAGTAATGGATGGCTTGGTAAAGCAGATACCGCAAACCCTATCACCATCTGTCTATGCATTACTGACAGAACATCTTTGCCTGCGGGGTCCTCAGGTCTAGAGACTCACAGTACTTTTTGGTTTACTTCACATCATCGACTGTAACATAAAAGCCTCATAAATAATATACAAAAAAAATCAATCATTTCCTCCCCCCTAGACCAAAAGCTTCTGGTCTACTGAATTCTACCATGTTGTAGAATGACTACACCAAGAGTTCTCGGGAATGTAACAAACAATATTGCCTCCGATGCAGTCTCTTGAGGGTTATCACCACTATTGTGCAGTTAGGAATCTGTCTAGCTAAAGGGGTTTACGACAACCCCTTTTCCTTATATCCTATTAGGTTACATGGACTTAAATTTGGATAGGTACCTTACTGAGTACCAAACTCTAACGAGCATAAGGGGACTAGTTAGATGTCATATTTGTACCCAAACCTTAAAGCCAGTCAGAGCCCAAGGGTTCTCTGCTCCACATGAGAATATCAGGTCTATGAATGTCTTGACATAGTTTTTATACCTTTTTATAGGTTTAGCACTTGCACTTAAGACCTTTCCTCTCTGGTCCATGTATTACATGGTCAGCATGCTATGCAACATTTTCCATGAGTTGCATGCCAGAGCTTTACTAAAGCAAGACCCTGGCTAGCTTCAATTCTAGTGAAAAAAACCCTATAAGTTGTAATGCTCATATTATTGCATAAATTGGCAAATTGAACCTTTGGATGTTTTCTAAAGCTGAGTGTTACCCATGTTGGATGAAGGAATGGCAGCCATAGTGGTTGTTATCCAAAAGCAATGTACACTTACAAGAAATCATGAAAAGAATTGAACACCCAACATCTTCATAACGACCAGTGCAAGATTTGTCAGAGATCCTACCACATAAAAACAGCGGTAATGTCTACTATATTCATAACTCATGCATCCATATGTCTATAGAGGACTTTCCAGATGACAATGCTTCTGCTGGTTACAGTTTTGTGCAAATGGTTGAATATATATAGATATTTTATTTGGAGATAAATAAGTTTAACTTCTGAAGAAGGTTGATGTCTCCAGCGCCTGTACTGGTAAAATATGTTCTAGACGCTTTTGACAATGAGAACCATGGACTTTTAGAAGATCAAGTCATAAAAGTTTTGTCTTCAGTATGGAGTTTCCCTGGTGATCTGGGTGGAGAACGTATGGTTGGTGCTAGAGATACTGTTGGATTTCCTGGTAAAACCGGGATGCTTTTTCTTCCTTCTCCATGGTGGGCATAAAAAACTGAGGGTGGAAACAAATATCTGTCGAAAGTTTGCAGATACAAGGTTGTAGAGTATTGGGTTGACAGTAGAGCTGACGTAGAAGAGGACGTTGGTCAACATGTAGAAGTAATGGTAGAAGTCATGGAGTTCACTGTGGGTAAGAAAAATATGGTTACATCATATAATATTAGTATTTGAGATTTGATGGTGTGGCTTGTATATTGTGGTGGATGGCTCTCTGAGTGTTGGAAGACCTTTGTCCAAGACGTATTGCAAAGAAAACCTAGATTGTATTTGGACAAAGAGCATGTGCCCTGGGATATCAATAGACCTAGGTGACCACTTTTGGACACCATCCCTGCCCAGGGTTCTTCTATCTACAAAATTCTGCTTGGCTGTCTCTATATCTAACAATTACAATGGTTGTGTAAAGCCTCTTCTGTATGTGGCTGTAATAGGAATCATTTGGGGCGAGAAACAGTTGTCCATACCAAATTTATGCTCTGGTGCTTCAACCAATCTTATCTCAGCCTTGTGGAAAATTTACTCAGTTACTAATTCTGAAAATAACATTGCAACCAATAGACTCAAGCGTTGAATATGATGACTTAGTGACACATTGACCTGAACCTTGGAAATGTAATACTAAACCCTGTGGTTCAAACTTGATAGTGCACCCTCTCTAAACTTTTATTCTACATGTAACATTTAGACCTTCTTCATTCTAATATTCACAGGAACTACAGGACTTCCAGATGTAATATTGACCATGCCTTAAACACCATACCTTCTTATAGTCATGAGACACTGATCTAGCAGACTGTTTTGAGTCTTACTGCTAGAAAGTTCCTGATTATGTCATCTTCCAGCAAGGAAGGGGTAAAAAAAATAGATGAAATTCCATCACCTTATATTAATAAGGAAATTAAAATTTTTGGATGCTTGGAAAATGTTCATTCAGATATTATATGTACAATCTTGACCGCTGTGTCATTGCTCACCTACCATTAAGCTAAACAACTCAGTACAAATTGTGCACTGTGAGAAATTTGTGGGATTGAAAACCAGACTCCACGTCACCTGTGCTAGATCATACTGAATTGGCTTTCTAAGTTGATAACTAAACCAAGGCACAATACGGGAAGGAAAGAGTCTGGCACTGGCTGCAGTTTACATGTTTGGGTTGCTCCTCAATATTTGACCAACATTATGTCTTGTCGACTGGTATTGGGCAGGATTCACAGGAGCAGCAAACGTGTTCAGTGGTTTAATAGCGAGGGTTTATTGTCCAGTAGTGTCTATCGTGTGGTGTATAAGAGCGTTTTCAATACCTGTTTATGATAAGAAACTCAACAGATTGTGAACACCAACAATGCAGAGGTTGGTCAAAAATTCATCTACCAGTTGCACACTTTCAGGCTTTATGAGATGTACACTACAAAATTATATTGTGGTACCATGTTAGCCAGAAAAATCGATGTAAAAACTTTTATGCCCCCCCAAAATAATAAGTTTGTCATTTTTGGGCATAAAAGTATTTAAACTTCTGGTGGATTCTCAATTTAAATTTCAAAGAGTACCATATGAAGACCACATATACATGGATTCTAGGAAATCTAGAAAGGAAACATGCCACCACCTTTAAGGTTTTAGAGAGGCTCTACTACTCTCACTGCCCAAGTTGGTACATGTGTAGCGCCCCTGAGTACATCAGGGTGCTGCAGGGAACTGCATCCTTTTTGCCCAGGGTGCAGGACCTACCCCCCATGGTTCCAGGTTCCCAGAAACTGGTGTCACTTCCATCAGCACCACAAACCCCAACCAACACCTCACCCATGACCTGTCAGACACACCAGTTGGTTGGTCTAGCTGGAACAGGGCCACCCACCTAGGGGGTCAGACAGACGGATGGGAGGGACCAAGAGAGATGAGTAACAGCTCTCAAAGTGAGAGGAGCTGGAGTGTTAGCTCCCGGGGAGCTAGGAAGACAAGAGTTGGGTCTCAGACAGTGGTCCGGGACCAGAGGAGTCGGTGACTGGGTTCAGGGACGTCGGTCTGGAGAGCGACAGATGCGGTCTAAGAGGGCCTGCAGGCACCAGAGAGGGACCAACAGTGCTAACCGATACCGAGCACGACGGGTACAGGACCCTAGGTCAGGAACCGATTCAACATCCTGGCAACCTGCAGAGGAAGGGGGCCTTCAGGGACCTTCCTAAAGCTTAGAGACTGAGGGCATCAGCACAACGCAGGGGACAGGGTTTTCCAAATAAAGCAACCCACTGAGGTCCCAAGTGTCAGCCCTTAGGAGCAAGACTTCACCCAAGACTGAAGAACTGGCCCTTACAGCTTCAAGCTATAGGGACCCACACAGACACAAACAGTGCACGGAGGCAAGTTCTGGACTACTAGTGACACTAGTGGTATCGGGGACCTGGACATGCTCCAGGCAGCAGCAGCTGTTCACAGAGACTTGTTCAAGAACGGTGTGTGTCTCGTTTCATCTCCACCTATCCAACACCTCAACCACCGCAGTGAGTATGCTTGCCCCTGCACTCTGCCCTTCCATCCCCCATTATCACTCGAGCTCCAGGGCCTTCCCTTCTGTGCGGAGGGACTGTAACCTTGCTGCTCTCCACCATCTGCCCTGGTCCTCATTGCAGCAGTGGCGGTACTCTCATTACCGTACCCCGCAGGTGGCGTCACGAACACTTCCCCTGTAAATAATCCCCTTTTTCAGTTTGAGTGCCCGCCGAGCCCGGGTCCGGACCCCTCGAGCCACGACCATCCTGGATCCAAACACCCCGGTCATCACCGGGGCGGCACATATGCAAAAAAACCCAAGCCCTTTCTTACAGTTTTTAGCAAAAGTATAAGAGCTCATGTGTGTAACACATCTTTGATTACTTGACTATTTCCATAACCCCTTATGATCAGTGCTGCAAAAAACTTGGCACTCGCATACATGTTTGAAGGGTTTTTAAGATGTATTTATGGCAATACATTAATTGTTAGGCGACGTTTCAGTACAATAACCTTCCTAAGAGAATGCGATTGCGATAGAGTAGGGTGATAGATTTATAGGACGAGGCAATGTTAGCAAGTTGGGACTTCCACTGGTGTGATGGTGTAGAGGTCCCATTTTGGCATGGCTGCTTTATCTAATTTATCTCTCGACTCTATCATAATTCTAGTGTCTGAGGAAGGTCATGGCATTGACCGAAACATAACCTAAGAGTTAATGGCTTGTCATTAGTAACTTTTAAACACCAATGCAGTATATAAATGAGTGTCGAGACCCTATTTGAGCACCACCCAACGTTGAAATGCTGTGCACCTTCACATAATCCATAACGCCCAAGGTTTTAGGAGAGAGGGCAAGCTTCACTCTCTTGTCTAGAAGTGCCTGCTATAAGAATTCAAGTGGTTCAGTTTCCGGTGGTGAGATGAGCAGAAACATCTACCAACCATAATTTAGAATACTTGATGTCTTGGTGTCAAGAAAATGTAGGTGAGGCACAAAAAAACAAAACAAAACAAGTTAGATCAACCCTGACAATATGTTATTAATCTTAAGTCCTCCATGATGGTCCCTTTTCAGCCCGAGAGCAGTTAAAAGGTTTAACAAGACCATGATGGAGAACTTATAGAAGTTCTTAAAGGGCTAGTCACACAGAAACCTGGTAGGTGAGTGGATATTGATTTTGCCTTACTTGAAGCAGTGTGGGAATGTGGTTGTCAGATATGAGCCTATTTCACTAAGAATGTCTGCAGTCTATAAGGTCTTCAAACTATGTCTCTCTAGCTGTGATTGAGGCTTTCAAGGAGTGCTAGGAGTTGTAGTATTTTTGCAAGTGGGATAATACAGCCTAGTGGGAATCTAGCAAAAGCAGAATTATAGATCTTGACATTGACGTCAGCATCCTTGTTTAGTGTACATGTTGAGGTTGAGTTAGGCTACTACTGTTTGACTATTTATCCTAGTATTTTACAAATGGTGGTCTTCTTTGAAACATTGATATTGTTATACTTACTCTGTCCAAAGGTCTTCTGGTACGTAGCAGAACATGAGACGCCTCACATGATATGGAAGCCAGCAGACAACAAAGGCAATGACTACCACACCTGAAGAAGAAAAAGAAGGACAGAATGAATCTCCCAGATCATCATGATTCATATCAAGCTGAACAGATATCTCCAATACTACAACTTCCAGGACGCAGGTCATGCAGAAAGTTGCAGTTTGGCAGCATCTCCAGAACCACAGGTCAGAGACCACCGCCTTAAGTATGCAGTCCCTAATCCACCCCTCTGTTCCTGCACCTCTTTCCCATGGTTTTGAAGCTGCATAATATCACATTGGACAATATCTGCTCTTGGTATTTCCTGATCAGCCTAGAATTGAGTTGCAGTCTATTATAATGCAGATAGAACATCATTCAGGACCCTGGCCTACTGGCCATGTTGGGAGTCGGACAAGAGCCCAGCAAACCTCCTCCTACCTGCCAGCAACCCTGCCGCCTCTTCTCATTAGTAAGCCCCACACAACACTCCCGATGCTGCGTCAGGCCTACTAATCAAAAGAAGTTCCAGCTAAGCCAGCAGGTGGAGGAGGTTCATTAACCATTAGCGTGACTATAGAATCAGATCTTTGCAGATCTTTTATGCTTGACTTTACATATAACATTATGTAAGGAATTTGTGTTCACTCGGCCAAGTGACTGGCAGGCAGACTTATCCTTGCATAAACTACACAAGGTCTATTTTTTTATAGGGAAGTGGGGTCCCGTGCAATAATCAAAAAGTCCCTTTCAACCCCCCTATGCCCCTGCTTCTACATTGGTACTTTTTTCTCAAAATTTTAGTGGTCCTAAAAAAGGTTTACTAAATAATTCTGAATAATGCCTACCCTTTATTACAATGCCTTCTATCCACCCTTTGGAGATCATATTGCACTGATAGGTAAATCCTACACATCCAATAGTGAACACGCTAATGGGAAAGTAACTGCTGGTCCAAGGCAGTGAAGGTCCATATGGTCTGCGCTTAGTTGGTCTTGTTCATGACTAATATTCAGTTTGCCAACTTTAATGCCTTCTCTCCTTCTTTATATGGCTGTCCAAGTATAGATTGTACATGTATAGATTGACTAGATTATCTAGTCTAGCAAGATTCTAGTGTTATATTGCGAACCGCTATAATAAATGCATCCATTTTGCTGATCACCTACAGGCATGAAAATTCAGAATCGCAACATACAATATCCTTATCCTTATTATGTTAATGATACAATACTATAATTGCTGATGTGGACAAGAGTGGAAAGAGAAAGAAAATGTATTCAGTAACTCACTATATTAATGCATATATTAATCAGCCCCCTGATGAAGCCAGACATGGTGAAACATGTTGGGCAGGCTATTAGCTTTTTATAGGCAGAGTAGGGCAATACCAATCTTATAACACTGTAGGACATCAGTCCACTTATATATAGTATATGGTCCGCGGCCAGATTCATGACTTACTATTAGGTTGCTTTGTCTGCCGAGATTTTACATTGATGTGTTTAATGTATTTTTGAGAATAAAAGGTAAGTTTTATTAATCTTTAGTTAGGGTACCTCTAGTTGCCCTATGGGCAAATTGTGTTTGTGTAACCCTATGCTGATTAAGGGTATAGATTGAGGTTTCAGTGTTTGTAAAATACAGGATGTCTCAAAAAAAGAAAACACCCATAAAAAAGTAACCAATTTGTCAGATAGTGATTCAATTTTATACAAACTCTGTAGGGGAAAAGAAAACTTCTTAGGCCATGTCACCAACATGGTGGCCATCCTAAAAGCCATCATCATGGATTAACTTTAATTTTTCAAATGGAAGAGTATGATGCATCAAACTAATAGATAATTGACCAGAAGAACAATGATGTGTGTCATGGTTACATAACGTAGGAAACTCACGCAGACTTTTGTCATGAGTGTATCTTGCTTGGGGGAGACCCTAGGTGAATCTGGTGTCAGAAGGTCACAGCGCCTCGCTGCTGGCGGATCCACTGCTGTTATTTAATAACATCTCCTTCCTTGTGGTACTGTTAAGCACCCTTTCCTGTCTGGCTGCAGGCTTTAGCTGTCAATGTCAGGTGAGGCTCTTTGAGATCAATCCCCTTCCCTACTTTAGTCATATTATCTGATCACATGATACCTGTGATAGAAACTGAATTTCTGTGTGGTCGACTTTGGAAGGAGCCTGCTTTGGAAGAAGTTTGTCTTGCTGTGTGCTGCAGTGGTGTTTGCTGCACTGACGTCACCTGGAATGTCTTTTCCTTGCATGTTTATTTCCCCTGTTTGTATTCCTTCCCTTGTGTTTCTGTATGGTAGTGTCGAGTCTAGTGAACTTGCATATCAATGAACACTCAATCTGATACAGGGATTTGGCGTTGTATAATAGAATTTTATATCACATTTCAAACTTGTGTAAATCCAATAGTACAGACGAATATAGGAAACTTTATAATGCATCTTATTAGAGAAATAAACTTCTAGTTCCACTTATGAGCCACTTCTACTCCTGCCCCGCCTCCTGAACTCACCATTCACTAAAAAAAAACCCAGCTACAATCCATATTATTTTAGCACAGCTCTCAGCTGTCAGGGATCAGAAAACAATGCCTTAAATCTTTACTGTAGTGAGAAGAGGGTCACTGAGGTGCTTCTGCTTTCTCGGAAGTGTTTTATTTCATCCCCAGTGCTGGATTCACAGCTACACTTCTCAGTATTGCATAAAATCCATTGTTTACAGGACCCAGAGCTGGGATACATGCCATATCAGGGCTCAATTTCAGACAACACTAATATAGTAATGCACCCAATCCGGTGCATATGTTGAGTTCAATTTGAGCAGTATCAACCTGTCAGAAATGTTACCCCTCGCGAAGGTACTGACCCAAAATCCAATGATGACCTCAAGGAGGGCCAGAAATCTGAAAGATATTCTGGTACGGAGCCACTATGTCCCGCCTAGGGATAACCCATTCGGCTCTTGTGGGCCCTTACAGGGATGCTTTCCTTGTGGGCATTGTTTGGCCTGCAGCAATTTTCTCCGTAGCTCATCCTTTTATTCATCAGATGGCTCTAAGAACTTCCACATCAAACAATATATCACGTGTGGTACCACACACGTGATATATTTCGCTACATGTACGTGCCCCCTGACCTATGTGGGGCTCACCTCCCGTGAGCTCCGCATTAGGGTCAGGGAGCACGTCAGAGAAATTGCTGCGGCCAAATCAGAGGTAGACCCAAGTGTTTTAAAAACATTATCGCGACATTTCAGATCTCACCACTCCTGTGATCCCTCCAAACTTAAAATCAGAGGCATTGATGCCATAGTGGGAGGAATCAGGGGTGGTGACCTCAAGAAACGTCTAGCACAATGCGAGACAAGGTGGATTGTGACCTTGGACACTCTGGTCCCTAGAGGTCTCAATGAGGCCGTTAGTTATTCACCCTTCCTGTAATACTAGGACATGTGCTCATATATATGAGAGTATACACAGCCCTGTGGATAAATTCTGCAGGGATAGATAATTTGTAGATATCTCCTTTGTCTCACTTATTGGTTGTGATACCACCATATTTCTTCCTAACCACCTATAATCTTATCATTTTTAATAATTTTTAATCTTTACCCTTCTGTCCGCCTGTCCCAGAGTTTTCATTCATACTCTTTGTGATTGCAGGATAATCTGATAAAAACTACCATTGGTGGAAGTGTGACAGGATACCCACATGGACTATTAATGATGAGAAAGGATGCTCCTTGTGGAATATGATACAAATAATGTTATTATGCCTGCCATTCTCTGCATTTGTGGATTCTACATACCTGCAACATGATGCTTGTGTATGCTGTTACGCTTCTGGCGAGTTCCGGTTGCTCCTGTGCGCGTGCGCCGGCTCGCATGCTCGTCCCTGCCTGATCGCCGCCGTCTGGCCGTCTCGTGCCTGCGCGGGAGCCATGGAGACGCGTCCACGCTCCCGCGCATGTGCGATTATGACGTGACGGCGGCGGTCTCGCGGGACTTGCCTGTGAGCCGGCGCATGCGCCGTCTGCGAACTTCTGGGCCGGTCTCATAGTGCGCTCATTTAAAACCGGAGCTCTGGGATGGATGGTGGGAATACCTCCATCCTGATGAAGATTTTAATATATCGTTGTTCGAAACGTACGTCGCCGTTGTGAGGTTGTTGCTGTGACCAGGCTGGGCCATACCACCCCACCACTGACTGGTAGACATACCGAAGATAGTATGGCAATTGCCGCGACATGATGGGGCCTTGAGGGGTAACATTTCTGACAGGTTGATACTGCTCAAATTGTACTCAACATATGCACCGGATTGGGTGCATTACTATATTAGTGTTGGCTGAAATTGAGCCCTGATATGGCATGTATCCCAGCTCTGGGTCCTGTAAACAATGGATATTATGTGATTTTATGGTTATTCACCTTCTGTATCTAATAAAATTGTTTATTTTTGCACATAAAAACTCTTGGTTCTCTTGTATATGTATTATGCTTTTGAGTTTGTGCCAATTGTGGGGGTTTTTACCACATTATCCCCACATACAAATACGTTGTGCTCTCTGGAGCGTTTTTCTAATCTATACTTGTTTTCTGTTTATCACAGATATCTCTCCAGCCAACATGAACTTTAGGGCCAGGGATAACACCTGGCAATCACAAATTGATCATGTGTTGAAGACAGGAGGTGCATCAGGTGGTGGAAGTGGTGGTGCCCAATCAAGTGAGACACTGTGTTTGAGATATAAAGATTTATTGAAAAAAAGAACGAAATTGTGGTGGAATAAGGCCTTTTTGGGTAAATATCTTGAGAAAGACCTAGTGCCCCGCGGCCTCCGTGTACAGGTCTTCCCCTCTTTCACTCTAGATGATGAAGGGTTTAAAACAAAATGGGAGGAACTCGCTCAGACGTGTTCCCGTGGCTTCCTGGGCCTATTATGGGACCACAATTCATCTACCCTGACTTCACTAGAGACAGAATTAGAATCCATAGAAAAAGATCTGAATGGCACCTGTACACCTGAAGCCATGACACAATTCAACTCCGAAATGAATCAGGAGTTGGAGAGATGGGAACGGGAAATCAAGGCATTTAAGTTTAAAAAACTAAACAGGGATATTGCTGATTATTCGACAAAAAGGGCTTATAAATGGAGAATGGACACAGCAAGAAGACGTGTAGGGGGCTATCCCTTTAAGAATCAGAAACCCCGATCCTCATCACTGGTGTCGGAGACCTCATGTGGCGACTCCTCCTCCGAGGCATCAGTGAGCTCCCCATCCGCGGCCGAAACAGTTGGAGCGCGCGTTAAGCAACGTGCCCGTCCACCTGCTGCCCAAGGAAAGAACAAGCGGCAGGGTAACAGGCTACAGGTAATTAATCTTTCAACACGGGTGCTCACTGGTGCTCAGGTGGAGGTGTTGTCACGGGGTCTCACATTCTCTCCTGCTAATCCCTTCCATCTGTTTACAGCCTTGAAGGACCTCAACCTATTCTCTCATAAACTAATTTTAAAAAAACTTTTTCACAAGCGGAATATGGTGTCTGACAGTCAGGTGGAAAGGGACGCCATCCAGAACCTGGAGGATCTGTTACAAGAACAGGAGGCACCATCTACAGGTATATTCCCACATGCTTTGCTACCTAGATCTACAAAGTTCCCCCCATTGTCTCTGAGTCCCGCTGTAGACATCTTCACCAAGATGGTGTGTGATCAATTCAGACAAATACCAACCAGATGTAGACGTAACAATTTGACACGGGTACAAAGGTCAGCACTGGTTGAACTACAGGGATACCGTGATATAATAATAAAAGCAGCAGACAAGGGGGGGAATGTTGTTGTGTTACCAATAGAAAAGTATGAACGGGAGGTACTGAGGCAGCTACGTAATAGGGAGACATACAGGAAACTCCCCTCCAGCCCGTTGGTTGCATTTTCCGGTGAGCTTACTGCCATCCTGAATGAGGCTCTTGAGAAAGGTTTGATCACCAAGAAAATGTTCGAGGGACTTTGCAATAAGCATCCGAGGATACCTACATTCTGTATCCTACCTAAAATCCACAAAGACGCCGTCAACCCACCGGGACGCCCGATAGTGTCCAGCATGGAGGGCTTATGCGACCCCATTTGTAAATTTATAGATTATCATCTGAAACCTTTGGTGGAAGCTTTGCCCTCTTATGTGCGTGACACTACGGACGTCCTGAGTCGCACTGACGGTGTCTTTGTGGAAGATGACATGATTTTGGTTACCGCCGACATCGAGAGCCTCTACACCTGCATCTCTCACGAGGACGGTCTCAGAGCGGTCCGTTTTTTCCTCAGGATGTCGGGTCGCGATGACGATATGGGCGAACTGATTATTGAGCTCCTCCGGTTTGCCCTGTCACACAATTTTTTTGTTTTCAAGGATGTCTTTTACTTGCAGCAGCGGGGCACTGCCATGGGCGCAGCTTGTGCGCCTTCGTACGCCGGCCTCTTTCTGGGGTACTGGGAGAGGCTGGTTTTTGGTGACGGAGGCCCTGAGCTTTGCGCCCATGTGAAGTGTTGGCTGCGATATATAGATGACATCCTTTTTGTGTGGCAGGGTAGCACGGAGCAGCTCAATCGGTTCATGGGACAACTGAACATCAATAAATTTAACATCAAATTGACTTATAAAAGCAGCAGATGCAGGATCGATTTCCTAGATATATTAATCACTGTTGATGATAGGAGATCGATCCAAACGGACGTCTTCTGTAAGGAGACGTCTGTAAATGCACTGCTGCATGCGTCCTCAGCCCATAATCCATCCACAATCCACGCCATCCCGACCGGGCAATACCTGAGGATGCGACGGATATGTTCATCTGACACCATGTTTGAGGCACAATCTGTGGACCTCAGAGACCGCTTTCGTGATAGGGGGTACAGCATGAGGAGCATAAAATCTGGCTATAACCGTGCGAAAAAAACCTCTAGAGCACAATTGCTGATCAATACCCCAAAAAAAACAAAAAAACAGGATGGCATAGTGAGGTTCATTGGGACCTACAACCAAGAGTGGGAGACTATGCGCCAGATTATGAAGAAACACTGGCCGGTACTCTTCACTGATCCGGCACTCGCGGAGGTACTGACCCAAAATCCAATGATGACCTCAAGGAAGGCCAGAAATCTGAAAGATATTCTGGTACGGAGCCACTATGTCCCGCCTAGGGATAACCCATTTGGCTCTTGTGGGCCCTTACAGGGATGCTTTCCTTGTGGGCATTGTTTGGCCTGCAGCAATTTTCTCCGTAGCTCATCCTTTTATTCATCAGATGGATCTAAGAACTTCCACATCAAACAATATATCACGTGTGGTACCACACACGTGATATATTTCGCTACATGTACGTGCCCCCTGACCTATGTGGGGCTCACCTCCCGTGAGCTCCGCATTAGGGTCAGGGAGCACATCAGAGACATTGCTGCGGCCAAATCAGAGGTAGACCCAAGTGTTTTAAAAACATTACCGCGACATTTCAGATCTCACCACTCCTGTGATCCCTCCAAACTTAAAATCAGAGGCATTGATGCCATAGTGGGAGGAATCAGGGGTGGTGACCTCAAGAAACGTCTAGCACAATGCGAGACGAGGTGGATTGTGACCTTGGACACTCTGGACCCTAGAGGTCTCAATGAGGCCGTTAGTTATTCACCCTTCCTGTAATACTAGGACATGTGCTCATATATATGAGAGTATACACAGCCCTGTGGATGAATTCTGCAGGGATAGATAATTTGTAGATATCTCCTTTGTCTCACTTATTGGTTGTGATACTACCATATTTCTTCCTAACCACCTATAATCTTATCATTTTTAATAATTTTTAATCTTTACCCTTCTGTCCGCCTGTCCCAGAGTTTTCATTCATACTCTTTGTGATTGCAGGATAATCTGATAAAAACTACCATTGGTGGAAGTGTGACAGGATACCCACATGGACTATTAAAGATGAGAAAGGATGCTCCTTGTGGAATATGATACAAATAATGTTATTATGCCTGCCATTCTCTGCATTTGTGGATTCTACATACCTGCAACATGATGCTTGTGTATGCTGTTACGCTTCTGGCGAGTTCCGGTGGTTCCTGTGCGCGTGCGCCGGCTCGCATGCTCGTCCCTGCCTGATCGCCGCCGTCTGGCCGTCTCGTGCCTGCGCGGGAGCCATGGAGACGCGTCCACGCTCCCGCGCATGCGCGATTATGACGTGACGGCGGCGGTCTCGCGAGACTTGCCTGTGAGCCGGCGCATGCGCCGTCTGCGAACTTCCGGGCCGGTCTCATAGCGCGCTCATTTAAAACCGGAGCTCTGGTATGGATGGTTGGAATACCTCCATCCTGATGAAGATGTTAATATATCGTTGTTCGAAACGTACATCGCCGTTGTGAGGTTGTTGCTGTGACCAGGCTGGGCCATACCACCCCACCACTGACTGGTAGATATACCGAAGATAGTATGGCAATTGCCGCGATATGATGGGGCCTTGAGGGGTAACATTTCTGACAGGTTGATACTGCTCAAATTGTACTCAACATATGCACCGGATTGGATGCATTACTATATTAGTGTTGTCTGAAATTGAGCCCTGATATGGCATGTATCCCAGCTCTGGGGCCTGTAAACAATGGATTTTATGTGATTTTATGGTTATTCACCTTCTGTATCTAATAAAATTGTTTATTTTTGCACATAAAAACTCTTGGTTCTCTTGTATATGTATTATGCTTTTGAGTTTGTGCCAATTGTGGGGGTTTTTACCATATTATCCCCACATACAAATACGTTGTGCTCTCTGGAGCGTTTTTCTAATCTATACTTCTCAGTATTGGTGTATAATACCCTCCTTGCTGATGCTACTTCTGAAGATGTGCCACAAGGAGACAATAGAGCAGAAATATCTGTGTGTGATATGTTTGGGAGAAATCATAGCGG
Source organism: Anomaloglossus baeobatrachus (assembly GCF_048569485.1). Lineage (NCBI taxonomy): Eukaryota > Metazoa > Chordata > Amphibia > Anura > Aromobatidae > Anomaloglossus > Anomaloglossus baeobatrachus. Next base: position 440,812,100 of record NC_134357.1, on the reverse strand, counting down.
CTCAGAGACAACTGAAAAAAGAGATAGGACATGCAGATGAAAACACTGGTCACAAATGCACAGTACAACTGATATAATAGCTAGAAACTGAGTTACGTCTCATGTACACACATAATGATGACTATGTCTTAAGTCTATTATTTCCAGTGAGTTGTCTGACTGCTCTATATATAAAGACTTCATGTCATAGGAATGCAAACCAGAGGGGAAAAAAGAAAAAAATTATAACAACTGTATAAGAGGAAGTGTCAGGAAGGGAAGAGAGATAATCTCGGGCAAAGCGGTGATTCCATCAGTTTATGCTGGATTTAAAATCAAATTATTGCACTATGGGATTTGCCGCTAGACTGGATCATGAGAAAATTGAATTTTTTTGTTACTCTTGCCTGTAGAAGAAAGACTGAAACTCAGTGAGATGAAGACTGAAGAGGCATCTGGGAGATCTAACTCCTCACATCTCACCATCTGCTTCTATTAGTGGGGGTCCAGCTGGGGACTGCTCTAGATCTACAATCACAGACTGGTATATGGCTGGAGCGCTGTGTGAATAGACGGATTCAGCTCACAGTAACATACTGGGCATGGTTCGATGACATACAAAATAAGTCCCTTTACTTTAGAAGAAACAACCTTTATCCCCTTATATATAGCTGTGATGTATTAAAGGGCCAGTAACTACCAAACTACCATAAAAAAATCATTTTCACCCTATCCTATTCCATATTTTCAATCCACAAAAGGGTTATATCCCAGGTGATGTTATCAAATATCCTCTCTGTCTCCTCAAGTTGACCTGTCGTATAGGTGTGTGGATCCAGGAGAAAGCAAAAGACCCTTACAGCAGAAGACACTTTTCTTTCTCACTAAAAAAAAATATGCTATGAGAATAAACCCTAGATAACTCCAGTTTTTATCTTTCGTTTTTCTGGATACTTTAGTCCACCTGTCCTACTTGATATTTACAGGGGTTGTATCAATAGATCTTGGAATAATAATAATTTCCACAATTGGATGTGTTATAGAAAAATGTTCCTGTACTGAGATAATCTTATATATGTTCCCCTACTATGTACTGTGTAACGGCTGTTTCTGATTGTGCAAGAACATGGTCTGTACATACCACAACTTGCTGAGGAGGAAGCAAAGAGAGTATACAGACAGGACAGCATGGGATTGTATCTGATACTTTCTGTGAGGTAAAACATGTCCCTGCCTTTTGTAAACAGATTTTACCTCATACAAGAAAAAATCAGCTGCGATCCCATGTTGTCCTGGCTGTATACTCTCATATCCTCCCTGCCCAGGAGATGTTGTTACTGTGTAATGGCTGTTTCTGATTGTGCAAGAACATGGTCTGTACATACCACATCTTGCTGAGGAGGAATCAAAGAGAGTATACAGACTGGACAGCATGGGATTGTATCTGATACTTTCTGTGAGGTAAAACATGTACCTACCTTTTGTAAACAGATTTTACCTCATACAAGAAAAAATTCAGCTGCGATCCCATGTTGTCCTGGCTGTAAACTCTCATATCCTCCCTGCCCAGGAGATGCATACCTCCTAACTTTTCAAGAAAGGAAAGAGGGACAAAGTATGCGGCGGGCGCAGCGCGCTGCGGCAAATTTGACCACGCCCCTAGCCACACCCATTTGGAAGTAAGGGTCATTCAGCAGATTCCCCGGACTGTTCATTCATATTTATAGCCGTCAGAATTTTTTTATATTTCTATGTGTCACTATATGACATGTTGCTTATTTGTGCCTATCAATCCGTGTTCACTTGTTGCATAAATTCTATTTCTTTTTGTTTCTGTCTGCACCAAACTACACAATAACAATCTTCTCTGTTTTTTCCATTTTTGCTGCATTTTTTCTGCCTTTTCTCCATTATTTAATGCGTTTTTGGTTCAGATGTGAATCTGCGTTTTTAAGTGTTTTTATTGTACAGAGAAGCTTTTTCCTGCATTTTTTTAAGCTCCACATAGAAACCTCCAGAGAAACCCCCCCCCCCCACCCCCGAAAACCGCAGAATTCAGCGGCGTCTTTTCATGGAATCACATCCACTTTACTTGGACAATTAAACACAGCAGAATAAATGTGCAAAGAAACAGCAGAAAAAAATGCAGCATTTACACTACATGTGAATATGGAGAAATTGTCCAAGCAAAGTGGATGAGACGTCCTGAAATCTCCGCCCCTGGTGCGTGGAAAGACGCCGCTGAACTGTGCGCATTTGGTGTTTCTTTCTTTATAAGCTTCAGGATTCACATCAGCAACAAACATGTATCAAATAAGGGGGACAATGTATAAAAAATACCGCAAACACGCAATAATCAGAGAACATTGTTACTGCACTCGTGGCGCGGACACCTGCAGAAAAAATGCAGCATTTACGCTATGTGTGAACACTGCCTCAGTGATCCATTTTTATTACATTTTTTATGGGTTTTAATAAAGAAAAATAATAAATTGCGCCTTTTTTTTCCTGCCATTTACCGATCCCCATAAATAATCTGATCGCTGTGTTGTTCAGGTCATTACGATTACAGGGACACCAAATATGTCCATGTGATTTGCTGATTTGTGATGTTTATTATTTTATAAAAAAGTGCAATAAAATTACATTATTCTATTTTTTTTTATTATTTTTAGTAACTTTATTAGAAGAAAAAAAAATCCTCTTTTCCTCTCCCTCTAGAATACACGAGATAGAGACACTGCTCTGTACAATGGAGCTGTGTCCTGTGTTATCTACTGTGTAAGAGGCTGCATTGTAGGTTTATTTATGTGAAATCCTCCCTCTGACATCATCAATCCTAGTGGCTCAACAGCTAGAGCAGCTAGGAAAGCCATCTATCTATGATTCTAGCTATCTATGATTCTATCCCTCTATCTGTCTATGATTCTATCTCTATCTATCTATCTATTATCTGTCGTGTATCTATATATCCCTCTATCATCCATCCCACTATCATCCATCCCTCCCTCTATCCCTCCCTCTATCTCTCCATTCATCCCTCCATTCATCCCTCTATCCCTCCATTCATCCATCCATCCCTCCCTCTATCCCTCCATTCATCCCTCCATTCATCCCTCTATCATCCATCAATCCCTCCCTCTATCCCTCCATTCATCCCTCCCTCTATCCCTCCATTCATCCCTCTATCATCCATCCATCCCTCCCTCTATCCCTCTATTCATCCCGCTATCATCCATCCATCCATCTCTCTATCCCTCCATTCATCCCTCTATCATCCATGCATCCATCCCTCCTTCTATCCCTCCATTCATCCCTCCATTCATCCGTCTATCATCCATCCATCCCTCCCTCTATCCCTCCTTTCATCCCTCTATCCCTCCATTCATCCCTCCCTCTATCCCTCCATTCATCCCTCTATCATCCATCCATCCATCCCTCTATCCCTCCATTCATCCCTCCCTCTATCCCTCCATTCATCCCTCTATCATCCATCCATCCCTCCATCCCTCCCTCTATCCCTCCATTCATCCCTCTATCATCCATCCATCCCTCTATCCCTCCATTCATCCCTCTATCATCCATGCATCCATCCCTCCCTCTATCCATCCATTCATCCCTCCATTCATCCCTCTATCCCTCCATTCATCCCTCCTTCTATCCCTCCATTCATCCCTCCATTCATCCCTCTATCATCCATCCATCCCTCCCTCTATCCCTCCATTCATCCCTCCATTCATCCCTCTATCATCCATCCATCCCTGCCTCTATCCCTCCATTCATCCCTCCCTCTATCCCTCCTTTCATCCCTCTATCCCTCCATTCATCCCTCCTTCTATCCCTCCATTCATCCCTCCATTCATCCCTCTATCATCCATCCATCCCTCCCTCTATCCCTCCATTCATCCCTCTATCATCCATCCATCCCTGCCTCTATCCCTCCATTCATCCCTCTATTCCTCCATTCATCCCTCCCTCTATCCCTCCATTCATCCCTCTATCATCCATGCATCCATCCCTCCCTCTATCCATCCATCCCTCCATTCATCCCTCTATCCCTCCATTCATCCCTCCTTCTATCCCTCCATTCATCCCTCCATTCATCCCTCTATCATCCATCCATCCCTGCCTCTATCCCTCCATTCATCCCTGTATCATCCATCCATCCCTGCCTCTATCCCTCCATTCATCCCTCCCTCTATCCCTCCTTTCATCCTCTATCTCTCCATTCATCCCTCCTTCTATCCCTCCATTCATCCCTCCATTCATCCCTCTATCATCCATCCATCCCTCCCTCTATCCCTCCATTCATCCCTCTATCATCCATCCATCCCTGCCTCTATCCCTCCATTCATCCCTCTATTCCTCCATTCATCCCTCTATCCATCCCTCCATCCCTCCCTCTATCCCTCCTTTCATCCCTCTATCCCTCCATTCATCCCTCCTTCTATCCCTCCATTCATCCCTCTATCATCCATCCATCCCTCCCTCTATCCCTCCATTCATCCCTCTATCATCCATCCATCCCTGCCTCTATCCCTCCATTCATCCCTCTATTCCTCCATTCATCCCTCCCTCTATCCCTCCATTCATCCCTCTATCATCCATGCATCCATCCCTCCCTCTATCCATCCATCCCTCCATTCATCCCTCTATCCCTCCATTCATCCCTCCTTCTATCCCTCCATTCATCCCTCTATCATCCATCCATCCCTCCCTCTATCCCTCCATTCATCCCTCTATCATCCATCCCTGCCTCTATCCCTCCATTCATCCCTGTATCATCCATCCATCCCTCCCTCTATCCCTCCATTCATCCCTCTATCATCCATGCATCCATCCCTCCCTCTATCCCTCCATTCATCCCTCTATCCCTCCATTCATCCCTCCTTCTATCCCTCCATTCATCCCTCCATTCATCCCTCTATCATCCATCCATCCCTGCCTCTATCCCTCCATTCATCCCTCTATCATCCATCCATCCCTCCCTCTATCCCTCCATTCATTCCTCTATCATCCATCCATCCCTGCCTCTATCCCTCCATTCATCCCTCTATCATCCATCCATCCATCCCTCTATCCCTCCATTCATCCCTCTATCATCCATGCATCCATCCCTCCTTCTATCCCTCCATTCATCCCTCTATCATCCATCCATCCCTCCCTCTATCCCTCCTTTCATCCCTCTATCCCTCCATTCATCCCTCCTTCTATCCCTCCATTCATCCCTCCATTCATCCCTCTATCATCCATCCATCCCTCCCTCTATCCCTCCATTCATCCCTCTATCATCCATCCATCCCTGCCTCTATCCCTCCATTCATCCCTCTATCCCTCCATTCATCCCTCCCTCTATCCCTCCATTCATCCCTCTATCATCCATCCATCCCTCCATCCCTCCCTCTATCCCTCCATTCATCCCTCTATCATCCATGCATCCATCCCTCCCTCTATCCATCCATTCATCCCTCCATTCATCCCTCTATCCCTCCATTCATCCCTCCTTCTATCCCTCCATTCATCCCTCCATTCATCCCTCTATCATCCATCCATCCCTCCCTCTATCCCTCCATTCATCCCTCCATTCATCCCTCTATCATCCATCCATCCCTGCCTCTATCCCTCCATTCATCCCTCCCTCTATCCCTCCTTTCATCCCTCTATCCCTCCATTCATCCCTCCTTCTATCCCTCCATTCATCCCTCTATCATCCATCCATCCCTCCCTCTATCCCTCCATTCATCCCTCTATCATCCATCCATCCCTCCATCCCTCCCTCTATCCCTCCATTCATCCCTCTATCATCCATGCATCCATCCCTCCCTCTATCCATCCATCCCTCCATTCATCCCTCTATCCCTCCATTCATCCCTCCTTCTATCCCTCCATTCATCCCTCCTTCTATCCCTCCATTCATCCCTCCATTCATCCCTCTATCATCCATCCATCCCTCCCTCTATCCCTCCATTCATCCCTCTATCATCCATCCATCCCTGCCTCTATCCCTCCATTCATCCCTCCCTCTATCCCTCCTTTCATCCCTCTATCCCTCCATTCATCCCTCCTTCTATCCCTCCATTCATCCCTCCATTCATCCCTCTATCATCCATCCATCCCTCTATCATCCATCCATCCCTGCCTCTATCCCTCCATTCATCCCTCTATTCCTCCATTCATCCCTCCATCCATCCCTCCATCCCTCTATCATCCATCCATCCCTCCCTCTATCCCTCCATTCATCCCTCTATCATCCATGCATCCATCCCTCCCTCTATCCCTCCATTCATCCCTCTATCCCTCCATTCATCCCTCCATTTATCCCTCCTTCTATCCCTCCATTCATCCCTCCATTCATCCCTCTATCATCCATCCATCCCTGCCTCTATCCCTCCATTCATCCCTCTATCATCCATCCATCCCTCCCTCTATCCCTCCATTCATCCCTCTATCATCCATCCATCCCTGCCTCTATCCCTCCATTCATCCCTCTATCATCCATCCATCCCTGCCTCTATCCCTCCATTCATCCCTCCCTCTATCCCTCCTTTCATCCCTCCATTCATCCCTCTATCATCCATCCATCCCTCCCTCTATCCCTCCATTCATCCCTCCTTCTATCCCTCCATTCATCCCTCCATTCATCCCTCTATCATCCATCCATCCCTCCCTCTATCCCTCCATTCATCCCTCCCTCTATCCCTCCATTCATCCCTCTATCATCCATCCATCCCTCCATCCCTCCCTCTATCCCTCCATTCATCCCTCTATCATCCATGCATCCATCCCTCCCTCTATCCATCCATTCATCCCTCCATTCATCCCTCTATCCCTCCATTCATCCCTCCTTCTATCCCTCCATTCATCCCTCCATTCATCCCTCTATCATCCATCCATCCCTCCCTCTATCCCTCCATTCATCCCTCCATTCATCCCTCTATCATCCATCCATCCCTGCCTCTATCCCTCCATTCATCCCTCCCTCTATCCCTCCTTTCATCCCTCTATCCCTCCATTCATCCCTCCTTCTATCCCTCCATTCATCCCTCTATCATCCATCCATCCCTCCCTCTATCCCTCCATTCATCCCTCTATCATCCATCCATCCCTCCATCCCTCCCTCTATCCCTCCATTCATCCCTCTATCATCCATCCCTCCCTCTATCCCTCCATTCATCCCTCTATCATCCATGCATCCATCCCTCCATCTATCCATCCATCCCTCCATTCATCCCTCCTTCTATCCCTCCATTCATCCCTCCTTCTATCCCTCCATTCATCCCTCCTTCTATCCCTCCATTCATCCCTCCATTCATCCCTCTATCATCCATCCATCCCTCCCTCTATCCCTCCATTCATCCCTCTATCATCCATCCATCCCTGCCTCTATCCCTCCATTCATCCCTCCCTCTATCCCTCCTTTCATCCCTCTATCCCTCCATTCATCCCTCCTTCTATCCCTCCATTCATCCCTCCATTCATCCCTCTATCATCCATCCATCCCTCTATCATCCATCCATCCCTGCCTCTATCCCTCCATTCATCCCTCTATTCCTCCATTCATCCCTCCATCCATCCCTCCATCCCTCTATCATCCATCCATCCCTCCCTCTATCCCTCCATTCATCCCTCTATCATCCATGCATCCATCCCTCCCTCTATCCCTCCATTCATCCCTCTATCCCTCCATTCATCCCTCCTTCTATCCCTCCTTCTATCCCTCCATTCATCCCTCCATTCATCCCTCTATCATCCATCCATCCCTGCCTCTATCCCTCCATTCATCCCTCTATCATCCATCCATCCCTCCCTCTATCCCTCCATTCATCCCTCTATCATCCATCCATCCCTGCCTCTATCCCTCCATTCATCCCTCTATCATCCATCCATCCCTGCCTCTATCCCTCCATTCATCCCTCCCTCTATCCCTCCTTTCATCCCTCTATCATCCATCCATCCCTCCCTCTATCCCTCCATTCATCCCTCCTTCTATCCCTCCATTCATCCCTCCATTCATCCCTCTATCATCCATCCATCCCTCCCTCTATCCCTCCATTCATCCCTCCATTCCTCCCTCCATTCATCCATCCCTCCATCCATCTTTGCAGCTGAATAACCTGCTTCTGGTGTCTCACCTGCAGTATATAGGTCAAGATAACAAAATCTTCCTATTGGTTTCAATACAGGCAGTTGCTCAGTGGTAAAGCTGCTGCCTTTGAAACAATGAACTCACATTTCCACGAGTTCGAGTCTCGGCCGCCCCGAAAATCTAGAGCCGATAACAATTTAATTTAATTTATTCTCTCCACTGAGGGGAGGAGCCGGGACATCAGCTGTGAGCCGCGGGAGTGCGGGACAGACCTGATAAATCGTGAAAGTCCCGCAGAATCCGGGACGGTTGGGAGGTATGGAGATGTTGTATGATCAGACCATGTCATGTCAGACACAGTACATAACAGGGACACATATATACTGTAAGATTATCTCAGCACAGGAACATTTTTTTAACACATCCAATTGTTTAAGTTGTTATCATTTCAAGATGTATGGAGTAAACTGAACTTCGTTTCTAGGAGAACCCCTTCAAGTTGTCAACTCTGAACTGGCTTTAGCTGGACTATGTATTTCTTATAAAATGGCATCCAAAAATGTCCGTCAGGCCTGATTCAGACATCTCGAAAGCGAAAAAAAGTCAGAGTCAATGGGAAGGCTCAAAATCTGTCACTTTGCCAGCATTTCTGCTTCAAAATCAGACAGAAATGTCTACATTATTAAATGGCAGTAAAAAAATGACTGAAGAACACCAGTAAAAAAAAGCCATGAAAATACTGGAAAAATTAAAAACAAAAAGAAACAATGCAGCCAAAACCAAAGAAAATGTGCTCAGGAAAAGCTGCTAAGGCCTCTTTGACTCGTCAGTGAAAAACACACGTTTTTCACTGACGTGTTAAAGACGCATATGGCCCTCTGTGTGCCGTGATTTTGGCACGTGTGTCTTCTCCGTGTGAGAAGCAGTGGCCAGAGACAGCAGAGATATCAGCACCACGGACATCAGCGCTGAGGACAAGTGAGTGTAAGTGCCTGATATCCGTGTATTATCACGGATAGCACGCGGAGATCACACATGTGCCAAAATCACGGCACATGGAGGGACATACACACCTTTATCACGTCAGTGAAAAATGTGTGTCTTTTTCACTCACGTGTGAAGAGGCCTTAGGCTGGGGCCACACGGGGATTACTGCGATCCCCTCGCATGACACTCGGCTCACGCTGGCAGTACTGCAAAGCTGAGTGTCATGCAAGTGTCCCTGTGACTGAGATCCGGTTGTGCGATCGGACCTCAGCTGCGGGGGGCGGGCCGGCACTGAGGAGGGATTTATCTCCCTCTCTCCTCCGTAGCCAGCTATTGCCATTCTCGCTCTGCACTCGTGGTACACCGGTGTACCGCGAGTGCAGTGCGATCTTTCTCTCGCTCCATAGACTTGAATGGGTGCGAGAGAAAGAGTGTTTCATTACAATCGTAGGATGCTGCGATTGTTTTCTCGGTCCGATTAGGGCTGAGAAAATAATCGTTCATGTGTGCTAACACATAGGCTAATATTGGTCCGAGGGGAATGCGATTTTTTTATCGCACTCAACTTGCACTGATTTTCATGATGTGTGGCTTAGGCCTTAAGCAGACCCACACCTAAAAATAATGGCTGTTTTGTTTTCTTTTTTTTGTTTTTCAGCATTATTTTCTAATTCTACACTTTTTTCTAGCCTAACACTGACAACTCCGCTCTTCTCCTCCATGAGTTAATTGCTTCTTGTCTGAAATAATTTATCTGTAGCCAACTTTATTAAAAAAAAAAATAGAAAAAATAAAAAACGACAAATTGGTTTTGCAAGAGTGACTTGAAAGAATGGACTGAGTAAATGAGAATTGATTATGCAGACTAAAAAGCTTAAGCTAAACACAAAGACTGTCGAATGCAAAGCCGTGGAGGGAACACTCCATTTTAAAGTATTAAGCAGTTTATTAAATGGGGAGGAGATGAATGATTCTCCCCAGTGGGGGATCCCGGCCGACGATTACCAAGTTTATTACAAGTAGAGAAAAGTATTTAGCAATCTTCAGCGGTGTCTGTTTTCTACCATGCGTGGAGTCTGAAAGGTATGCACAGGTATACGACTGTTTTCATGATGAAATGGCGCCACACCTGGACCACAGCTTATGTGTGGTATTATAGCTGAGCTCAATTGAAACAAATGGGGCAGAGCTGCGATACCAAATATTGCCCTTGGAAGAGCTGTATTCTGAAGAAAGCAGACATGTTTTGTCTTGTGGTGGGTTAACAGACCCACATACCTGGGATTGCTAGGAATAACCCTTTAAAGGGAAATTCATGAATATTTTGGTGGACTGTAATAACAGACCCACTGGACACCAAGTGCTAGGATGCCACACTGGATATCATAGAATAGATGATAAACACTATTGGTCAACAGGGACTAGGGTGCCAAACAATCCTACATGTCAGCGACTAGGGAGAAAAAAAATATTGAACAAAGGAGACTAGGCTTTCAAACACCACTGGATATGAAGGACTAGGGACCCAAACACCACTGTGCACCACAGACTAGAGTGCCAAGCGCCAATAGATATGAAGGACTAGTAACCCAAACACCACTGGGAACCACAGACTAGAGCACCAAACTCAACTCCACATGAAGAACTAGGGACCCAAACACTACTGGGCACCACAGACTAGATTGACAAACACCTATATAAGACTAGGGACCCAAATACCAATGACTAGAGTGCCAAACACCACTGGACATGTATGAGTAGGGACCCAAAAACCACTGGGCACTACAGACTAGAGCGCGAAACACCACTGGACATGAAGACTTAGGGGCCCAAACACTACTGGGCACCACAGACTAGAGCGTGAAACACCACTGGATATGAAGGACAAGGGACCCAAACAGCACTGGGCACCACAGACTAGCGTGCAAAACACCACTCGACATGTAGGACTAGGGACCCAAAGACCACAGACTAGAGCGTAAAAACAGAACTGGACATGTAGGACTAATGACCCAAATACCACTGGGCACCACAGACTAGAGCGCCAAACACTACTGGACATGTAGGACTAGGGACCAAAAACCACTGGGCACCACAGGCTAGAGCGCCAAACACCACTGGACATGAAGGACTAGGAACCTAAACACTACAAACTACAGCGCCAAACAGCACTGGACATGTAGGACTAGGAACCCAAACATCACTGGGCACCACAGACTAAAGCACTGAACTCGACTGGACATGAAGGACTAGGAAACCAAACATCAATTGCCACCACAGACTAAAGCGCCAAACACCACTGGACATGAAAGACTTTGGTGCTAAATATAACTAGACATCGGAGACTAGGCTGCCAAACACTAATGGACACCAGGGGCTTGGGTGCCAAACAACACTGAACGTAAGAGAAATGAGTGACAAACATCACTGTGCACAAGAGACTAGGGTGCCAAACATTACTGAAAACCAGGAGCTTGGTGCCAAACAGCAGTGGTTACAAGAGACTATGGTGCCAAACACCACTGGACACAAAGGGCTTTGGTGCCAAACACCAGTGGACACCTGGGGCTAAGGTATCAAACATTACTGGACACTAGGGATTAAGTGATAAAAACCACTGGGCACAAGAGACTAGGGTGTCCAATAGTCTTGTACCCCCAATAACTAGAGAACCAACTACAAAGTTGTATAAGGATAGATTCATACAGTCGAATTTCAGTCCAACTGCTATTTGTGTAAAAAACTGACAGCACTTGGACCAATGTTAGTCAATTGGCCTGTTAAGATTACTTTTTTTTTTCAGGGCCTGAATGGCTTAATCAAAATTGCAGCATGCGCTTGTCTCTTCCTTATTTGAGATTTGCATATTTATGAGTCCGTAAAAATATCACATCCCATATAGACTGCAATTCTTTAACATTGGAAACTGTATTGATCTTGTAAATTTTACAACCCGGTATATGTCGCGGGCGGAGGGGACGCGCTCGCCACGCTCGGGTCAGGGGCTTCTGCTGCTGCTGCTCGGTGGCTCGAGCGGTGGGCCGGACCCGGGGACTCGAGCAGCGCTCCTCACCCGTGAGTGAAAAGGGATGGTTTGTTTTGGGGAGAGAGTTCGTGACGCCACCCACGGGACGTGGTGATGATGGCACCACCGCTGCTGGTGACGGGGATCCCAGGAGAGATGGTAGGGAGCAGCTAGGATGTTGTCCCCTCCGTGGGTAGGGGGTTGGTGATCCCGGGGCCCGGTGGTGTAACGGGGAGGCTGGATGGCTGGGGTGCAGGGTTGCAGGGACAGCGTGGCACGGTGCCGGACGGCACTGGTGTACTCACTCAGACAATCAATGACAGAGTCTCTGGTAAACCAAAACGGCCGGATGGACGGGTCCCGCAGCCGGCTGCAGGGTTGTTGTGCTCTCCCCGGACGGCTGATGGTGGCTGTCTTTCCCTGCACCTGTTAGAATGTTCTGACTCCTGTGGTTGCCCACCGGTAGTCCGCTCCCCGGTGTATAGGTGCCGTAGGAGCCCGTTTTGCCCGCAGGCGCTAGCCCTTGGATCTCTAGCCTATGGCGGTGGCTGTATATCCTCACGGTGTGGACTGTTGCCTTCTGTCGGGTCTTGGTTGTTGGGAAACCCCTGAGGTTCCTGTCACACTCGGATTTGACTATTGTCGGCGGCTCCAAGCCTGGTCGGGGTCCGATGGCCCTGCCTGTGTGCTTAGCTTCACTCTGCTCCCCGGTTCGGTACCAGAGGGCCACCGCCCAACCCCAGTCCTACGGCTCTGCAGAGTTCCGCTAACTCCTGCAGACGGCCACCACCGTCTGCCAACCTTGCTGTCAGTGCCTGGGCTCCGACCCAGACACTTGCAGTTCGTGTCCTCCTACTTTCCCCTCCAAACTCTATCTTGAACTCACTACTTTTTCCTGCCTCCAGACCTGTGAACTCCTCGGTGGGTGGGGCCAACCGCCTGCTCCGCCCCACTTGGTGTGGACATCAGGCCCTTGAGGGAGTCAACAAGGGTTTTTGTCTGACTGTTGTAACTGTCTAGGGTGGGTGGTGTATATGTTGTTATGTATGTGACTACCTGGCTAGTCCAGGGCGTCACATATAATACCAGATTGCATACTGATTAAAATACGGTTGAAAATTCCCTTTTTTCAGATTTTTTTTTTATATACTCATGTGAACATAGCCTAACTATGAGATGCTGGGAAACCATAATGGAGGTTGCCCAGGATGGCCTCAGAGATGGTCTCAGAGAGCAGATGATACACATATTGTCCATACACAGGTATCCACTACTGTCTTTGTCTACAATGCTATAAAAAAAGGAATAGCTTAAAACTTTAATGCAAAATCTGTACTTTCCCCCCAACTGTGCATTAACCTTGGACTTCTTTTCTGGATGCTTGAGCAGATTTTTGCTGTGTATTCACTTACGAAGAGTCTGCTGTATTTTATAGTAGCAGTAAAAGTCATGAGATTTTAAGAAATCTTATGTGTAAATTGCCTCTACAGAGAGGAAGGGGACCTGATCTTTAGTGCCAGCTATTGGAAGTAGCAACTTAAAAGTCAATAATGAGCATTGCCATAGGACTTAGGATAAAAGCCAAACTAGAATCTCAATTTGCAGACAGAGTGTTTCGGGGTATTGCCACTCATCATTGCAAACATGAGATCTGATTTGGCTGTATGAAAGGCTTTTGACTTGGATCTAAAGCCAGCTTTACACGTTGCAATTTTGCATACGATAGCGTATGCGATTTGCAATTGTGACGCCCTGGGCAAGCCAGGGGTCACAGGTCACAACACCACCACACACCCCACATTCCCTGCAGGAACACCAAGGTCAAAACACAAATCCTTGTTGCCCTCCTCCAGGGGCTGATGTCCACACCAGGGGGTGGGCCAGGCGGTTGGCTCTGCCCACCGAGGAGTTCACAGTCCTGGAGGCGGGAAAACCAGGAGTTCAGTTCAGTTTGGAGAGGAGAGAGTTGAGTTTGGGAGTTCAAAGTGAGAGTAGTGACAGAGAAAGTGATAGTTGAAAAGCCTGAAGTTGGTCCGGGTGTGTGCCCCGGACTAAGACAGCAAGGTTGGCAGACGGCGGTGACCGTTTGCAGGAGAGGCTGATCGGAGGTTGCTGAAAGGACCGTGGACGGGTGGTGGCCCGGCGGTACCGAAGCGGTATACGAAGAGAAGCCAGCACCATAGGCAGGGGCCTTTCGGATCCTGGCAAGGCTAGGAGTCGCCGTCAATTTGCCAAATCCGTCAGTGAAGGGGACCTCCTGGGTCTCCAAACAACTAAGTCCCGATTGAAGGCAACCGTCCAACCTTATTGGGGAAACACCGCCACCGCCAAGGCACCAGTTTCCCAGGGCCAGCGCCTGCGGGCAGAAGAGAGGGGCTCCTCCGGCCCATATCCAAGCCGGGGAGCGGGTTACCGGTGGGAACCCATCGCTACCAACAACCGCATTTAGGTGCAGGGAAGAAACAGTCACCGCTAACTTGCAGGGAACATCCGCACCGCAGCCGTCCGAGGGACCCGTCCAACCAGCCGCTTGTTTACCGTGAACTGTGTCATCATCCTTGGGCTGAGTGAGTACCTCCGTGCCGTGCGGCACAGCGCTGCCCCTGCGTCCCTGCACCCCAACAGGCCCCATAACCCGCCTGTCAACCATCCTATCTCCCCATCACCGGACCCCGGGATCACTAACCCCCCTACCCACGGAGGGGAGGGCCAACATCTAGCTGCTCCATACCATCACTCCCAGGATCCCCATACAGAGCAGCGGTGGTGTCCACACAATCACCACAACCGTGGGTGGCGTCACGGACAACAAACAAATCCCAAAACCAAACCCCTTTTCACTCACGGGCGAGGAGCGCCGCTCGAGTCCCCGGGATCCGGCCCATCGCTCGAGCCACCGAGCAGCAGCAGAGGCCGCAGCAGCAGCCGGACCCGAGCAGTGGGAGAGCGCAGCGTCCCCTCCTCCGCCCGCGACACAATGCCCCCATCGTATGTGCAGCACGTTCAATTTGTTGAATGTGCTGCACAAACGATTAACCCCCGTCACACGTACTTACCCGTCCATACGACCTCGAAGTGGGCGGCGAACGTCCACTTCCTGGAGTGGGAGGGACGTTCGGCGTCACATCGACGTCACGCGGCAGCCGGCCAATAGAAGCGGAGGGGCAGAGATGAGCGGGAGATAAACATCCCGCCCACCTTCTTCCTTCCGCATTACCGTCTGGGAGCCGCAGGACGCAGGTAAGATCTGTTCATCGTTCCCGGGGTGGCACACACTGCAATGTGTGCTACCCCGGGTACGATGAACAATCTAACGTGCAATTCTAGAGACAGGTACGATGTGTATGCGATGAACGTTTTACCGTTCAATCGCAATCGCACGTACCTGTTAGGCTTCTGCCACACTCACGTGAAATTCACGCACGTGCCGAGAGACACGTATTTTCCCTGCGTGTTGCGTGCAGGTAAGTACGTGTCTCTGGTACGTGCGTGACACGTGTGTTCTACGTGTGCTATCCGCGATAGCACACGTAGAACCGGTAATTATCATACTCACCTGGTCCTTCCTGATGTCCGCGCTGCTGTCCGTGGTGCTGATCCTCGGTCTCCAGCCCTCTCGTCTCCCCGCTGCTGCTGCTGCCAGGCAGTGAAGTGAATATTAAATGAGAATAATGAGCGGCGGTCGGCAGCAAGAGGCAGCAGCGGCAGAGACAGGAGGGCTGGAGAAGGTGAGTTACTGTTTTGTTTTTTTTTCACTGACATGTGTGTTTTCTCCGGCGCGTGTCACACGGGACCGCATCCACACTACACCCGTGCGGTACGGGTGCGGGCCGTGTGACACCCGTGCTGCGGGAGAAATCACTGACATGTCAGCGCTTTGAAAAACGCACACATGTACAAACGCACACGGACACACGTTCCGTGTGGTTTTACGTGTGTGTGCCTGCTACAATAGGGTAGCATTGGTTAACGTGTCTCCGTGCCGCCGGTACGTGTAAAAAATGACAAACACGTGCCGGCAGCACGGATGTGTGGCGCTAGCCTTACACACTACAATGTACCTTACGATGCCGGATGTGCATCACTTACGACGTGACCCCGCCGACACATCGTAAGATATATTGTAACGTGTAAAGCAGGCTTAAGAGGTAATGTGTCTTTTTGTGGAGATTGACATGCTTGGCGTGCCAGTGTAAGGAGGCTTATAAGGCATGCAATGCTCCTCTAGGAAATTATTTATGCAAATTGCTTCTTCAAAGGAGAAGAGGATTAGTGCCACCTATTGAAAGTAGCAATCCTAAAAGTCAATATTGACCTCTAAATGACTTAGGGGTACTTCACACACAGCGAGATCGCTACTGAGATCCCTGCTGAGTCACGTTTTTTGTGACCTCATTAGCGATCTCGCTTTGTGTGACACTGAGCAGCGATCTGGCCCCTGCTGTGAGATCACTGCTCGTTACACACAGTGCTGGTTCGTTTTTTTATTGTTGCTCTCCCGCTGATAAGCACACATCGCGGTGTGTGACAGCGAGAGAGCAACAATCCTGAATGTGCAGGGAGCAGGAGCCAGCGTCTGACAGCCTGCGGTAAGCTGTAACTAAGGTAAACATCGGGTAACCAAGGTGGTTACCCGATATTTACCTTCGTTACCAGCCTCCGCAGCTCTCACGCTGCCAGTGCCGGCTCCTGCTCCCTGCACACGCTAAGTTAAGCGGTGTGAGCTGGTAACTAAGGTAAACATCGGGTAACCATACCCGATGTTTACCTTAGTTTCCAGTGTCCGCAGCTTCCAGACGCCGGCTCCGTGCAAGCGCAGCGTCGCTTGCACGTCGCTGCTGGCTGGGGGCTGGTCACTGGTCGCTGGTGAGATCTGCCTGTTTGACAGCTCACCAGCGACCATGTAGCGATGCAGCAGTGATCCTGACCAGGTCAGATCGCTGGTCGGATCGCTGCTGCATCGCTAAAGTGTGAAGGTACCCTTAAGATAAAAGCCAAACCAGAATCTCAATTTGCAAACATGGTGTTTCGGGTTGTTGCTCCTTATCAGTTTGGCTGTATGAGAGGCCTCTGAAGGTACAGTCACACTTTAGCGACGCAGCAGCGATCCCACCAGCGATCTGACCTGGTCAGGATCGCTGCTGCGTCGCTACATGGTCGCTGGTGAGCTGTCAAACAAGCAGATCTCACCAACAACCAGTGACCAGCCCCCAGCCAGCAGCGACGTGCAAGCGACGCTGCGCTTGCACGGAGCCGGCGTCTGGAAGCTGCGGACACTGGTAACTAAGGTAAACATCGGGTATGGTTACCCGATGTTTACCTTAGTTACCAGCGCACACAGCTTAGCTTAGCGGGTGCAGGGAGCAGGAGCCCGGCACTGGCAGCGTGAGAGCTGCGGAGGCTGGTAACGAAGGTAAATATCGGGTAACCACCTTGGTTACCCGATGTTTACCTTGGTTACAGCTTACCGCAGGCTGTCAGACGCCGGCTCCTGCTCCCTGCACATTCAGGATTGTTGCTCTCTCGCTGTCACACACAGCGATGTGTGCTTATCAGCGGGAGAGCAACAATAAAAAAACGAACCAGGGCTGTGTGTAACAAGCAGCGATCTCACAGCAGGGGCCAGATCGCTGCTCAGTGTCACACACAGCGAGATCGCTAATGAGGTCACTGCTGCGTCACAAAAACCGTGACTCAACAGCGATCTCGCTATGTGTGAAGTACCCCTGAGTGGGATTTAAGGAGTAACATTTCTCCTTGTGGAGAGTGGTGTGCAGATAACAAATCTTATGTACTTTCTGTGAATTATATCTGTGTCATAAATGGACAGAAGCTGCTGGTTTGAGATCCACAGTTTATCAGTTTATACTGGAAATATAGGTGCGTGCAAGTTTCACCCTTTGACTTACTTCCCTGCAGCTTTTTTTCAATTACAGTATATAAAAAAGTGAGTACACCCCTCACATTTTTGTGAATATTTTATTATATCTTTTCATGGGACAACACTGATAATACAACACTTTGATAGAATGTATAGTAGTCAGTGTACAGCTTGTATAACCATGTAAATTTGATGTGCCCTCTAAATAACTCAAAACAGTCATTAATGTCTAAACCACTTGCAAAAAAAATAACTACACCCAATTATTAGCCATTTTCTCTCCCTGGTGTCATGTGACTCAGTGTTACAAAGTTGCAGGTGTGAATGAGGAGTAGGTGTGGTAAATTTGGTGTTATTGCTCTCACACTCTCATACTGGAAGTTCAACATGGCACCTCATGGCAAAGAATTCTCTGAGGATCTGCAAAAAAGAATTGTTGCTCTACATAAATATTACCTAGGCTATAAGAAGATTGCCAACATCCTGAAACTGAGTTGTAGCACGGTGGCCAAGACCATACAGTGGCTTAACAAGCAAGGTTATATTCAGAACAGGCCTCGTCATGGTGGTCCAATGAAGTTGAGTGCATGTGCTCAGAGCCATATCCAGAGGTTGCCTTTTCAAAATAGACTTATGAGTGCTGCGAGTATTGCTGCAAAGGTTAACACTAGAACTACTGGACTCGTGACACCTATATAGAAATACATAGTGCAAAGTAGTCAAAATGACTACCTCAGTAGTTCTAGTGTTAAAGGTGTGGGGGTCAGCCTGTCAGTGCTCAGACCATACACCACACACTGCATCAATCTGGTCTCCATGGCTGTCATCCCAGAAAGATGCCTCTTTTAAAGAAGTGTCACCAGAAAGCCCACAGACAGTTTGCTGAAGACAAGCAGACTAAGGACATGGATTACCGGAACCCTGTCCTGTGGTCTGATAAGAACAAGATAAACTTACTTGGTTCAGATGGTGTCAAGCGGGTATGATGGCAACCAGGTTAGGAGTACAAAGACAAGTGTGTCTTTCCTACAGTCCAGCATGGTGGGGGGGAGTTTGGGCTGCATGAGTTTTGCCTCCTTTGGGGAGCTACAGTTCATTGAGGGAACCATGTGTGCCAACATGTACTGTGACATACTGAAGTAGAGCATGATCCCCTCCTTTCAAAAACTGGGCCGCAGGGCAGTATTCCACCATGATAACAACCTCAAACACACCTGCAAGACGACCACTGCCTTGCTAAAGAAGCTGAGGGTAAAGGTGCTGGACTCGCCAGGCATGTCTCCAGACCTAAACCGTATTAAGCATTTGTGGGGCCTCCTCAAACAGAAGATGATGGAGAGTAAGGTCTTTAACATCCACAAGCTCCGTGATGTCATCATAGAGGAGTGGAAGGCGATCAAGTGGCTCCTGTTAAGCTCTAGTTCACTTCATGCCCAAGAGAGTTAAGGCAGTGGTTGAAAATAATGGCAGCCATACAAAATATTGACACTTTCGGCACAATTTTTCACTTAGGGGTGTCCTCACTTTTGTTGCCAGCAGTTTGGACATTAATGACTGTGTTGAGTTATTTAGAGGCTAGACCAAATTTACACCATTATACAAGCTGTACACTGGCTACTTTACATTGAATCAAAGGGTCACATCTTTAATGTTGTTGACTGAAAAGATATAATATTCATAAAAATGTGAGGGGGTGTACTCACTTTTGTGATATACTGTAGATCAGCTGACGGGTATTATCGTGGGACCAGCAGCAAATATCTTTTGTGTGAACTGAGTCGGACAATAAAAATGGCAGTTTTGTAGTTTTCTATGAAGGATGTGAATGGCAATGAGCACAGGTAAGCTGTGATCAGCAGAACAGATGGTGTGTAAGTTGCATTTGTTTTAGTTCTGGATTACATTGTTCCAGGTGGTGCTGATAGAGCGAACCACATAATCACAGTTGTGGATGCAACAAAGATACTGCTGCAATAACAAGTGATGGAAAGTGATGGGTCTCCGGGGAAAGACTCTACCGGCAGCTGCTTACGAAACCTAACGATATGATGCAGTCCCTACTAAACGAGACAAAATTCTAATCCTAAAGCGGTAATGTGGAAACATCCTTCTACTTTTCGTCCTCTATTATAAAAAGGAGCAAAAACAGTGTTCTGTGCTGGTCCTGTGTTTAGTCCAGAGAAGATTGTTAACACTTCTACATTGCAAAACAGCAAAACTAGACTAAAAAATATTTTTACCTTTTGGTGGTAAAAAAAATCCCCCCTCAATTCGCTGACAACAAGACAAAATCTTATAGTGGTTGTTTGATGGTAAAATAACTGTTTTTAGTTGTGGATTGCTTATAAATAATACATTGAGGGACATTTTGGGCCCCTTAGGCTTCAGGACCCGGGTGCAATTGCAACCCCTGACCCTATTATACCCAGCTTCCAGAACCTGTGTTAGATGGGCGGTGGGGTGCGACGGCAGCTGTGGCATGTACTACCGTCCGGCTGCGGCGCAGTCCTAAGTCACTTCTTCGCACCGCATCTGCCTCTCCAAAGTAGGGAAAAGGTTGTCGGAACTTGTGGTGCGGGGCACTTAAGCTGTTACAGTTGCTGTGGCTCTGGAGACTATGTCCGGATTTCTTGCTACTGCACATGTGCAAGCGCTGGAGACTAAGTCCTATCTTGGAGCCATTGCACATGTGCGGGTGACATCATCGCTGACACGAGGTCACATGTCTCTGACACCTTCTAAGCTGATTGGCCACTGGTCATGTGCTTGTGACACGTGGTCACATGTCTCTGACACCTTCTATGCCGATTGGTCGCTGGTCATGTGCTTGTGACGCTTTGCTCGGTGATAGGCCAGCGTGACGTCATTGCTGTCATTCTGGCAGCGGATTGGCTCTGGTATCCTCCATCTTTGATGAGGCACAGAGTCTATATAAGACCCTGACGCACGCCGCCCGGCGCTCAGTCCTCTTGGTTCATGCATGAGGGTAGACGCCCTGTGCACGTCCCTCTAGGCATCTTTCTGTCTATGTTAGGTGAGCGCTACCGGCAGGGTAGCGTTCTTATACCTTACAGCTTCGGCTGCAGTCCGTATCCTTACCTCTTAGTGGAGCGGACATAGGCAGGTGCCTGAGGCACATGGTCCGGCTGGGCCTTGTGATTCTACTCGTAGGTGGACGTTGCCGCTAGGGTAACGTTCCTTATACTGCATCTGGCAGTTGTTCGTATCCTCGCACACTAGGGGAGCGAACAGAGGTAGGAACTTTGTGCGGCTTATGCTGCTGTCCGTCTCTTTTGCACCACTAGAAGAGCGGACCTAGGCAGGTGCCATATCTAGTGGTTCGTGTCCTCGCACACTAGTGGAGCGAACGTAGGTAGGAGCTTTGTGCGGCTTACGCTGCTGTCCGTCTCCTGGCACCACTAGAGGAACGGACCTAGGTAGGTGCCATTTCACACTCACTGCTTTTGTCTCTGTGATCTTTAACAGAGACCATTCCACACACCCTCCAAGTAAGGGAGGAATTGCTTTATTTTCTAATTATATTCCTCTGAGTTTAACAGAGGTATTGCACTCTGCACTTGTGCTATTATTTTTTACAGTGGCACACTTATATACCCCTTATCCTCTGCCATAGTCTGCAGCAGAGTCTTTGCACAGTGGACCCTGACTGTCTGACATTCCTTTAGGTTTTATTGTCAGACAGCCCCCCGTAACATAAGCGGGCTTTACACGCTGCGATCTCGCTAGCGAAATCGCAAGAGATCATACCTGCCCCTGTCAGTTTTGCGACACAGGCAAATCGCTGCCCGTGCCGCACAACCTCGCTTAACCCCATCACAGCAGTTCCTCCTCTCTTTGAACAGTGTGGAACCCCAGAGGTGTATCTAGGCTTTCCGGCACCCGGGGCAAGAATTCAATTTGGCGCCCCCCCCCACCCCCATGTGAACATTTCTATGTGATTTGCACACTAAAGGGTACTTTACACGCTTCGATATCGTTAGCGAACGTACCCACCCCCGTCAGTTGTGCGTCACAGGCAAATCACTGCCCGTGGCGCACAACATCACTTACACCCATCACACAGACTTACCTTCCCTGCGACGTCGCTCTGGCCGGCGAACCGCCTCCTTTCTAAGGGGGCTGTTCGTGCGGCGTCACAGCGACATCACACGGCAGGCGTCCAATAGAAGCAGAGGGGCGGAGATGAGCGGGACATAACATCCCGCCCACCTCCTTCCTTCCGCATTGCCGGTGGAGGCAGGTAAGGAGATGTTCGTCGCTCCTGCGGTGTCACACACAGCGATGTGTGGTGCCGCAGGAACGAGGAACAACATCGCTAAT
The DNA here is from genome assembly GCF_048569485.1 of Anomaloglossus baeobatrachus. NCBI lineage: Eukaryota > Metazoa > Chordata > Amphibia > Anura > Aromobatidae > Anomaloglossus > Anomaloglossus baeobatrachus. The sequence continues at coordinate 440,789,801 of NC_134357.1, read as the reverse complement.
AAGCAGAAAACGATTTTTTGTTTTAGGACGACCTCTCCACGGCAAATGATTTTGACCGCTTTTGCGATCATTTAAGGTCGCTCAAAGGTGTCACACACTGCGACATCGTTAATGATGCCGGATGTGCGTCACAAACACCGTGACCCTGACGATAATTCATTAACGATATCGTAGCGTGTAAAGCACGCTTAACTTTCAGGCTAGAGGCCAGGGTTTGCTCTTTTCTCAGGACCTCCTTCCAGCTGCGGGCTGGAGCAGGTCTCAGTACCTTCAGGTACCACACAGGGACATAGTCTTTCTAAACCAGCAACATTTCTTTACTGAACAGGATTTTACAGAGTTTCTCATCATGCCAGCGGCGGGCACCTCCCTTGTCAGTTGCAGGGGTCACAACAGTACTTTATATAATTACTTCAGTCGTATGCTCTGGTACCCCGACAGGATTGCCCATAGTAACCGGAGTCACACTTAATTTGCGGGCAAGTCACTTCCTTGGTACTCAGGCCTCCGAGCCCCTCATGCCTTCCCCCTTTTTCATTCTGATGAGCAGGATCAAATAGTCCTTCAGGTCACCCCTTGCTATACAAAATGTATTTGCAGGTCTGGGGTGGGTCAAGCCTTGCACCCCCTCACACTCTTCCCTCATTTAACCTTGGTTATCCCCGACCAAGTCTGCTCCAGATCTGAAAAACACCAAACACGAATGGCACAATACACAAAATATCTACACACTCATGAAATACTCAAAATCACAATTTCCTTAAAACACCTGCAATACAACATGTATCACACATTCTCATAAAACATTTTTCTCAACAGTACAGCTGCTGCCTTGTCCCAAGAGTCTAACCAGCAGCACATTAGGCCTGAAACCTCTTAAGAACCAGAGTCCTCAAGGGCTCACACCCGGGAGTCCATTTACCTATGCACACATGAACACTAAAACACACAGGAGGCTCACGTTACATTGAGTCCACTTCTCACGGGCACATTCTTTAAAATGTTGTTAACAGGTGACCGCAAAATGGAAAAATAAACCGCAGCCGAAATGGGGAACTTCCTCTTTAGCAGTGAGTCCACAGTCCATGGGCACAGAGGCCGACTAGCCCTTCTGTCTTCCAGTTTCTCCCACGCTCTCCTTTTACCTTAGAAGTCCCCTCACTAGTCCAGTATTGCCCAGAGGGCAAAGTCACAGTTCTAGTGGGCACTGGATGAAGGGACACAGATGACAGTCCATCGATTTTTAAAGAGACAGTCCCTATAATCGAACAGAGGGGGCGCAACAAGCGCAGAACTTGGAAAAGTGGGAAACAATAACTTTGGCCACTTCTGGTCCACGAAAAAAACTTTAGTCGCTTGCCTGGCCCAACCTCAACAATGGGATGCGAAATAGTGCCTTTTCTTGAGGGCAAAAAGGCGGCCGGTTTAGGTGGTGGTCCCCTTTCCTCCATTCAGGTGGACCACGACTACAGTGGAGCGGCCGAAGGGCTCCACGCTCACTGCAGTGGGTGGGGTAGGGGACCATTGGCCTTCTGCACTGACGGCCAGGGGCGCTCTGGGTAACTGAACCGGTCATTAGAATTACCCGCTTCCTCCTCCAGTGGTGATGCTGTCTTCTGGCTAGGCGCATACCACAGTGACCGCAAACCACCCCCGGGGGCCATCTTCTTTTATAAAGTGGACCCGGTCTCCCCAGGTCATGGCCAGACACTCCTGGAATGACCCATAGTTGACGTACACCTTGTCCCCTGTTCCCTCTTCACGGATGAAGCCATACCCCTTTTCAAAGTCGAGGTTGTGAATGTGGCCATATGTTACTCGGTCAGCCACAGCACCGGCCCCTGGCTGGGCAAGCTGTCGCTGCCTGACCCAGCGCTCCTTCCTCGTCTTCCCCGGGAGGACTCCTGCCACCAACAAGGCTCGCTGGGGTGTCAGGGGTGGCTCCTCCACATACATAACCGGGTGCTTGGTAATGAAGCTCTCAAGGCTTCCTCCTCTAGGGGATCCCTGGGGGCAGGGGCTGCGCTCACCATCAGTAAGGTAGGGTCCGGCCTGGCATCTTGGGACTCCTCCTCTGTCTTGCCACCTATCTCCATCTCCACCTCCCCAGGGGTCTCTTCACTCCCACGCCCAGGGGCCCTATCGGGGTCTCACTCACCAGAAGTCAGCTCTCCTGCCTGCAAGGCTCCTGCTTCTCCACATGTTTCTCGGCCACCGTGGCTACCGGCTTGGCTGTTGCAGGGGTCACAGCGACCACTAGAACAGGCTGCACTGGTTCTGCTGCTCTGGCCTAGTGTTTCCATACCTCGCCTAGACCTCCAGGCTGAGCCGTGGCTGTATGGACCTCCCGGATCCAGGCCTGGCCACGGGGATGCTGCTTCTGCTCACTTGCACTACTCTCTTGCTCCATCTCCTTCACCGTCATCTCCCATAATGGCACCGGCTTTCTGTCTCCCAGGAGGTAACTCACTCTCAGCCGCATCTTCCAGATCGGGGTCTCTTCCGGCCGCCGCACCCACTTTGTTTCAGCTTTCACCCGTCGCACTCCTTGACATAGTGGCAGCCACTCTCCTGGGGGCTGCACAGTCTTCTTGTTCCATCCCGGGAGCTGGCTACACTTTCGCGCCAAAGCATTGTGAGTACGACCATGGTGGGCCTGCATCGTCTTCCACACTGCAGCGGCCATCTTCTTCCACACTGCAGCCGCCATATTGGATTTCTTCAGCCGCACTTGGGCGGTGGCACACTACTAAATCTTTGCCCTGCGAGCAGAACCGGGACACGTAAGTCCATCCTGCTGACTACGCCAAATGTTAGATGGTCGGTGGGGTATGGCGGCAGCTGTGGCAGGTACTGCCGTCCAGCTGTGGCTCAGACCTAGGTCACTTTTTTGCACTGCATCTGCCTCTCCAACATATGGGAAAGGTCGCTGGGACTTATGGTATGGGACACTTACTTTCAGGCCAGAGGCCAGGGCTCGCTCTTTTCTCAGGACCACCTTCCGGCTGTGGGCTGCAGCAGGTCTCCGTACCTTCAGACACCACACGGGGACACAGTCTTTCTGAACCAGCAACGTTTCTTTACTGAACAGGTCTTTACAGAGTTTCTCATCACGCCAACAGCGGGCACCTTTCTTTTCAGTTACAGGGGTCACAACAGTACTTTGTATAACTACTTTAGTCGTATGCTCCGGTACCCTGACAGGGTTGTCTAAAGCAACCGGATTCACACTTAATTTGCCGGCCAGCCACTTCCCTGGTACTCGGGCCTCCGACCCCTCCTCCCCTCACCCATCTTCATTCTGCTGAGCAGGATCAAATAGTCCTTCAGGTCACCCCTCGTCCCACCCACAGGGATTTAGTTGTTAACTATGATGGACGTCACTCCTCTGCCCAGCTCTGTCAGGACCTACTCCCATCATTGGAGCCCACTGACCTACCCTCACCCATCTTCATTCTGCTGAGCCAGTTCAAATAGTCCTTCAGGTCACCCCTCATCCCACCACAGGGATTTAGTTGTTAGCTATGATGGACGTCACTCCTCTGCCCAGCTGTGTCAGGACCTACTCCCATCGTTGGAGCCCACTGACCTTCCGTTGTTGGAGAAGGTTCTTCGGGTATCACCAGGGAGTGGCCACCATCCCGGTGGGCCGAACTTCACCTGCTCGGGACGTGGTTACCCCAGCCCAACTCTCACTTGGGCCCCACAGGTCCAGTACCAGGTTGCGACCAAGCTGGTCAGATGAGTTAAAGATATTGGGGTCTTCTCTCCTCCCACCTCTCACAGATGTGAGTTTTCTCTCCTCTCATCGGGACTCTCCTGTCTCTTACTCGAGGTTCACCCTTCTTGTGCATATTACTCTTCCCTCACTAACCCTTTCCTGCCTATCAAGCACCAGTTAAGTGGCTGTGCACACCATGGCCACCTAGTGGCTGCTCACTCATACACAAATGCAGAACATTACATGACACTTATACAAAACTGGATTTGCAGGTCTGGGGTGGGCAGAGCCCTGAACCCCTTCACTCCTGGACAGATAAAGGTCTCTGCCCCAGTCAAAGAAATATTCAATGGCTCGTTTTCCAGTCACCTAACCGCTGCAACACATGACTTTGTTATAGTCAAGCTATGATGACCCCCCTCCAATACCTTTTACCTTAACCCCTTAATAATTTAAGAAATAAACACATACAACAAAGTTGAATAAAATGGCCACAGCAGCCTTTATTAAACATATACACACAGGAAATGAACTTAAATAGGGTGTAGTCCTCGAAGCTCATAAATCTGGTGATTAACTAGTACCTTATTAACATTACCTTTCCCCTGAACCACACTTACTCCCCTCCCAGCCGTAACCACCAACTCAGGAGCACCAATAAAAGGGGTGGAAGGGATAACTACCAAACCCGGGACCCGACATTCCATTGCCGGCGGTCCCCCAAATTACCAGACCACTATCCAAACCGGCCAATGAAAGATCCATATTTCCATAAACCTCCAGTATACACCAACTTCGAGGACCCACCCTAACCACCAACAGCCGCAATGACCCTGCAATAACTAAAATTAGGGAGGGAGGGCGGGACAATCCCAGGGGAGCGCAGGCCAAAGGGATCCTCCACCCCCAGGCTGGCCTATATATGCTCCAACTGACCCATAATCCCCAACCCAGCCTCCTCCTTCTGGGGGTCACCTCCTCCTAACCAAGTCATGCTGGCCTCCACCCACACCGGGGGTGGGGCTCCAGCCTTGTACTTTACAGACTGCCATCTTACAGGGTCTTCCAAATTTGTCAGACATCGCTTTCAGAGCCAGTGGAGTCTTCTGAATCCACAATGGTACTGGAAGGTGAGTATGCCTCTGTTGATTAATTTTAATGAATATATGCCTAAAAATATTAGATTATTGTCAAAGGAACCTCTATAAATTATTCAATTATAGTACTAAAAAGTCATACAAACTTAATTAAACTTTTAAAGGGAACCAGTCAGCAGATTTTTACATATGGAAGTAGTGGGAAAGTCATGGCAGAAAGTATTGGCGCCCTTGAAATTGTTCCAGAAAATGAAGTATTTCTCCCAGAAAATTATTGCAATTACACATGTGAGAGAATTTAATCTGAATGATATTCAGGTCACGCTCACAGCAGAACCTGAGCCAAATGTCATTAGCAAATCGCATCTGATGCTCTCACAGCGGATACTATACGCTCGTTTGACCCCGACCTAATGTACAGCACTATACATAACTTAGCACTATACATAATAATATACAAATCTCTCACTCCCAGCTCCAAGACTTCTCCCAAGCTGCATCAATCCTCTGGAATGCTCTACCCCAAAAAACTAGAATGATCCACGTATTTTACAGCTTCAGATGCTCCTTAAAAACACATTTTTTAGGGTGGCCTATCACCCTCCATAATCAAAGTCAATTCATATATATCCCCTCCACTATTTCTCAGAACATTAATTCTCCCTCAGACTCCACAGTACCCAAAAGCATTACAATTGGCTGGTGACTGGCTCATGCAGCCTTTATCTATCCCCCCATTTTTGGAGATGTATGGACAGTCGTCGTAAATAAGCACTTGAACCTTGTGTCCCCCCTCTTACGAGCAGTGTTGTCTTTATTTTTGCTTTAATTATTGTATCTTCTAGAACTGTTACTTGCTTGTATATTATCCTCCTGAATTGTAAAGCGCTGCGGAATATATTAGCGATATAGAAATAAAGATTATTATTATTAATAATATAATAATAATAATAATAATAATAATAAATAATAATAATAGAGCAGGGGTGGGAAATTAATTTTTCCAAGGGCCACATGAGAGACTGTGACTATATGAGAGGGCGGAACCAATAGTCTGAAATTAATTCTGCTCTTCAGAAACATATTGCATCCCAAATCTTTGTAACATTCTAATAACTCAGTCACGAGATCTCTATAGTTTGCTGCTTTTATGGTTTGCAATTAAAGGGGTTATCCGGCTTCTTTGACATTTTTTTTTTTATTTCCCTATTGGGCTACATTGGGGCAGGTAAGTAGATAGAGACCACTTACCTGCCCTGCTGTCAGCCCCTCTCCCCCGGCTCAGAGCAGTCATGTGACCGCTCCTGCCGCGATTTTGCTGCTTCCGGTCATTTCATGTCAACATGGGCAGGGCCATTTTGACATGCAAATGTGAAAACAGCATGTCACCTCCCTGCTGGGCGGGTACAGTGTGATGAGCCCCGCCCCCTTCCCTGCACCCTCCCACACATTCCATCGCACCTCTTTTACTCTCCAGTAACCTCCCCCTGCACTGCTGTGGGACCCGTGACCTGGGGGCAGGGCCTGGCGGCAGCTGCCGTGGTGTCAGCTCCAGCACCGGGCCCCCTGCTCAGGATCACACATTCAAATGTACCGGCATCACAGATCACCGATGCCGGTACATTTGAAAGTGCTGATGAGAAGCAGCGCAGCGCTGCTTCTCATCACTGTCCCTCCGGCCGTCTGTGCTCTCTTCAGCACAGCGGTGACGTCACTACTGTGCTGATATGTCCAGAGCACAGACAGCGGGCGAACGTGCAGGAGCGGCAGGGACCGAGGACGGGTGAGTATGTATTCCACATGTGTTCCCGATGGGGATGGGGATGGGGATGGGGGGGTTGCAGAGCCATATGTGTGCGTGTGCAGAGCCATATGTGTGCGTGTGCGGTGCAGAGCCATATGTGTGCGTGTGCGGTGCAGAGCCATATGTGTGTGCGTGTGCGGTGCAGAGCCATATGTGTGCGTGTGCAGAGCCATGTGTGTGCGTGTGCGGTGCAGAGCCATATGTGTGCGTGTGCGGTGCAGAGCCATATGTGTGCGTGTGCAGAGCCATATGTGTGCGTGTGCGGTGCAGAGCCATATGTGTCTGTGTGCAGAGCCATGTGTGTGCGTGTGCGGTTCAGAGCCATATGTGTGCGGTTCAGAGCCATATGTGTGCGGTGCAGAGCCATATGTGTGCGTGTGCGGTGCAGAGCCATATGTGTGCGGTGCAGAGCCATATGTGTGCGTGAGCGGTGCCGTGCCATATGTGTGCGGTGCAGAGCCATATGTGTGCGCGTGCAGTGCAGAGCCATATGTGTGCGGTGCAGAGCCATATGTGTGCGTGTGCGGTGCAGAGCCATATGTGTGCGTGTGCAGAGCCATATATGTGCGTGTGCGGTGCAGAGCCATATGTGTGCGTGTGCGGTGCAGAGCCATATGTGTGCGTGTGCAGAGCCATATGTATGCGTGTGCGGTGCAGAGCCATATGAGTGCGTGTGCAGAGCCATATGTGTGCGTGTGCGGTGCAGAGCCATATGTGTGCGTGTGCGGTGCAGAGCCATATGTGTACGTGTGCGGTACAGAGCCATATGTGTGCAAGTGCGGTGCAGAGCCATATGTGTGCGTGTGCGGTGCAGAGCAATATGTGTGCGTGTGCGGTGCAGAGCCATATGAGTGCAAGTGCGGTGCAGAGCTTGATGTGGTGTGCGGTGCAGAGCCTGATGTGGTGTGGGGTGCAGAGCCTGATGTGGGGCTGTTATTTGCAATGCTGTAGTGATACCAGGTCAGGTGCTGGGGCAGAATATACTGACAGGGAATGTGTGTGCAGGGGGCGGGCAGGGGGCGAGGCTGGACACTGAGGCTGGGTGGTGACAGCTCTGACTGAGGTTCAGCACAGGAAGTGGTCAGTTTGCTGGATCTGAATGTAAACAAGAAGCTGCAGAGAATAAAGGGATAATTCAAGAGGAACAAAAGTTAGAAAACAAAAAATAACAATGTAGGTGTGATTTATGACAATACAGCACAGATAAACTCAAACATTTTTGTTAAGCTAATGTCGGACAACTCCTTTAAGTTCACCACTATATTTTTGAACGACTCCCACCCCGATGCCTCAGTCTCGCTTAGTTTTATGCCAAAATCAGTGTCTCTAATACTTTCCCTTATTTGTGGCCCCATGAAAATTCCTTCTTTGATCTTGGCCTCGATGATTTGTGTAATCTGTTTCTGAGGAATGCAAAACCCTCGTCATCACGATCCATCACATTGACAAAGTTCTTCACCATCCAAGTTCTTCATCAGCCCAAGTTTTATGTGGAGTGGTGGAAGGAAAATTTTCTGGAGATAACAGAGACTGATGCAGGACATTCCTTCTACCAGGAGCCAAACTGTTTCTTGGTGGTCACTGTTTTTTGTGAAATGGTTGTTGTGGACTCTGCTGTCCCATTCGCAGAGAAAACAACAAAACTTTGTATAGCCGAGCTGCAACCCAAGCACCAAGGCTATTACCTTCATATCACCACAATATCCCACTCATAGTTTTCGTAACGGATTTTTGACAGCAGAAGACACATTTCCATATGTTTCTTTCAGACTTGCTGCGTAAGCAAGAGGAAGAGATGGATTTTCATTGCCATTATGCAGAAGTACGGCTTTTGAGGTAGTTTTGGAAGAGTCCATAAAAGTCTCCATTCTTGAGGTGTGTGCTCTTGTCCCATTACATCTAGCATAGAGTTTGCATCATTGCAGTAAACTTAGGGGGGCTTTGCACGTTGCAACATCGCTAGCCGATGGTAGCGATGCCGAGCGCTAAAGTACCCGCCCCCGTCGCAGCTGCGATATCTTGTGATAGCTGTCGTAGCGAACATTATCGCTACGGCTGCTTCACACGCACTTACCTGCCCTGTGACGTCGCTCTGGCCGATGACCCGCCTCCTTCCTAAGGGGGCGGGTCGTGCGGCGTCACAGCGACGTCACACGGCAGGCGGCCAACAGAGGCATAGGCGGAGGTGAGTGGGACGTAAACCTCCCGCCCACCTCCTTCCTTCTTCATTGCAGGCGGGACGCAGGTAAGGAGATGTTCCTCGCTCCTGCGGCTTCATACACAGCGATGTGTGCTGCCGCAGGAACTAGGAACAACATCGTACCTGTCGCTGCAGCGAAATTATGGAAATGACCGACACTACACAGATCACCAATTTTCAACGCTTTTGCGATCGTTTATCAGTGCTTCTAGGCTTTACACGTTGCAACGTCGTTACCGGCGCCGGATGTGCGTCACTTTCAATTTGACCCCGACGAGATCGCAGTAGCGATGTCGCAACGTGCAAAGCCCCCCTTAGTCTCCTTCCATTGAAAATAAGTGTTCTAGCTCCTGCTGCCTATGGCAGAAATAACATATTTTGGTCCCCTGCTCCAGAAAGTTTCGGCCTTTGAGCCTCAAAGCAAAAAGCTTCACCTGACTTTTTGAAAGATTCAGATCATGAACTAAATCATGTAGATCAACCTGATCTAGTTTGTGAGGCTCCCCAGACTCGTAGTCTAGAAAATCTGAGCTGACCACTAAGGTTATGTATAGAATCAGCCTGTATAGCACTGGCTTTAGGTTCTTTAGGAAAATCCTGGTGATTGGTTCCTTTTTAACACATTCTCTCTCTCTCGTTACTCTAAAGCTGGGTTTACACACTGCAACATCGCAAATGACATCGCTGTAACGTCACCGGTTTTGTGACGTTACAGCGACCTCCCCAGCGACATTGCAGTGTGTGAAACCTATCAGCGACCTGGCCCCTGCTGTGAAGTTGTAATCGCTACAAATCGTTCAGGACCATTCCTAGGTCCTTTGTTTCCCGCTGTGCAGCATGCATCGCTAGCAAGTTTCAGTGTGTAAAGGGGACTTTACAGCGACTCAGCGGCTCTGTCTGTGTAGCGTCCTGATTAGCGGTCACCTGTGAAGGATTCACTGGTGACCGCTAATCCCCCGAGTGACTGAAGTGTCCCCCCCCTCTCATACTCACCGATCCCCGATCACCGGCGCTGCACGGCGTTCACACTGCTCCAGCGGCTTTTCCTTTTTTGAAAAAGCTTGCCGCCCATTAAACAATCTCGTATTCCCTGCTTTCCCCGCCCACCGGCGCCTATGATTGGTTACAGTGAGACACGCCCCCACGCTGAGTGACAGGTGTCACACTGCACCCAATCACAGCAGCCGGTGGGCGTGTCTATACTGTGCACTGAAATAAATAATTAAATAATTAAAACAAAAGGCGTGCGGTCCCCCCCAATTTTAAAACCAGCCAGATAAAGCCATACGGCTGCAGGCTGGTATTTTTAGGATGGGGAGCCCCACGTTATGGGGAGCCCCCCAGCCTAACAATATCAGTCAGCAGCCGCCCAGAATTGCCGCATACATTAGATGCGACAGTTCTGGGACTGTACCCGGCTCTTCCCTATTTGCCCTGGTGCGTTGGCAAATCGGGGTAATAAGGAGTTATTGGCAGCCCATAGCTGCCAATAAGTCCTAGATTAATCATGTCAGGCGTCTATGAGACACCCTCCATGATTAATCTGTAAATTACAGTAAATAAACACACACCCGAAAAATCCTTTATTAGAAATAAAAAACACAAACACATTCCCTCATTACCAATTTATTACCCACAACAAAGCCCTCCATGTCCGGCGTACTCCACAGTCCTCCAGCGTCGCGTCCAGCTCTGCTGCATGCAGGTGACAGGAGCAGCAGAAGACACAGCCGCTCCTGTCACCTCCACGCAGCTAATGAAGGCAATAGCACGATCAGCTGAGCTGTCACTGAGGTTACCTGGATCCAGCGGTGGATGCAGCGGTGGCCGCAGGTAACCTCAGTGACAGCTCAGCTGATCGCGCTACTCACCGCCGCTCCGGTCAGCTCCACAATGAGGTGAGTAGCGCGATCAGCTGAGGTTACCCGCGGCCACCGCTGCATCCACCGCTGGATCCAGGTAACCTCAGTGACAGCTCAGCTGATCGCGCTATTGCCTTCATTAGCTGCGTGGAGGTGACCAGAGCGGCTGTGTCTTCTGCTGCTCCTGTCACCTGCATGCAGCAGAGCTGGACGCGACGCTGGAGGACCGTGGATTACGCCGGACAAGGAGGGCTTTGTTGTGGGTAATAAATTGGTAATGAGGGAATGTGTTTGTGTTTTTTATTTCTAATAAAGGATTTTTTCTGGTGTGTGTGTGTTTATTTACTGTCACTTACAGATTAATCATGGAGGGTGTCTCATAGACGCCTGACATGATTAATCTAGGACTTATTGGCAGCTATGGGCTGCCAATAACTCCTTATTACCCCGATTTGCCAACGCACCAGGGCAAATCGGGAAGAGCCGGGTACAGTCCCAGAACTGTCGCATCTAACGTATGCGGCAATTCTGGGCGGCTGCTGACTGATATTGTTAGGCTGGGGGGCTCCCCATAACGTGGGGCTCCCCATCCTGAGAATACCAGCCTGCAGCTGTATGGCTTCATCTGGCTGGTATTAAAATAGGGGGGACCGCACGCCGGATTTTTTAATTATTTATTTATTTATTTTACTGCACAGTATAGACACGCCCACCGGCTGCTGTGATTGGGTGCAGTGACACAGCTGTCACTCAGCGTGTGGGCGTGTCTCACTGCAACCAATCACATTTGCCGGTGGGCGGGGAAAGCAGGGAATACGAGATTGTTTAATAAGCGGCCGGCTTTTTCAAAAAAGGAAAAGCCGCCGGAGCAGTGTGAACGCCGTGCAGCGCCGGTGATCGGGGATCGGTGAGTATGAGAGAGGGGGGGGAATCACCAGCAAATGAGGTGAGTAACGCGATCAGCTGAGCTGTCACTGAGGTTACCCGCGGCCACCGCTGGATCCACCGCTGGATCCACCGCTGGATCCAGGTAACCTCAGTGACAGCTCAGCCGATCACACGGCTGTCTTCATTAGCTGTGTGGAGGTGACAGGAGCGGCTGTGTCTTCTGCTGCTCCTGTCACCTGCATGCAGCAGAGCTGGATGCGACGCTGGAGGACCGTGGATTACGCCGGACATGGAGGGCTTTGTTGTGGGTAATAAATTGGTAATGAGGGAATGTGTTTGTGTTTTTTGTTTCTAATAAAGGATTTTTCGGGTGTGTGTTTTTTAACTGTAATTTACAGATTAATCATGGAGGGTGTCTCGGGGAGACGCCTGACATGATTAATCTAGGACTTATTGGCAGCTATGGGCTGCCAATAACTCCTTATTACCCCGATTTGCCAACGGACCAGGGCAAATCGGGAAGAGCCGGGTACAGTCCCAGATCTGTCGCATCTAATGTATGCGGCAATTCTGGGCGTCTGCTGGCTGATATTGTTAGGCTGGGGGGCTCCCCATAACGTGGGGCTCCCCATCCTGAGAATACCAGCCTGCAGCCGTATGGCTTTATCTGGCTGGTATTAAAATAGGGGGGGACCGCACGCCGGATTTTTTAATTATTTATTTATTTACACGGCACACAGACAGAGCCGTGCGGCAATAAATGAAGTCGGGTGAAGTTCACCTGCTTTTTTGACACGTCCCCAACGACCAGCTAGTCGCTCTGCAGATCCGGATCGCTGTTAGGTCGTTGGCCAGGTCTGCCTGTTTGACAGCTCACCAGAGACTTTGTAGCGATCCCGGCTAGGTTGAGATCGCAGGTTGGATCGCTAGAAAGTCTCAGTGTGTAAACCCAGCTTAACAATATAGATAAAAGAATCCGGGTTTAATTCTGCGCTAGAAACCACATGAATCCAGGAGTATGTGATGAAATCCTTTTTCTTCATTTCTGTAGGTCTACGCGTTTCAAAGATATATCCGTCTTCTTCATCAGGACAAAAGAACAGTATAGCAACGTCCACAGAACAGGAGTAATATATACACTCCCAAGATGTGCCACATTTACAAATGTGAGTCAGCACTCCCATGACTCACATGGGATTTGAAAAAAAGAAAACCTTATACCTGGTAAGACCCTATGTGCGCTTTCACTTCCACAGACAAATAAATCTCTCATTATTCAATAATTTTGGTTCCTAACTGACCTAAAATGGGAAAGGATTATTCTGATTTCATGTCACATAGTGAGAAAAACCTGAAGATGTGTCTTTTTAGATAGAGTATGTAAACATCTGGTATCAATTGTATCTATCTATTATCTATCTAACATATTTAACACATAAAAATGTTGAATTTCTTGAAAGCATATAATTCTGGTGTGTATCACATGGACGGCATACCGATTTCATTGGATGCCATCTGTGTGCTGTATGTGTTTTTCATGGACCCATAGACTTCCATTGACCCTTTTCATCCAGTAAAAAATGTGCATGTCTCTGTGTGGATTACATGGACACACACACATGTGGTTGACATGGACACATGAAAACATGGAGGTGTGAAGATTAACAGACATTTTAATGAGCATGTGTGGGAACATGTCTTCAGTATGTGTGAAAACGGACACCACATGTACTGGAAACATGGACCTGTGAAGGGTTCCTTAAGGGACTTCCATACTTCCTTGCCAAGATCAGTAGGACGTTTTCTGTTTTAGGGAAAGCTAGAGGACATTCTTTTTTGGGGCTATAAACCATATTGGTTGGAACCAAAGCAAGTTTGCCCATCTTTTGAAATGAAGAATGGTCATATAGGTTGCCACTCATTCCTATAAATAAGGAACTTCTGACTTGAATTTTTAATAAATTATATTTTGGTATTTTTTAACTTATCACCTATTAGATTTACTAGGAAATATTATTTTTGTTGCAGTACTACTTTTCACCACTGCAGTTAACAAATCTTGTATTATAGACGCTAATGCAATAGCACCCTCATTTCTGAAAATTCACTGATTAAAATTAGGGCAGTAGGATGCAGTATGTCACAGAAATAGCTTACCTAATGTAGCGCCCCTGAAGGCTTCAGAGTGCTATGGGGAACTGCATCTCGTCCCCCAGGGTGCAGGGCCTACCCCCCATGATTCCAGGTTCCCAACAACGGTGTCACTAACATCCGCACTACAAATCCCAACCACACCTCACACCATGACCTGTACAGATACACCAGTGGGTTGGTCAAGTTGGAGCAGGGCCGCCCACCTAAGGGTCAGGCAGACTGGTGGGAGGGGAGACAGGGTTGTTGAAAGTTGGCCCTCAAAGAGTGAGGAGCTGGGGAGTTGTAGCTCCCAGGGACGTGACAGGTTGGGTCACAGACGGTGGTCCAGGACCAAAGGAGTTGGGAACCGGTGGCAGTGACATTTGAGAGGGTGCGACGGACATAGTCTAGGAGGACTGACGGCATCAAGACCCCAAGAGAACTGACCGGTACCGAGCACGGCGGGGTACTGGACCCTAGATCAGGGAAAAGCTTCAGGCGCCTTGATAATTAACCTGTTGAGGATAATCTCTTTATGAACTTTCCCCGAGAGCTCAGAGATTGAAGACATCAGCACAATGCGGCGGATAGGGTTCTCCAAAGTACACAACCCACTAAAATCCCAAGTGCCAGCCATCAAGAGCACAGCTGCCAAACACATGGGTAGCGGGGCCCCAAAAGCTTCAAGCCGAGGGGCTACAACAGCCAATCAATTTGTGCACGGAGGCAGGGCTCCGGACTTACCAAGTGACACTGGTGGGAGCAGGACCTGGATGAGCTCCCCCCGTAGAGACTGCGGTGCCTAGAGATTTTGTTTTACCATCTGTGTGAGTGTCTGCTTATTCCACCTAATCCAGCACCAAGACTACAGCAGTGAGTAACCTGACCCCTGCATCCTGCTTTCCCAAGGCCGAGCCACCCAATCACTAAACCTCCTTTCCCCCACCATCTGGGCCCTTCCCTACCTACGGAGGGACTGACACCTTGCCGCCCCCACACCATCTGCCCTGGTCCTCCCTTCAGCAGTGGCGGTACTCCCCTTACCGCAACCTGCAGGTGGCGTCACGAACATTTATCTCCTGTAAATACTCCCTTTACATTTGAGTGGCCGCAAGCCCCCGGGTCCGAAGACCCTCGAGCCACAGGAACCCCGGATCCGAGCAGTTCGACTGCTGCAGGGGCGGCACACTAGCTGAAACAAAATATACAAATCTTAACATTTTTTGTTCCACAAGGTACCAGGCCGATATCCATTTACGGATTATATATGGCAAAGGAGACAAGAGCTGCAATTTCCCATTACCATGTTTATAGATCTGTGCCAGAGAGTGCCGTATTAAAAACCCCGACAGTTAAAATTCCCATCTATTACCAATCTTGTATTAATATTATGGTGGTTTTATTCTGCGTCTACTAAAATAAATACAGTTAGGTCCAGAAATATTTGGACAGTGAAACAAGTTTTGTTATTTTAGCTGTTTACAAAAACATGTTCAGAAATACAATTATATATATAATATGGGCTGAAAGTGCTCACTCCCAGCTGCAATATGAGAGTTTTCACATCCAAATCGGAGAAAGGGTTTAGGAATCATAGCTCTGTAATGCATAGCCTCCTCTTTTTCAAGGGAGCAAAAGTAATTGGACAAGGGACTAAGGGCTGCAATTAACTCTGAAGGCGTCTCCCTCATTAACCTGTAATCAATGAAGTAGTTAAAAGGTCTGGGGTTGATTACAGGTGTGTGGTTTTGCATTTGGAAGCTGTTGCTGTGACCAGACAACATGCGGTCTAAGGAACTCGCAATTGAGGTGAAGCAGAACATCCTGAGGCTGAAAAAAAAGAAAAAATCCATCAGAGAGATAGCAGACATGCTTGGAGTAGCAAAAATCAACAGTCGGGTACATTCTGAGAAAAAAGGAATTGAGTGGTGAGCTTGGGAACTCAAAAAGGCCTGGGCGTCCACGGATGACAACAGTGGTGGATGATCGCCGCATACTTTGTTTGGTGAAGAAGAACCCGTTCACAACATCAACTGAAGTCCAGAACACTCTCAGTGAAGTAGGTGTATCTGTCTCTAAGTCAACAGTAAAGAGAAGACTCCATGAAAGTAAATACAAAGGGTTCACATCTAGATGGAAACCATTCATCAATTCCAAAAATAGACAGGCCAGAGTTAAATTTGCTGAAAAACACCTCATGAAGCCAGCTCAGTTCTGGAAAAGTATTCTATGGACAGATGAGACAAAGATCAACCTGTACCAGAATGATGGGAAGAAAAAAGTTTAGAGAAGAAAGGGAACGGCACATGATCCAAGGCACACCACATCCTCTGTAAAACATGGTGGAGGCAACGTGATGGCATGGGCATGCATGGCTTTCAATGGCACTGGGTCACTTGTGTTTATTGATGACATAACAGCAGACAAGAGTAGCCGGATGAATTCTGAAGTGTACAGGGATATACTTTCAGCCCAGATTCAGCCAAATGCCGCAAAGTTGATCGGACGGTGCTTCATAGTACAGATGGACAATGACCCCAAGCATACAGCCAAAGCTACCCAGGAGTTCATGAGTGCAAAAAAGTGGAACATTCTGCAATGGCCAAGTCAATCACCAGATCTTAACCCAATTGAGCATGCATTTCACTTGCTCAAATCCAGACTTAAGACGGAAAGACCCACAAACAAGCAAGACCTGAAGGCTGCGGCTGTAAAGGCCTGGCAAAGCATTAAGAAGAAGGAAACCCAGCGTTTGGTGATGTCCATGGGTTCCAGACTTAAGGCAGTGATTGCCTCTAAAGGATTCGCAACAAAATATTGAAAATAAAAATATTTTGTTTGGGTTTGGTTTATTTGTCCAATTACTTTTGACCTCCTAAAATGTGGAGTGTTTGTAAAGAAATGTGTACAATTCCTACAATTTCTATCAGATATTTTTGTTCAAACCTTCAAATTAAACGTTACAATCTGCACTTGAATTCTGTTGTAGAGGTTTCATTTCAAATCCAATGTGGTGGCATGCAGAGCCCAACTCGCGAAAATTGTGTCACTGTCCAAATATTTCTGGACCTAACTGTAGGAATCCATAAAACGAGATATTTGCATTGCTAGCTCACATGATTATTGCGGGCTGTCATGTAGAACGCTTCTAACTCCAGCGCGTCATCTAGGGGAATGGGGGGTGGGTTGAGAAGTGTCTATACTTGTGTGCATGTGAGTGACCATAGATTATTCTCCTTAAAGGGAATCTGTCACCAGATTTTTGCTACCTCATCTGAGAGCAGGATAACATAGGGGCAGAGATCCTGATTCCAGTGATGTGTCACTTATTGGGCTTCAAAAAAGAAGGAATGGCGGCAACTCACTGGTAGATATGAAATGGCAAATTTATTGCACAAACTGCGGCATAGTTACAACAAACACGGGGAGGGAGGGAGTGCAGGAGCGCCGGACGTTTCGCACCACACAGGTGCTTCCACAGGTCCGATTCGGCAATAAATTTGCCATTTCATATCTACCAGTGAGTTGCCGCCATTCCTTCTTTTTTGAAGCTCTTTTTGGATTCTCACCTGTTGGCAGAGCACCACGGAGATCGGTTGGAGGTCCGTGTTCCACGGGAAAACCACAGATCAGTGAGTACACACCTGGGCTTGCAGTGCCTAGCTTTCTTTTCTTTTGATCACTTATTGGGCTGTTTGCTGTCATTTTAATAAAATCAATGTTTTCTCTGCTGTAGATTTAGTAGTTTCTTGAATGTGGAGCTTTAAATCCCCGCCCACAACAATGAATGGTAGCTGTTTGTCCATGTAAAATGTACATAGAAAGCTGCAAATCAGTGGTGGGGGTGGGATTATGCAGAGCTTATGAATATGCTGGACTACCTGGCAGCACACCAAGTAGTCCTCTAATGATAATCTCCTGCTGATTAAACATTGACTTTATCAAAACTACACTAAGCAGCCCAGTAAGTAACATATCACTGGAATCAGGATCTCTTCCCCTATGTTATGCTGCTCTCAGATTAGGTAGCAAAAATCTGGTGGCAGATTCCCTTTAACATCCTACATGGGGCTGACTGCAGTTACAACCTTCAGGAAGAGCAGCTCTGAAGCATGAACTTATGCTCTGTGCAGCAGACTACTGTTGTGTATCACAATGCACTATGTGTAACAAACTCAGATCGACTTCATCTGACAATAGGTTCAGCTCTTCTAGATCTGTATACAGTTGGGTTAGCATTTGAGAACAGCAGCGCTCAATCTCACAGCGTGATCCGAGTGGATATTGCAGACTTTTCTGGCAGAGGAAAATAAATATCTCTGTCTTCCTGTCCCTGTGCACTATAAAGTCAGAGCTCGTTAAGCACGCAGTGTATTAGCATATTAACGAGACAAGTAATGTAGTGCCTCAGTTTTGCAATGCTGTTGAGTTGCCCTGATCTATAAATCTGTTGTATATTCCTCGGGGATGTGGCACTGAGACTCAGTATCCTTTATGTGTTTCACGCCGGGTGCACAAATCTTCCAAGTTGGTCATCCTCTTATAGCTCAGTTAAATGTCAGGGAGTCTAGCATCCATCTGCCTATAAATGCCAACATTTCTGGATTGTCAGAAAGCAGACTAATCCATATATGCAAATATCCTCCTCAAAGAGGAAGATGACTGGAATTCAAGCACCACCTATTGGGTTAACAAGCCTATTAGTCGATATTGGCTTGCCACATGACTTAAGGCCGCTTTACACACTACGATATCGGTACCGATATCGCCAGCGTGCGTACCCGCCCCCATCGGTTGTGCGACACGGGCCAATCGCTGCCCGTGTCGCACAACATCGCCTGGACCCGTCACAAGGACTTACCTTACCTGCGACGTCGCAGTGACCGGCGAACCGCCTCCTTTCTAAGTGGGTGGTTCGTTCAGCGTCACAGCAACGTCACAGCAGTGTCACTGAACCGCCGCCCAATAGAAGCGGAGGGGCGGAGATGAGCGGGACGTAACATCCCGCCCACCTCCTTCCTTCCGCATTGTGGCCAGGACGCAGCTAAGGTGAGGTTCCTCGTTCCTGCGGTGTCACACGGAGCGATGTGTGCTGCCGCAGGAACGAGGAACAACTTCGTTACTGCTGTAGTAATGATATTTGAGAATGGACCCCCATGTCACCGATGAGCGATTTTGCACGTTTTTGCGGCGATGCAAAATCGCTCATAGGTGTCACACGCAACGGCATCGCTAAAGCGTCACCAAATCTGTGACCCCAACGAGATCACTTGAGCGATGTTGTAGCATGTACAGCCCGCTTTAGGATAAAAAGCCAAGCCAGACACTAGATTTGCAGACAATTGTTTCGGGGTGTTTGCCCCTTCTCAGTGCAAAGCAAGAGATCTGATTTGGCTAAGGCGGGCTTTGCACACTACGACATCGCAGGTGCGATGTCGGTGGGGTCAAATCGAAAGTGACGCACATCCGGCGTCACTTGCGATGTCGTAGTGTGTAAATCCTAGATGATACGATGAACGAGCGCAAAATCGTCGTCATCGTATCATCGCTGCAGCCTCCGACATTTCCATAATGCCGGGGGAGCGACAGGTACGATGTAGTTCCTCGCTCCTGCGGCAGCACACATCGCTGTGTGTGAAGCCGCAGGAGCGAGGAACTTCACCTTACCTGCCTCCCGGCTGCAATGAGAAGGACGGAGGTGGGCGGGATGTTTACATCCTGCTCATCTCCGCCCCTCCACTTCAATTGGCCGCCTGCCGTGTGACGTCACTGTGACGCCGCACGACCCGCCCCCTAAGGAAGGAGGCGGGTCGCCGGCCAGAGGGACGTCGCACGGCAGGTATGTGCGTGTAAAGCTGCCGTAGCGATAATAATCGCTACGGCAGCTTTCACTATATATCGAACGTGCGACGGGGGCGGGACTATCGCTGCAGCATCGGTAACACATTGTTACCGATGTTGCAACGTGCAAAGCCCGCCTAAGTCATGTGGCAAAGCTCATTAAAGGCTTGATATTGATTGTCACTAGAGTTCCTGTCCCGTTCCTCTCTGAAGGGCCTATTTTTCTATTTATATTCCCAGGAGAGCATCACATAACCTATAAATCTCCTTAGGCTGGCTTGGCCACAAGGAGAAACGTGTCACCTTAGGCCCCATGACTAAAACATAAAACATAGAGAAGTAAAGATTAATTAGTAGAGAGGGTGGGGGAGAGCAACTATCAACATTATTTATTGGATCACTCGGACAGATGCTACTTAAAGGGACAGTACGTGCCAGTATTATTTATGCGGTCACTCTATGACAGATACTTCATGAGGGTACTCCAGATTTATTAATCACTCTAAACCCAATGAGGCACTTTATGATAGCTGACTTATGGAGTCACCTTGTACCAGTCATGGGAACAAGGTGAAAAACATTTCTTCTTGCGGAGACCTGACAAACCAATCAGGCTGCCAGTGAGGTGTCTTATAGCTGCAATGCTCCTCTGTGAAATATGCAAAATGTATCTTCAAGGAGGAAGGAGACAAACTCTAGTGCCAAATATTGCAAGTGGCAATCCTAAAAGTTAAAAGTGACTCTCCAACAAGTCTTGTTGTATGACTTAGGATTTATACCAGATCAGATCCTCAATTTGCAGACATGGTGTTTTGGGGTGAGTGCCCCTTGTCAGTGCAAAGTATGAGATCTGATCTGGCTTATGAGAAGCTATAATGGGTTTAAGGGGAAAACTTTTCTCCTTGCGGAGCCCTGACAAACCAATCTGACTGCCAGTGAGGAGTCCTATAGCTGCAATGCTCCTGTGGGAAATATGCAAATGTCTCTTCAGGGAGGAAGGAGACAAACTCTACTGCCACCTATTGGAAACAGCAACCCTCATATAGTGCTGTCATAGTGTTACCCATCAACTGTTCATGGGTAATCCGGTAAGCACATCCGTCACAGAATCACCTTGCAAAATATCTCTTCAGGCAGGAAGGAGACAAACTCTACTGCCACCTATTGGAAGTAGCAATCCTAAAAGTCAAAAGTGACTCTCCAATGAGCCTTGTCATATGAGTTAGGATTTATGTCAGACCAGATCCTCAATTTGCAGACACGGAACTATAAGACACCTCACTGGCAGCCAGATTGGTATGTCAGGTCTCTGCAAGGAGAAATGTTTTCCCCTTAGACCCCATTATAGCTTCTCATACAGCCAGATCAGATCTCATACTTTGCATTGAAAAGGTGCAATCACCCCGAAAAATCGTGTCTGCAAATTGAGGTTCTGATCTGGCATAAATCCTAAGTCATATGACAAGGCTCGTTGGAGAGTCACTTTTGACTTTTAGGATTGCTACTTTCAATAGGTGGCACTAGAGTTTGTCTCCTTCCTTCCTGAAGAGACATTTTGCAAGGTGATTCTGTGACGGATGTGCTTACCGGGTCACTCATGAACAGTTGATGGGTAACACTATGACAGCACTATATGAGGGATCATGCTATGCCAATACTATCGATGGGGTCACTCAATACCAGGACTATTTATGGGTTCACTTTTTGAAAGATAATGTTCATGAGGGGATTCTTGATTTGCTTATAGGATCACTCTATATCTGAACTTTTCACAAGATCATTCTATTCTTATACTGTTCATGAGTTCACTGTTTATGGGGTAGACACTGTTTATAGGGGTACTACTGAAATCTAAATGAAATATAAATGCCAGTACTGTTTATGGGGGTACTTTGTCATGGTTAGGAGTGGTTTTATACAACTCTAGCGTCTCCTTGACAGGAATTCATCACAAATGTTGACAACTATTGACTTGTTGTGTATACCCTTAATTGATTTTATGAATCTTTACAGATTTTCCCCACAAATAATTCCAGCAAATAGACATGCAGCAGCCCAGGATTCATACTGATCTCACATAAGAGAAAGGAGGGGCTCTTATCCGTAACCAGCTCTTCAAGGGTGGGGACGGTGAAGTGATTTCCCAAGGAGCCCCTTCTCCACTGTCTTTCTCCTGCATCATGTCTGCATCTAGTGGGTTGGACAACCTAAGATGTTCTAAACTTGTTACATTCCCGTTTATAGAAATTTGTAACTTTATTTCTTGATCTCCTTAATTACAAAGGATAAGATTCTTTCATCCCTTGTGGCCAATAGGATGGCTCCTTTCATGCACGGCGCATCCTCTGCTCATCAGTGTCAGTGTCTGGTGGAGAAGTAATGCGCTTTGATGAGATGTTGTTGAAAGTATTAAATTTCCCATCAAAATGTAAAATAATCTGTCTGAGATCTCGGGCTCCTTTATCAAATCACAGCAACTGTTCATACAATATTTATGGTCTGTGCTGTTTATCTTCTCAAGACGACGTGTCAAGACTGAGTCAAGAACATGACGGGACTGTCAAGAACTAATTAAGTTTAACTATTTTTTTGGGGGTAGTCACTGTCTTAAAGGAGGTTTGTACCTCAGGGCAAATTTTCAGCAAGCCGTGCAGCTTACCAAACACTAACACAATGTAACATAGACACTGTTAAAGGGAACCTGGCAGCTGAAACATGATGCCCGATCCACAGGCAGAAAGTATCAGACACTGGCTGTATGATTTCTGCTATGTATAGAGATGAGCAAAATGGAGGCAATCCAACGCCGTTGTTTTAAATTATGTAAATAATTTAAAACATGATGTAGGGACTCCCTAACCAGCCACGATGAAGCTAGGTGGGGTTAGTATTATCAGAGTGGGAAGGGCCATGGTTATTGGCCCCTCCCAACCTAACAAATACTAGCCTGCAGCCACACCAGAATTGGAGCAATCCATAAGATGCGCCAATTCTGGCACTTTACTCTGCTTTTCCAGATTTCTCTGGTGTGGTGACAATCAGGGTAATATATGAGGTTGATGGCAGCTGTGTTTTATCAAAAATAACAGCTGTCATCAAGCCCTAATTTAGAAATGGGTTGGCGTCTTTGAGACCCCCATTAGTAATCTATAAGTCAAAACAAATAAACACACAAACACTGAAAAATCTTTTATTTGAAATAAAATACACACACACCCTCTTTCACCCCTTTATTAACCAAAAAAACACCCCTGCAGGTCCGATATAATCCACACGACGTCACACGATGATCCTGACTCTGTTACATCCAGAGTCTGCAGTGATGAAAAATGTGACGGCTCACTACTGCCTCCGGTAAACACTGACAGCTGCGGGGAACCCAGGTGTGAGAAGCGATGACGTCACTGAGTTCTCCGGAGGTCACTGCCGGGTCCCCACAGTACCAACTGTACTCACTATTCTGTGGTGGAGTCACTGTGTACATACATTACATTACTTATCCTGTACTGATCCTGAGTTACATCCTGTATTATACTCCAGAGCTGCACTCACTGTTCTGCTGGTGGAGTCACTGTGTATAAATATTACATTACTGATCCTGAGATACATCCTATATTGAACTTTAGAGCTGCACTCTGTAGTCTGAAGGTGGAGTGAAAGCTGAATTCTTATTTTACCTGTTTTTTTTAATTATTAGTATAAACAATTGAAGTGTCAAGATGTTAAAAATGTTATACATGGTAAGTTTTGGTGTTGTGTATTGTTCGGAGTGGTATTTTTCACTTTTTAAAGGGCTTCTCCAAAACTTGCACATTGATAGGAGGACAGGACATGAGTGTTTAATTTGTGGGGTCCATCACGTGGCCCCTGACAATCACAGATTGTGGCTGTGCCTAGTACTGCAGTTCACTCCAACTGGGACAGAGCTCCAGGACCGGGACCATTCACAATCCCTTACATGAACCCTGTGCCCTGAAAACCATGACGTTGTGGCATTTATTTAGCTCTTTCACTTGGCACATCAACGGTGCTGGTGCCTGGAGGTCCGACTCCCACTGATCAACCAGAAAGCCTTTTCTATAGAGTGGCCATTAATGTCATCACTTTTAAAGTATAATATCTAGGAAATATAGCTCCTACAGAGGCAATCATGCAGCTTTTTCAGACCCCTGTCTGACCTTGATTTTTCAATGCAATGACACTTGATTATAATGTTTCTGCCATTCTGGATACCAGGAAAGCTGAGCTAATAGTATAATATTTTTGTAGCAGTGAATATAGAGCTATAAGTGGGAGATATGGCTGAATAGAATATTTCCAGTTACACAACTTTAACTACAATCCACAAGGATTTCTTGGCGTTGTCCGGAAATGCTCTGAAGGGGCCTACGACTGTCTCCCTCGCTATTCTCCCCGTATTCTTTCAGCATATTGTAGCTGTCTGGAAGAAATCAGATTTGGCAGAATAGGAGACCCCAGAGATGCCACTGCTCTGACCTCGCACCGGTACTTTTTGGACAGACAGCCAGACGTCCACTGAGAACACTGAGGATAGTCCTGCTCTTTTGGGTGCTGTTACAACTTTCCTCCTCCCCATAACATTAGCTGCACTCCAAACAATGTATCTTTCCTGGCCTTACTTGTCTTCTGGCAACAATGTTTCTACTGTTATTATAAAATATTTCACTGCAAAGTTTCCTTAAAGGGGAAATGTCCAATTTAATAATAATTTAATAATACTAATTAATAAAAATGGCACTGACTGAAAGAATTCCAGTTGGGTTTATATATTTTTCTCAGTAATCTATATAAATTATAATTTATATAGATTACTGAGAAAAATATATTAACCCAACTGGAATTTCTTCAGTCAGTGCCATCATTGTCATAGGGTACTTTCACACTTGCGTTGTTTTTTTTTTTTTGGCGCAATCCGCTGTCTTGGGAAACAGCGGAATCCGTTAACGGATTCCGCTGTTTCCCATAGACTTGCATTGATGACGGATTGTGCCAAAAGTACCTGCGTTGCTTCTGTTGGCCGACGCTCCGTTGCTTCCGCCGAGCGGAAGCAATGCAGAATGTAACGTTAAATGCTTGCGTCAAAATGACGCCAACCAACGGATTCCGTTGGTTCCGTTAAAATTTATAATGGTTCCTATGGTAGCGGATTCCGGTGCTAAGTGCTTAACAACGGAATCCGCTGCTGGATTCCACTAATTTCTACTGAGCATGCCCAGAATGAAAAAAAAAATGAAAAAAGAAAAAAAAACAGAGCCGACGGATTCCGTTAGACGGACGCCTAACGGATGCCAAACGGATGCAACGGTCCGTTATTTCACAGGAATCAGCTAACGGAATACTGCGAAATAACGGATCCGTTGCATCCGTTGACACCACAAAAATAACGGATGTGTCAAAACGACGCAGCAACGGACCCAGCGGATTTCGCCCAACGCAAGTGTGAAACTAGCCATAGAGGTGAGAGACATTACCAGCCACAGTGGTACAATAAAGTACAAAACTTCTCCTAAACTTTTGCAATCTTAAAGAGTTATCCACTAATTGATGGCCTTATCCTCAGGATAGTTCCTCAATGTCTGATCAGCCGGGATCCGACACCCGCGCTGATAAGCTGTTCTCGGTGCCACCGCCAGCAGCAGGCGGCTGTAAATGCTCAGTTTCGGAGCTGCCCCATCTTCTGATAGTGACGGACACATATCAGCCTTCTATTGATTTGAATGGAAGGCAGATGTGCAGTACCAGGCCGCAGCCACTATCAGTTGACGGGTCATGAATCTAAAATTAGTGGGCAATCCCTTTAAGTACAGACAGCACATGGATCGCACATGGATGCCATCCGTGTGCTGTACGTGTTTTTCATGGTCCTTTTGACTTGTATTGGTACTTTATTATTTGTGCTGCTGGAAAAAAACAGACGTCTCCATGTTTTTGCACACACACACGTGGTCCATGAACAAACATGAACATGTGAACAATCTCATAGACTCTGTGTACATATTGTCTCGTGGCAAAACATGGATAGACGGCTATACATGACGGCTGTTTGAGGCCTAAAGCAATGGTATTCCACCTGTGGCTTGTCAGATATTACACCTAACAATATGTTGGTTGTTGTAACTTCACAATGACTAAACAGCTGCAGGTTAGACATCACTACGCCATAGTATATCCTCCTGAACTGAACATTAACATTGACCGAACTTCCCAACTCTTCATCTCTAATGTAAAAAGGGAAACACTTCTTGTCAACTTGCAAAATCTTCTGGGCATTGCTGAGACCTCCCATAACCTCCTGAAAATCTGCCCTTGAGGCAGTATTCTTGTGTATGTCAGTGGGATTTCTGTCTTCAGATGCACCTCGGGTGACCAAATGTACATTCGGGTGGTTTAAAAGATCCATGGATAGGGGTGGGTATGGAATTGAGAAGTAAGACCTGGAAACGGGGGGCATCCTGCTATCGAGACATCTTTATAGTATGAAGTTGGCCAATACTGGCCCCCAGAGAAAGGTCATCTCTCTGAATTAAGCACCACTAAAGGAGTGGGGAACAAACACTGTCCAGTTGTACAATACTCTTGTCACAAGATGTACTATAATCATATAAACCATAAGTGAGGTGAAGAAAACCTCCTACACAAGTGAGGTGAAGAAAACCTCCTACACAAGTGAGGTGAAGAGAACCTCTTACACAAGTGAGGTGAAGAAAACCTCCTAAACAAGTGAGGTGAAGAAAACCTCCTACACAAGTGAGGTGAAGATAACCTCACTACACTATAAAGGATGCAGGAGTGTGCCCCAAAACTGCTGAAGGACCATGAAATGTTCTCTAAAAGGTTATATACACGGCACTACAATGTCCTTGAAGTTCAAGGGTCTCAGCCTCTCACCATGCCCATCAAATTCTATAGCTTTGATGTAGGAGTAGATCATGCAAGTTTGTGACACCACCATAGGCTGCAGAACTGGAATGTGGCCATGTGGTTTTTACTTCTGGTTTTACTCCTTTCCTCAAACTACCGTATTAGGCTACTTTCATACTTGCGTTGTACGGCTTCCGTTGCTATCCGCAGCCTTGAGGAATTACGGTAACTGTTGTAGGAAAACGTTTTATTCCTCATAGACTTCTAATAGCTACGGATAACAATGGATGGTCTTGTGTTGCATCTGCCCCGCGGCGCATCAGTTATTTTGTCACTGACCGTCAGTAACCATCGGGCAGAAGGAATGCTGCATGTAGCGTTTTTCTGCGCTTGGCGGAGTGTAAAAAAAACGCAACCTGCACAAATCCGTTGGCGTCCGTTGTTTTTATAATGGACGCCTATGGTGGCGGATTCTGTTAGAATACGTCATTTGACGAATTCCGTTAACACATTCGTCTTTACACAACTGCGCATGCCCAGATGTGTAAAGTCAAGGAAAAAAACCTATAACGGATTGCGTTATTTTGTATGATCTATAGGATCCATTGTGCCACTATATGCAATGCATCCGTCACACAACGCAATGCAACGAATGTCGTTCAACGCAAGTGTGAAAGTAGCCTTAGAAATCCATAGAATGTTTGTGTATGACCATCATAATTGCAGAATTCCCATAAAGTACGCCCTCTACAGCCATGGACGTTGCCTGCCCCTTGAAGTTTCTCTTGCCCAAGCATGAAGCATGCAACAGTCAAGCAATTTGAAAGTAATGTAAGAGATTAGAAAATCATAGATGTTTTCTTCCAGAAACAGCTCCACATTGGTCCATAGGTTGTGCCTGATACTACAGCTTGGCACTGTTGAAATGATTGGTGCTGCTGTAGAGTCTGCGGACAGTGTGATGCGGTTTCTAGCAGAAAGCAGCCATGTTTTTCTAATCTCATAGAATCCCTTTAAATCCCAGTTTGAGCAGTCTGCAATCATTCTGCAATGTTACCAGTTTAGTTGTAATTACATGATGCAAATTCAATTACATTAGTAACTTCTCTTTCCCAGCATGCACTTTGTGATCTATAAACTGTAGTTTTCCATCCAAAGAACATCACACAATATAATTTCTAAATACTGTATTATACATAAAGGGCCAGTACTAGTATAAAAGTTTGTGACTGACCATATTTTTTCACTTTGATGTTTCAAAAATGAACATTTAGTGAAGAATAATTTCCTAACACATCCCTTTAGGGGGGTCAGATATCTATTTTTTTAATTCAGATGTCCAAAAAACCTGCACAGATATAGCACCATTATGGCTGCCTACCCCGGCCAGAAGCGGGGACTTATTGCATTCAGTTAAAACATTGAACTTAAAGAGAATACACACTATTTAAACACTGATGACTTATCCCTATAGGATAGATCCTCAATGTCTGATTGGCCGGGGTCTGACACCCCGCAACCCCGCCAATCATCTGTTGCTCATGCTGGCGGCGTCAGCCTATGGCCGGAAATGCTCAGTTCCGGAGCTGTTCCGTCTTCTAATAGCGGCCACAGCCGGGTACTGCACATCTGCCTCCAATTCAATCAATAGAAGGTGGATTTGCGATCCCTGCCGCAGCCATTTAAATTGCGCTGTCATATTTTGACAACGGAATCTAAAGTGGCAAGCAGTAGCGGGTGGATCATGGATTCACCAGCGCCTGTTAGATACACATGTCTGCTGTTCAAATCAGGAGACATGTGCAGGGATCACCGCCTGCTCATCGCAGCAGCCGGCGGTGATAATCGCTATACTACCAAGGACGTACCGGTATGCCCTTGGTCGTAAAGGGGTTAATACTAAAATTTATCTCCCTCTAGTGGTGGCAGCAAGAACTTTATTATTAAAGATGTTTTTCCACTAAGTACATTTATTCAATAGATCTTGGAATAATAAAAAGTTCCAAAATTGGAAGTTTTTTTTTCCTGTGCTGAGATAATTTTATAAATGTGCCCCTGCTATGTACTATAGAAAAAACAAGCCTGGCTCACTATCTTAGTTGGGTGCTCTGGAGAAAAAAGGAAAATTCCTACATGTTTCGACCAGTGAAGGTCTTAATCATGGAATGAAATACTCTTTTATATTCACCCCTGCTCAGGAGATGTTGTCTTATCAGACCATTTTCATGTACTGTCAGACACAGCCATTACACAGTACATAGTAGGGACAAATTTAGGTTATTTCAGCTCAGGAATATTTTTTAACACATCCAATTGTAAAACCAAGATTTATTGATTAAAATGTACTTTTTTTCATGTGACAACCCCTTTAAAGTGGTTTTCCAAGACTGGAATACTGATGGCTTGCCAATAGAGGATGCTACACTGTCATTAGGTGGTAGTGCTGGAGCCTTCACAATGATCGCATCTCTCCATTTTCCTGCACCAGTTCATTTAGTTGAGGTTGTGCTGGTTACAGTGTTGTCACTCCAAAGTGCTTTGTACATCGCTGCAATAGTCTACACCTCCAGTACAAGGAAAACGTATGCAGGTAGATGGAGTGAAGTGGAGAGTAAACACTGATGAGGCTGCAGCGCACCACAACTACTGTGCAGTGGTGGACATATCATTCGGCCAAGCTGTGCACATGAGGTATGGGGAACATTTTCTACCTCCAAAGAAGGCAAAATTGTGCATTTTGATAACTTGTTGGACAACTAAAAAGGGCCCTTATATTGATCATGCCCAGGGGCCCTTTTTTGTCTGTGGCCGCCGGTGGTTGGACACCCAGCAACATGATATTCATGGCCCGTCCTACTGGTAAGTCATCAATATACTGATCCTGGAAAACTTGATGCTGTGTATCTAAAAAACTTGATATATAAAGAAATTTATCAGAATAGAATGTCTGTCTGATATAGAGAACAGCAATACATGCAAAACAAGGTAAGCGACTAGTAAAAGGACATTGTGAGCTCTCAGCTCTGCTACATCTTCAGAGCCAGTGACCCACGGCAGCCCACAGACAGCCTACTTGATTGCATAGACTAGAACAAAGCTGGAATACCAATTGATTGCTCTATGAGTTCTTGCATCCAATTGAAAACGAAGCTGAGCTCCATGATGGATTCTAAAACTGTGTCTATCTATCTATCTATCTATCTATCTATCTATCTATCTATCTATCCCTCAATCTATCTATTTATCCATCTATCTATCTATCTATATCTCTATCTATCTATCTATCTATCTATCTATCTATCTATCTATATCTCTATCTATCTATCCCTCTATCTATCTATCTATCTATCTATCTATCTATCTATATCTCTATCTATCTCTCTATCTATCTATCCCTCTATCTATCCATCTATCTATCTATCCCTCAATCTATCTCTCTATCTATCTATCCCTCTATCTATCTATCTATCTATCTATCTATCTATCCCTCAATCTATCTATTTATCCATCTATCTATCTATCTATCTATCTATCTATATCTATATCTATCTATCTATCTATCTATCTATCTATATCTCTATCTATCTATCCCTCTATCTATCTATCCCTCTATCTATCTATCTATCTATCTATATCTCTATCTATCTCTCTATCTATCTATCCCTCTATCTATCCATCTATCTATCTATCCCTCAATCTATCTCTCTATCTATCTATCCCTCTATCTATCTATCTATCTATCTATCATCTATCTATCTATCTATCTATCTATATCTCTATCTATCTATCCCTCTATCTATCTATCTATCTATCTATCTATCTATCTATCTATCTATCTATCTATCTATATCTCTATCTATCTCTCTATCTATCTATCTCTCTATCTATCCATCTATCTATCTATCCCTCAATCTATCTCTCTATCTATCTATCCCTCTATCTATCTATCTATCTATCTATCCTGTTTTTTCTCTCCTTTCACACAGATGAACAAGCTTCCAGCTGGTATTCAACTTTGATGAAGTCTATAGGATATATAGACATGTAGGCAGTTTGTTGTCTTCAATGGCTCCGCAACTCCAGGGCTAGATTTGTACCGTAGGTGCAGTAGACTTGGTCTAACCCTTTATCAGTATCATTTAGACACCAAATGATTTGTAGTTGCGCAGGTGCAATATGCACTACGTCTACGGGCAGTTCTGGGTGCATATTGCTAATCCCTGCCTAGTAATCCCTGTATAGACTAGCATAATTAAACAGACCTTCAGAAACAATATTTCTAAAGATCGTTCCTTATACGCTAATGAGGCCCATGACTAGTCACAAGGGCGTGAGTTCCCTTGGCTAGTCGGCCCCCTTAGCATGTTAGCATGCCCCTGTGGGCGTACTAACATGCTAATGAATGCGAAGCTTCGCCGCACATACCTCACTCTTGATGGCGGCTGGCGGAGGATGGATGCACACTGGGCATGATCCCGGTCATGTGCACCATACCTCACTAAAGCCTGGAAACTTACACCCCACATCAGTTTAGTAGGCATGATTGGAAGTCCCGGGGACTCCGGATCATGCCCAGTGCGCATCCATCCATCCATCCATCCATCAAGAGTGAAGTATGTGCGGCTTCGCTGCGCATTCATTAATTAACATGTTATTGTCGCGGGCGGGGAGGAGGGTGTCAGCACACTACGCTCACCCCTTCTGCTCAGGTCCGGCGGCTGCTGCTCAGTGGTGGCTCGAGCTGTGGGCCGGATCCCGGGGGTTCTCGAGCGGCACTCCTTGCCCGTGAGTGAAAGGGGGGTTGTTGGGTGTGGGGATAGTTTATTGTCCATGACGCCACCCACGGTTGTGGTGATTTCACCACCGCTGCTCAATATGGGGATCCCGGGGATGGTGATGCGGAGCAGCCAGGTGTTGCGTTGCCCCTCCGTGGGTAGGGGTTGGTGATCCCGGGGCCCGGTGATGAGATGGGAGATGCAGGGCCTGGTGGGCGCAGGGACGCGGGGGCAGCGCTGTGCCTTGCGGCACTGTGGTACTCACTCAGCCTGAGACGTTGACACAGTTTTACGGTAAACCACACGGCTGGAAAGACGGTTCCCACAGACGGCTGCACTTGCTCTCCCAGTAGGTAACGGTGATGTCCCTCTGACCTGCACCTGATGTTTCTAAGTTGGTAGCGATGGGTTCCCACCGGTAACCCGCTCCCCGGCTTCAAGCTGGCCTGGAGGAGCTCTACTTTGCCCGCAGACGCTGGCCCTGAGGAACTGGTGCCTTGGTGGTGGCGGTGTTCCTCCTTAATGGTTGGACTGTTGCCTTCAATCGGGACTTGGTTGTTGGGGGATCGACGTCCCCTTCACTGACGGATTCGGCAAATTATGGCGACTCCTAGCCTTGCCGGGGTCCGAGAGGCCCCTGCCCTGGTGCTGACTGTCCTTTGCACGCTGCTCCAGACCGCCGGGTCACTACCCGTCCGCGGTCCTTCCAGGAACTCCCGAACAGTCACCCCTCTGGACAGTCACCGTCGTTGCTGACCTTGCTGACCCGGTCCTGCACACAGCTGGACCCACTTCAGGCTTTCCACTCTCTTTCTTTCCTGTCACCACTCTTGCTTTCCTCCTTTACCACTTTACTTCCTTCACTTTACTACTTGTTTACTCTTCCACTTAGCTCCTCACTCAAGCTCCCCCTGAGCTGACTCCTTCCACTTCCTCCTCCTTTCTCTATCTGCCTGGTTCTTCCCGCCTCCAGGGCTGTGAACTCCTCGGTGGGCGGAGCCAACCGCCTGGCCCACCCCCTGGTGTGAACATCAGCCCCTGGAGGAAGGCAACAAGGATTTTAGTTTAGCTTAGGTGTTCCTAACTGTGATGTAGGGTGTGTTGGTGCATGACCTGTGACCCCTGGCTTGCCCAGGGCGTCACATTATCACGCCCCTGTGGGCATACTAACATGCTATGTGGGCCAACTAGCCAAGGGAACTCACACCCTTGAGACAAGTTGTGGGCCTCAATAGCATATAAGAAACAATCTTTAGAAATACTTTTTATAAAGATCTCTTTATCTATGCTAGTGTATACAGGGACAGTTAGGCAGGGATTAGCAATATGCACCCAGAACTGTTCGTGGTTCTGCGTGCGTATTGCACCTGACAGGTTCCCTTTAAGATACACAGTACCCTCTGAGTAGAACTCAGTGTGCAAATGCAGCAGAGCTGAAATAGGCACAAAGAAAAGTGTCAAGAGGCATAATCAACCCAGAGAAATGGTGTCCATAGGGTTGTGGTAGTACGTCAGACAAGAAAACACCTATTAGATCTCGATTAGAGAGGCACACCTTTAAATGCTAGGATGGTTACAACTCTAGGTTAGGCATAAAAAAGTGCAGCCAATGTCCTTCTTACTCAGCCAAGTCTACCAAGCCACAAAGTAGTCATATGATAAGATGGGAAGGAGTGATTGAATTATGTGGACATAAGTAGGGCACAAATGCAGTAATAATCCAGTGGAAATCATATTGGTACAGGAGGGGATCATTTATTCAACAAGTCTCTGCATACAACGCGTTTCATGGCTCACAGACAACTGTCTAATCAAAGACACAGAGACCTGAAACGCGTCATATGCATAGATTCACTGAATAAACGATCCTCGTCATCTGTACGGATACAGATTTCACTGGATTTACGCTCTAATTACGACCACATAATTTGAGGTGTCCAGTCACTCCTTCCTTTTTCCCAAATGTCATAATCAGAGCTGGGCTGCATCAATGGCATATTAAAAAAGCAACAAAGCATACTCCAGGCTCCATATGCAAGGTTACATAGTGTGAGTGGATGGCCTGTACATTGTGGTATTAGGTGGCTAATAGCCTGTACAGCAGATAATGGTGAGGTGTACAGATCCATTCATTATGTGATGAGATAAAACCGCCAACGTATCCGCCAGCGCAGCGTGAAAGATTCACAAATCCTGCTTGACCTATTAAATCAATAAAGCTGGAGAGAATTTGCCAGAGATGCTTCCTAAGAAGTCTCCCGTCCTAAGTAAATCTAAAGAAATGATAAGGGCACTGGCTGCCGGGGGTAAGGACGACGTCTCTATTGTGCGGAGAATAGAGGAGCTTGCAGATTCGCTTTACCCACAGTTTCTCTCCTACAAGCTGCTAAGTGGCTTGTCTTAAGATGTAGGAAATCCTGTCTCAGGAACCCTGGGATGAGATTAACGGAAATTTTAGATAGAGAATAAAAAATGGAAGGCGACAAAGCTTAATTACTGCATGCGCTGTACCAGATAGGAGGCATGTAATCCTAATGACCAGGGTATTGGGTTGAGTGGCACTGAGCGGCGCTGAGCCCTGATGTAGGCATCCAGACTCACAATAATCCGTCTCACATCAGCAAATAGTTAACCGTTTCATCATGAAAACAAAATTGGCAAAAAGAGTTCAACAGAATGAATCCACAGAGACCTTGGTCAGAGTATCTCCAAGGTCAGTTAATGATATATCATGGTCGCCCAAGGCTTTGCTCTACCATATGGTGAGTTGAACCTAGCCCATCTTGTTCGATCTCTCGAAAGAGCTGCTGTATCACAGATTGCTGAAAAGGTTCCTGCTGGCTATAATCAGAAGGTGTTAGATCTGTATAGCTATAGACTAGTCAGCGTGTCCAGGCTGACCCCTGTCCACCACCCTTGGGCATATGAGAAGCAGTATTCCCTAATGGTAGTGTGACGCCCTGGGCAAGACAAGGGTCACAGGTAATGACACCACCACACCCTACACCCCGGATAGGTACACCAAAGCTACACCAGAAATCCTTGTTGCCTTCCTCCAGGGGCTGATGTCCACACCAGGGGGTGGGCCAGGCGGTTGGCTCCGCCCACCGAGGAGTTCACAGTCCTGGAGGCGGGAAAACCAGGCAGTGGACGAGAGATGAGGTTTGGAGTTGAAGTGAGAGGAAGGTGGTAGAGGAGCAAGTGAGAGGAGTTGAAGTGAAGGAGAAAGTGACAGAAGTAGAGCCTGAAGTTAGTCCGGGTGTGTGCCCCGGACTGAGACAGCAAGGTTAGCAGACGGCGGTGACCATCTGCAGTGGAGGCTGATCGGAGGTTGCTGAAAGGACCGTGGATGGGTGGTGGCCCGGCGGTACCGGACCGGTATACAAAGAGAAGCCAGCACCATTG
Source organism: Anomaloglossus baeobatrachus (assembly GCF_048569485.1). Lineage (NCBI taxonomy): Eukaryota > Metazoa > Chordata > Amphibia > Anura > Aromobatidae > Anomaloglossus > Anomaloglossus baeobatrachus. Next base: position 440,755,193 of record NC_134357.1, on the reverse strand, counting down.
GCAGGGGCCTTTTGGATCGTGAATTTGCCAAATCCATCAGTGAAGGGGACCTCCGGGTCTCCCAACAACTAAGTCCCGATTGAAGGCAACAGTCCAACCGTGAAGGAGAGACACCGCCACCGCCAAGGCACCAGTTTCTCAGGGCCAGCGCCTGCGGGCAAAGAGGGGCTCCTCCGGCCCATATCCAAGTCGGGGAGCGGGTAACCGGTGGGAATCCATCGCTACCAACATTGAACATAGGTGCAGGGAAAAGAGATAGTCACCGCTAACTACCGGGGAAAAGAATCAGCAGCCGTCCGTGGGAACCGTCCTTCCAGCCGTGTGTTTTACCGAGAACTATGTCAATGTCTCAGGCTGAGTGAGTACCATCGTGCCGTACGGCACAGCGCTGCCCCCGCGACCCTGCACCTCCCCAGGCCCTGCACCTGGCCTGCCATCCATCCCTACCCCATCACTGGGCCCCGGGACAACCAACCCCCTACCCACGGAGGGGAGAAATAACAACAAACCTTCTCCCTGTCACCGCTCCCGGAATCCCTATACAGAGCAGCGGTGGTGTCCACACAATCACCACAACCGTGGGTGGCGTTACGGACAACAATAAATCCCCCAAACCAATCCCCTTTTCACTCACGGGCGAGGAGCGCCGCTCGAGTCCCCGGGATCCGGCACATCGCTCGAGCCACCGACCAGCAGAGGCCGCAGCAGCAGCGGCAGCCGGACCCGAGCAGTGGGAGAGCGCGGCGTCCCCTCCTCCGCCCGCAACAGTAGTGGAAAAAGCCAATGCCACAGTGAGCAAAGTGGTTGAAGGAACATGATAAAGAGTTTAACGTGATAACTTAACCACAAAATGCCCAGGTCTAAACCCAATCAAGCATCTATGGGATATGTTGGAAAAGTCTGATCCATTGAGGTTGCACCTCATAACTTACAAGACTTAAGGAGAATCTGACATCTGATACATGCTCCCCAATCTGTGGCCACCATGTATCAGGTCCTGGTATGAAGTCAGCCAGGTTTGTTTGGCTCTGAAAAGCTTTGGCATTTCAGAGAAAAACATACTATGACCTATGCACACACGCAGGGAGAGACTTGTCAATCCAAGGCAGAGGAGGGGGAGAAGCAGTAATGTCACTTCAGGTTACCCTCAGAAAAAGCTGTTGTGTGTGTACATGAGGAAGAACGCTACCATTGGCCAGTATATCACCTTTTCACAAGTTTTTCTATCTGCAGGCTCTATCTCAGACAGGTAGCCTGGTATTCCTCATGTCTATGTATACTGCGTATGGGAGACATCATAGCAAACAGTCTTCACCCAACAGCTCAGAGGGAACTGAACATTAAACGGAACCTGTCAGGTCCCCTATGCCCTCCAACCCAGCGACATTGTAGCCTGTATGCTCAAATTCCTTCCTAACCAGCCCTGTATAACGCTATTCACTAATATGAATGTTTAAAAAAAACGACTTATGAAACTCGCGGTCCCTATGCTAATTACACCCGTGATTAGTCGCAGAGGCGATAGTTCCCCTGACTAGTCGTCCCTGTTTCCATGTAACAATACCCCAGGGGAACTAACAGACCCAATTAGCATAGAGACAGCGAGGTTTATAAGTGGTTTTGTTTTAAACATTCATATTAGTGAATACCATTATACAGGGCTGGTTAGGAGGGAATTTGGGCACATGGGGATCAATGCTGCTGGGTTGGAGGGCATAGGGGACCTGACAGGTTCCGCTTAATGTTCAGTTGTCTCTGAGCTGTTGGGTGAAGACTGTTTGCTTTGATGTCTCCCATGCACAGTACACACAGAAATGAGGAATAGCTGGCTACCTGTCTGTGCGTAGCACATGTACAGAAGCAGCAGCATGGAGAATATGACACAGCAGTATACTGAGCGGCGTACCTGGAAATCCAGCTCTGGTGTGAGATAAAACACTTACTAGGATAAGCACTGTTTCTATGTATCTGCGTTCTAGAAGCTGAGTAAGATTGCAACTCAACTGCTATGGGCCCAGTATTGGAAAACACCTGGAATTGACCTTCCTTATGTCTTACAGTGACTCTACAGTGGTAGCTCACTGCATACAAATATATACAGCTCCCATTGAGTTCCATATCAGCTGTATAAACCAATCAGCTCCCCCTTGTGGTAGCAATCAGAATTCTATAATTTATCAGCCTTTCCCCAATATAAATATATATGTATTGGGAGATTTTAGTGGACATGTCTGCCCTGCCTGTGGTAATATAACACTCTCATCTTGTTGCTTTTTATGAATTGCTGCATTGATTTTTTTACGACTGTGTAGATTTCTAGCCTGGGATTTCAATGACCTCAGGTTGTTTGTTATGGTAATTTCCAGACCTCCGTCCTAAGTGTTCCCGAGTGACTTGTTCCTGCTTTATGCTCATGGAAATTTCTCTCCTTGTTTATTAAATCTATCAGTAAAAAAGAATCACATCTATTAACACTAGAAGTCCCAGAGAGGGGTCATTTAACATTTCTACCTTTGGAACCCAGAGACGGGTCGAATGACCTGAAGGATTTTAGCTAACATCCTATAATCACCGTCTTTTGTTCTGTAATTAAGGCCATTACTGTCGCACCACAGGAGGTTGTTGTTTTCCATTGAGTTTAGCCATTTAGTTTCTAGTTAGTTCTATTCAGTTTGGACTAAGGGTCATTTGACCCTCTTTCGGGACTTCAGGGGGAGCTCGAAATTTCTGGGACTTCTAGTGTTAAAATGATCTTGCCATAACAGATGCAGATAAAATTTAGCTGGAACTTCACAAGCTTCTATACTGTATCAGGGCATGGATATGAATGATCGACACCGCAAAGAGTGACTTTCACCTTGGAGGACTCAGGCACTTCCATACATTAAATGGACAGCTTATTTCTTTTAATATGAGACGTGTAATACTTAATTTCTCCTGTGGTTGTGCTGTAGAAGATCAGGGTGGTCTGATATACAAATTAATTTTTATCCTAAATGCCTAATTATTTAATGCCATAATCTTATCTATTTTCTAAATATTCCCCTTCCTTCCCTTACTAAACTATGTAACTGCTTTTTTTTACCACTTCATTTTTTGATGACGTTTAGTTTCAGAATCCCAGTGCATGCTGACATACTCAAAAGAAGCATCATCAGGGGCCAGAGGCCGCAGTCACTACCAGAGCCTCTGCCCCTCCCTGAAACGAAGCGTCATCAGTGAGCATGTGTTGGTTGTCTTTTCCGATGGATGCTCAGTAAATTCTTGTCACTGTGCACAATGACAGTGCACTCTGTGTTGGCTCAGATCAGAAGTGGAACTAACAAGCCGAAAGGAGAGTGAACTCTCAGTGCGTGTTGTAAAAACTCCTGGAGTGCAGAGACCACTGTTAACCGCCCAAGTGACGTCACCTACAGGGGCAGTGCTGGTCTCAGCACGCTTAGTATTCTTACAATGTGTACCGACAGTGCGCTCTCCTGCTACCTCTTTACTTCTGATCAGAGCCGACACAGAATGCACTGTCACAAATTTGTGTTTCAGACCATCGCTATAAACAGTTTATGCCAGACTCTCCGATGGAATATAGTTGATCCCTAGTGGGATCACCAGTGATCGACTATAAACAGTAGGGGAGCAGGACTTCTTGTGATTAGTTGGTTTGTGGGGGCACTGTCCTCACAAAAAGGATTGTCCAAAGTAAATGTGACGCCCTGGACAAGCCAGGGGTCACAGGTAATGACATCACCACACCCTACACCCCGGTTAGGCACATCAAAGCTACATCAGAAATCCTTGTTGCCTTCCCCAGGGGCTGATGTCCACACCAGGGGGTGGAGCCAGGCGGTTGGTCTCCACCCACCAAGGAGTTCACAGTCCTGGAGGAGGGAAAACACAGGCAGTTAGAGGGAGAGTTTAGCTCAGGCAGAGCTTGAGTGCAGAAGAGTTAGAGTGAAGCTGAGGAAGTAGAAGGAGGAATGTAGTAAAGAGGAGAAAAGTGACAGCAAAGAGCCTGAAGTTGGTCCGGGTGTGTGCCCCAGACGGAGACAGCAAGGTTAGTAGACGGCGGTGACCGTCTGCAGGAGTGGCCTATCGGAGGTGCCGTGAGGACCGTGGACGGGTGGTGACCCGGCGGTACCGGACCGGTACACAAGGAGAAGCCAGCACCATTGGCAGGGGCCTTTTGGATCCCGGCAAGGCTAGGAGTCGCCGTAAATTTGCCAAATCCGTCAGTGAAGGGGACCTCCGGGTTTCCAAACAACTAAGTCCCGATTGAAGGCAACAGTCCAACCATATGAGAGAGACACCGCCACCGCCAAGGCACCAGTTTCTCAGGGCCAGCGCCTGCGGGCAAAGAGGGGCTCCTCCGGCCCATATACAAGTCGGGGAGTGGGTTACCGGTGGGAACCCATCGCTACCAACATTACACAAGAATGAATAATCAAAAATTTCGTGTAAAACACCTTAAATTGTAATATTAATCAAAAAATACCTCAAAAAGGAATAGGTGTCTCTTTTTCACATTTAAAAATAATTTTTTATTCAGGAATTTTAGTTAAAATTACATCAAATACATATTTATAAATACTAATAAAAGGACTGGATCAAATGCCCATAATACAGCAGCGGTTAAACCATAAATTACAACCTTTTAATTATTAAACTGACCAGTATGTAATGTAATTTTGATGTTATTCAAAAAATAAAGCATAAAGTGCAAAGTGCTTTTTCATTATAGAAAACACCAAACAATTGTGGAAATGAAAGGCATTTAAGTAAAAAACCATTATGAAGCAAGTGCCAATAGACCGCAATAAATATTGCTAAATACAAAATACCTTGGAGATGGTCAGGGTTGTTAGGTATGCCGCAATATATCCCGACGCGCGTTTCAGCGTGCTTTCTTCAGGGGATGCTGTAATTTTAACTAAAATTCCTGAATAAAAAATTATTTTTAAATGTGAAAAAGAGACACCTATTCCTTTTTGAGGTATTTTTTGATTAATACAACATTACACAATGTGCAGGGAAAGAGACAGTCACCGTTAACTACCGGGGAAAAGCAACAGCAGCCGTCCGTGGGAACCGTCTTTCCAGCCGTGTGTTTTACCGAGAACTGTGTCACCGTCTCAGGCTGAGTGAGTACCACTGTGCCGTGAGGCACAGCGCTGCCCCCCGTGACCCTGCACCTCACCAGGCCCCGCACCTGGCCTGCCATTCCTCATCCTCCACCCCATCACTGGGCCCCGGGACAACCAACCCCTACCCACGGAGGGGAGAACTAACAACTCTGCTGCTCCCTGTCACCGCTCCCGGGATCCCCATACAGAGCAGCGGTGGTGTTACCAAAAATCACCACAACCGTGGGTGGCGTCACGGACAATAAATCCCCAAAACCAAACCCCTTTTCACTCACGGGCGAGGAGCGCCGCGCGAGTCCCCGGGATCCGGCCCATCGCTCGAGCCACCGAGCAGCAGCGGCCGCAGCAGCAGCGGCAGCCGGACCCGAGCAGTGGGAGAGCGCAGCGTCCCCTCCTCCGCCCGCGACATATACATCGCTTATAATTGGACATATCTCTCTATAATATCTGCCGACAATGGAAGGGGAATTAGTCCAAAGGTAATTCTGCTGCATTCTGCTGATAGAATATATTCACCTATTTTTTTTCTATTTCAGCGCTTGTGTAACGCACTAAATGCAAGTCCGCTGCCTCCTGTCTTATACTCACCTGCCACTGTTTACATTTGTTTCCAGCGTCACTTCTGTAGGTCTGTGGCAACTTGTCAGCTGCTCCAGTGTTTCATGGAAGGCCAGAGGTCACAAATGAATATATATCTATGAGAGCCTTGTTCTGGCCTCATGAAGTTACGGTCACAAAATGGCACCCTAAGACCCGAGCTGTGCCAAAAAGAATGAAAATGTCAGAGAGTGAGTATAAGACAGGAGGCTGGATACTTAGATTTAAAGCACCACTCCGGCGCTGAAAAAAAATAATAATGCTGAAGTGGTGTTTTCACTTAGCCATGTAAATCCAAGTCTGGCATTTCCAGGTTCCCCCAAATCCTAATTACATCACAGATTATATTACTTTACAAGGGGGCAGAAATAAAGTGATCCAGTCCCTATAGTGCAGATACACAGTTGCATAACTAGAGTCCGATGGCCAAAATTTGGACATGGCTTCCGCCCAAATGTTAGACAAATGGATCAGCCCTTGTAGCATTCTAAATTCTATAAGAACATATGAGTTGCACCCCTCCCCCCATTATGTAGTATTGTTCTGGGCACATCCTGGTATATATGTCCCTTATCCTGGGTCCATCCTAGTATATATGTTCCCTATCATGGGTCAATCATGGTATATTTGTCTCCTATCCTGTGCCCATCATGGTATATATGTTTCCTATCCTGGGCCCATCATGGTATATATGTCCCCTATCCTAGGCCGATCCTGGTATATATGTCCCCTATGCTGGGCCCATCCTGGTATATATGTCCCCTATCCAGGGACCATCCTGGTATATATGTTCGCTATCCTGATATATATGTTACAGGCAATGTATGAAAACCCAGCATTCTATAGAATACTTAGGCAATGTATACAATCCCTGTCGGTTTCAGGCAAGGTATGAAATATCTGCGTTGTTCTAAACTTTCCCTAGGCATTACATAAAATGTCTAGGTATTATAAAGAATAACAAGAACTGCTCAGGGCAAAGTCTGATATAATGCCCAGATTGGACAAGTTAGCCATTGCAGAAAATGTCTAGGTGCCCAGATTGGAAAAGTTAGTCTTTCCATAACATTTCTAGGTATTATAAACAATGACAATAATTGCTCAGGGCAAAGTCTGATATAATGCCCAGATTGGAAAAGTCTTTAGTAACAAACAGTCAAAAAACTAATGAAAGTAGTAACAAACAGTCAAAAAACTAATGAAAGAAGAAATCCTAAATGAACAACAGGATATCTTTACTGGGAAAAAGACAAAGAAACAGAAGTGTGATTCCTGACTATTAGTCTTTAGTAACAAACAGTCAAAAACATGAAAGATGAAATCCACAATGAACAACAGGATATCTTTGCTGGGAAAAAAAAAAAAGGAATCAGAAGAGTTATTCCTGACTATTTGTTGCAGCAGGAGGCTAGAATGGCATTTTAATGCTAAGGGTAACTGAGCCAGTTTCACAGATCTGTTGCTGCCTGCTTTATCCACCTACTTTGGGATGCTAAGGGCAACTGAGCCAGTTTCACAGATCTGCTGCTGCCTGCTCTATCCACCTACTTTATGGACGGACCACCCTTGTAGTATTCTACACTCCGCCTGTTTCTCATTTAGGTATTCTATAGAATGACGAGGAAATGTATGAACATCTGATGTATTTCATACTTTGGCGACCCATTTCTGGCATTGTATACATTGCCTAGGTATTCTATAGAATGCCTGTTTTTACACGTTGCCGGTAACATATACTGCAGCTGAATGTGCGTCCGAGGACGTGCATCCAGCTGAAGTATGTTCTGGCGCCTTCATTTTCAGTACCTCGACTCTTTTTTCAAGTAATGAGTTCAAGTTTGATTAAGGATCTCCCATAGACCATATAATTTGTCCCATACAAAGGTATAGTGATTAGTGACCCAGTCCTTATAATACAAATAATGCTATTTTAAGTTTTTCTAATTTCTTATTGACCCAAGTTTGTTTTCATGATCTCCAAAATAAAAAGCAGAGCTTAAGATTTGTTCCCTACAAGCAATGGAAAGTAGACGGATCCAATGAAATTAAAGGAATTAATCAAAAACATTAGGGGGCTATTGGGGGGCATTTGGAGGGGCGATACTTTTATTTATTTGCAGTTTGCTTTATGTGTCTCTCCTGAAGACTTGATACAGGTGCTAAGGCAGACTTTCTTCCCAGAATCCCTCTGCTCCTTTAATGATTGACAGCGTCCTGCGTGGCATGACTCTATAAGTGCCCACAAGAGATGAGAGACAGGGTGATTGAAAACCCTTCACTATTGTAGGGGAGAGATGTGAAGAACAGAAACTTGGTACCACCAGGCTAGAGAAAAAATATTCAAAGAATTAAAAATCTTATACCCACTGCGTCTTTTAAAGGGCAACCATGAAAAAAGCATTGCTTTCCAATAGGAATGGATGGAAAGGAGCAGGCTCTGTTTTGCGCTTTCATTGGAATTAGAAAATGCCGATCCTTCAAATGACATTTCCCGAGGGCACTGTATGGAAATTAACTATTTCCCTGCCATCTACTATTCTACTCAAAAGGTCAATTCCAGTCAAAACAGCATCAGTGGAGTAAATAACCTGTAGCTGCATGGGTAAGATTATTATTATTAAAAGGAAAATGCCCCTATGGTGAAAATATAATTATTGTATTACTTCACCTATGTACAAAAATATAACTACTATAATACTTGTTTTATAGAACAAGACTAAAACTACCATAATACTGCCCTGTATGGACATGAATATAACTACTATAATACTGCGCCTACATGCAAAAATAAACTACTATATTACTGATTTCTATGTAGAAGACTATGTCTACTATAATATTTCCCTCTATGTAGAAGACTATAACTACTATAATACTGCCTCTATGTACAAGAATATAACTACTATAATACTGCCCCATATGTACAAGAATATAACTACTATAATACTGCCCCTATGTACAAGAATATAACTACTATAATGCTGCCCCCTATGTACAAGACTATAACTACTATAATACTGCCCCCTATGTACAAGAATATAACTACTATAATACTGCTCCTATGTTCAAGAATATAACTACTATAATACTGCCCCATATGTACAAGAATATAATTACTATAATACTGCCCCTATGTACAGGAATACAACTACTATCATACCACACCTATGTACAAGAAATATAACTATTATAATACTGCCCCTATGTACAAGAATATAACTACTATAATGCTGCCCCCTATATACAAGAATATAACTACTAAAAGGCTCTGTGCCCACGTGTGCGTATTGCATGCACTTACGCTGCGATCTGCACTTCAGCGTAACTGCATGCGTCCTGCGTCCCCTGCACAATCTATGAAGATTGTGCATAATCCATGCCCACGTTGCGTTTTAGAACGCAGTGATTTGCATGTTGCCAAATCGCTGCGTTCTAAAAAGCAATGTCGCGGGCGGAGGAGGGGACGCCGCGCTCTCCCACTGCTCGGGTCCGGCTGCCGCGGCTGCTGCAGCCTACTGCTGCTCGGTGGCTCGAGCGATGGGCCGGATCCCGGGGACTCGAGCGGCGCTCCTCGCCCGTGAGTGAAAGGGGATTGGTTGTTGGGATAGTTTATTGTCCGTGACGCCACCCACGGTTGTGGTGATTAAGTGCACACCACCGCTGCTCTGTCTGGGGAGCCCGGGAGTGATGGTACGGAGCAGCCAGTTGTTGATTTGCCCCTCCGTGGGTAGGGGTTTGGTGGTCCCGGGGCCCAGTGATGGGGTTGGTATGGTGGACAGGCGGGTATGGGGCCTGTGGAGGTGCAGGGGCGCAGGGGCAGCACTGTGCCGCACGGCACGAAGGTACTCACTCAGCCAGTAAACACGCCACAGTTCTTGGTAAACAAACGGCTGGTTGGACGGGTCCCTCGGACGGATACGGTGCTGATGTTCCCTGCAGTTAGCGGTGACGGTCTCTTCCCTGCACCTATGTAAAGTCTTTTTGGTAGCGATGGGTTCCCACCGGTTACCCGCTCCGCGACCTGGAGATGAGCCGGAGGAGCCCCTCTCTTGCCCGCAGGCGCTGGCCCTGGGAAACTGGTGCCTTGGCGGTGGCGGTGTCTCCCCTTAACGGTCGGACTGTTGCCTTCAATCGGGACTTGGTTGTTAGGAGACAGAGGTCCCCTTCACTGACGGATTTGGCAAATTATGGCGACTCCTAGCCTTGCCAGGATCCAAAAGGCCCCTGCCCTGGTGCTGACTGTTCTTCGTATACCTCTCCGGTACCGCCGGGTCACCACTTGTCCGCGGTCCTTCCAGCAACCTCCAAGCAGTCCCCCTGCAGACTGTCACCGCCGTCTGCTGACCTTGCTGTCTCAGTCCGGGGCACACACCCGGACCAACTTCAGGCTTTCTTAACTGTTCCTTTTTCTGTCACTACTCTCAGTTAGTCTTCCACTTTAACTCCTCTCTCAAGCTCCTCTACCACTTCACTTCCTTCTCCTTCCTCCTCCCTAGCTTGACTGCCTGGTTTCCCCGCCTCCAGGGCTGTGAACTCCTCGGTGGGCGGAGCCAACCGCCTGGCCCACCCCCTGGTGTGGACATCAGCCCCTGGAGGAAGGCAACAAGGATTTTAGGTTAGCCTTGGTGTACCTGCCGGAAATGTGGGGTGCATGTAATGTTGTGACCTGTGACCCCTGGCTTGCCCAGGGCGTCACAGCAACATGTCACTTCTTTCGTGCGCTTTGCATGCTGTTTCCATTCTGTCTATAGGGAGAGGCAGCATCCAGAGCGCACGAATTCTACAGTCACCAAAGTTTCGGAACGGAGCTTTTCAGCTGCACTCTGAAGTGGACATGCAGTGACAAAACACTGCAGCGCACACACGTGGGCACAGAGCCTAATACTGCACTTATGTGCAAGAATATAACTACTATAATACTGCTCCTATACACAAGGATATACTATAATACTCTCTATATACAAGAATATAACTACTATAATACTGCTTTCAGTACACAAGAATATAACTACTATAATATTGCCCCCTACGTACAAGAATATAACTACTATAATGCTGCCCCTATGTACAAGACTATAACTACTATAATACTGCCACCTCTGTACAAGAAATATAACTACTATAATACTGCCCCGATTTACAAGAAATATAACTACTATAATACAGCGCAGGCACTATTAGGCCTGCGTGGTCCTGTTTCTATATTGTTTTTCTACATATCTATATACCTTTAAGGTATTTGTATCCATACACCTTGATACTCCCTTTAAATTCTAGGCTCTACATGACATTTAATCTAATTTATTAATCTTTAAAACTTTGTTGAAATAGTTTTAGCAGATATTTTTGCAACACGCGGCCCCGTCTGTTATTATCACAGTAGAGATATGAACACCCAGGTATGTCTCCTACTGACAATATAAAGGACTTTGTCGGCTGCTGTCAGCTTCAGTCATATCAGCAGAAGAAATGTGCTCCAACTACAAACTGTAAAGGCCGCTTTACACGCTGCGATATCGGTACCGATATCGCTAGCGTGCGTACCCGCCCCCATCGGTTGTGCGACATGGGCAAATCGCTGCCCGTGTGTTAGGACCAGGAGGACGGGTAGGCCCAGGAGGTGGATCCACTGGACTGAGCACCCCACAGAGGGCAAGGTGCCCGGTAGCCGGAGCACTACGGGTAGCAGGACAGTCCGTTCAGAGGAGTGGAGTGAAGAAGTCCCTGGGACCACGGAGTCTCTGAAGGTAGTCCGGGTGACGGAGCTCAGGTTCGGAGGCCGGGATGATGTCAGGCAGAGTCTGGAACCAGCTGAGCGAGGAGGTCGGTCACCACACGGATCCAGGGATCGGAGACGGTAGGGACTGACGAGATGGCGGACAGTCACCGTTCGGGGTTCTGGAACCGTCAGGACCAGTTGGCGAGACAGGAGCGGCTCTACAAGAGAGATAGGTGAGTACGGGACAAGGCACAGGGGAACCTGACTCCTAGCTTAGCAAACACAAAGAACAGGCCCTGTCCACTTGGAAAGGAACCCCCTATATACCCTGTACCTGAGTCTTCAATATCCTGTTGGAGGACGCTGGCCCTTTAAGAGAGGGTCAATGACCGCGCGCACGCCCTAACGTGCATGCGCGAGGCCCGGGTGCCAGAAGCCAGAGCAGGAAGCGGTGTACAGGAGGCAGGAGTGCCGGGCTGGCTCAGCGTCGCCGACGGGCGGCGGGAGTGGGGACCGGGTCGCCTGGAGGACGCAGGTGAGGGAGCATGGAGGCTGTGGAGCGGGGGACCGGGGAGCGTGGCACGGGAGCGGGGAAGCGTCGCACGGGAGCCGGGGAGCGTGACACTGGAGCGGGGAAGCGTGGCAGGGGAGCGGGGAAGCATGGCAGGGGAGCCGGGGAGCGTGGCAGGGGAGCGTGGCACGGGAGCCATGGAGCATGGCACGGGAGCTGGGGAGCGTGACACCGTGGCGCACAACATCGCCCAGAGTCGTCACACTACTTACCTGCCCGGCGACGTCGCTGTGACCGGCGAACCGCCTCCTTTCTAAGGGGGCGGTTCGTTCAGCGTCACAGCGACGTCACAGCAGCGTCACTGAACCGCTACCCAATAGAAGCGGAGGGGCGGAGATGAGCGGGACGAACATTCTGCCCACCTCCTTCCTTCCGCATTGCGGGTGGCGGCAGGTAAGGAGAGCTTCCTCGTTTCTGCAGCGTCACACGGAGCGATGTGTGCTGCTGCAGGAACGACGAACTACATCATACACGCTGCAGCAACGATATTTGAGAATGGACCCCCATGTCAACGATGAGAGATTTTGCACGTTTTTGCAACGATGCAAAATCGCTCATAGGTATCACACACAACGGCATCGCTAATGCGACCGGATGTGCGTCACCAATTCCGTGACCCCAACGAGATCGCTTGAGCGATGTCGCAGCGTGTAAAGCGGCCTTTAGAATCTGCTCATTTCTGGCATTTTTAGCATTTGCACTTTAAATCCACTTATAGGGCATGTATATTACAGTAAAAAATGTTTTATTCTTAAAGCACTTCTAAGCTTCAAAAAGAGGCAACTTCACTAATAGGTAACAATAGGAGCGGTATATGTGGCGCCCCTGACCTGGTCAGGCACCACTGAGTACTGCACCCATGCTGGGGACAGTACAATACAGGTAATCCAGAAGGCTGACCGAGGTGTGACTACACAGGCGCATAGTGATCAGGTCTCACACATGTACCTTTGGGAGGACCCCTGGGGATCCCAGGAGGGGGCGAAGCCGGTGCAAAGCCTCCATCTCCACTCAAGGGGTGTGGTAGAGAGCCTGGTTGCTAGGTGACATGGCAAGAACAGGAGAGGAGGAGTAGTGAGTCAGTTTAGTGTGCAGCTCAGGAAGAGCAGAAGCAGACCCTGGAGCTGTTGCAGTCTAAGGCTATGTGCGCACGTTGCGTACATTCACTGCAGAAATTTCTGCAGCGATCTGAAGAGCACATGTGCGCTTTAAATCGCTGCAGAAATGTCCGTAGTGAAAAAAAAAAAAAGCCGATTCCATGCGCTCTGCCTGCAGCTCCTGCCATAGACAGAGCAGGGGCTGCCGGCAAAGCGCACAGAAGAAGTGACATGTCACTTCTTAGAACGCAGCGCTTCGGCAGTAGCTGAAGCGCTGCGCTCTAAGACGCCACGTGCGCATGGCCCCTGCACAATCTCCATAGACTGTGCAGGGGACGCAGGACGCATGCAGTTACGCTGCGCTACAAAGCGCAGCGTAACTGCATGTATTTACGCAACATGCGCACATAGCCTAACAGCGTCCGCGCAGTGACTACCGACGGGGGAGAACGGTCACCTGGTAGTGCTGCCCGAACCCCACACACAGCTAGAGAGAGCAGCGTAGTGGAAAGTACGGAGACTGTCAGGGAGTACCAGGCCCAAACGGGCGGCAGATCCCGGTGCGGGGATAGATCCACCTTTCCTTGCTAAACCTGCCAGTGTGGGGCCCTCAAAGCCCACGCCACAACACCCCAAAGGCCGCAGCCACGTAGCCACAGTTAGGGCCCATAGTTCACAGGAGGCAAGCAGCTGGAGTGATCTGGTCCAGGCGACAAGCAAACGGCAAACAAACGAGGGGAGCAGCTACTTCCCTGGGTGACCCCCATAGGGACTAAAAGTCGGGGTTACCACAAACCACAGAAGGGCTAAGGAAGGCGAGTCGGTAGCCACCCTCATCAGTCAGCCTGAAGGACACCTGGTTCCAGCCTGGTTCATCCCAGCTACGCCCGGGTTACTCACTCTGCCACCTTCTGTGAGTAAAACCCCTGAAAGACATTCTGCTTGTGTGGAGTTATTCTGCGCCTTGTGGTTCTACACACCTACACAGGGCCCTGGGGCTTGCCTCACTCTCAGGAGGCTATTACAACTGGCTGCACCCACCATCAGCCCCAGGCATCCCTTAACCTGCAGTGGCGGTCCCCACTGACCGCAATTCTGAGAGTGGCGTCACGACAATCCTAAAAGAAGATCTCCTACCTGTGACAAGATCCAGCTGTGTGGAGTCCCTGAAGGTAATGCACCGACACAATACTTGCGGGGCTTCACATCTGGCGTCACGAACAGGATAAGGACTAGACCTGTTCAGACAGGTGACCATGTGCCTGGGCGGTCCGCTTGGAAAATTGGAAGCGCCGCCATATTGCCACCATGAAAAGCGCGCTGAAAAACAACAGCAGCCCGCGCTGGGAGAAGTTACCGCCCACGAAGAGGTGTGGCTACCCAGAGATCCCCTGCAGAGTCCTGACCTCGCAAGTGAAGAGAGCGGAGGCGTTCAGAGACGTCGGGACAGAAAGGGAGCCAGAAGCCTGCTGCTGGAAGAGGCAGAGCAGAAACTGAAGAGCCTGCTACTGGAGGCAGCGACGAGTCCGCTGCTGGGAAATCGTGCAGAAGAAGGCGCAGAGGAAATGGCGTCTGAACGCAGAGACCCAGAGCCAGGCTCCGCTGCCTGGTGGTATCGGGAGCTTGCCCAGTTCTGCGACCGACTGGAGGCCAGGGTCGTAGAGCAGATCAGAGAGGAACGCACGGAGCTTCTGGAGATGGCTGCAGCGGTTCAGGCCTATGAGAGGGGAACCGCACGACGAGTGCCAGACCGGACGGCGACGACTCAGACCCCGATGATACCACCGATGGGTGAGTCCAGTGTTGCCCCTGCCAGCGCGAGTGCCCCGACCCCTGCTGCCACGCCCGCGGTCCCTGAAGAGGCGCCCGGCGCGGCGACGCTGAACCAGGCCGCAGCCACGCCAGGTGCGGCCCGCCAGGACCAGGCCGCAGCAGCGATGCCCTGCCCGGCCCGCCAAGCCCAGGCCGCCGCAGCGATGCCTTGCCCGGCCCGCAAAGATCCGGCTGCCACCGCGACCCTCATCCATGCCGCGGGTGTGACGCTGACCCAGGCCGCCGCCTTGCTAGGCCCGGCCCGCCAAGACCCCACCGCAGCAGCGACGCTCATCCACGCCGCAGGCGAGGTGCTGAACCAGGCCGCAGCCACGCCAGGTGCGGCCCGCCAAGCTCCGATCGCTGCAGCGACGCCCAGCCCAGCCTGCATAGATCCCATCGCAGCTGCGACGCCAATCCAGGCCGCCGCAGCGATGCCCTGCCCGGCCCGCCAAGAACCGGCCACAGTAGCGATGCCCGCTAAGACTCCAGCTGCGACCCTGAGTGCGACTGCGACAGCAACGCTGATCCAGGCCGCCGCCATGCAGGGCGCGGCCCGCCAAGACCAGGCTGCCGCCATGTCAGGCGCGGCCCGCCAAGACAAGAATGTACCTCTGTTTACCCCGGCCTGCAAGGCCAGAGCAGACACCGCTCCCCAGTCTAAGGAAGTCCCTGCTAGGAAGTCCCTGATAGGAGAGGACCCCGAATACTGGAAGCTGAAGGCTGACCTAGAGGCCCAGTTCCCACAGGAGATGGTGGATCGGTATCTGCTCCCTCCGCACACCCTCAAGGCGACTTCTGCAGCAACCACGCCAAAGAGTCCCCCGCCCGGGCCTGCTGATGAACACCCATCCCCGGCGCTGCCACAACAGGAGTGCTCAGAAGAACTAAGGGGGAGAGGAGGACAGAAGGCTGAGGAGCTGACCCCAGAGCCATCAGCAGGGGATCCATGCCCAGAGCCATCAGCAGTGGATGCAGCACCAGTCCAAGAGCCAGAGATGCTGCCGTATTCCCGCTGGGATGAAGAGAGCCCGACACCCTCTGCTGAAGAAGATCTGTCCAGGTACCTCACCTGGGAGCCTGCAAACAGTGAAGCCGCAACCCAGCAGAACCCAGCCCGTAGGACACGGCGCCGTAGCAGAACAAGGTTTTCCCCTGCACCGCAGTCTCCAGAGCAGAAAGACGAAGTCATGGCCAGAGACTTGGAAGAGAAACGGTTCCTGAGAAGGGCCAAATCCCAGGTTAGAGGTCCACTTTGTCGTGGTGTAGTTGAAGACTTCAGCTTGAAATCAGGATATGGCTTCATAGTAGCTGCTGGTATGAAGGAAGGCATCTTTGTTAACAGAAGAGACGTAAGAGCCCATTTGCCCAGAGGACATCCAGGAAGGAATCTACGGACAGGAGATTCAGTGGAATTCACCATGCACCAAGGAGAAAGGGGATGGTATGCATTGGATGTTACACCATGTTCCAGAAATCCCTACAGTGAATCTGCTGTCTCAACAGAAAAAGAAACAGATACAGAAAAAGAAACAGATACAGAAGAAGAAGGAAAAGACAGAGATGGAGAAAGCAACAGGTGCCGCAGCCCTACAGGCCCAAGCCCTGGTGAGGAGGAATCTGCATAAAGTAAAGAAAGAAGTACAGAAGTTACCAGTTTGACAAGTTTTGAAAAGTTTTGCAACGTTAATGTTTAAGAAATGCGCCCACATGAACTAATGTGAGAAACCCATGAACCTTAAGGCTATGAACTGGCTATAGCCACAAACTCTCGCAGTGTACATAGTTACCCCAGAGGTACCACCCCCAGAGCCAGCCTGTTTAGGGGCTTGGCTCACCTGCAACCAGGGAGCACGTCTGTTTATGGGGCCTTGGCTCGCCTGCAACCAGGGAGCATGCCTGTTTATGGGGCCTGGCTCTCCACCACAAAGAGGGTACCTGGTCAGCACCAACCGTGAAGGCCGCCTCTGGATCCTGCCAGAAGTGGCTGAAGGCGCGGCTTCACCAGGCCAGGTATGCCCTGAAGACCACTAGACCATGAAAGCCGCCTCTACATCCTGCCAGAAGTGGCTGAAGGCGCGGCCAACGGGAGAGGAAGATTGGAGGAAAGGTCTGGGGAAGTGGATGGCCCAGACCTGGTTACCAAAAGAAACCGGTGACCTGCCTCCTGAAAGGGGTTTAGGGTGGGTTAACGGACTTGTGGGTGGGGGGTGGTGATGTATGGTACCTGGTGGTTTTAAGAGTTTTACCATGTTTTACTGTTTTATGCATTTTAAAATGTTGTCTTGCAGCCCGAGGACGTGCTGGTGATAACTAAGGGGGAATGTGGCGCCCCTGACCTGGTCAGGCACCACTGAGTACTGCACCCATGCTGGGGACAGTACAATACAGGTAATCCAGAAGGCTGACCGAGGTGTGACTACACAGGCGCATAGTGATCAGGTCTCACACATGTACCTTTGGGAGGACCCCTGGGGATCCCAGGAGGGGGCGAAGCCGGTGCAAAGCCTCCATCTCCACTCAAGGGGTGTGGTAGAGAGCCTGGTTGCTAGGTGACGTAGGCAAGAACAGGAGAGGAGGAGTAGTGAGTCAGTTTAGTGTGCAGCTCAGGAAGAGCAGAAGCAGACCCTGGAGCTGTTGCAGTCTAACAGCGTCCGCGCAGTGACTACCGACGGGGGAGAACGGTCACCTGGTAGTGCTGCCCGAACCCCACACACAGCTAGAGAGAGCAGCGTAGTGGAAAGTACGGAGACTGTCAGGGAGTACCAGGCCCAAACGGGCGGCAGATCCCGGTGCGGGGATAGATCCACCTTTCCTTGCTAAACCTGCCGGTGTGGGGCCCTCAAAGCCCACGCCACAACACCCCAAAGGCCGCAGCCACGTAGCCACAGTTAGGGCCCATAGTTCACAGGAGGCAAGCAGCTGGAGTGATCTGGTCCAGGCGACAAGCAAACGGCAAACAAACGAGGGGAGCAGCTACTTCCCTGGGTGACCCCCATAGGGACTAAAAGTCGGGGTTACCACAAACCACAGAAGGGCTAAGGAAGGCGAGTCGGTAGCCACCCTCATCAGTCAGCCTGAAGGACACCTGGTTCCAGCCTGGTTCATCCCAGCTACGCCCGGGTTACTCACTCTGCCACCTTCTGTGAGTAAAACCCCTGAAAGACATTCTGCTTGTGTGGAGTTATTCTGCGCCTTGTGGTTCTACACACCTACACAGGGCCCTGGGGCTTGCCTCACTCTCAGGAGGCTATTACAACTGGCTGCACCCACCATCAGCCCCAGGCATCCCTTAACCTGCAGTGGCGGTCCCCACTGACCGCAATTCTGAGAGTGGCGTCACAACAATCCTAAAAGAAGATCTCCTACCTGTGACAAGATCCAGCTGTGTGGAGTCCCTGAAGGTAATGCACCGACACTGCACTTGTGGGGCTTCACATCTACACAAACGGAAGGTTTTATAACAATCACATCTGTTTCCATGGTCCAAAGACTAAATCTTGTATGATCTGATCTGCAATTATGTGTTATTCCCTTCACTCTGCCATTCTTCTACTGCACGGTTATCAAGAAGGAGAAGCAGAAATAGTGACTGAAGGGTTAAACTACACCGACACATAAGAGCTATAAACTACACCGACACATAAGAGCTATAAACTACACCGACACATAAGAGCTATAAACTTCACTGGCACATAAGAGCTATAACCTACATTGGCACATAAGAGCTATAAACTTCAAAGAGTAGGATTTTTATCAACATCATCTGTAAATTTGTGAACTGTACATTATAAATGCCTAAAGATTGGTTCCCACAATTATACCCATTACTTCAGGTGTAAGGGGTTATCCGGCTTATTTTGCTTTATTGCCCTATTGGGCTACATTGGGGCAGGTAAGTAGATAGTGACTACCTACCTGCCCTGCTGTCAGCCCCTCTCCCCGGTTCAGAGCAATCATGTGACCGCTCCTGCCGTGAGTTTTCTGCTTCCTGTGATGTCACGACAACTGGGCATGTGCTTATGCTGCCTTGTCGACGGGCATCACAGCCGCCATCATGTAACCGCACTGCTGGGCTGGTAAATGGCGCTGGAGTCCCCACCCCCTCCCCCGCACCCTCCCACATTCTATACTTCAGGGGTCTCGCTGCCTGTATGCTGCGTGTAGCCCCATGCTGCTGGCAGTGCGCAGGCAGTGGCCTCCTTCTGAACGCTGCCTGTGCTGGGGCCAGTCAGCACTATGTAGTAGATGACAGATTCCCGGGCGTTCTGCAGATGGGAGCGCTGTATACAGCGATGATCAGCTGCCAGCCAATCAGAGGCCAGCAGCGGATCATTGCAGTAGCTGTATACAGAGCTCGGCTCTGCAGAGCGCCTGGGAATCTGCATCTGATATAAAGCGCTGACTGCATGGCCCCTGCACCAGCAGCGAACAGCAAGAAGGGTGCTGCATCCGCAAGAGGCAGAGGACACAGGGCACCGAGGGAACGAGGACAGGTGAGAAGGATGTGTTTGGGTTTTTTTGTGTATGTGAAGAATGGCAGACTAGGGGGCAATTCTACAGGACAGAGCATTGCTACAAGAAGAGGAGCCCAAGGGGACATTACTATAGTATGGAGACAGGGAAAGGGGATATTACTATAGTATGGAGACAGGGAAAGGGGATATTACTATAGTATGGAGACAGGGAAAGGGGACATTACTATAGTATGGGGACAGGGAAAGGGGACATTACTATAGTATGGGGGCAGGGAAAGGGGACATTACTATAGTATGGAGACAGGGAAAGGGGATATTACTATAGTATGGGGACAGGGAAAGGGGATATTACTATAGTATGGAGACAGGGAAAGGGGATATTACTATAGTATGGAGACAGGGAAAGGGGACATTACTATAGTATGGAGACAGGGAAAGGGGATATTACTATAGTATGGGGACAGGGAAAGGGGACATTACTATAGTATGGGGACAGGGAAAGGGGACATTACTATAGTATGGAGACAGGGAAAGGGGATATTACTATAGTATGGAGACAGGGAAAGGGGACATTACTATAGTATGGGGACAGGGAAAGGGGACATTACTATAGTATGGGGGCAGGGAAAGGGGACATTACTATAGTATGGAGACAGGGAAAGGGGATATTACTATAGTATGGGGACAGGGAAAGGGGATATTACTATAGTATGGAGACAGGGAAAGGGGATATTACTATAGTATGGAGACAGGGAAAGGGGACATTACTATAGTATGGGGACAGGGAAAGGGGATATTACTATAGTATGGAGACAGGGAAAGGGGACATTACTATAGTATGGGGACAGGGAAAGGGGACATTACTATAGTATGGAGACAGGGAAAGGGGATATTACTATAGTATGGAGACAGGGAAAGGGGACATTACTATAGTATGGGGACAGGGAAAGGGGACATTACTATAGTATGGGGACAGGGAAAGGGGATATTACTATAGTATGGAGACAGGGAAAGGGGACATTACTATAGTATGGGGACAGGGAAAGGGGACATTACTATAGTATGGAGACAGGGAAAGGGGACATTACTATAGTATGGGGACAGGGAAAGGGGACATTACTATAGTATGGGGACAGGGAAAGGGGACATTACTATAGTATGGGGACAGGGAAAGGGGATATTACTATAGTATGGGGACAGGGAAAGGGGACATTACTATAGTATGGAGACAGGGAAAGGGGACATTACTATAGTATGGGGACAGGGAAAGGGGACATTACTGTAGTATGGGCACAGGGAAAGGGGACATTAGTATAGTATGGGGACAGGGAAAGGGGACATTACTATAGTATGGGGACAGGGAAAGGGGACATTACTATAGTATGGAGACAGGGAAAGGGGACATTACTATAGTATGGGGACAGGGAAAGGGGACATTACTATAGTATGGAGACAGGGAAAGGGGACATTACTATTGTATGGGGACAGGGAAAGGGGACATTACTATAGTATGGGGACAGGGAAAGGGGACATTACTATAGTATGGAGACAGGGAAAGGGGATATTACTATAGTATGGAGACAGGGAAAGGGGACATTACTATTGTATGGGGACAGGGAAAGGGGACATTACTATAGTATGGGGACAGGGAAAGGGGACATTACTATAGTATGGGGACAGGGAAAGGGGACATTACTATAGTATGGAGACAGGGAAAGGGGATATTACTGTGGCGCCCCTGACCTGGTCAGGCACCACTGAGTACTGCACCCATGCTGGGGACAGTACAATACAGGTAATCCAGAAGGCTGACAGGGGTGTGGAACACAGGCGCATAGTGATCAGGTCTCACACATGTACCCATGAGAGGACCCCTGGGGATCCCAGGAGGGGGCAAAGCCTATACCTCCACTGGAATAGTGGCAGGGGGTTAAAAGCCTCCATCTCCTCTCAAGGGGTGTGGTGGAGAATCTGGTTGCTAGGTGGCGTAGGCAAGAACAGGAGAGGAGGAGCAGTGAGTCAGTTAGAAGGAGAACTCCAGAGGGCTCAGTGAGGAGCAGACCTGTGGGGCTGATGCTGTCTAACAGCGCCCGCGCAGTGACTACAGACGGGGGAGAACGGTCAACTAGAAGTGCTGCCTGAAAGCCAGCTTCAGCTAGCGAGTGCAACGGAGTGGGAAGTAAGGAGACTTCTAGAGAGCACCAGGCCCAACCGGGCGGCAGATCCCGAAGCGAGGATAGATTCACCTTTCCCTGCTAAACCTGCCGGTGTGGGGCTCTTACAGCCCACACCACAACAACCAAAAGCCGCAGCCACGTAACCGCAAGTAGGGCCCATAGGTCACAGGAGGCAAGAGGCTGGAGTGGCCTGGCCCGGGGAACAAGCACACGGCAAAACAAGAAGGGGAGAGAGGCTTGGAGCATCTTCCCTGGGTGACCCCCATAGGGACTCAAAGTCGGGGTCACCCCAAACCACCAAGGGCTAAGGAAGGCGAGTTTGTAGTCACCCTCATACAGTCAGCCGGAAGGATACCTGGTTCCCACCTGGTTCATCCCAGCTACGCCCGGGTTACTCACCCTGCCACCTGAAGTGAGTAAAAACCCTGAAAGACACTCTGCCTGCGTGTGGTCATTCTGCGACTTGTGGTACTACAGCTTTACAAAGGGCCCTGGGGCTTGCCTCACTCTCAGGAGGCCACTACACCCGACTGCACCCACCATCGGCCCCAGGTGCCTCCTAATCTGCAGTGGCGGTCCCCTCTGACCGCAAATCTGAGAGTGGCGTCACGATCAAAACAAGAAGATTTCCTACCAGTGACGGAGATCCAGCAACGTGGAGTCCCTGAAGGTAACGCACCGACACCGACACACCACCTGTGGGGCTTCACATCTGGCGTCACGAACAGGATAAGGACTAGACCTGTCCAGACAGGTGACCATGTGCCTGGGCGGTCCGCTTGAAAAATTGGAAGCGCCGCCATATTGCCACCATGAAAAGCGCGCTGAAAAACAACAGCAGCCCGCGCTGGAAGAAGTTACCGCCCACGAAGAGGTGTGGCTACCCAGAGATCCCCTGCAGAGTTCTGACCTTGCCAGCTATGAGAGTGGAAGCGTCGAGAGACGGCGGGAAGGAAAGAGAGCCACAAGCCTGCTGCTGGGAGAGGAGCTGCTGAAAGAGGCAGAGCAGAAACTGGACAGCTTGTTACAGGAGGCAGCGAAGAGTCCACTGCTGGGAGACCGTGCAGAAGACGGCGCAGAAGAAATGGCGTCTGACCGCAGGAACCCAGAACCAGGCTCCGCTGCCTGGTGGTACCGAGAGCTGGCCCAGTTTTGCAACCGGCTGGAGACCCGGGTCGTGGAGCAGATTCGGGAGGAACGGATGGAACTGCAGGAGCTGACCGCGGCGGTTCGGGCCTATGAAGGGAGAGCTGCATGCCGGGTGTCAGGCGGGATGGCGACGACGCAGACCCCAGTGCTACCAACAACGGGTGAGTCGAATGATGCCCCGGCCCGCGCAAGTGCCCCGACCCCTGCTGCCACGTCCGCGGTCCCTGAAGAGGCGTCCGGTGCGGCGACGCTGAAGCAGGCCGCAGCCACGCCAGGTGCGGCCCTCCAAGCCCCAGCGGCTGCAGCGATGCCCTGCTCGGCCCACCAAGACCCAGTCCCTGCAGCGATGCCCTGCCCGGCCCGCCAGGACCAGGCCGCTGCCATCCTGGGCGCGGCCCGCCAAGACCAGGCCGCCGCCATACAGGGCGCGGCCCGCCAAGCCCAAACTGCTGCAGCGACGTCCAGCCCAGCCTGCACAGAGCCCCCTGCAACAGCGACACTGATCCAGGCCGCCGCCATGCCAGGCGCGGCCCGCCAAGACCAGGCCGCCGCCATACAGGGCGCGGCCCGCCAAGACCAGGCCGCCGCCATGCCAGGCGCGGCCCGCCAAGACCAGGCCGCCGCCATGCCAGGCGCGGCCCGCCAAGGAAAGACTACCTCAGCATTTACCCCGGCCTGTAAGGCCAGAGCAGACACCGCTCCCCGGTCCACAGAGGTTCCTGATAGGCAGCCCACGGTGGGTGAAGACCCTGCATATTGGCAGATGAAGGCTGACCTGGAGGCCAAATTTCCACAATGGCTGGTGAGCCAGTACATACCCCCTCCGCATACCCCAAAGAGTCTCCTGCTAACTCCTGCAGCAGCTACACCAAGGAGTCCCTCACCTGGGCCGGCCGAAGAGCAGCCATCCCCGGCACTGCCACAGCTGGAGTGCCAGGAAGAACTAAGGGGGAGAGGAGGCCAGGAAGCAGAAGGGTTGACTCCGACTCCAGTGCCACCAGTAGCAGATGTGTATTCAGAGCCGGAAATGCTGCCATACTCCCGCTGGGACGAGGAGGACCTGACCCCCTCTGCAGAAGAAGAGCTGCCTAAGAGCTTCACCTGGGAGCCCACAGGCATGGATCCAGCCCGCAAGACACGGCGCAGAAGAACACAGTTTGCTCCAGCACCACAGTCTCCTGAACAGAGAGCAGTCACCGCCAGAGACCTAAAGGAGAAGCGTTTGTTGAGAGAGTCCAAAGCCCAGGCTAGAGGACCCCTGTGTTATGGCGTAGTGGAAGACTTTAATCTGAAAAGTGGCTATGGATTCGTTGTAGCACCAGGAATAAAAGAAGGGATATTTGTAAACCGCAGAGATGTGAACGCTCATCTGCCAAGAGGACACCCTTGCAGAAATCTAAAGATGGGAGATTCCGTTCAGTTCACCCTGCATCAAGGCGAAAGAGGATTGTATGCTCTGGGCGTAACGCTATGTCCCAACAAACCTTATAGCCATCCCCTGCAACAAGAAAGACAAGAAAGACAAGAAAGACAAGAAAGACAAGAAAGACAAGAAAGACAAGAAAGACAAGAAAGACAAGAAAGACAAGAAAGACAAGACAGAGATAAAGAAACAGATACAGAAAAGGAAACAGATGAAGACCAAGAACGGAAAGATAAAGATCCTACAGATGAAGAAAGAGACAAAGAGCAGGAAAGTCACAGGTGCCAGTGCCCAACGTGCCCTCGCCCTAGTGAAAAAGAGGAGTAAAGTAAAGTACAGAAAAGAAGTTTTGACCAGTTAAAGTTTTGAAAGTTTTGTTTGCAACGTTTTAAAGTTCAAGAATGTGCCCACATAAACTGATGTGAGAAAACCCATAAACCTTAAGGCTATGAACTTGCTATAGCCACAAACTCTCGCAGTGTAAATAGTTACACCAGTGGCACCACCACCAGGGCCAGCCTGTTTAGGGGCTTGGCTCGTCTGCAACCAGGGGGGCCCGTCCGTAGAAAAGGGCCTTGGCTCACCTGCGACCAGAGAGCACGCCTGTTTATGGGGCCTTGGCTCACCACCACAAAGAGGGTACCTGGTCAGCACCAACTGTGGAGGCCGCCTCTGCATCCTGCCAGAAGAGGCTGAAGGCGCGGATCCACCAGGCCAGGTATACCCTGAAAACCACCAGCCCATGAAAGCCGCCTCTACATCCTGCCAGAAGTGGCTGAAGTCGCGGCCAACGTGAAAGGGTTTTGGGTGGGTTAACGGACTTGTGGGTGGAGGGTGGTGATGTATGGTACCTGGTGCTTTTAAAAATGTTTTACATGTTTTAATGTTTTATGCATTTTAAAAATGTTGTCTTGCAGCCCGAGGACGTGCTGGTGATAACTAAGGGGGAATGTGGCGCCCCTGACCTGGTCAGGCACCACTGAGTACTGCACCCATGCTGGGGACAGTACAATACAGGTAATCCAGAAGGCTGACAGGGGTGTGGAACACAGGCGCATAGTGATCAGGTCTCACACATGTACCCATGAGAGGACCCCTGGGGATCCCAGGAGGGGGCAAAGCCTATACCTCCACTGGAATAGTGGCAGGGGGTTAAAAGCCTCCATCTCCTCTCAAGGGGTGTGGTGGAGAATCTGGTTGCTAGGTGGCGTAGGCAAGAACAGGAGAGGAGGAGCAGTGAGTCAGTTAGAAGGAGAACTCCAGAGGGCTCAGTGAGGAGCAGACCTGTGGGGCTGATGCTGTCTAACAGCGCCCGCGCAGTGACTACAGACGGGGGAGAACGGTCAACTAGAAGTGCTGCCTGAAAGCCAGCTTCAGCTAGCGAGTGCAACGGAGTGGGAAGTAAGGAGACTTCTAGAGAGCACCAGGCCCAACCGGGCGGCAGATCCCGAAGCGAGGATAGATTCACCTTTCCCTGCTAAACCTGCCGGTGTGGGGCTCTTACAGCCCACACCACAACAACCAAAAGCCGCAGCCACGTAACCGCAAGTAGGGCCCATAGGTCACAGGAGGCAAGAGGCTGGAGTGGCCTGGCCCGGGGAACAAGCACACGGCAAAACAAGAAGGGGAGAGAGGCTTGGAGCATCTTCCCTGGGTGACCCCCATAGGGACTCAAAGTCGGGGTCACCCCAAACCACCAAGGGCTAAGGAAGGCGAGTTTGTAGTCACCCTCATACAGTCAGCCGGAAGGATACCTGGTTCCCACCTGGTTCATCCCAGCTACGCCCGGGTTACTCACCCTGCCACCTGAAGTGAGTAAAAACCCTGAAAGACACTCTGCCTGCGTGTGGTCATTCTGCGACTTGTGGTACTACAGCTTTACAAAGGGCCCTGGGGCTTGCCTCACTCTCAGGAGGCCACTACACCCGACTGCACCCACCATCGGCCCCAGGTGCCTCCTAATCTGCAGTGGCGGTCCCCTCTGACCGCAAATCTGAGAGTGGCGTCACGATCAAAACAAGAAGATTTCCTACCAGTGACGGAGATCCAGCAACGTGGAGTCCCTGAAGGTAACGCACCGACACCGACACACCACCTGTGGGGCTTCACATTACTATTGTATGGGGACAGGGAAAGGGGACATTACTATAGTATGGAGACAGGGAAAGGGGACATTACTATTGTATGGGGACAGGGAAAGGGGACATTACTATAGTATGGAGACAGGGAAAGGGGACATTACTATAGTATGGAGACAGGGAAAGGGGACATTACTATAGTATGGGGACAGGGAAAGGGGACATTACTATAGTATGGAGACAGGGAAAGGGGACATTACTATTGTATGGGGACAGGGAAAGGGGATATTACTATAGTATGGGGACAGGGAAAAGGGACATTACTATAGTATGGGGACAGGGAAAAGGGACATTACTATAGTATGGGGACAGGGAAAGGGGATATTACTATAGTATGGGGACAGGGAAAGGGGACATTACTATAGTATGGGGACAGGGAAAAGGGACATTACTATAGTATGGGGACAGGGAAAGGGGACATTACTATAGTATGGGGACAGGGAAAGGGGACATTACTGTAGTATGGGCACAGGGAAAGGGGACATTACTATAGTATGGAGACAGGGAAAGGGGACATTACTATTGTATGGGGACAGGGAAAGGGGATATTACTATAGTATGGGGACAGGGAAAAGGGACATTACTATAGTATGGAGACAGGGAAAGGGGACATTACTATAGTATGGGGACAGGGAAAGGGGACATTACTATAGTATGGAGACAGGGAAAGGGGACATTACTATTGTATGGGGACAGGGAAAGGGGATATTACTATAGTATGGGGACAGGGAAAAGGGACATTACTATAGTATGGGGACAGGGAAAAGGGACATTACTATAGTATGGGGACAGGGAAAGGGGATATTACTATAGTATGGGGACAGGGAAAGGGGACATTACTATAGTATGGGGACAGGGAAAAGGGACATTACTATAGTATGGGGACAGGGAAAGGGGATATTACTATAGTATGGGGACAGGGAAAGGGGACATTACTGTAGTATGGGCACAGGGAAAGGGGACATTACTATAGTATGGGGACAGGGAAAGGGGACATTACTATAGTATGGGGACAGGGAAAGGGGACAATACTATAGTATGGGGACAGGGAAAGGGTACATTATTATATTATATGTGCGGTGGATGTGAGGATCACTGCTGTGTACTACCAATGATTGGAAATACAGAGCAATGATATCTCATCTGTGACAGAACAATCACATCACATCCACCGCACATATAGTGATTTGCCCATCTTTGCTGGGGCGATGAGAGGTCAGTGCCAGGGCAGAATACTGACAGCCAATGAGTGGGCAGAGGGCGGGGCTGGACAGTGAGTCGGGCGGTGCCAGCTCTGACTGAAGTTTGGCACAGGAAAATGCCATGTTTGGTTGCGCTGCAGGTAAACAAAGAGCTGCAGAGAATAAAGGGATAATTCACGAGGAACAAAAGTTAGAAAACAAAAAAAAAATAATGTAGGGGTATTTTATATGACAATACAGCACGGATTAGCTTAAAAATTTTTTTGGGAGTTTATGTCGGACAACTCCTTTAAATGACTTTATATGCCAACATGGTTTATTTACTCGGCACATTATTTCATAAGCTTTTGCAGCAGCTGCCTGCCACTAAGTATGACTTTTTAACTCACATTCTAATGGTATTCTTGTATTGATATATTATAATATCTGGACATGAATATGGAGGATGCCGTCCGTAGAACAGATGATACATTGCGTCTTCTGGCTCACATCCCAGAGTGGTCATATAAAGTCACTGGTGATGGCCGCTCATGCCGTTCTTATAAACATTTAGCTTATGATCCGCCACTGTTTACAGAAGCCATGAACTTCTCTACAGATGGGCAGGATTCGGGCCGAGAAGACTTGTCATCCTTTTGTCTGTCTCCTGTTTAATTTATATCAAATGCCAAGAATGGATAAAAGAAAACACCAGTGGCTTATACAGCACAAACACAAGGAGCAGCCATCATAATGAGAAGCTTCACAGACTGCGACATTTACACAGTCTGACAGACAGCGGAAGCTCAAACAAATGACATCACTTATCAAATGTAACAGTATTTAAAGCGCTCAAAGCCCCAGTGCTGACTCATGCAATATGCGGGGTATTTCCATTAGTAGCCTAAAATAAAACGTCTATAGCAGCCGGTATTAGAGCAGCTCTATTCTTGTACGTAGGGATAGTAAGATATAACTACGATAATACTGCCCCTATGTACAACAATATAACTACTATAATACTGCCCCTATGTACAAGAATATAACTACTATAATACTGCTTCTATGTACAAGAAAATAACTACTATAATACCGCCCCTATGTACAAGAATATAACTACTATAATACCGCCCCTATGTACAAGAATATAACTACTATAATACTGCCACTATGTACAAAAAAATAACTACTATAATACGTCTGCCTATGTACAAGAATATAACTACTATAATACTACCCCTGTGTACAAGAATATAACTACTACTAGAAGGTGGCCCGATTCTACGCATCGGGTATTCTAGAATTTACGTATTGTGTAGTTCATGTATGATTTTTGTTATATATATATATAGATGTTGTTGTGTGTAGTTACCAAGTGTTTGTGTAGGGGCTGTACATGTTCTGGGTGTTGTCTGGGTGTGACGGGGGGTGAGAGCGGTGTTGTATGTGTGTTGCGTTGTTTGTGGAGCGCTGTGTGTCTGTAGCGTTGTGTGTGTGTTGCGCGGTTTGTGTGTGTGTGGTGTGTTTTGGGGGGAGGTATGTTTTGTGCAATGTGTGTGTTGTGCGGTATGTGCGTATATTTGTGTGTGCAGCGTTGTCTGTGTGTGTGGGTGTCTGTGTAGGGCAGTTGTTTGTGGTTCCCAGTGTGTGTGTGTGGTGTGTTGTGCAGTGCGCGCGCGTGTGTGTGTGTGTGTTGGGGGGAGGTGTGCACTCCCCATCGTGCTCCATCCCCCATGCAGCGCACTCCCCATCGTGCTCCATCCCCTATGCTGCGCACTCCCCATCGTGCTCCATCCCCTATGCTGCGCACCCCCCATTGTGCTCCATCTCCCATGCTGCGCACTCCCAAACGTGCTCCATCCGCCATGCTGCGCACTCCCAAACGTGCTCCATCCGCCATGCTGCGCATTCCCAAACGTGCTCCATCCGTCATACTCCGCACTCCCCATCGTGCTCCATCCCCCATGCAGCACACTCCCCATCGTGCTCCATCCCCTATGCTGCGCACCCCCCATCGTGCTCCATCTCCCATGCTGCGCACTCCCAAACGTGCTCCATCCGCCATGCTGCGCACTCCCAAACGTGGTCCATCCGCCATGCTGCGCACTCCCAAACGTGCTCCATCCGCCATACTCCGCACTCCCCATCGTGCTGCATCCCCCATGCTGCGCACTCCCAAACGTGCTCCATCCGCCATGCTGCGCACTCCCAAACGTGCTCCATCCGCCATGCTGCGCACTCCCAAACGTGCTCCATCCGCCGTGCTGCGCACTCCCAAACGTGGTCCATCCGCCATGCTGCGCACTCCCAAACGTGCTCCATCCGCCATGCTGCGCACTCCCAAACGTGCTCCATCCGCCATGCTGCGCACTCCCAAACATGCTCCATCCGCCATGCTGCGCACTCCCAAACGTGCTCCATCCGCCATGCTGCGCACTCCCAAACGTGGTCCATCCGCCATGCTGCGCACTCCCAAACGTGCTCCATGCGCCATGCTGCGCACTCCCAAACGTGCTCCATCCCCCATGCTGCGCACCCCCCATCGTGCTCCATCCCCCATGCTGCGCACCCCCCATCGTGCTCCATCCCCCATGCTGCACCAGCATCAGCCTCTCTACCCGCAGCATCAGCCTCTCTGCCCGCAGCATCAGCCTCTCTCCTCCCAGCATCAGCCTCTCTCATCCCAGCATCAGCCTCTCTCATCCCAGCATCAGCCTCTCTGTCCCCAGCATCAGCCTCTCTGTCAACAGCATCAGCCTCTCTCATCCCAGCATCAGCCTCTCTCATCCCAGCATCAGCCTCTCTCATCCCAGCATCAGCCTCTCTCCTCCCAGCATCAGCCTCTCTCCTCCCAGCATCAGCCTCTCTGTCCCCAGCATCAGCCTCTCTCCTCCCAGCATCAGCCTCTCTGTCCCCAGCATCAGCCTCTCTTCTCCCAGCATCAGCCTCTCTGTCCCCAGCATCAGCCTCTCTCATCCCAGCATCAGCCTCTCTCATCCCAGCATCAGCCTCTCTCCTCCCAGCATCAGCCTTTTCTGTCCCCAGCTGATGCCTTTTCGGTCCCCAGCATCAGCCTCTCTCCTCCCAGCCTACCCCAGCCTCAGCCTCCCCCAGCATCAGCCTCTCTTCTCTCAGCCTCCCCATCCCAGCCTTCCCCAGGATCAGCCTCTCTCCTCCCAGCCTCCTCCAGCACACCGTGCTCCTCTGCCGACACTCACAGATCCGATCGCATACACTCACACACACCCACACACACCCGATCGCATACACTCACACACACCCGATCGCATACACTCACACACACCCAATCGCATACACTCACACACACCCGATCGCATACACTCACACACACCCGATCGCATACACTCACACACACCCGATCGCATACACTCACGCACACACACATTGACGATATTGCACATACGCGCTCATACTCACAACATCCGGAGATACCACATGCTTCTGGCCATGTGATCCTCCGGCAGGTCCTGGAAGCTCACAGCACAATATCGCCGCCGAGAAGCAAGCGATATCCCAGGATGTTGTGAGTATGTGGATGTGATGTGTGTGTGAGAGTGAGTGTGATCTGATGTGTGTGTGTGTGTGCTGTTATGTGTGTGCGTGTGTGTATTTTCCGCCGCTGCAGGACCTTGATGCGCTGGTAACTATGCTACCATGGTTACCAGCGCATCTCGTCCCCCGCTCGCACGGGAGCCCACACCAGCATACGCCGGCCAGCCCCAGCAATGCGAGGGTATGTGTCGGCTGATTTGGCGGCGTACGCTGATGTGGGCTCCCAGGGGTACAGTACTCACCTGGTAGTCGTGGCTCCGTGACCGTGTCGGTTCGGGGAATGCGGGGGAAGGGGGGGGCGTGGCCAGAGCTAGCGTTCATTGCGTGAGGGGGGCGGGGCGGGGCCGAGTTGCCAATGCCTGCAGGGTGCCGGGGCGAGAGGCCAATCTGTGGGGGGGCGGAGCCTGGGCGAGCGGCCGGCCAATCCGTGTGGGGGCGCAGCCTGGGCGAGCGGCCAATCCGTGCGGGGGGGCGGGGCCATGGCGAGCCCAGCGGCCAATCAGCTTTGTGTCACCGTAAGGACACAATTTTGGAGCAAGACAGACAGACAGACAGACAGACAGAATAAGGCAATTATATATATAGATAATACTATCCTATATGTACAATAATGTAACTACTATAATACTGTCTCCTATGTACAAGAATATAATTCCTATAATACTGCCCCTAAGTACAAGAATATAACTATTATAATACTGCTCCTATGTACAAGACTATAACTACTATAATACTGCCCTTATGTACAAGAATATAACTACTATAATACTGCCCCTAAGTAGAAGATTATAACTACTTTAATACTGCTCCTATGTACAAGTTTATAACTACTATAATACTATTCCTATGTACAAGAATATAACTACTATAATACTACCTATATGACAGTAGTTATATTCTTGTACATTCGGGGTAGTATTATAGTAGAGAAGGAGGAGGTGTCCAGCACTCGAGTGCTGGATAAGTCTTCCTTCTCTGCATATCCACGATGCTGTGTTGAGTCTGTACACAGGTCTACAGATGAGCTGTCAAACCCCCTCCTTCCTGGTAGTATTATAGCAGTAATATTCTTGTACATAGAGAGCAGTATTATAGTAGTTATATTCTTGTTGTAGTAGTTATATTCCTGTACATAGGAGAGCAGTATTATAGTAGTTATATTCCTGACATAGGGGCAGTATTATATTAGTTATATTCTTGCACATAGGGGCAGTATTTTAGTAGTTATATTCTTGTACATAGAGGGAAATATTATAGTAGTTGCATTCCTGATATAGGGGTAGTATTATATTAGTTATATTCTTGCACATAGGGGCAGTATTTTAGTAGTTATATTCTTGTACATAGAGGGAAATATTATAGTAGTTGTATTCCTGATATAGGGGTAGTATTATAGTACTATGTTTCCACAAAACTAAGACAGGCTCTTATATTATTTTTGGCTCCTAAAGATGCACTAGGGCTTATTTTCAGGGAATGTCTTATATTTTGTATTGGTGTCAGTGATTGAGTTTCCCATTAATGGAAAATGAATATTTACTCCCTAACCCCGTGCACCCCTCTGTGCCGTCATCAGTGATTGGAACGTGAGTTAATGGAAATGAATGTTCATTCCCTTCCCCGACCCCTCTGTGGCGGCATAAGTGAATCAGTCAGGCTTACTATTGCCTGAGGATGCGTTGCAATCTTCTGGCTGGTCGGCGGCTCTCCTGACCCGAGCCTGTCAGTGTGTATTTCTTTGCATCTGTCATGCTCAGTTGAGGAGAGCACATGGCCAGTCCTATTGCAATGAGATCCTCGGGCAATAATACGGCAGTCTGACTGAATGACTGATGCAGGCATAGATAGAGGGGTGGGTGGGAGAAGGGATGAAGACTCATTTGCAATCACTAACGATGGTGTAGAGGAGTGGGAGGGGTGATTACTTATTAATTTTCCATTTACTAGCCGGCATGTGACTATAAACCACTGGAACTTACAGTAACACAACGGGGCAAGATATGCCAATAAAAGTTACATATCCTGAAAGGGCTGCCTAAGCCCTATTTCAGGACACTATTAGGGTTTTTTTGCACACTACGACATCGCAGGTGCGATGTCGGTGGGGTCAAATCGAAAGTGACGCACATCCGGCGTCGCTGTCGATATCGCAGTATGTGAATCCTTTTACATACGATTAACGAGCGCAAAAGCGTCGTTATCGTATGATCGATGTAGGGTCCGACATTTCCATAATTTAGCAGCAGCGACGGTACGATGTTTTCCTCGTTCCAGCAGGCAGCACACATCGCTATGTATGAAGCTGCAGGAGCGAGGAACATCACCTTACCTGCGTCCACCGGCTATGTGGAAGGAAGGAGGTGGGCGGGATGTTTACGTCCCGCTCATCTCCGCCCCTCCGCTCCTATTGGCCACCTTCTGTGTGACGTCGCTGTGACGCCGCACGACCCGCCCCCTTAGGAAGGAGGCGGGTCGCGGCCAGACCGACATCGCAGGGCAGGTGAGTGCGTGTGAAGCTGCTGCAGCGATAATGCTCTCTACGGCAGCAATCACAAGATATCGCTGCTGCGTCGGGGGCAGGGACTATCGCGCTCGGCATCGCAGCATCGCACCTGCGATGTCATAGTGTGCAAAGTACCCCTTAGAGTATGGTACACAACCTGGGCTTATTTTTGGAGTAGGAATTATATTATATTCATTCTCCAAAAAAGCTGAAAAAGCCTGCTAGGGCTCAGTTTTGGGGTAGGTCTTATTTTTGGGGAACACCTGTTATCATCTTGTACTTGAGGCATAGAGTTCTAGTAATTATAGTCCCATTTACATGGCAGTTTTATAGTTAACATATTGTGGAACTTTTGATAATTTTTGGGGTTGTGTAACATTGAACTATATCTAGCTGGATACAGGTCAAGTATATGTTAGAGCTAAAGTCTTTTAAATCTGAATAGTTAATGTAAGTGCATTGTTTCCTCTGCACCCTATGAAGTCTCTCCTCTGCCTTTCTCTATTTAAAGCTGATAAATCATTCAGTAATTCTGTAAAATTCCTAAAATATTCATGTGTGTTTTCGGCCATCTTGCTGTGCAGACGGCTTTTACTGATCTGTACCCGTTTCTGATCTGACTGGTATAGCGGGCAGGCTCTAGCTTTAGCTGTCAGACTTATAATCACAGTGACCAGATATGAAACTTTTCAGTAGTGAATCACAGAGTAGCCTATAATATATTAACCACTGTAGTCAGATTGTATTATTACTACCTCTATGTATGTCCTACACTGAAGGGCACACAACTTTTAGTTCACATATCCCATATCTTTAAATACTCAAAGAGCCAAATATATCTAAAGGGAGTTGACTTTGGTACATTGTTATTTAGAGTCCAGACAATGACACTGACACTTGGGTTACAGGACAAAGACACTGACACTTGGGTTACCAGGCAATGGCACTGACACTTGGGTTACAGGACAAAAACACTGACGCTTGGGTTACCAGACAATGACACTGACACTTGGGTTACAGGACAATGACACTGACACTTGGGTTACCAGGCAATGACACTGACACTTGGGTTACAGGACAATGACACTGACACTTGGGTTATCAGGCAATGACACTGACACTTGGGTTACAGGACAAAGACACTGACACTTGGGTTACCAGACAATGACACTGACACATGGGTTACCAGGCAAAGACACTGACACTTGGGTTACAGGACAAAGACACTGACACTTGGGTTACCAGGCAAAGACACTGACACTTGGGTTACCAGGCAAAGACACTGACACATGGGTTACCAGTCAATGACACTGACACTTGGGTTACAGGACAAAGACACTGACACTTGGGTTACCAGGCAATGACACTGACACTTGGGTTACCAGGCAAATACACTGACACATGGGTTACCAGGCAAAGACACTGACACTTGGGTTACAGGACAAAGACACTGACACTTGGGTTACCAGGCAAATACACTGACACATGGGTTACCAGGCAAAGACACTGATGCTTGGGTTACAGGACAAAGACACTGACACTTGGGTTACCAGGCAAATACACTGACACATGGGTTACAAGGCAAAGACACTGACACTTGGGTTACCAGGCAAATACACTGACACATGGGTTACCAGCCAATGACACTGACACATGGGTTACCAGGCAAAGACACTGACACTTGGGTTACCAGGCAAATACACTGACACATGGGTTACCAGGCAAAGACACTGACACATGGGTTACCAGGCAAAGACACTGACACTTGGGTTACCAGGCAAAGACACTGACACATGGGTTACCAGGCAAAGACACTGACACATGGGTTACCAGGCAAATACACTGATGCTTGGGTTACAGGACAAAGACACTGACACTTGGGTTACCAGGCAAATACACTGACACATGGGTTACAAGGCAAAGACACTGACACTTGGGTTACCAGGCAAATACACTGACACATGGGTTACCAGGCAAAGACACTGACACTTGGGTTACAGGACAAAGACACTGACACTTGGGTTACCAGGCAAACACACTGACACATGGGTTACCAGGCAAAGACACTGACACATGGGTTACCAGGCAAAGACACTGACACATGGGTTACCAGGCAAAGACACTGACACATGGGTTACCAGGCAAAGACACTGACACATGGGTTACCAGGCAAATACACTGACACATGGGTTACCAGGCAAAGACACTGACACTTGGGTTACCAGGCAAAGACACTGACACATGGGTTACCAGGCAAAGACACTGACACTTGGGTTACCAGGCAAATACACTGACACATGGGTTACCAGGCAAAGACACTGATGCTTGGGTTACAGGACAAAGACACTGACACTTGGGTTACCAGGCAAATACACTGACACATGGGTTACAAGGCAAAGACACTGACACTTGGGTTACCAGGCAAATACACTGACACATGGGTTACCAGCCAATGACACTGACACATGGGTTACCAGGCAAAGACACTGACACTTGGGTTACCAGGCAAATACACTGACACATGGGTTACCAGGCAAAGACACTGACACATGGGTTACCAGGCAAAGACACTGACACATGGGTTACCAGGCAAAGACACTGACACATGGGTTACCAGGCAAAGACACTGACACATGGGTTACCAGGCAAATACACTGACACATGGGTTACCAGGCAAAGACACTGACACTTGGGTTACCAGGCAAAGACACTGACACATGGGTTACCAGGCAAAGACACTGACAC
Source organism: Anomaloglossus baeobatrachus (assembly GCF_048569485.1). Lineage (NCBI taxonomy): Eukaryota > Metazoa > Chordata > Amphibia > Anura > Aromobatidae > Anomaloglossus > Anomaloglossus baeobatrachus. The sequence goes on along the minus strand of NC_134357.1, from coordinate 440,718,892 downwards.
ATGGGTTACCAGGCAAAGACACTGACACATGGGTTACCAGGCAAATACACTGACACATGGGTTACCAGGCAAAGACACTGACACATGGGTTACCAGGCAAATACACTGACACATGGGTTACCAGGCAAAGACACTGACACTTGGGTTACCAGGCAAATACACTGACACATGGGTTACCAGGCAAAGACACTGACGCTTGGGTTACAGGACAAAGACACTGACACTTGGGTTACCAGGCAAATACACTGACACATGAGTTACAAGGCAAAGACACTGACACTTGGGTTACCAGGCAATCACATTGATGCTTGGGTTATAGGACAATTACACATTTACACTTGGGGTACAGGACCATGACACTGACAGCTGGGATACAGGACAATGACACATGATTGGTGGACAAGACAATAACAATGATACTTAAGGTTCATCACAATGACACACTGACGCTTGTGGTACAGGATTATGACACTTGGGGTATTTGGGGTCAGTGTCATGACAATGACACTGACATTTTGGACACGGAACAATGACACAGTGACACCTTAGTTACACATGACAGTGACAGACTAATACATGGGTGTCACGGGTGTGACACATGTGACATATAGTCATGTGGTTTCTGGCCATAGACAATCACAGGGCATGGCGGCGCAGAATGCTCCCTGACTTTACATTATTCCTGCTGTCAGTATTCATTGGTAAAGGTAGCTATCCTGCTGGATGCATCTCTCTCCCTTTTGGACCCAGCAGGAGCTCGAGTTCCACCCAGCTGTTGATTATCAGTATTCTCTTGGTGTTTAAACTCCCTTTCCTTCCTTTGAACTGTGCTGGTGATATTTTGCATTCCTTCAAGCCGAGTTTGCAAGCAGATGGCTTGTACTCCTCTATGGTTTTGTTGCTGAAAGCTCTGCTCAACTTCTAACTGAGTCATCTAATGATAACCAACTAGCTGATTGACTGTGAAAAGGTGGGGTAGAGGGGAGAGTGTCTGGGACACGAGCCCCGATATGGAACATCACCTTCTGTTTGGGGTGGAGGCAAGTGGGCTCCAATTCAGAGGTGGCTCTGCTGCAGAATCTCTTTTCTAGCAACTATAGTGTCCTCCCATAGTGTACAATTTTGAGCACCTGTGCATATATAGAAGTAAAATACCTTGGTGACGCCGTCCACATTGATCCTTTCGTAGCTGTTCGTGGTCACGTTCCAACCCAAACCTGTGACTATAGAACTTTTTGGAAGTTGTAAAGACTCAAGAGAAATGTTTTATTTTTGCGTTACCTGATATTTGATTTGACTGGAGCCATTCGATAAATTAAGAAGTAAATTGGAACAATTTGTTACATTGGCAGACAGGCTCCCCTCCATCAGTAATCCGCTCAGTTGGAGCAGACTTTTGTGGAATTGGTAAAAGAAACGTCATTTGTAGTTATTGAAGAGAACAAAGCTGAGGTCTGGTGTGCGGTGCAGAATTAATAAGCACCACTCCGGGACTCTTCCCGGCAGATGACAAATGTCTTTGTGTTTTGTTTGTTTATAGAAATTTCTTCTAGTTTAGATAAAAATAATTTTGGTTCATTGTTTCAGGGAAGATAATTCCAGACTGCGGCTGTTTATCTTTCCCCTTGCTTTCAAAGGAAGACAAAATTATTGAATTTATTTAATACTGCCCTCGAGATCTCGACTCGGCTTGAAATTACAATTTTCTATTTATGAATGAGAGTTTTAATTATTTTTGTGTTTGACTTTCCCGAATTTCTGCAGGATCATTACCCCACTGCGCTTGTATTTTATGCTATACGCTCCGTATAGATTAGGGTTATAGGGTGATAAACAATTGCAACTATTTTTCCAAAGCATCTAAAAAAATGAATCAATTTTGTAAATGGTCTTGATTAAAAATCTCCCATAGATTTGTGTATACCATTCATGTGCGTAAAGACCACATACAAATCCCATCTAGTCTGATTCTGCAGTCACACGTTACTCCACCTCATATTCTACTGAGCCAATTCAGTAAAATCTACCCAATTTGAAGCACAAGTCTACTTGATTTTGGTAACTAGATTGGAGAGGATGGATAAAACCCTATACAGGTTCTGTACCATTGGGGTGGGCAGTCAACACAGACTATATTTGTATCCTACTGTCATAATAAAAAACATCACTGGTGTAAGATTAATCAAATTAAATAAGAACAGCAATTCCCTTAAAGAGAATAGGTCAGCAGGTTTTTGCTATGTAATCTGAGGGTACCATGAGGTAGGAACAGAGACACTGATTTCAGTAATGTGTCACTTATTAGGCTGTGTGTGTACAATGAGTGTTTTATCAACAGGAGATTATCACTGCTAGAATAGGTGACTTCATGCATCCTGGTTCAACCCCGCCCCCAGCACTGATGAGCAGCTTACTGTCAATATAAAATGTACACAGAGAGGTGCTAATCAAGGATGTGGGCGGGGTTAGCTTTCTGAGCTCTGCTGCATTGAAAATCTAAAAACTCTGATTGTGTCACAATTGCTGCACCCAGTATTCTAAGTCATACATCATTGGAATCATAATCTGTATTCATACTTTATACTGTACTCATATGAGATAGCAAAAACCTGCTGACATATTCTCTTTAATGGATTTGGGGCATCTTGAGCAGCTCATGTGTCTCAAACCAAAATTTACATCGTACATAATTTCCACCAATATCTGATGTGAATAATAGTATTCAATCAGGTATTAGGGGCACTTTGCACACTACGACATCGCAGGTTCGATGTCGGTGGGGTCAAATCGAAAGTGACGCACTTCCGGCGTCGCTCTCGACATCATAGTGTGTAAATCGTTTTAACTACGATTACCGACGCGCAAAAGCGTCGGTATCGTATGATCGGTGTAGTGTCGGTCATTTTCATTATTTTGGCTGCAGCGACAGGTGCGATGTTGTTCCTCGTTCCAGCAGGCAGCACACATCGCTGTGTATGAAGTCGCAGGTGCGAGGAACATCTCCTACCTGCGTCCCGCCTGCAATGCAGATGGAAAGAGGTGGGCGGGATGTTTACATCCCGCTCATCTCCGCCCCTCCGCTTCTATTGTCCGCCTGCCGTGTGACGTCGCTGTGACGCCACACGACCCGCCCTCTTAGGAAGGAGGCGGGTCGCCGGCAAGAGTGACGTTGCAGGGCAGGTGAGTGCATGTGAAGCTGCCGTAGCGATAATATTTACTACGGCTGCTATCACAAGATATCACTGCTGCGACGGGGGCGGGGACTATCGCGCTCGACATCGCAGCATCGGCTTGCGATGTCATAGTGTGCAAAGGGCCCCTAAGTGGATTTATTCCTCCTTTGATGCCCCACTTACTGTTATAAAAGTATTTAGCATAACAGAAAGAGGGGAAAAAATTACTAATATCTACTCGGGATTTGGCTGCATTCTTCACAAGTAAGTATTAGCTGCGCCAAGGCTTCAGATTGTTTGTCTTGGTATGACATTTCACTATTTGGTGTATAATTCAATATGGTCACTTTTTCCTAATGCATTCAATGCAGAGGTGGTCGATTTGTAAAGGTCTATGGATGTCCCTTAGCCTTATTTAGAGAGATCAATTTTCTACCACATCACTCCATTGAATTCAATGGAAAACATTTTTAGTGATGTTCACTTTGGCAAAATGTAGTCCTGTCTTTACAGCAAGAATACATTTATAAAATGTTGATAATAGATGAAAAGTGGATATTAAACACTTTGGTTAAAAGAAGATAAAGTACATACGCAGGACTCGAACACCATGCTTGAGGGACTGTATGCGGCTGGGTTCCATGGACATGCTGAGGACGGTCTGCTGGCCACCGATGGTGCACACTTGGTTCTCCTGGTGCGCCTGCTTTACCATTATGATAAGCTGGTTGGCTATGATGGTGTTGAGTACAGAGATAACAACCATTGGAAACACGAAGGACAGGAAGGCGTTAACCTGGAAATAAGCAGACAAAGACCAGTAAGGTTACAGGACGTTCAGAAAGAGAATTTGGGCAATCATATGGGGTCTCATGAATCTCATATCAGTTATTTTAGCACTACATATTGGTATTGAACCTTGTGTGGCACTACTACTTAGACATTGCTCAGTATAGTTTGCTTAAGGGCTCCACCACACATCCGTGAAACACGTGCGTGTTTGGTCCGTTTCCGTGTATACTGGAGACACGGCCAAACGTGCACCAATGTTACTATATCTCAGCGGTTACAATTGCGTTTTTGGTTATGTCCGTGAGTCCGTCTCCGTGATGCGTTTTGTGGGCCGTGTCAAACGCCAGCATGTCCGTTTTATTCACGCAACACGCAGCACGGACCCAATGAAAGTCAATGGGTCTGTGCGCACGTCCGAGTGACACGGACGCATCTCTGTTTGTTCCCTGTATGTTTTGTGTTTTTTTCATGTGATGTCAGTCTTTTTTCTTTTTATGTTTCGTTCTCTCCCTCAGTCCGTCAGTCGGTCTCTATGTCTGTCTGTCCCTCTAGCTGTCTGGCGGTCAGTTCCCCCCTCTCTCATACTTACCATTCCCCGATCTCCGGTGCGGCGCTGCACGGCTGTTATAAAAACTCCGGCGGCTTTTCCTCTTTTGAAAAAGCCGGCCGCCCATTAATCAATCTCGTATTCCCTGCTTTCCCCGCCCACCGGCGGCTGTGATTGGTTGCAGTGAGACACGCCCACCACGCTGAGTGACAGGTGTCACACTGCACCCAATCACAGCAGCCGGTGGGCGTGTCTATACTGTGCATTAAAATAAATAAATAAATAATTAAAAAAACCGGCGTGCGGTCCCCCCCCATTTTAATACCAGCCAGATAAAGCCATACGGCTGAAGGCTGGTATTCTCAGGATGGGGAGCCCCACGTTATGGGGGGCCCCCCACCCTAACAATATCAGTCAGCAGCCGCCCAGAATTGCCGCATACATTAGATGCGACAGTTCTGGGGCTGTACACGGCTCTTCCCGATTTACCCTGGTGCGTTGGCAAATCGGGGTAATAAGGAGTTATTGGCAGCCCATAGCTGCCAATAAATCCTAGATTAATCATGTCAGGCGTCTATGAGACACCCTCCATGATTAATCTGTAAGTTACAGTAAAAAAACACACACACACCTGAACAATCCTTTATTAGAAATAAAAAACACAAACAAATTCCCTCATTACCAATTTATTAACCCCCGCAAACCCTCCATGTCCGGCGTACTCCACAGTCCTCCAGCGTCGCGTGCAGCTCTGCTGCATGGAGGTGACAGGAGCTGCAGAAGACACCGCCGCTCCGGTCACCTCCATGCAGCTAATGAGATGAGTAGCGCGATCAGCTGCTGTCACTGAGGTTACCCGCGGCCACCGCTGGATCCAGCGGTGGCCGCGAGTTACCTGACTGACAGCAGCTGATCGCGCTACTCATCTCAGTGAGTATGAGAGAGGGGGGGACACTTCAGTCACTCGGGGGATTAGTGGTCACCGGTGAATCCTTCACAGGTGACCGCTAATCAGTACACAGCACAAAGACAGAGCCGCAGCATGACAATGAACTCGGGTGAAGTTCACCCGAGTTCATTCTCATCCCGCTACTCTGTCTTCCGACATGTAGTAACGACATTTTGCATCACACACGTACATTTCACACGGACAACACATACACATGTCAGTTATTTCACTCACGCACACACGGACATTCCACACGCACATACGGCTAGCATACGGGATACACACGCAGGCCACACATACCATAAAAACGGACCTAAAAAACGGAAAACGGACCCGAAAAACGGCCCGTTTTACACGGACGTGGTTTTCACGGATGTGTGGCGGAGCCCTAAAGTGTAGGAGGGTGTAGCATTATTATTCAAGCAGCTGTATGGCACTGATATTTGGCACCAGGCTGTATGGTAACCTCAGGCTTGTGAGTAACATGAGTACTCTTCTTATAACAGTGCTATAAAATATTACATATGGAGATAGTATTTGCAACTTATAAGGAGGTATTATATGAGCACTATACAGTAGTAATGAGCCTAGTGTGGCACTACTACTTAGGCCCCCTTCACAAGTCTGTGTGTCCTGTACGTGCGGTGTCCGTTTTCATGCATACTCATTAAAATAGGTCTTGATTTTCACCCCTCTGTGTGTATGTGTGAACCACATGTGTCTGTGTGAGCCACACAGAGACATGTCCATTTTTTAGCATCAGCACGAATGACAAGGGTCAGTGTAGACGTCTATGGGTCCTGCAAAAAACACGTATGGCACACATATGACATCCGTGTGACATGGACTAGAATTAAATGCATTCAAGAAATTAAAGATCTGTATGTGCTAAAGATGTGCAAATGTTATAGATGGATGAATGGATGGATGGATAGAGGGATAGAGAGATAGATAGATAGAGGGATAGATAGAGGGATAGATAGAGGGATAGATAGAGGGATAGATAGATGGATAGATAGATGGATAGATAGATGGATAGATAGAGAGATAGAGGGATAGATAGATGGATAGAGGGATAGAGGGATAGATAGATAGATAGATAGAGGGATAGAGAGATAGATAGAAGGATAGATAGATAGATAGATAGATAGATAGATGATAGATAGATAGATAGAGGGATAGATGGATAGAGGGATAGATAGAAGGATAGATAGATAGATAGATAGATAGATAGATAGAGGGATAGATAGATGATAGAGGGTTAGATAGAAGGATAGATAGATAGATAGATAGATGATAGAGGGTTAGATAGAAGGATAGATAGATAGATAGATAGATAGATGATAGAGGGTTAGATAGAAGGATAGATAGATGAATGAATAGATTTTACAGCTATTAACCCAACAAATAAACAATTAAAAGAAAATAATGATGTGGGGTCCCTATCCAGTTTTGATAACGAGCCAATGTAAAGCAGACAACTGAGGGCTTATATTATCAGGCTTGGAAGCTCCATAGTTATTGGGCTGTTCCCAGCCTAAAAATTCCAGCCCGCAGCCACCAGTATCCAGAATTGACGCATCACATTAAATGTACCCAAACAAATAATTAAAAGAAAAAAACTTCATGAGGTCCTAACCATTTCTGCTTGACCTTTGCTTGTCAGCAAAAATGGTTGGAAAGTTTTCTCTTTATTTGTTAATAGCTGTAAAATCTCTCTATGTATCTATTTATCCATCTGTCTGTCTATCTTTGCACATCTTTAACACAAATCAAACACTAATTTCACTGCCATGGGGTTTTTTTTCCGCTATGTGTCACCTGGATACCACACATATACACAAGGATACCACACGGATGACACATATGTATACACGGATGGTCAAAATGAAACATGCCATATGTGCTGGTTTTTTAACAACCGTGTGAAGGGGGCTTTATGCACCGTACTGTATATTTTTTAAGGCATAGGATTGCTTTTCAGGCAACTATATGTTACTGTCATATGTTTCCTAGGCTGTATGGTGACGCTATAATCAGACACTATTTTGCATGGTTATGTGTACAATGTATGGACATATACCATACCAGAATACCCAACATAGGATACTGCACAGGGCTAATTCAGTTTGGTTTGTCAGTCATACCTGCTCACTGCACATTGCACCACAATATATAGGAGCTGAGATAAAATATATACCAAATCTCATTCACTATAATGGTCGGCAGTGACATTATTAAGTGTAATAATCCAGTAGCCGGACAGTGACAGAGATAATAATATAACATTAATATTACGACAAATGGAGATGAATAGTCGATATTTCTGCAGGAGCCATTTAATTAAATGTAAAACTAGTGAGCAATCCATTATAAGACTCAGGTTTATGCCCAGTAGGTTATTAGCAGGCTAGACGTGTGTGCTGCTACTCGAAGGGGCTCCACTTCACTGCTAATTACTGCCAGGTTAATTGGTTTATATAAATGTTAATTAAATATGAGAGAGATTTGGCTCGTGCTTGTCCTTGAAGACAATATAAAGATATCGCTGAGTGGGGGAAGGAGAGCCAGGGGTAAAGTCATAGCAATTACACTCAAAACGAAATAGGTGACCTCAGAAGCGCAGCTCAAAACTCCTGATGAATGATCTAAAAATGTATAAACATATAGGATAAGATTGCCCCTCAGGCCATTACTTTCCTCATGAGGGGAACCTCAGAACCATATATCACAGGGTAATGGGCCACTGTCTGCACAAGGAAACTTGAACAGATGCAAGGCAAAGTTGGGCTTAGATGAGGGCCTTTGGTGAAGCCAAGGGTAAGGTAGACAGAAGGCTCACCGAGACTCACACATCCACATAACTACGTATTTTGCGGATTGTAAGACGCACTTTTTTCCCCCAAAACTGGGAGTAAAATGGGGGTGCGTCTTACAAAACAGATATGGCTTACTGGGGCAGCAGTGGTAGAGAAGCATCATAGAAGGCAGGGTCGGAGGTCTCTGAGAAGCAGTGGAGCAGCTCATGAGGGTCACAAGACGAGCTCAGTGGTGTCGAGGCGGTGGGTGCCATTGATCCTCCGGCAGGCTGACTTGGCAGTGTGTGCATTGAGCTGACTGCGGACTCCATCGAATTGCTCGCGATTAAGTTCAAGAAAATTGCCAAGGAGGTGGTGCGTGCACAGATGGACGCGATGGACTTCAGGAAAATGGCTATTTTCTTGAAGCCCATCCCGTCAACCGCAGATGATTTAATGGAGCCTGCAGTCAGATCAATGGCACCCGCCGCCGCAACACCCCCACAGCCCGCCGCCAGATCAATGGTGCCCCCCGCCGCGACACCCCCACAGCCCGCCGGCAGATGAATGATGCCTGCCGCAGCGACACCACCGAGTCAGCAGTATCGCCATTCCTCCTGAGCCGAAATAACCCTCCTCTGAGTCTGCAGCATTGCCCTGACTCCTGTGATCTTCCTGAGCTGCTCCACCACCGCCGCTCCCTCCTGTTGAGCATTCAGGTTAAGACACACTAGGATTATAGATGGTCCCTCACTTTAACATTAAAAATAATTTTTTCCTATTTTCTGCCTCTAAAATTTGGAGTGCGTCTTATAATCTGATGCGTCTTATAAAACAAAAAATACGGTAAGTTCCTGGTGTCTGGTGTGAAATGGTCTTTATAAAAAATCATCAACTGTTTTGTGAATACAGCTCCATGCAGATCTATGTGTCTCCTAATCACCGGCTACAAACAAACCTTATGTAGTCTGATCCTGCATTAATTACGGTCCATTATAGACAGTCAATTAAAGTAATCCAAACTCATCGATTTTGATTGACCATCTGATGAGTATAGTAGCCTTCAGACTGTCGCTAGACCGATAATATCTGAAGAAATTAAGTATCGAGCAGTTTATATTTAGATGCCTGAACTTTTTTTTCAAGAAGGATAAGTAGAAACAGAGTTTGTCTGGCAGTGGCATTCTTTCCTCTCCTCATTCGAAACACAAACATGCTTGGCCGAGCTAAGAGTTCACAAGTGTGGATGCAGCAGAAGATATGGATGCTTGGCCGACAGTTAGCTCAGATACAGTATATCACAAAAGTGAGTACACCTCTCACATTTTTGTAAATATTTTAATATATCCTTTCTTGGGACAACACTGAAAATATGACACTTTGATACAATGTAAAGTAGTCAGTGTACAGCTTGTATAACAGTGTAAATTTGGTGTCCTCTAAATAACTCAACACACAGGCATTAATGTCTAAAAAATGCTGGCAACAAAAGTGAGTACACCCTTAAGTGAAAATGGCCAAATTGTACTCAAAGTGTGAATATTTTGTGTGGCCACCATTATTGTCAAGCACTGCCTTAACTCTCTAGGGGGAGGAGTTCACTAGAGCTTCACAGGAGCCACTGGATCCTCTTCCATCCTCCAGGATGACATCATGGAGCTGGAATATGTTAAAGACTTTAAACTACTTCACCTGCCATTTGAGAATGCCACATAGATGCTCAATAGGGTTTAGGTGTGGAGACGCTTCGTCAGTTCAGCACCTTTAACCTCAGTTTCTTTACTCAGCAACTGCAGGATGGCATCAAGTGACTTACAAAAGGAATGGCAAATGGCAGTTGAGGTGAAGTGCATGGCAAGAACAGTTCGTAACAGGCTCCAAGAGGCAGGACTCAAGTCATGTAAAGCTAGAAAAAAGCCTTTCATCAATGAGAAGCAAAGGACAGCCAGTCTAAAGTTTGCCAAGACAATAAGGATTGGACCATAGAGGACTGGAGTAAGGTAATCTTCTCTGATGAGTCTAATTTTCAGCTTTGCCCAACACCTGGTCATCTAAGGGTTAGATGGAGACCTGGAGAGGCATACAAGCCCAGTGTTTTGCACCCATTGTGAAATTTGGTGGAGGATCGGTGATGATCTGGCGATGCTTCAGCAAGGTTGGAATTGGGCAGATTAAACTTTGCGATGGACGAATGAATCAAGCCGTATACAAGGTTATCCTGGAAAAACAGTTGCTTTCTTCTGCTCAGGCAATGTTCCCCAACTCTGAGGACTGTTTTTTCCAGCAGGACAATGTGCCATGCCACACAGCTAGGTCAATCAATGTATGGATGAAGGACCACCACATCAAAACCCTGTCATGGCCAGCCCAATCTCAAGACCTGAACCCCATTGAAAACCTCTGGAATGTAATCAAGAGTAAAATGGATAGTTACAAGCCATCAAAGAAGAACTGCTTACATTTTTGCACCAGGAGTGGCATAATGTCACCCAAAAGCAGTGTGAAAGACTGGTGGAATGCATGCCAAGACACATGAAAGCTCTGATTAAAAATCAGGGTTATTCCACAAAATATTGATTTCTGAACTCTTCCTGAGTTAAAACATTAGTATTGTTGTTTCTAAATGATTATGAACTTGTTTTCTTTGCATTATTTGAGGTCTGAAAGCAATGCATTTTTTTGTTATTTTGACCATTTCTCATTTTCAGAAAATAAATACAAAATTTATTGCTTGGAAATTTGGAGACGTGTTGTCAGTAGTTTATAGAATAAAAGAAAAATTTACATTTCACTCAAAAAACATACAGTGCAGACTAAGAGTTTGGACACACCTCATTCAAATAGTTTTCTTTATTTTCATGACTGAAAATTGTAGATTCACATTGAAGGCATCAAAATTATGAATTAACACATGTGGAATGAAATACTTAACAAAAAAGTGTGAAACAACTGAAAATATGTCTTATATTCTAGGTTCTTCAAAGTAGCCACCTTTTGCTTTGATTACTGTTTGCACACTCTTGGCATTCTCTTGATAAGCTTCAAGAGGTAGTCACCAGAAATGGTTTTCACTTCACAGGTGTGCCCTGTCAGGTTTAAAAAGTGGGATTTCTTGCCTTATAAATGGGGTTGGGACCATCAGTTGTCTTGTGCAGAAGTCTAGTGGATACACAGCTGATAGTCCTACTGAATAGACTGTTAGCTGCTTTTTTATTGCCATAATAAAAATTCTAAGTAAAGAAAAACGAGTGGCCATCATTACTTTAAGAAATGAATGTCAGTCAGTCTGAAAAATTGGGAAAACTTTGAAAGTGTCCCCAAGTGCAGTGGCAAAAACCTTCAAACGCTACAAAGAAACTGGCTTACATGAGGAACACCTGAGGAAAAATAGACAAAGAGTCACATCTGCTGCGGAGGGTAAGTTTATCCGAGTCACCAGCCTCAGAAATCGTAGGTTAACAGCAGCTCAGATTAGAGACCAGGTTAATGCCACACAGAGTTCTAGCACCAGACACATCTCTAGAACAACTGTTAAGAGGAGACTTTGGGCAGCAGGCCTTCATGGTAAAATAGCTGCTAGGAAAACACTGCTTAGGACAGGCAACAAGCAGAAAAGACTTGTTTGGGCTAAAGAACACAAGGAATGGACATTAGACCAGTTGAAATCTGTGCTTTATTCTGATGAGTTCAAATTTGAGATCTTTGGATCCAACCACTGTGTCTTTGTGCGATGCAGAAAAGGTGAACGGATGGACTCTACATGCCTGGTTCCCACCGTGAAGCATGGAGGAGGAGGTGTGATGTGTGGGGGTGCTTTGCTGGTGACACTGTTGGGGATTTATTAAAAATTGAAGGCATACTGAACCAGCATGGCTACCACAGTAACTTACAGCGGAATGCTATTCCATCCGGTTTGCGTTTAGTTGGACCATCATTTATTTTTCAACAGGACAATGACCCCAAACACACCTCCAGGCTGTTTAAGGGCTATTTGACTAAGAAGGAGAGTGATGGGGTGCTACGCCAGATGACCTGGCCTCCACAGTCTCCAGACCTTAACCCAATCGAGATGGTTTGGGGTGAGTTGGACCGCAGAGTGAAGGCAAAAGGGCCAACAAGTTCTAAGCATCTCTGGTAACTCCTTCAAGACTGTTGGAAGACCATTTCCGGTGACTACCTCTTGAAGCTCATCAAGAGAATGCCAAGAGTGTGCAAAGCAGTAATCAAAGCAAAAGGTGGCTACTTTGAAGAACCTAGAATATAAGACATATTTTCAGTTGTTTCACACTTTTGTGTTAAGTATTTCATTCCACATGTGTTAATTCATAGTTTTGATGCCTTCAATGTGAATCTACAATTTTCAGAGTCATGAAAATAAAGAAAACTATTTGAATGAGAAGGTGTGTCCAAACATTTGGTCTGTACTGTACCTATAAAGAGAAAAATCAGAAAAACTGAAATGTTTGCAGTGGTTTCTTAATTTTTGCCAGAGCTGTATGTGAAGCACTCGATGGCCGTTCAGGCAGCATAGGTCCAAGTTGCCATAGCTTAGTCTGTGCTAGGGCCATTCTAGACTATGCAGGCACCACTAGGGACTGTGGGGCCAAATCTCTGTATGTAAAAGTCTGTACTTGAACCGGCTGGACGAGTAACAATTTTGCAGTGTTCTGCCTATCTCTCCCGTGTGAGTTGATTACTAGTGATGAGCGAGCATGCTTGTCACTACTCGGTACTCGCACGAGTATCGCTGTACTTGGGCTGCTCGGCGGGGACCGAGTAATCTCGCGATACTCGTGCTGTACTCGTGGTCTTCATTTCTGCATGTGGGCGCTCTTTTGAGAGCCAGCCCTCATGCAGGGATTGGCTGGCAGACCACTGCAATGCCACAGCCCTGTTAGTTGTGGAATTGCAGTGATTGGCCGGCCTGCACAGCGTGACCGAGCCTTTATATCGGCCGGCGCGCTGTGCTCTGCTCACAACTATCCAGACAGTCAGTGCAGGGAGAGTGTCGCTGATTCAGGGAAAGCTTTGCGGCCCTTTATAGTTAGTTCCGGAGCAGGGCTGCAAACAGTGTGACCAGAAGTCCTTCTCAGGACTATTCTAGTTGTATACAGGCAGGCAGGGTATAGCCAGGTCGGAGTACAGTAGCAGAGTCCTTCTCAGGACTATTGTTGCTATATACAGGCAGGGTATAGCCAGGTCGGAATACAGGCTAGTGACCAGAAAAGTCCTTGTCAGGACTATTGTAGCAGTATACAGGCAGGCAGGCAGGGTAGTGGTGACCGTATACCAGCCTTCATCATATCTGGGGCTGGTGTACACAGTGTAAAACAGTCCAGATAGTGTCAGACTTCTCAGTAATTGTCGCTCCTAAAAACCAGTTAGGTTCTTATTGCGTCCGTGCTTGCATTTAAAAACAGCACGTGTGTGGCAGTCGGTGGCAGCGTACAGGTGCGCGTTTTGCACAAACTATTATATAACGCACAAGTCTAGTGTATAATACACGTCAGTCAGCAGTGTCTGATAGTGTCAGACTTCTCAGTAATTGTCGCTCCTAAAAACCAGTTAGGTTCTTATTGCGTCCGTGCTTGCATTTAAAAACAGCACGTGTGTGGCAGTCAGTGGCAGCGTACAGGTGCGCGTTTTGCACAAACTATTATATAACGCACAAGTCTAGTGTATAATACACGTCAGTCAGCAGTGTCTGATAGTGTCAGACTTCTCAGTAATTGTCGCTCCGAAAAACCAGTTAGGTTCTTATTGCGTCTGTGCTTGCATTTAAAAACAGCATGTGTGTGGCAGTCGGTGGCAGCGTCAGGCTCCATATTGTCCCTGGATAGAGACGTGCATGATGGCCTGTAAACATGAAGTGCCCATTGTAAGGAAGTGGGTCTATTGTAGTATAGCCCTTAGGCAGGGCAGCCAAAAATTGGGAGGCTCCACGTTGTCCCTGGATAGAGACGTGCATGAGGGCCTGTAAACCTGAAGTGCCCATTGGAAGGAAGTGGGTCTATTGTAGTATAGCCCTTAGGCAGGGCAGCCAAAAATTGGGAGGCTCCACGTTGTCCCTGGGTAGAGACGTGCATGAGGGCCTGTAAACCTGAAGTGCCCATTGGAAGGAAGTGGGTCTATTGTAGTATAGCCCTTAGGCAGGGCAGCCAAAAATTGGGAGGCTCCACGTTGTCCCTGGGTAGAGACGTGCATGAGGGCCTCAAAACATTGTTCCCATTGCAAAGGAGCGGGTCTCCTGTCGTTGTAATGTCCATTCTGCAAAGAATGGGCGAAAAAATTTACCACTGGGGGTATACCTGAAACAAAGGCCTAAGTATTGCAATTTGTAACGGTCATCATCATGGTGGCGCATGAGGAGAAGGAGGAGCAGTCCAGCGATTATCCAAAGTCCAGAAGTGTGTACCCATGGGTGAGTGGAGGTACATGTCAAACTTTAAATTCCGCTCTCATTTGCTGGTGGTGTGGTGAAGTCTGGCCCAATCCAACCCTTGTTCATCTTGATCAGAGTCAGCCTGTCAGCATTTTCAGTTGACAGGCGGGTGCGTTTATCTGTAATGATTCCACCTGCGGCACTAAAAACACGCTCTGACAAAACGCTAGCAGCAGGGCAGGCCAGGACTTCCAAGGCGTAGAGAGCCAATTCATGCCACGTGTCCAGCTTGGATACCCAATAATTGTAAGGCACAGAGGAATGTCGGAGTACAGTTGTTCGATCTGCAAGGTACTCCTTCAGCATCTGGGCAAACTTAGGATTTCTTGTGGCACTACCCCGCACCTCAGGGGCTGTGGTACGTGAGGGGCTGAGAAAACTGTCCCACATCTTAAAGACTGTTCCCCTACCTCTGGCGGATTGGACTTGTGCCTCTCTTGGCTGTACGCCTCGGTTGTCCACTGATTCATGACCTATGCCGCTAGCGTTTTGTGAGGGGAATGCTTTGCCTACTTCCGTGACTATGGCCTTCTGGAACTGCTGCATTTTGCCTGACCTCTCCGCCTCGGGAATAAGAGACATAAAGTTCTCCTTTTAGCGTGGGTCTAACAGTGTTACCAACCAGTAATGATTGTCGGCCAAGATGTTCTTAACGCGAGGGTCACGAGACAGGCAGCTTACCATAAAGTCAGCCATGTGTGCCAGACTCTTAACAGCCATCACTTCAGTATCCTGACCAACACGATGACTGAACATGCTGCCCTCCTCCTCCTCCTCCTCATCATCTACCCTGTCCTCTGGCCAGCCACGCTGAACCGAGGATATGACTGCATGTCATATCCTCAATTTGGCCAGAGAGTTGCTCCATGTCTTCATCCTCCTCCTCGTCATAGTCCTCCACTGCACGTTGTGATGAGACGAGGCTGGGCTGTGTGTTATCATCACCCACACCCACTACTGTTTTTTGCTCAAACTCATCGCGCTCCGCCTGCAATGCATCATGGTTGTTTTTTGAGCAGAGACCATTTTAGAAGGCAGAGAAGCGGTATGGTGACGCTAATAATGTCGTCATCGCCGCTCACCGTCTTGGTGGAGTCCTCAAAGTTTTGGCGGATGGTGCATAGGTCGGACATCCATCTCCACTCCTCAGGTGTTATGTGTGGAGTTTGACCCATTTCCCGACGGCTTAGGTGATGCAGGTACTCAACAACTGCCCTCTTCTGCTCACATATCCTGACCAACTTGTGCAGAGTTGAATTCCAACGCGTGGGGACATCACACACCAGTCTGTGTGCCGGAAGATGCAAACGGCGTCTTAAGCCGGCAAGGCCGGCTGAAGCAGTAGGTGACTTTCGAAAATGTGCAGACAGGCGGCGAACTTTTACCAGCAGATCAGACAGCTCTGAGTATGACTTTAGAAACCGCTGAACCACGAGGTTGAGCACATGGGCCACGCATGGAACATGTGTCAGCTGGCCTCGCCTCAAAGCCGCCACCAGGTTCCGGCCATTGTCACACACGACCTTTCCTGGCTTTAGGTTCAGAGTTGTGAGCCAGTGATCTGCCTGCTGTTTCAGAGCTGTCCACACCTCTTCTGCATTGTGGGGTTTGTCACCTATGCAGATTAGCTTCAGCACTGCCTGTTGCCGCTTCGCCGAGGCAGTGCTGCAGTGCTTCTGTGTCGCCCTGGACAAGCCAGGGGCCACAGAGCACAACACTTAAACACCCCACACTCCCTGCAGGCATATCATAGTCAAAACAGAAAATCCTTGTTGCCTTCCCCAGGGGCTGTTGTCCACACCAGGGTGTGGAGCCAGGCGGTTGGTCTCCACACACCGAGGAGGAGGGAAAACACAGGCAGTGAGAGTTAAGCTAAGGAAGTGGAAGGAGGAAAGTAGTAGAGAGGAGAAAAGTGACAGCAAAGAGCCTGAAGTTGGTCCGGGTGTGTGGCCCGGACAGGACAGCAAGGTTGGCAGGATGTGGTGACCGTCTGCAGTGGAGGCCGATTGGAGTCTGCCGTAAGGACCGTGGACGGGTGGTGACCCGGCCGTACCGGACCGGTATACAAAGAGAAGCCAGCACCATTGGCAGAGGACTTTCGGATCCCGGCAAGGCTTGGTGTCGCCGTGAATTTGCCAAATCCGTTAGTGAAGGGAACCTCAGGGTTTCCAAACAGCCAAGTCCAGATAGAAGGCAACCGTACAACCATGAAGGGGAGACACAGCCACCGCCAAGGGCAACCGTCTCCCAGGGCCAGCGCCTGTGGGCAAAAGGGGCTCCTCCGGCCCATATCCAGGTCGGGGAGCGGGTTACCGTTGGGAAACCATCACTACCAACACTTAACTTAGGTGCAGGGAGAGACAGTCATCACTAACCTGCAGGGAGGAACAACCGCAGCCGTCCGAGTGACCCGTCCATCCAGCCACTTGTTTAACCGTGAACTGTGTCATCATCATTGGGCTGAGTGAGTACCTCCGTGCCGTGCGGCACAGCGCTGCCCCTGCGACCCTGCACCTCATCAGGCCCCGCAACCCGCCTGTCATCCATGTCTACCCCATCACCAGGCCCTGGGACAACCAACCCCCCTACCCACGGAGGGGAGAAATAACAACAAAGCTGCTCCCTGTCACAGGCTCCCGGGATCCCCGTCCAGAGCAGCGGTGGTGTCCACACAATCACCACAACCGTGGGTGGCGTCACGGACAATATCCCCAAAACCCAAACCACCCCTTTTCACTCACGGGCGAGTAGCGCCGCTCGAGTCCCCGGGATCCGGCCATCGCTCGAGCCAACGAGCAGCAGCAGCCGTAGAGCAGCGTCAGCCGGACCCGAGCAGTGGGAGAGCGCACCGTCCCCTCCTCCGCCCGCGACACTTCCAGCTTGGGACTGGTGTGGAGGGTAAAGTGGATCAGGATGCGCAGGAGGAGGAGGAGGCTGAGGAGCATGACATTCCGGAGCTGTAGAGTGTGTGTGAAACCCTGACTGAGGTAGGGCCTGCAAAACTTGGTGTGTGAAGGACGTGTTCCGTCCCTCGCTCAGACTGGGTCCCAGCTTGCACAATATTAACCCAGTGTGACGTCAACGAGATGTAGCGGCCTTGCCCACATGCACTTGTCCACGTGTCTGTGGTTAGGTGGACTTTGGCTGAAACAGCGTTGTTCAGGGCACGTGTGATGTTTTGTGACACGTGGTTATGCAATGCGGGGACGGCACACCGGGAGAAATAGTGGCGGCTGTGGACCGAGTAACGTGGGACAGCTGCCACCATCAGGTCGCGGAATGCTTCTGTCTCAACCAGCCTAAAAGGCAACATTTCCAGCGCAAGCAGTCGCGAAATGTTAGCATTTAGAACTGTGGCATGTGGGGTGTTGGCAGTGTATTTGCGCCTGCGTTCAAAGGTTTGCTGAATGGATAACTGAACGTTGCGCTGGGACAAGGACGTGCTTGATGATGGTGTTCTTTCTGCGTAGGCAACTGCAGGTGCAGGAGTGGAGGAGGCTTGTTCGCAGGCAGCATGGACAGGGGATTGGCTCGCATGCACAACCAGCGAAGACGTAGCAGTGACATCAGCAAGCACTGCTCCTCGACTCTGTTGTACTTCACACAAAGTCGGGTGCTTGGCTGACATGTGCCTGATCATGCTGGTGGTGGTCAGGCTGCTAGTTTTGGTACCCCTGCTGATGCTGGCATGGCAGGTGTTGCAAATGGCCTTTTTAGAATCATCTGGAGCCAACTTAAAAAACTGCCAGTGTCAGAGTTCCGGGTTTTCCAGTTTTCTTTTGAAAGAGCTTGCCCTTTGTTAACATGGAGTTTTCTGTTCTGTTGCCCTACTTCCTGTCCATCTGTTTAAAAGCCGCCCCTAAAGCTTAGTCCAGTGCCTGAGTATACTGCTTCCTGTGTGCTCCTGCCCTGCTGCTTTTGGTTCCTGATTGTTATTCGGATCCTCTTGGAAAACAACCGACACCGACTCTGGACTTCATCTGGTATCATCTAGCTGTGCCCGGACTCCGTTTGCCGTCTTTGGTCGGCACTTCTGCCCGGTTCCTTCCGTTTAATACCACTCTGGACTCACATCACGTACGGACATTTTTGGACTTACCTATTGCCCTTTTGTGTCCCGGCTGCTGCGCATTTAGGGCTTCTGGGGTGATTGCCAGACAGTCCCTGTATAGGGGTTCGCTCTTGGTGGTCTCCCTGGGGGAGTCCGGTGCGCGGTCCCGGGAATTCCCTTTCGCTCCGTCCCTGGAAGGTATTTCCTGTATTTATGTTCTACTGTGTTTTTGTTCCGTTTATGTACATATTTGCTGGTTGCATATTATAAACGTCTTGCACCAAGAACTCGTCTCTGGTTGTCATTGCCCTAACGCAATCGAAATCCTCAATACATACAATAGTATTACAGCCAGACTCGGGAAGACCTAACATTTGTACAGGCACCTTGTGTCGTGTTGTTCCGGGGAACAGTTGCCTGACGTCTGCCTGGGGCCACCACTCTGCTTCTTACTGCCTGTTGTGATGCTACGCCTCCCTCCCCCTGTGCACTGCTGTCCTCGCTCTGCATATCCTCCTGCCAGGTTGGGTCAGTTACTGGATCATCCACCACGTCGTCTTCCTCTTCCGCACCCTGCTCCTCCTCCTGACTTCCTGACAATTGTGTCTCATCATCGTCCACCCCTTGTTGAGACACGTTGCCAACTTCGTGAGAACGTGGCTGCTCAAATATTTGGGCATCTGTACATACAATCTCGTCATGGCCCACTTCAACAGGAGCTGGCGAGAGGCCAGAATTTGTGAATGGAAACGTGAACGAACAGCTCTTCCGAGTGTCCAAGTGTGGGATCAGTAATGTCCGTGGACGTGTACTCGGCCTGGTGGTAGGAAGGAGGATCAGGTTCTGAAATGTGCGGTGCAGTATCACGGCTACTGACACTTGACCGTGTGGAAGACAGAGTGTTTGTGGTGGTGCCAATCTGACTGGAAGCATTATCCGCTATCCAACTAACAACCTGTTGACACTGGTCTTGGTTCAAGAGCGGTGTACTGCTGCGGTCCCCAAGAATTTGGGACAGGACGTGCGAGCGACTAGATGTGGCCCTTTGTTGTGGCGAAATTAGAGCTTGCACACAACCTCGGTCTCTGCCTGCACCACCATCACGTCCACTTCCTTGTTCGTTGACAACGCCCTTGCGCATTTTGCAATGCTGTGCTGATGTGTATTCACTAGACTTGTGCGTTATATCCAAGTTTTTGCAAAACTCACACAAATGCAGCGGAAAGCTGCCACCAACAGGCACACTCGTGCGGTTTTTAAATGCAAGCACGGAGGCACTAAGAACCTAACAGGTCTCTATCCAGGGACAACGTGGAGCCTCCCAATTTTTGGCTGCCCTGCCTAAGGGCTATACTACAATAGACCCACTTCCTTACAATGGGCACTTCAGGTTTACAGGCCCTCATGCACGTCTCTATCCAGGGACAACGTGGAGCCTCCCAATTTTTGGCTGCCCTGCCTAAGGGCTATACTACAATAGACCCACTTCTTTACAATGGGCACTTCAGGTTTACAGGCCATCATGCACGTCTCTATCCAGGGACAATGTGGAGCCTCCCAATTTTTGGCTGCCCTGCCTAAGGGCTATACTACAATAGACCCACTTCCTTACAATGGGCACTTCAGGTTTACAGGCCATCATGCACGTCTCTATCCAGGGACAATGTGGAGCCTCCCAATTTTTGGCTGCCCTGCCTAAGGGCTATACTACAATAGACCCACTTCCTTACAATGGGCACTTCAGGTTTACAGGCCATCATGCACGTCTCTATCCAGGGACAATGTGGAGCCTCCCAATTTTTGGCTGCCCTGCATAAGGGCTATACTATAATACACCCACTTCCTTACAATGGGCACTTCAGGTTTACAGGCCCTCATGCACGTCTCTATCCAGGGACAACGTGGAGCCTCCCAATTTTTGGCTGCCCTGCCTAAGGGCTATACTACAATAGACCCACTTCCTTACAATGGGCACTTCAGGTTTACAGGCCCTCATGCACGTCTCTATCCAGGGACAACGTGGAGCCTCCCAATTTTTGGCTGCCCTGCCTAAGGGCTATACTACAATAGACCCACTTCCTTACAATGGGCACTTCAGGTTTACAGGCCATCATGCACGTCTCTATCCAGGGACAACGTGGAGCCTCCCAATTTTTGGCTGCCCTGCCTAAGGGCTATACTATAATACACCCACTTCCTTACAATGGGCACTTCAGGTTTACAGGCCCTCATGCACGTCTCTATCCAGGGACAACGTGGAGCCTCCCAATTTTTGGCTGCCCTGCCTAAGGGCTATACTACAATAGACCCACTTCCTTATAATGGGCACTTCAGGTTTACAGGCCCTCATGCACGTCTCTATCCAGGGACAACGTGGAGCCTCCCAATTTTTGGCTGCCCTGCCTAAGGGCTATACTACAATAGACCCACTTCCTTACAATGGGCACTTCAGGTTTACAGGCCATCATGCACGTCTCTATCCAGGGACAATGTGGAGCCTCCCAATTTTTGGCTGCCCTGCCTAAGGGCTATACTATAATACACCCACTTCCTTACAATGGGCACTTCAGGTTTACAGGCCCTCATGCACGTCTCTATCCAGGGACAACGTGGAGCCTCCCAATTTTTGGCTGCCCTGCCTAAGGGCTATACTACAATAGACCCACTTCCTTACAATGGGCACTTCAGGTTTACAGGCCCTCATGCACGTCTCTATCCAGGGACAACGTGGAGCCTCCCAATTTTTGGCTGCCCTGCCTAAGGGCTATACTACAATAGACCCACTTCCTTACAATGGGCACTTCAGGTTTACAGGCCATCATGCACGTCTCTATCCAGGGACAATGTGGAGCCTCCCAATTTTTGGCTGCCCTGCCTAAGGGCTATACTATAATACACCCACTTCCTTACAATGGGCACTTCAGGTTTACAGGCCATGATGCACGTCTCTATCCAGGGACAATGTGGAGCCTCCCAATTTTTGGCTGCCCTGCCTAAGGGCTATACTATAATACACCCACTTCCTGACAATGGACACTTAATGTTTTGAGGCCCTCATGCACGTCTGTATGCAGGGGCATTGGTGAACCTCACAATTTTGGACTGCCCTGGCAAAGGAAAATACTACAAAGACTCACTTCCTCAAAATGGGCACATTAGACTCAAGAGGCCTTCATGTACGTCTCTTCTCAGGGACATCGGAGTGCCACACAATGTTTTCACGTAAAATCTTTCATGTATTAATCTCAAAAAGTAACATACACCAGCTCTATCTCACTATTGGGTATGTGCCCTTAACATTTCCGCCATGAAAAATCATTTTGGGGTCATTTTGGAAGGTTTTCTGGTGAGTCCGTAAAAATGGCGTAAAACGCGGACAAAATTGTTCACAGCTGTGACTTTTCAGTGATAAATGCTTCAAGGGGTCTTCCCCATGCTGTTGCCATGTCATTTGAGCACTCTTCTGAGACTTTTGTGCCATTTTTAGGGTTTCTCCATGCTGCCGGGGGGTCATTTCACAAAAATACTCGGGTCTCCCATAGGATAACATTGGGCTCGTTGCTCGGCCCGAGTACACGAGTATCTTGGGAGGCTCGGCCCGAGCTTCGAGCACCCGAGCTTTTTAGTACTCGCTCATCACTATTGATTACACAATCAAAACAATAATAAAAAAAAACATCTTGGAGCTCTATAAGAGAATTACTGTTTATATAGATTTTTCCATGTTAGTGAATTGCATAAAGTACTACTCCCCCCACCATCCTGTGCTGCCTGTTACATTTTATACAATATGATATCTACCAGCTTTCCTTATCAGTAATGAAATCTTGTCTTTAGAACATTTTGATTTTTCTTGAGATCCTGAACAAACACTCGGACACGCTCATATCAATGGTCTTGGTTGGAGGTTGGGCCGCTAGCGTTCAGCATGAGTTTTGAGAAGAAAGACATCTTCCCCGCAGGACTCGTTCTCTGTACCATGTCTGGATTTTAATAACTTGTTTTTGTTCTCATCAGAGGGTCAGATGAAAGATTCCCGGCTGATAATGTCTGGGAGTGATTTCTGTATCTACTGCTGAATTTTCTGCAATGACATCCAGATGCATCGGAGTGATAACACACTTGACTCTGCTACATCTGCTGATGCTATTTAACTCTTAAGTCTGGATCATTTGTTAAGATATGCCTAAAGTACTATGTAAAATCCAAACATAACTTATTGTCATTTGGCACAACTGCTAATTGCACAAATTGAACTCTGCTACATCAAAAGATGCAGTGATACAACTCAACCATCAATTGTGTAATGACTGGTTATATCTGTGCAGTAGATGATCCATTGCCGTATTTTGTGCATTTGTAATAAATATTGCCTTCACACCTGATACTAATCCATTTCAGAAGTTATAAATTTGTAGCAGAGCTGAATTTGGTGATAATTTTTTTTTTGGCAGGTTTTGTTTGTAGATCACTGAAAAATCATATATTGTTCATGAAATTTCTAATTGACAAATTTGGGTTTTACAGCCTTGATAATAGGACTGATCATTTGTGTTGTCACAATCTGTGATTTTACACAGAGAACATCAATATATTGGAGCAAGTCCAGAGAAGAGCAACCAAGATGGTAGAAGGTCTGCAAACCATGTCCTATGAAGACCGGCTACAAGAACTAGGGATGTTTAGTTTGTAAAAGAGAAGGCTGAGAGGATACTTAATAGCGGTCTACAAAAATCTGAAAGGTGGTCACAGAGCAGAGGGAACTACCCTATTCTCATTAGCACAAGGAAGTACAAGAAGCAATGGGATGAAACTAAAAGGAAGGAGATTCAGGTTAGACATTAGGAAAAACTTTCTGACAGTGAGGGCAGTCAGAGAGTAGAACAGGTACCACGGGAGGTGGTGAGCTCTCCATCAATGGAAATCTTCAAGCGGAAACTGCATAAACATATAGCTAGGAGGATTTAGGAAAGCCTGTTCTCGCAGGGGGTTGGACCTGATGGCCCTTTAGGTCCCTTCCAACTCTACCATTCTATGATTCTATGATATTCAGATGTTTTTTCGTACAGCCAATTCTGGGCACATTTCGTGACAAAATATGTGGCCAACCTAATGGCTCAGTTTTCCTTCAGGTTTTCTTTATTTCTGTCTTTCGATAATTTGAAATTGAGAAGAAAACAAGAATCTGAGCTGACGTATTTTGAGCCAGTTGTGGTCTTTAGTTGTACATGCTACCACAAAGGGCCATAGCTGGACTGAAACGTATCGGTAGTGGTTCCTCTATTTTTGGGGATTCCATCTGAAGCTATACTTATTGCTTTAATTGTACAAGGATAAAAGCAAGAAATTTTAATGGGCCACGTGAATGCTGGCACGTTTTTTCTCTATGGGTGGGATTGAGAATGATCTGAAATTGTTTATTGGAAATTTGCAGTTCTTCAATTATAGGAATATAGGAAAAGGAACTTCTGATTTTGGAAAAACCCTTTCCCTTTACTGCAGTTTAATAAAAAAAAATACAAAAACATGGTGCTATACTCAGCCCCACGGGGTCAAGCTCTGCTTCCAATGCCTGTTATTGTACACAGCGCTGTCTTCACATTAAGAGCACTGCAGCCAATAGCTGAGCTCACTGACTGGCTGCAGTGCTATCAACAAAAATGTAGCGCTGCAGACACTAGGAGCAGTAGTGGATACTCAATGCTGGACACAGGGAGAATAAGTAGGGCACAGTTTGTTTTTTGTGTTTTAATACATACTGCAGACATAGGCAGTGGTTTTATGAAACAATAAAATTATTTAAAGGGAACCTGTCATGTGAAAAACCTGCAAATATGGGGTTAATTGGCAGGTAATAGCATTCTAAACCTGCACATACTTAGAGTCCCACTGTCGGGAGGAAAATTAACTTATTCCTCCCAGCAGCATTCGCCTTTCAGTCCTCAGGGTAGTGCTGACGTATGTTCAATCACCGCTCAGTGTATAGTGAAAAACACCAAAAACCTGAGCTGAAACAATGCTTTTTACAGCTTTTTACCTTTTTGCAAAAATGTATACACTAAGTACCCTGTTATCAAGCACTTGCAATTTATTTATTTATAGTCAGGGTATTTTTCCTACAATTTTTCTCTTTTGTTTTTTTCTAGTCTTAAGGCTGCAATTCACATGCTTAATATTGCATGTTTACTGAACATTGTTTCAGCTCAGGTTTTTGGTGTTTTTTGTATGCTATCTTGCTTTATTGCAAGTTGGGGGGGCAGCCCTCCTAATACTGAGACTGAACAACTAATTGCGTCTCACTTTGCTGTGTATTTAATCTGGGACACAGCTGACCACTTGCTATCGCTGACTATCGCTTAGCATGCAGCACAAGAGGAAGGGTATACCAGAGAAGATGTAAAAGAAGGCCCTGACAATAAGGAGAAGGGAGAGGAGTCACCACCTGAACTCACCTATGGCTGATCCCTGAGCTCCCTAATGTCCCTAGATTGGTCTTTCCCCCTGTGCAAAACCACGTGCCTAGAACCTGGATGACCCTGGACTAGCCCTGTTTAGTGCACAGGCCAGCAAGACATTAGTATTACTTCTGTTATAAAGACAACACGAGGAAGGGGAACAGACAAGGTAAACAGATACAACACAGAACTCCCAATTCTTCTTCTGAGTGAGACTCTACCGCATATGCGGGAAAGATCACCACTGCTTTCTCCAAAGACAGTTCCTTCTCAGGTCAGCTTAGAACGAAGCTATAGCCGACATATGGAAGAGTGAGAAGTGGAGATTTATAGCAGAAGTGGCTGCAGCTGAGATTACAACTGCTTGTTTAATCACATCGGAACAGAAAAATAACCTTAACCCCTTCAGCACTGGATGAAATTAAATATGCTCCAACTCAGGATAAATGATGAGCAGACTCTAATGAGCATCTGCAATCAACTAAGCACTGTGACCTTCTGAACCCATATCCAACCAATATCACATCAGGCTGTAAGACAATTGTGACAGTGATTCTATGAGGGGCCTCTGGACCCTCAGGACCAGGTTTGTCCTGATAAGATGCATGTCAGGAATGCACAAACCTATTGGCATTAACTTCTGATGCTGGTAACAACATCTTTTCTTCCAGAACATAACCCTCTCAGTGTACAAAGAATTGGAGAGAACGGTGAACAAAACGGCACTCAACAATCCTAGCCACCTGAAATTCTAAGCTACCATCAACAATCACAGGAAGCGGCGGCAAAGGTGAATGTTCAGAAGACGCAACATACTTCTTTAGCAACAATCTGTGAAGTACATAGTGAATTATAAGTGCTTGTTATGGTAACTCAAGGTGAAAAGCCGTAAGGTAATAGTAGCGACCACCTTATATACAGTAGGCCAATAAATCTAGGACCCAGTTTCCAAGAAGGAATTTTCAATTTAATACTTCTGGTGGAGAGCCATACATAGTCATTCACTCAGTCCGGACCTGTGAAACACAAAGCTAAATGTCTTCACTGCAGTCATTTTCTCTGTATAGTTATCATTTGTTTGTAGTCCTCATAACAAGTTGAACTTTATACATCATAATAACTTGTTTTCATGTGGTTTTAACCACCCAGCAATGGTTGAACTTTGCCCTGATACCTGTACAAATGAATTCCCTATTTCTTTGCATTTTCCTGAATTGTTGGTAAAGTCTGAGAAACTCCAAATATGTTCAAGGTTAAGCTGTTTACGACAATATTTTCTGACCAGCTTCATGCGTCATTCAGGGCCACAAGTATATTCCATCATATTAAATGCCATTTATCCTGTCATATCATTGTTTTACTAAAATATTCTTGCCAATAAGAGTGTAATCTGCTGACATATTTTTATACAAACAGAAGTCTCTATAAAAGAATGAACCTTTGACATAATAAACGGGACATTTAGGAAAGACAACCTCGGTGTGTGTTTTACTTTGAGTGTTCAACATCTTGAGTATACTCCTGCCAATCAACTTTACTTGAGAGAGAATTTCTCCTCTCTAATAGACCTGACAAATTTTTATCAGCCATGCGTCTGTATCTGTCACCCATAACCTTCAGATTGGTCTGTACTCGTTGCCACACATAAGACGGTGACGAAGAAAATCGTTTCTCACCAGGAACCTGTGAAGACCCATCTCTACTGAAAGTACAAAGTGAGGGTGAAAACCATATGCAACAAGACAAGGCAACAACGGTAACTTGCCATTGAACTCATTACAATGATTGTTGAAGGCAAACTCTGCCAGAGGTAAGTAAGATGACCAATCTTAATGATTCTCAGACAAAAACCATCTAAGGTATGTCTCCAAACGTTGATTTAAGTGCTTGGTCTAGCAGTTCAATTGATGAAAAGCAGAGGAAAAGGATAAAGGTATCCCCAAGATGAGAACAAAAGGCCTCACAAAATTTAGATACAAACTGGGTCCACCAATCTGACACAACATTCGTCGGAATCCCGTGAACATGTAGAAAATACTTGAGCCAAAGATTTTCCATTCGGGAGAGCAGATAAAGTAATTTTGCTAAACCTATACACCACCACTAAAATCACAGTTTTTACAGCAGACGGTGGAAAGTCGGTAATATAATCCATCGATAAATTTGTCCCTTGGTCTGTCAGGTATAACCAAAAGTAGGGGAGACCCAGGCGGGTGAGTATTTGAGGTCTTTGAACTCGCACAAACATTACAGGAAGACACAAAATTAATCACATCCTGATGCAACTTTGGCCACCAAAAACAAAGAGAAAGAAGGTCCAAGGTCATTTTACTACCTGAGTGACCTGCAAAAATGGAGTTATGATGCTCTACTAAGATTTTGAGGTGCAAATACAGAGGCACAAATAATTTCCCTGAAGGAAAACAGCAGGAGCATTCCCCTTAGCCTTCAATAATACCTCACCCTCAAGATCTTTGCTCACGGCAGAAATGACTTCCTTCTCTTGAAGAATAGGAATAGAATAGAGTCCTCAGAATTACCTTCCCCTGGTTAACTCTGGGAAAAAGCATCATTTTGATGTTCCTAACTCCAGGACGGTAAGTGGCAAAGAAATTAAACCTAGTAAAAAAATAAAGACCACCTAGCTTGTCTAGAATTGAGATGTTTGGCAAATTCGAGATACAGCAGATTTTTATGGTCGGTAATCACAACGAAAGGGTGAGCTGCCCCCTCTGAAAAATGACGCCATTCCTCAAAAACCAACCTAATAGCCAAAAGCTCTCAGTTACCAGTATGATAGTTAATTTTTGGCCTACGACAATTGTTTTGAGAAAAAGGTGCATGGATGCCATTTTGCAGGAGACGGCACTTGAGCTAACACTGCCCTGACCCTTACCTCAGATGTATCAATCTCAACAATAAAGGGTAGAGAGATATAAGCCTGAATGAGTACAGGTGCTGTGGGAAAGCATTTCTGCAAGACAAAAAATGCCCTGCAGGCAGGCACCAACCACCTAGAAAAATCTTTACCTTTTCTAGTCATGTCCGTGAGAGGTTTGACAATAGACGAGAAGTTTTGGATAAACTTTCGATAACTGTTGGCAAACCTCAGAAAGCGTTGCAAGGCTTTCTGATTTTCAGGAGGATCCCATTCTAAAACTGCACGGACCTTATCAGGAACTATACGTAACTCGTCAGATGTACCAGAAAGCATAAAAAATTGAACCACCTGTAACACTTTTCAAGTCTGGCATACAGTTTATTAGTTCGTAATATCTGTAACACCTGCCTGATGTGTATCTGAGTGATGTGCCTTAATATCGGAAGAGTAAATTAAAATTTCATCGAGATATACAACCCTCAAATCTGCCCTTCAGATAATGGAAAATATAATCGACTAACTATTGAAAAACGTTGGGAGCATTAGTCAGCCCAAAAGGCATAACAAGATTCTCATAATGCCCTTCTGGAATATTAAAAGCCATTTTCCACTCATCTCCCCCTTTGATTCTAATCAGATTATAGGCCCCCCGGAGATCTAAAGCTGGTGTCACACACAGTGACAACAACAACGACGTCGCTGCTACGTCACCATTTTCTGTGACGTTGCAGCGACGTCCCGTCGCTGTCGCTGTGTGTGACATCCAGCAACGACCTGGCCCCTGCTGTGAGGTCGCCGGTCGTTGCTGAATGTCCAGCTTCATTTTTTGGTCATCACTCTCCTGCTGTGACACACACATCGCTGTGTGTGACAGCGAGAGAGCGACGAAATGAAGCGAGCAGGGAGCAGGAGCCGGCGTCTGGCAGCTGCGGAAAGCTGTAACCAGCGTAAACATCGGGTAACCAAGGGAAGACCTTTCCCTGGTTACCCGATATTTACCTTCGTTACCAGCCTCCGCCCTTGCTGCCAGCGCCGGCTCCTGCTCTGTGCACATGTGGCTGCAGTACACATCGGGTAATTAACCCGATGTATGCTGTAGCAAGGAGAGCAAGGAGCCAGCGCTAAGCAGTGTGCGCGGCTCCCTGCTCTCTGCACTGTGACATGTAGCTGCAGTACACATCGGGTTAATTAACCCGATGTGTACTGTACCTAGGAGAGCAAGGAGCCAGCGCTAAGCGCGGCTCCCTGCTCTCTGCACATGTAGCACAGCGACGTTATGATCGCTGCTGCGTCGCTGTGTTTGACAGCTAAGCAGCGATCATAACAGCGACTTACAAGGTTGCTGTTACGTCACAGAAAATGGTGACGTAACAGCGACGTCGTTGTCGCTGTCGCTTAGTGTGACCCCAGCTTAACTTGGAGAACCATTTAGCTGCAACAATCTGATTACACAAGTCAGGAAACAGAGGATGGGGATATGTTAATCCAATTTAACTTGTGGAAATTTAAGCAAGGATGCAGACCCCCATCTTTTTTCTTATCAAAGAAGAACCCCAGGGAATCCTTCAAGGACTAGCAAGAAAGGAGCTCCTCATGAAGAGCCCTTATGTGAAGGTCTATATTATGCACAACTTGCCTAAAAGTCCCCTGACCAAGGGTGCAGAGTCGTTAGCAAATATGGGAATGGACTTTGCCAGCATGCTACAGGAAAGACCAAGGGTCCAAGCAAACCGAGAATCCACCACATTGGCTCCCACCCCACTATCCAAAAGGACAGAAATGTTCTCAGTTTTTATATAAAAGCCCACCTCTGCAAGGAAGATAAACTGAGATATAAATGAGGAGGAAATATATACGCTCAGGCTGTAATCCTCCACACAACCTGGGTCAGAAGTTTTCCGATGCTTTTTCTGCTTGGGGATGGAACAACAAGCCCCAATAAAGTGACCCCATTTACCGCAATAGAACCCCCCCCCCCGACTTACCATGAAGATGATAGGAATATGGTGTATAAAAACAGTACTATAGTAATTATGTTCTTGTACATAGGGAGTAGTACTATAATTCATTTAATGTACACAGGAGCAGTATTATAGTAGTTATATCCCTCTACATGGGGGGGCAGTATTATAGTAGTTGTATTTTTTTTTTTACAGAGGAGCAGTATTATAGTAATCGTTTTGGCCCTGCTTTAGAAGTGTAGACTCTAGTAGTGTATTTCTTCTGTCTTGGGTAATGTTTGTACCTGATTTACTGCATTGTAATTAATTTTAAAAAAAAAATCAAACAAACTAAAATTTACCACATTTTATCATTTTTTTTGTTAGCAATAACATCCTGATTTTGGATTTTCTCTATTAAAGGAAATCTATCACCATGATTTTACAATGTTAGCTGAGAACAGCATGCTGGGAGGGTTTAAAAAGAAAAAAACATCTGTGCTTCTCTTATCTGTGCGCCAGCTATTGTTTATTCATACTAAAGGATTTATTGCTCTGTGATCAACATTGGTGTGACTCCCCTGCATGTGCAGAGCAGGCCGGTATGTCCCTGCTGTAATTGACACCTCAGAGTCAATGCACAATCTCCATTGAGAGCCTGGTGTGGGCGAGCACAGCTCCCAACTCTGCTACAATCGGTTCTGCGATAAAGTCAGAACGGCTGCACACAGTGATCTAAGGCTACATTCACACTTCCATTGTTTTGCATCAGTCACAATCTGTCGCCTTGAGGAAATATGGTATCCTGCAAAATATTTTGCAGGATTCAGTTTTTTTCCCATAGACTTGTATTAAGGATGAATTGCGACTGATTACCTGCGTTGCATCCGCTATGCGACTGATTAGTCATGGAGTGACTGACTGCCGGGCGTAAGCAACGCAGAATGTAACATTTTTTTGTAGCGTGGAAAAAACGCAGTGCGCAGGATTCCGTCGGCATCCGTCGCTGGTTATAATGGATGCCCATGGGCGCCTGAATCCGTCCAATCCGTCAAATGACGGATTCTGGCTACGGTTCCGTCTTTTAGCAACAGAGCATGCTCAGATGTGTAAATTCCTTTCTGGTTAGAAAATATCTCTCTCCCTCTCTCTGTAGGTGTCGGTCTCTCGCTCTCTCTCTCTGTCTGTCATTCAGTCTCTCTCTTTGTCGGTCTTTCTCTCTCACTCTGTCGGTCTCTGTCTGTCTGTCGGTCTCTCTCTCTGTCGGTCTCTCTCTCTGTCGGTCTCTTTCTCTCTCTGTCGGTCGGTCTCTCGCTTTCTCTCCCTCCTTCATACTCACCGATCACTGGCACAATGCTGCACGGCTGGCACACTGCTCCGGCGGCTTCTCCTGCTTTTGAAAATGCCGGACGCTCATTATTCCATCTCGCATTCACTGCTTCCCCCACCCGCTGGCGCCTATGATTGCTTGCAGTTAGTTGCGCCCCCATGCTGAGTGACAGCTGTCTCACTGCAACCAATCACAGCCGCCAGTGGGCGGGTATATATCGTGCAGTACAATAAATAAATAAATAAATAATTTAAAAAAAACAGCGTGCAGTCCCCCCCAATTTTGATACCAGCCAAGGTAAAGCCAAACGGCTGAGGGCTGGTAGTCTCAGGATGGGGAGCCCCACGTTATGGGGAGCCCCCCCAGCCTAAAAATATCAGCCAGCAGCCGCCCGGAATTGCCGCATCCATTAGATGCGACAGTCCCGGGACTCTACCCGCCTCATCCCGAATTGCCATGGTGCGGTGTGAATCGGGGTAATAAGGAGTTAATGGCAGCCCATAGCTGCCACTAAGTCCTAGGTTAATCATGGCAGGCGTCCATGAGACACCCCCATGATTAATCTGTAGTGAAAGTAAATAAACACAAACACCGAAAAATCCTTTATTTGAAATACAAGACAAAAAAACACCCTGTTTCATCACTTTATTAATCCCGAAATACCCATCCAGGTGCAGCATTACGATTACCCACACGAGGTCCCACAATGCTTTCAGCTCTGCTACATCGGAAGCTGACAGGAGCGGCCGTAGAATACCGCCGCTCGCTGTGAGCTCCACGGAGCAACTGAAGGGAGTCACGCAGTCAGCGGTGATGTCACTCAGGTTACCCGCGGCCACAGCTGGATTCTGGTAGAAACTGCTACAACGGATCTGTTTTTTTAACGGATCTGTCCCATCAGTTGTACCACAATCTCCAACGCATCAGTCACATCAGTCACAAAACGGATTGTGACTGATGCAAAATAACGAAAGTGTAAATGTACCCTTAGTTAAACATGATTAGTTTCAGAATCTCTTTTCCTACAACATGCTGCTCTCAGGTGGAATAGCAAAAACCTGGTAACAGATTCGCTTTAAATCCAGCATGTACTTCAGTCATTACATCTACACCGTGTGCAGAATTATTAGGCAAGTTGTATTTTTGAGGATTTTTTTATTATTGATCAACAACTATGTTCTCAATCAACCCAAAAGACTCATAAATATCAAATCTTAATATTTTTGGAAGTTGTAGTGGGTTTTTTAGATTTGGCTATCTTAGGAGGATATCTGTTTTTGCAGGTAACTATTACTGTGCAGAATTATTAGGCAACTTAATAAAAACCAAATATATTCCCATCTCACTTGTTTATTTTCACCAGGTAAACAAATATAACTGCACACAATTTAGAAATAAACATTTCTGACATGCAAAAACAAAACCCCCACAAATTAGTGACCAATATAGCCACCTTTATTAATGATGACACTCAGCAGCCTACCATCCATAGATTCTGTCAGTTGCTTGATCTGTTTACGATCAACATTGCGTGCAGCAGCCACCACAGCCTCCCAGACACTGTTCCGAGAGGTGTACTGTTTCCCTCCCTGTAGATCTCACATTTTATGAGGGACCACAGGTTCTCTATGGGGTTCAGATCAGGTCAACAAGGGGGCCATGTCATTATTTTTTCATCTTTTAGACCTTTACTGGCCAGCCATGCTGTAGAGTAGTTGGATGCATGTGATGGAGCATTGTCCTGCATGAAATATATGTTTTTCTTGAAAAATACTGACTTCTTCCTGTATCACTGCTTGAAGAAGTTGTCTTCCAGAAACTGGCAGTAGGTCTGGGAGTTGAGCTTCACTCCATCCTCAACCCAAAAAGGTCCCACAAGTTCATCTTTGATGATACCAGCCCATACCAGTACCCCACCTCCACCTTGCTGGCGTCTGAGTCGGAGTGGAGCTCTCTGCCCTTTACTGATCAGCCTCTGGCCAATCCAACTGGTCTATCAAGTCACTCTCATTTCATCAGTCCATAAAACTTTTGAAAAATCAGTCTTAAGATATTTCTTGGCCCAGTCTTGACATTTTATCTTATGTTTCTTGTTCAAAGGTGGTCGTTTTTCAGCCTTCCTTACCTTGGTCATGTCCCTGAGTATGGCACACCTTGTGCTTTTTGATACTCCAGTAACGTTGCAGCTCTGAAATATGGCCAAACTGGTAGCAAATGGCATCTTGGCAGCTTCACGCTTAATTTTCCTCAATTCATGAGCAGTTATTTTGCGCCTTTTTTGCCCAACACGCTTCTTGCGACCCTGTTGGCTATTTGCCATGAAACGCTTGATTGTTCGGTGATCACGCTTCAAAAGTTTGGCAATTTTAAGACTGCTGCATCCCCCTGCAAGACATCTCACAATTTTGGACTTTTCAGAGCCCGTCAAATCTGTCTTCTGACCCATTTTGCCAAAGGAAAGGAAGTTGCCTAATAATTAAGCACACCTTATATAGGGTGTTGATGTCATTACACCACACCCCTCCTCATTACAGAGATGCACATCACCTGATTTGCTTAATTGGTAGTTGGCACTCAAGCCTATACAGCTTGGAGTAGGACAACATGTATAAAAAGTATCATGTGATCAAACTACTCATTTGCCTAATAATTCTGCACACGGTGTATAATATTGTTGTCTTTTCATGTGCCAGAGGTTATATTTGTAACTACTAACTATACCTATAACAACACTGCACATCCAATAACTACGCCTTTGCTGCTGGGATTTGTAGTCCCACATCTATGCTGATTGTTTATTCTGCGGCTTGTGCTGAATCTACAGAACATCTATCTGATGTGCAAGACAGAGTCTCACTGGAAAACAAACATTTATTAGGACAGGAGGATGTCAGCTTAATGTAGTTTACGTGATCTCTCCGCTGCATTCAGACGTATCGGATTATTTATAGACACCGCCATATGTACTGTACTCTATATGTACTACATGCATTATACACATCATTAGAGGGCAACATAAAGTAAATGGGGGGGTCAATTTATAGCCTAGAAGGAGAACCAGATGAACCGGGGAGACAGAAACCACTATATTGAATAATAACCTGACAATATTTGTAATAATGATAATTAAAAATCAATCCATAAATTATTTGTTACGTTTACAGTGATAAGCGTGATCATTTCAGAATGATCGAAAGAGTAGGTGCAGTGGGCCATCAGCGCTTAATTTCAGTTTAATGAATTGCCGACACCGTGCAGAGAAGCTCTTTGCTCAGCTATACCAATGGCAGCAGCTGACGTCATATGCTAACGTCAGCTGCTCGCCTGTGATTGGCTGGTGGCTGCCATTGTTATAGCTGTGCAGAGAGCTTCTCTGTGCGGTGTTGTCAAATCATTCAAATGAAATAAATCGCTGACGGCTTCGGCCCACTGCACTGGCCGTGATCGTCAAGGGGTCCACATGCCTGCAGGCTGCATAAAGCGTCCTCAGGGACTGCATGCGATCCACGGGCCACCTCTTTGAGATACAAATTTGGCATACAAATTTGTATGCTACTAATTAATGTCAGAAGGCTGCTTGAAAAGGCAATCAATTAAAAAAAAATAATTCATCCACTAACAAATAATAACAAAAAATACTTTAACTCACTTTTCCTATACTGACCCTCAGTTACATCCTGTATTACACACCAGAGCTGCACTCACAAATCTGCTGGTGGAGTCACTGTGTACATTCGGTGGCATGCAGAAGTTTGGACACCCCTGGTCAAAATAACTGTTATTGTGAACAGCTAAGCAAGTTGAAGATAAAATGATTTATAAAAGACATAACGTTAAAGATGATACATCTCCTTTATATTTTAGGAAAATAGAAATATTTTCAACATTTAAATTTTAAAATTAACAACAAAAAGTAAATGGGAAGATGCAAAAGTTTGAGCACCTAACATTGGTTAGTACCTAGTAGCACCCCCTTTGGCAAGTATCACAGCTTGTAAATGCTATTTGTAGCAGCCAAGGGTCTTTCAATTCTTGTTTGAGGGATTTTTAACTTCTGCTGTTTACAGATGATGTTATGTTTGCATCAAGAATTTGTTAAAATTTCTTTGAATTCATTTTTGCCTCTATCCATGAAATGTTCCCCGTGCCATTGGCTGCAACACAACCCCAAAGCAGGATTGATCCACCCCCATGCTTAATGGTTGGCGAGATATTATTTTCCTGAAATTTTGTCCCCTTTTTTCTTCACACATACCTTTGATCAATGTGGCCAAAGAGTTTTATTTTAACCTCATCGGTCCTCAGAGCTTTGCAAAATGAGTCACCTTGCTTAGATTTCTTTAAGATACTTATGACGCACAATTTTTTTGCCAACAGTTTGCTGCTAGAGCCGTTCTAATGGATGATTACTGGATATGTGAACATAGTCTTAGCTGTTTGGGGTGTTTCTTAATACCTGTTCCTAATAGCAAACGTTAGACTTTTGATTGCACAGGCAGTATCTCTGCTAAAGCAACAGCTTACTAGGTCATTCACTACAAAAATCACCAGGTATTTAGGATTTATGAATACTTGTTCTGTAGACATAGTAGACAAGAATGTATAATCCAAAAATCCATCACAACCTCAAGCAATTGCAAGCTATTTAGCGCCAAGTCAAGTACATGGCATAGCGGCTGTATAGAGCAGAATGATTATAAGGACATCTATACAAGCCGGCGGCATCCATATACTATTTCAATGCACAGACAGTCTGGGGTGGTTTATGAATGTCTCTTTATTACGGTGGCATTTTAACAAAATGCCTGGCTTCCAGTGATGTA
Organism: Anomaloglossus baeobatrachus; assembly: GCF_048569485.1. NCBI lineage: Eukaryota > Metazoa > Chordata > Amphibia > Anura > Aromobatidae > Anomaloglossus > Anomaloglossus baeobatrachus. The sequence goes on along the minus strand of NC_134357.1, from coordinate 440,682,711 downwards.
ACACTGCAGGAGCCCTCCTGCCGCTCCGGTTACTGCTTCTGAAATGTATTGAGCTTAGATTAGGATTTTTTTCACGGCAGGTAGCTATGAGCTGAGATAAAACCAGCATCTATCGCACAGCACAAAGATCGTGATGTTAAAAAGTATTCGGAGATACACATAGCATCACATTAATGTTAGTTGCACCTATTTAAAGGGAATATGTCAGTAGGATCAATTCTCCTAAGCCTGAGCATGCAGGTCCTAGAAAATTTCTTAAAATGATACCTTGATATCTCTTGCCAGAGAAATCCACGTTTTTCTTATATGTAAATGATCTGTTGAGAGCTATGGCCCATACACTGATCTTCTGGAGAATCTGCCTCCAAAAATGATTGTAAATGAAAGTAATTATTACCAGTGTGAGACATGTAATGACTGACAGTATGCTTTTATAATCCCATACAGCTATGCAGTGAGATAAGAACTAACACTACAGCAAAAGTGAAGTTGTCTTACTACAGAAACATTTGCAGCAGTAGTTCTCTCACAGTGCTTCAGGCTACATCTCTCAGGCAGCAACTGTGGGGAAGAGGCAGTACAGCAGAGCTGACAACACTGCGTGGGGGTGGAGGTGGGGTGGGGGCAAAAGGAGGGGGGATGTCCTCAACATAAATTTTGCAATGTTGGTAGTTCAGCTTCATCAGCTTCATCAACTTTGCTGTACTGTGTTGGTTATCATTAGGCACAGCTCTGCAGTAGATCTGCCAGTACCATGAAAGGATAACTGCAAAAATGGTTGTAATGACACAAAGTTAACTTTTACCGTACAGTGTTACCCCTGCTGTACTGTCTTAGCTTTGTTGTACTATGTTATTTCTGATCTCACTGCAGAGCTGTATGATTATGAGAGCAAACTGTCAGTCATTACATGTCTCACACTGGTAATGCCTACTTTCAATCAAAATAAGCTCTGAAGGAAGTAGATTCTCATAGAGATCTATGTCTGGCCAATAGATCTTAATATTTATCATTTGCATACAAAAAAACATGGCTTTCGCTTGAATAAGACATTGGATTGCAGATATCAGACGTTGGATTGATCAATGATCATTGGATGATTGGTTTTGTTTAGAAGAAGCACCACAACTATCCATAGATTGTGTGTGACATTATAGCTTAAGCCCACTTTACACGTTGCAATTAGTTGTACAATCGCATTTGCGATGTGACACGCCCAGGTTGCAGACGGGATCTATGAGATTTCACGTTGGTCGTTCATTTGCTGTCACACGAGCGTTAGTAGTCTATGTTAAATTGGTCAATTTTGTGTGCGATCCTTTAGATCATGTGTTCTGTGACGTATGCATTGGGCACCTTTTTTTTTTTTTTTATTTATTGACTTGCCAAGCGTGTGTAATGTGTAGGGATGCGTTTTTACTATGTCATCTGCCATTCAGCTCTGCTACATGGCCGCTGACAGCAGACACAGACAGCCATGTAGCAGAGCTGAATGGCAGATGACAGCAGACACAGACAGAGCCGCACTGTCAGAAAGAACTCGGGTGAACTTCACCCGACTTCACGGTCATGCTGCGGCTCTGTCTGTGTCGCGCCCTGATTAGCGGTCACCTGTGAAGGACTCACCGGTGACCGATAATCTCCTAAGTTACTGAAGTTAGCAGCCCTCTCTCATACTCACCAATCCCCGGCACTGCACGGCATTCACACTGCTCCGGCGGCTTTTACTGTTTTGAAAAAGCCGGCCGCCCATTAAACAATTTCGTATTCCCTGCTTTCCCCGCCCACCGGCGCCTATGATTGGTTACAGTGAGACACGCCCCCACGCTGAGTGACAGCTGTCACACTGCACCCAATCACAGGAGCCGGTGGGCGTGTCTATACTGTGTATTGAAATTAATAATTAAATAATTAAAAAAAACGGCGTGCGGTCCCCCCCAATTTTAAAACCAGCCAGATAAAGCCATAAGGCTGAAGGCTGGTATTCTCAGGATGGGGAGCTCCACGTTATGGGGAGCCCCCCAGCCTAACAATATCAGCCAACAGCCGCCCAGAATTGCCGCATACATTATATGCGACAGTTCTGGGACTGTACCCGGCTCTTCCCGATTTGCCCTGGTGCGTTGGCAAATCGGGGTAATAAGGAGTTATTGGCAGCCCATAGCTGCCAATAAGTCCTAGATTAATCATGTCAGGCGTCTATGAGACACCTTCCATGATTAATCTGTAAGTGACAGTAAAAAAACACACACACATGAAAAAATCCTTTATTAGAAATAAAAAACACAAACACATTCCCTCATTACCAATTTATTAACCCCCGACAAACCCTCCATGTCCGGCGTACTCCACAGTCCTCCAGCGTCGCGTCCAGCTCTGCTGCATGGAGGTGACCGGAGCTGCAGAAGACACCGCCGCTCCGGTCACCTCCACGCAGCAACTGAGGTGAGAAGCGCGATCAGTTGAGCTGTCACTGAGGTTACCCGCTGTCACTGGATCCAGTAACAGCGGGTAACCTCAGTGACAGCTCAGCTGATCGCGCGGCTGTCTTCATTTGCCGCGTGGAGCTGTCGGGAGCGGCGGTGTCTTCTGCAGCTCCTGTCACCTCCATGCAGCAGAGCTGGATGCGACGCTGGACCATCCTGGATTCCGCCGGACATGGAGGGCTTTTTCGGGCTGATTAAATTGTTGAACCAGGGTATATGTGTGTGTTTTTTATTTCTAATAAAGGATTTTTTCTGGTGTGTGTGTTTATTTACTGTAATTTACAGATTAATCATGGAAGGTATCTCGGGGAGACGCCTGACATGATTAATCTAGGATTTAGTGGCAGCTATGAGCTGCCATTAACTCCTTATTACCCCGATTTGCCAAAGCACCAGGGCAAATCGGGAAGAGCCGGGTACAGCCCCAGAACTGTCGCATATAATGTATGCGGCAATTCTGGGCGGCTGCTGACTGATATTGTTAGGGTGGGGGGCTCCCCATAACGTGGAGCTCCCCATCCTGAGAATACCAGCCTTCAGCCGTATGGCTTTATCTGGCTGGCATTAAAATTGGGGGGGACCGCAGGCCGTTTTTTTTAATTATTTATTTATTTATTTTACTGCACAGTATAGACACGCCCACCGGCTGCTGTGATTGGGTGCAGTGAGGCACCTGTCACTCAGTGTGGGCGCGTGTCTCACTGCAACCAATCATAGGCGCCGGTGGGCGAGGAAAGCAGGTAATAGGAGATTGTTTAATGAGCGGCCGGCTTTTTCAAAATAGTAAAAGCCGCCGGAGCAGTGTGAATGCTGTGCAGCGCCGCGCCGGGGATCGAGGAACGGTGAGTATGAGAGAGGGGGGGAAACTTCAGTCACTCGGGGGATTAGCGGTCACCGGTGAATCCTTCACAGGTGACCGCTAATCAGTACTCGACACAGACAGAGCCGCGGTATGAGGATGAAGTCGGGTGAAGTTCACCCGAGTTCATTCTCATCGCGCAACTCTGTCTGCTGTCAGCCGACATTTATAAACGACATTGTGCATCACACACACGGACATTACACATGGACATTCCACGTACACATACACGTTAATTCCACACGCACACACGGACGTTCTACACACAAACACGGCTAGCATACGCAATTCACACAGGTGCCACACGGACCATAAAAACGGACACAAAAACGGGACACGGACCCGAAAAACGGCCCGTAACACACGTGCGTGTTTTTCACGGACGTGTGAAGGGGGCCTTAAATAGATTTCTATACTATTGGAGGTTTTTTGTCATAGAGGAACATATTTGTAAGAGCTTTAAAGTTATCTGTCAGCAGGTTTTTGCTATGGAATCTGACAGCAGCATAATGTAGAGGCTGAGAGCCTGATTCCAGTGATATATTACTTACTGGGCTGCTTAGTGCAGTTTTTATAGAATCCATGTTTTCTCTTCTGTAGATGTAGCAGTGGTCAGAATGCTGGCTCTGTATAATCTTGTCCACACCACTGATAGGCAATTTCCCATGTACATTATCAGCAAGCTTCGAATGATTGGTGGGGGGCAGGCTTAAACAGACTAGCTGGATTGTTTTTCACAAGACACAGTGATAATCTACTGTTGATAAAACATTGATTGTATTGAAACTACAGTTTGCAACGTAGTAAGTGACACATCCCTGGAATTAAGCTCTATGCTCCAACATTATGCTGCGCTCAGATTAAATTTCAATAACCTACTGACAGTTTCCTCTTAAAGGGAATCTGTCACCAGGTTTTTGCCACCTAATCTGAAAGAGAGCATAATGCAGAGATTCTGATTCCAGTGATGTGTCACTTACTCAGCTGCTTAGTTTTGATAAAATCACTGTGTAATCAGCAGTAGATTATCAATAGAGGACTACTTGTCCTGCTGCCAGGTAGTCCAGCATATTCATGAGCTCTGTATAACTGCTAGATTTGCAGCAGAGAAAACACTGATTTTATCAAAATGACATCAAACAGTCCAGTAAGTGACACATCGTTGGAATGAGGATCTCTGTCTCTACACTATGCTGCTCTCAGATGGGGGAGCAAAAACCTGGTGACAGATTCTCTTTAAGGAAAAGCCCATCTTCACAATGATTTTTTGAGCTTCCATAGTTATATAGGGTGAAAAATAACACTAGCCCATCAAGTTCATCCTTTCTCCACTAGTGATATATTCTGGAATGATAGCCTTATAAATAATAATTTGTATGCACAATTTAAAATAGAAATGAGGCTATGAAATGTACATAAATTATTCTGTTGAGACATAGTGACATGTAGTTTTGATTGGAAAGTGAGGAAAATAGAATAATCAGAATAATCAACACTAATTTTATCCCTCTAAAAGAGCAGCTCAAGTGACAATTCAGTTTAAAGGGAACCTGTCACCAGATTTGTCCCCTATAACCTGCAGCCACCACTAGTGAGCCCTTATATACTGCATTCAAGAATACTGTATATAAGAGCCCAGGCATACGTGTCCACTCTGTATAACATAAAAACAGCTTTTATTATACTCACCTGCGGGGCGGTCTGGTCTGATGGACGTCCCTGGTCTCGGTCCGACTCCTCCTCTCTTCTTGCTATCGCCATCCTCCTTGCTCCGTGTTGATGACGCGTCCTATGTCATCCACACAGCGACCTCAATCGTGCTACCATGCAGGCACACTTCTCTCTGCTCTGCTGAGGGCAGGTGCAAGTGTGACGCCCTGGACTAGCCAGGTAGTCACAGACATAACACCACACACACCCCCTCCCCTGGATAGTTCACATCAGTCAAACAAAAACCCTTCATGCCTCCCTCCAGGATCTGATGTCCACACCAGGTGGGGCGGAGCCAGGTGGTTGGCCACACCCACCGAGGAGTTCACAGGCCTGGAGGCGGGAAAAAGCAGTAGTTCAGTTTAGGAGTGGAGGAGATTCGTTGGAGAGTTGAAAGTGAGAGGACAGAAACTGTTAGTGTCTGGGTAGGAGCCCAGGCACTGTCAGCAAGGTTGCCGTCTACAGGAGTTAGTGGACCTCTGCGGAACTGTAGGACCGGGGTCGGGCAGTGGCCTGCCGGTACCGAACCGGGGAGCGGAGTGAAGCTAAGCACAAAGGCAGGGCCATCGGACCCCGACTAGGCTTGGAGCCGCTGACAACGGTCAAATCCAAGAGTGACCGGAACCCCAGGGGTTTCCTAACACCCAAGACCCAACAGAAGGCAACAGTCCACCCAGTGAGGATACACAGCCACCGCCATAGGCTAGAAATCCAAGGGCCAGCGCCTGCGGGCAACACGGGCTCCTCCGGTACCTATACGCCGGGGAGTGGACTATCGTTGGGAAGCCATCGGATTCAACACATTCTACACAGGTGCAGGGAAAGACAGCCACCATCAACCTATCCGGGGAGAGCAAAGACACTGCAGCCAGCTGCGGGACCCGTCCATCCAGCCGTTTGGTTTACCAGAGACTCTGTGAATTTGTGTCTGAGTGAGTACCACAGTGCCATCCGGCACCGCGCCGTGCTGCCTCTGCAACCCTGCACCCCAGCTACCCTGCCTCCCCGTATCACAACCGGGCCCCGGGATCACCAACCCCTACCCACGGAGGGGACAACATCCTAGCTGCTCCCTGCCATCGCTCCCGGGATCCCCGTCACCAGCAGCGGTGGTGCCCACTATCACCACGACCCGTGGGTGGTGTCACGGACTATCTCCCCAAACAAACCACCCCCTTTTCACTCGTGGGCGAGGAGCGCTTCTCGAGTCCCCCGGGTCCGGCCCACCGCTCGAGCCACCGAGCAGCAGCTGCGGACCCGAGCGTAGCGAGCGCGGACCCTCCGCCCGTGACACAAGCATTGTAGTGCACATGCGCAGTCATTTTTTGACCTTTCCCCACGCCTGCACATTACAGTGCTTTGCTCTGCCCGCAGCAGGTGCGCGTGCGTAGGAGTGCGATGGAGGACTCTGTGTGGATGATATAGGATGCATCATCCACACGGAGCAAGGAGGATGGTGATTGCAAGAAGAGAGGAGGCGCCAAACCGAGACCAGCGACGCCTAGTAGACAGAACCTCCCCGCAGGTGAGTATAAATAAAGCTGTTTTTTATGTTATACAGTTTGGCCTGGGCACTTACAGTATATAATGTACTCTAGAATTCTGTATATAAGAGCTCACTGGGGGTGGCCGCAGCTTATAGGGGTCAAATCTGGTGACAGGTTCCCTTTAAAGGCATTGTCTTTTCATTATAAGGGTCTTATCGTAATGTACCACGGCAGCATTTTTCGTTTATTGCAGCGCTGGAGTTTTGCTACTAATATAAGGTGCAGGGTCCTAGTCTTATACTCAGCACCCACCATCCTCAACTCCTCTCAGCAGCGCTATGGACCTGATCCGCCACCTTGTGACCACAATTTCTGAGTGATTGGAAATCAGAGGTAATGGTCACAAGCTCTCAATGTAAGTCTACGAGAGCCTTGTTCTGGCCTTCATAGACTTACACTGACTTGTTACTTTGGGATTGCCGTGCAAATATTGGAGCAGCTGGCAAGTCACAAACTGATTTAGACCGACCGGAGCGGCGTCAATAACAGATGAAAATGATGGCTGGTAATTATGAGACTAAATGCAAGAAACTTATATTAGAGGCACCACTCCAGTACTGCAATAATAATAAAAAAAACATTGGAGTTGTGCCTTAAGCTGATCTCAAGTTCTCTAGTTACAGAGACTTGCAGTGATCAGCTGTATTCTGTGGCAGCCAATGTACAGTCCTTCTGTAGCGCCACCACTGGTGAAATGAAGCATTGCACAGTTCCAATTTAATTTAATAGCCTGTCCATGTGATACATGGATGTGCTGGCTCTCCGGAGGCAGACATGCTTTGTAGCCGCTCTCCACTCTGGATAATTGATAACAATCCTGAAAAGGGAATATATTAATTACTCAGATTTATTCTGGGTTTGGACCAGCTCTTGACTTATATTATCTATAAAACCTCTCCATCACATGACAAAAGACGCGAGGCTTCCTGTTTTATCTGAATAAAGTTTAATAACGTTAATATACATTGTTTTAATTCACTGATTTTATTCTCTGCCTGATGTCATTATACAGATGTGATAATCTGCCCTGACAGCTGAAGGTTTCTACCATTGCACCCACTTTAGGCATTGCTATATGAGCTAAGCAGCCTGGACCCCTTTGATATTTTCTTCCATTAGCTGAAAACCCATCAAGGGTCAAACTTATCACTTTATGTCTCTGTACTATGGCATCACTGATGGACTCAATGTAATTGTACCCCTCTACAATAATTACAGGCCCCCTCCCCCGGACTAAGGCTTATTACAAGAACTGCCATAGTCACTAATCCAAGATGCCCTTCATCGAGCCTGCAGTGCATAGTGACTATATCGTGCCGGAGTCATCAAGTGTCGCAGGGATTTTAATGTCTGAGTCACAGGATGTCTTAAAACAGGTTCCTCAAATTTTTCTAGACAGCTTAACATGGCAGGGTCTTCTACAGTCAAGTCCCCTGCAATTATCTCCCCATCTCCACTGATGTCATGGTGACATTTCTTATCAGTGTCAGAGAGTGGATGTAAGGAGATTCTGCTGAGAGACGGTAATTATAAATCCTTGGGTTATCCTCCTCTATTGTACTGTTAATACCTTGTTTTCTGTTTTTTTTGGGGAGGCAAGGTGATACCCATAAACAGTATGTCATCAACAGCCTCCTCAGGGATTATACAGGGCTTCTGTAGAGAAATGTTATGTTTAGAGAGCTCTGGGGAACCTGTCAAAAATGGTTCAATGTCCCTTACAATTCAGTGCGCCTAAGAGGCACCTAAGGGCTTGTTCAGATTAAAGCACACCTCCATCATTTTTCCCCTGTGTAGGGGCTTTAAAGGGAACCTGTCAGGTTTTGTTTCCACCCAGAACCAAGAGGGGTTCTGGATGCATATTTGATTATATAAGGGATTTTATACAAAAAATCCACAAAGAACCAGCGCTAGATGGGTTTTTTTATATATAATTTTATTAAAGAAAATATTGCTATCCTTGTTCCAAGGCAGGGTATTTACTAGTACACAATACACTAAAAAATTTTCTTAGAACCACATATACCAGAAAAAACACAATATAAATAAGTCAGAATTGAAAATACAAATAAAAATAAAGATAGAAATAAAAATATTAATAATAATAAAAATATGAAATATAAATCAAAAACCACACAAAGGGTTTTGGTATAAACCCGTTTCCTCAGAGGTGATCCGATATTCACAATAATTAATTTCTAACTCAGCTATCGTAATGCCCCGGCCGGTGGCATATACTTGATTTAGTAAAATATTGTGACTGATAGCATATAGGTGTACCACACCACCTCTGACTAATTTGCAAGCCTATTTTGCACACATCAAGCTTTGCACAAAATGTTGTAGAAATCAGAAACCCTCAATCCCCAATGTGATGTCAGTGGGATTTGCCAGCAGATTTTGATCTGTAGTAATATAGACCTGATTCCTCCGTTAGATAAACTGAAGTTGTTGTCAATGCAGGATTAACTTGTTAAATTTTCCAAGCACCTACTTGGAAGCATGTGGTCGTGAACAATACAGGTTGTGGAGGAGATGTCAGGTTACCACAAACCCCTTAGTTAGAGTCTCTAGACCACTTTACGGTGCCACAACTAAGCGGTCCCGTATTGTCCCAGTTCCCCAGCAGCTAGGTACAGTCGCTGGAAGCACCGATTATTTGCTGCAAATATAATGTGTGATCAGCAGTTTTACTCAACCTCTCCAGCGGGCAGTCCGATCTGTGTCCAGTGTGAGCTGAATGTGTCCACACACCGAGGGAGTTTACTTGGCAAGCTGTCACTACACAGGTAAAGCAGACAGTGCAAGATTCCAATCCAGTCCACTTCCAATGTGAACAATGAGTAGCCGTAGAGGGCACCACTGGAGGATGGTTGCAAGCAAGAATAACAGCGGTAACTTCTCAACCTTTTCAGCAGACAGTCCGGACCGTGTCCTTTAGAGGCTGACTAGTGCTGCACAAGGGAGAGGTTGTTTGACAGAGTATCACCACACAGGTGGAGTAGGCAAAGCAGAGTCTTAATCCGACGCGCGTTTCGGGGGCGTGCACCGGCCCCCTTCCTCAAGGATGACTGGGCTATTGCCTAGGGCGCTATTTATGCGCATATTAAATTACTTAAAAAAAAAAAAAAAAAAAAAAAAAAAAAAATGTTTTTTTTTTTTTTTTTTTTCTTTTTCTTTCTTTTCCCTCTTCTCTTCTCTTTTCTTTTCTCTTTCCTTTGTATCAATACCAGTATCTTTAATTCTTCTGCCTATTTTTATATATAAAACTATAAATTAATTAAAAGCAAACAGTTCAATGTCATTATTGAGTCCATATGGTTTTAAAGTATTCAATTCAAAAATCCATTGGCTCTCTGCTCGTGACATTTTTTTAATAAAATCGCCACCCCTCCAGTCCTTTGTTATTTTTTGCACACCCCATACTTCGGATCCCTTAAAAGACCCTCCATGTTTTAACGCATAATGTCTGGATAGGGGGTGTTTAGTACATTTATTTTTAACATTTCGAATGTGTTCACCCACCCTTTTCCATAGAGAAGAGAAGAGGGAAAGGAAAGAAAAAGAAAAAAAAAAAAAAAAAAAAACATTTTTTTTTTTAAGTAATTTAATATGCGCATAAATAGCGCCCTAGGCAATAGCCCAGTCATCCTTGAGGAAGGGGGCCGGTGCACGCCCCCGAAACGCGCGTCGGATTAAGACTCTGCTTTGCCTACTCCACCTGTGTGGTGATACTCTGTCAAACAACCTCTCCCTTGTGCAGCACTAGTCAGCCTCTAAAGGACACGGTCCGGACTGTCTGCTGAAAAGGTTGAGAAGTTACCGCTGTTATTCTTGCTTGCAACCATCCTCCAGTGGTGCCCTCTACGGCTACTCATTGTTCACATTGGAAGTGGACTGGATTGGAATCTTGCACTGTCTGCTTTACCTGTGTAGTGACAGCTTGCCAAGTAAACTCCCTCGGTGTGTGGACACATTCAGCTCACACTGGACACAGATCGGACTGCCCGCTGGAGAGGTTGAGTAAAACTGCTGATCACACATTATATTTGCAGCAAATAATCGGTGCTTCCAGCGACTGTACCTAGCTGCTGGGGAACTGGGACAATACGGGACCGCTTAGTTGTGGCACCGTAAAGTGGTCTAGAGACTCTAACTAAGGGGTTTGTGGTAACCTGACATCTCCTCCACAACCTGTATTGTTCACGACCACATGCTTCCAAGTAGGTGCTTGGAAAATTTAACAAGTTAATCCTGCATTGACAACAACTTCAGTTTATCTAACGGAGGAATCAGGTCTATATTACTACAGATCAAAATCTGCTGGCAAATCCCACTGACATCACATTGGGGATTGAGGGTTTCTGATTTCTACAACATTTTGTGCAAAGCTTGATGTGTGCAAAATAGGCTTGCAAATTAGTCAGAGGTGGTGTGGTACACCTATATGCTATCAGTCACAATATTTTACTAAATCAAGTATATGCCACCGGCCGGGGCATTACGATAGTTGAGTTAGAAATTAATTATTGTGAATATCGGATCACCTCTGAGGAAACGGGTTTATACCAAAACCCTTTGTGTGGTTTTTGATTTATATTTCATATTTTTATTATTATTAATATTTTTATTTCTATCTTTATTTTTATTTGTATTTTCAATTCTGACTTATTTATATTGTGTTTTTTCTGGTATATGTGGTTCTAAGAAAATTTTTTAGTGTATTGTGTACTAGTAAATACCCTGCCTTGGAACAAGGATAGCAATATTTTCTTTAATAAAATTATATATAAAAAAACCCATCTAGCGCTGGTTCTTTGTGGATTTTTTGTATAAAATCCCTTATATAATTTATTAAAACATGGCTAAGTAAAGGGGTGTCTTTGCCAATAGAACCAAGCTGCAAGAATATAGCAGGTTTTTTTTTTTTTTTTTTTTTTTCAGGGTTAAGCGCTGCCATTTGCCTGCAGGCACTTTAGAATGGATGCATATTTGTAATCCCTGCCTAGTAGTCCCAGCCTATAGTAGCATAGATAAGGAGGTCTTTAGAAAAAATATTTCTAAAGATCTTTTATCATATGTTAATGAGCGAGGGGACTAGTCCCAAGGCTGGTGCTTCCCTTGGCTAGTCAGCCCTCTTAGCATGTAAGCACGACCCTGTGGGCATTAACATGCTAATGAATACGCAGAGTCAGAGGCATGGTCGCTCACCTCTCTGCTGTCACTGCGGCCAACCTTGGTTTTTGTCTCAGTGCGCATGATCAGAAATCCCCGGACTTCCGTTCATGCGCACTATGAAGCTGGGTGTACGCGTTCCGGCTTCAAACTGGTGTATTACGCATTACCGAAAGTCCGTTGACTTCTGATCATGCTAACTGACCCTAAGCACGGCATTCTGAGGCGGTGCAACGTACATAGGTACACGCATCATTGCTGATGATGACGCTGGGCAATGGGCATTGATAGCATCTTAGCACGCCCATGCTAAGAGGGTGGAATGAGCACAGAAACTATCGCCTTGCGACTAGTCCCCGCACTCATTAGCATATCAAAAAGGTTCTTTAGATATACTTTTTCTAAATATCCCTTTATCTATGCTACAATAGGCTGGGACAGTTAGGTAGGGATTAGAAATATGCACCTAGAACTGCCCCTAGTATCAGGGCTGTATTTTGCCTTCGTGCTGCCCTAGGCACTTTAAGTGGTCGCGCCCCTTAGTGACAACGTAAAACTGAGTTTTCGCACACGACATCTGTTTAAGGCAGATCTACTTTGTAAAACACTTGAAAAAGTATCAATGAGAGATGAAGGGCACTAACCCCCCCCCCCCAATGGGGATTACCACAGGCACATCAAAACATAGCATGAGTATAAAATATTCCCACCACACCTTACCCACTTATATACTGTGACTGTGACACTGCCCCTAATAAACTACACACTACCCTCCCTTATAAATTATACCCACCACACCTTCCTCAATTATGAAATATGATCTGCACATTGTCCTCACATCATGCTGCCCCCTCCTCACAGTGTCCCATGCATGCTGCCCCCTCCTCACAGTGTCCCATGCATGCTGCCCCCTCCTCACAATGTCCCATGCATGCTGCCCCCTCCTCACAATGTCCCATGCATGCTGCCCCCTCCTCACAATGTCCCATGCATGCTGCCCCCTCCTCACAATGTCCCATGCATGCTGCCCCCTCCTCACAATGTCCCATGCATGCTGCCCCCTCCTCACAATGTCCCATGCATGCTGCTCCCTCGTCACAATGTCCCATGCATGCTGCCCCCTCCTCACAGTGTCCCATGCATGCTGCCCCCTCCTCACAATGTCCCATGCATGCTGCCCCCTCCTCACAATGTCCCATGCATGCTGCCCCCTCCTCACAATGTCCCATGCATGCTGTCCCCTCCTCACAATGTCCCATGCATGCTGCCCCCTCCTCACAATGTCCCATGCATGCTGCCCCCCTCCTCACAATGTCCCATGCATGCTGCCCCCTCCTCACAATGTCCCATGCATGCTGCCCCCTCCTGACAGTGTCCCATGCATGCTGCCCCCTCCTCACAATGTCCCATGCATGCTGCCCCCTCCTCACAATGTCCCATGCATGCTGCCCCCTCCTCACAATGTCCCATGCATGCTGCCCCCTCCTCACAGTGTCCCATGCATGCTGCCCCTCCTCACAATGTCCCATGCATGCTGCCCCCTCCTCACAATGTCCCGTGCATGCTGCCCCCTCCTCACAATGTCCCGTGCATGCTGCCACCTCCTCACAGTGTCCCATGCATGCTGCCCCTCTCCATGAGCTCCTAATGCTGCCTTCCTCTTTTCCATAATGACACCTCCATGCTGCCCCACTCATCATACTAAGACCACCACACTAACGCTTATGCTGAGACCCCCCCCACACACATTACCCCACTCTTGATATTGACTCCCCTACATTGTTCCACTCCATACTGAGCCCACACATGCTGCCCCTTCTCCATAATGAGCTCCCAATGCTGCCCCCCTCTTATTCTGAGTCCTTACACTCCCCCCCATCGATATTGTCATTGCTCTATCCCTTAACCCTTGTCATCTGTCTCTAGCATTGGCCCCTCTCTTCCATTCCCCCAGCAGCAGCCTCTCTCCCCCCGCCTCCAGCAGCAGCCTCTCCCCCAGCATCAGCCTCTCTCCCCCCAGCCGCCCCCAGAATCAGCCTCTCTCCCCCCAGCCTCCCTCAGCATCAGCCTCCCTGCTCCCAGCTTACCCCAGCATCAGCCTCTCTCCTCCCATCCTCCCCCAGCATGAGCCTTCTCCAGCATCAGCCTGTCTCCTCCCAGCCTCCCCCAGCATGAGCCTCCTCCAGCATCAGCCTCTCTCCTCCCAGCCTCCCCCAGCATCAGCCTCCCTGCTCCCAGCTTCCCCCCAGCATCAGCCTCCCTCCTTCCAGCCTCCCCCAGCATCAGCTTCCCTCCTTCCAGCCTCCCCCAGCATCAGCCTCCCTCCTTCCAGCCTCCCCCAGCATCAGCCTCCCTCCTTCCAGCCTCCCCCAGCATCAGCCTCCCTCCTCCCAGCCCCCCTCCTCCAAGCCTCCCCCAGCATCAGCCTCCCAGAGCATCAGCCTCCCTCCTCCCAGCCTCCCCCAGCCTCAGCTTCCCTCCTCCCAGCCTCCCCCAGCCTCAGCCTCCCTCCTCCAAGCCTCCCCCAGCCTCAGCCTCCCTCCTCCAAGCTTCCCCCAGCCTCAGCCTCCCTCCTCCCAGGCTCCCCCAGCATCAGCCTCCCTCCTCCCAGCCTCCCCCAGCATCAGCCTCCCTCCTCCCAGCATCAGCCTCCCTGCTCCTAGCCTCCCCCAGCATCAGCCTCCCTCCTCCCAGCATCAGCCTCCCTCCTCCTAGCCTCCCCCAGCGTCAGCCTCCCTCCTCCCAGCATCAGCCTCCCTCCTCCTAGCCTCCCCCAGCATCAGCCTCCCTCCTCCCAGCATCAGCCTCCCTCCTCCCTCAGCTTCCCTCCTCCAAGCCTCACCCTCCCCCTCCCAGCCTCCCCCAGCATCAGCCTCCCTCAGCATCAGCCTCCCTCAGCATCAGCCTCCCTCCTCCCAGCCTCCCCCAGCCTCAGCCTCCCTCCTCCCAGCCTCCCTCAGCATCAGCCTCCCTCCTCCCAACCTCCCCCAGCATCAGCCTCCCTCCTCCCAGCATCAGCCTCCCTCCTCCCAGCCTCCCTCAGCATCAGCCTCCCTCCTCCCAACCTCCCCCAGCATCAGCCTCCCTCCTCCTAGCCTCCCCCAGCATTAGCCTCCCTCCTCCCAGCCTCCCCCAGCATTAGCCTCCCTCCTCCCAGCCTCCCCCAGCATCAGCCTCCCTCCTCCAACTCTCCCTCAGCATCAGCTTCCCTCCTCCAACCCTCCCCCTCCCAGCCTCCCCCAGCATCAGCCTCCCTCAGCATCAGCCTCCCCCAGAATCAGTCTCTCTCCTCCCAGCCTCCCCCAGCATCTGCCTCTCTCCTCCCCAGCCTCAGCCTCTCTCTCTCCCCAGCCTCCCCCCCAGCCTCAGCCTCTCTCTCCCCCCAGCCTCCCCCCCAGCCTCAGCCTCTCTCCCCCCAGCCTCAGCCTCTCTCCCCCCAGCCTCAGCCTCTCTCTCCCGCCAGCCTCAGCATCTTTCCCCCCAGCCTCAGCCTCTCTCCCCCCAGACTCAGCCTCTCTTCCCAGCCCCCCCCCCAGCCTCAGCCTCTCTCTCTTCCCAGCCTCCCCCCAGCCTAAGCCTCTCTCTCTTCCCAGCCTCAGCCTCTCTCTCTCTTCCCAGCCTCCCCCAGCCTCAGCCTCTTTCTCTGCCCAGCCTCTCTCTCTTCCCAGCCTCCCCCAGCCTCAGCCTCTTTCTCTTCCCAGCCTCCCCCCAGCCTAAGCCTCTCTCTCTTCCCAGCCTCAGCCTCTCTCTCTCTTCCCAGCCTCCCCCCAGCCTCAGCCTCTTTCTCTGCCCAGCCTCTCTCTCTTCCCAGCCTCCCCCAGCCTCAGCCTCTTTCCCCCCAGCCTCCCCTTGCATGATTATAGTGGAAAAAGGCATCGCAACGATCATCAACTAACCTGTAAGGAGCCCATACATTCTAGGCTCTGCCTCTGCTTTATCTGCTCCGGTGCCCGCCGCCCTGCTCTGGCTGGCTCCTCTTCTGGCTTGCATTGGACGCTGCAGCACGGGGCAGTCAGCTGATTGTCGCGCCCCGCGCGCCTCTGACCCCGGAAGTGAAGGCGATGGAACTTCCGGGGTTAATCAGCTCACCATGCCATGTATTTAAATAGACAGAAGTGCGCCTCCCCTCCCTCTCAAACCCCCCCCCCCCCGAACACAGCCGAGTGTAACGGAGGGAGGGACGGGGGGCGAGGATGGGAAAAAAAAAAATAAAAAAAAAAATGTATATACATTTTTTTTTTTTTTTTGCTGCCAGAAAGTGCCGCCCCCCGCAACGTGCCACCCTAGGCACGGGACCACAGGTGCCTAGTGGCAAATACGGCCCTGCCTAGTATTATACTTACCCTTCGCGATCTTCAACTGTTGGTCTTCTGCAATTTGTGACCTGCCAGTAGCTCCAGTGTTGCATGGAGGGCGCCAGAGGTCACAAATCAATACATGTCTATGAGAGTCTTGTAATGGCTCTCATACACTTGAATTGAGAACTTGTGACGTTACTCCGATTTACGGATGGTCAGAAGTTGTGGTCACAAGATGGTGCCGCGGAGTGACACCGAAAAAAGGTGAAGATGCTGGAGGGTGTTATAAGGCAGGGGGCAGGGACCTTAGGTTAAAAGTACAACTCCAGCTGAAAGAAACACACGGGAGTGTTGGTAATTTAATTAATTAAATGACTGTGTGCTGTCTGATTGCGAAATGGCTATCAAGCACCAATGTGGTAGATCAGATGAATGTTTTTGAACTGAGAATGATGTTCTGATGCAAAAATAACAACATCCACTGCTCTGATCCATATTCCGGATCAGACTTGACAATTATAAGTCAATGGGTGCTTAATAAAACAGATCACATACGGGTCACCATCATGGATCATTACAATTATTAAGAAAGGAAATTGTATTTGATCTTTATTTATTAAATTGTTCATGTAAAAACAGTATGCGATATTGATATGCAAAATGGACAGACAGATGGTACATGAACAAAACGGACATATGTATACAATATGGATAGGAAAAATGGAAATTCAGAGCAATACGGATGCAAAACTGTCATCTGAACGAAAAACCCGCATGTAGGGAAACATTTTATGTCCGGGGGATATTCTATAAATGTTTTTAATGGAAAAAAACACTGTAAACATTTATGCATCTGGCTGTCATACTGTGGGCCGTTTTGCCTATGGGCACTACTCTTATTCCCTGGTGACTAATAATGCTATGATATATTCCTGGTACTATGTAATTGCATAACTAAAATATTTTCCATCCATAGGTCTTGGAA
The DNA here is from genome assembly GCF_048569485.1 of Anomaloglossus baeobatrachus. Taxonomy (NCBI): domain Eukaryota; kingdom Metazoa; phylum Chordata; class Amphibia; order Anura; family Aromobatidae; genus Anomaloglossus; species Anomaloglossus baeobatrachus. The sequence continues at coordinate 440,665,651 of NC_134357.1, read as the reverse complement.
AGCTGGATGGAAACTACAGTGAACAAGTCAAGCTAAAAGACTAATGATACTCAATACGCCATTACCCCTTTGGCACTATTATTATATCTATGCACAAGATAGGTAGACTACAAGCAGGGGAATAGCTGTAGTGGGGCCAGGGGTTGCAGTCGCACATGGGTCCTGGAGTTTAGGGGGTCCCAAAGTCTCTTTGGTGTATAAGAAAGAACAAAACGTTTTAAAGACCCATGATAGTTGGGGGCATTGTTGGATATTTTGCACTGATGACCAAGAGCTTCAAGCTACACCAAGGTAGGCTATGAGGATAACTGGGGCACCATGTGAAAGGCCAGAGGTAGACCACCATCTCTTCTCTGTAGAAAATCATCAAATGCTATTCAAAGAGGATCAGTGGTATATGATCTTCAAGGCGATACCTTCCCTGGGCCTTCTAATTCTGACCATTAGGGTCCCCAGATCACAGCCTCAGTTCTGGACTGACCTTAAGTTTTCTGAACCAAACTTAAAGGAGTACATGAGTTAAGGTCAAGAGACCTGTGGTCAGCCCTGAAAATCTTGGCCATACTAGGACCATGATATCCAAACATCTGAATTCAGCCCTAGTCTCCTTAAAGCTCACCAATCACCAGGATTTTCCTATATGTAAAACCTAAAGCCAGTGCTATACTGGGACTATCATGCTGATTCTATATATACCTTTACTTGTCAGCTAGGATGTAATGTTTTAGAAACACAAGCAAGTAAAGTTTGTAAAATGTACAGCTTTTTGATTGGCAGCAGCTGCCGAGCATCTAATAGCTGGGGTGGGTTTTGAAAGTGATTTCCGCCCCCTGCCTGTTATTCCTCCCCCCCATCTGTTTTTTATGCTAATTCCACTATAGAAACCTTTCACTATTGGTTGTAGCAAGAAGGACCTTGCTGATATCATACCCATGTGACCAGAAGAGGAGGGGCCTCAGCCAACATAGCTGATACCGGGAAGCAACATTTTTCTGTTGGCTGAGACCCTGCCCCTTCTGACCACATGGGTATGATATCAGCAAGGTCCTTCTAGCCACAACTATTAGTAAAAGGCTTCTATAATGGAATTAGCATAAATAACAGATAGGGGGAGGAACAACAGGCAGAGGGGCGGAAATCACTTTCAAAACCCACCTCAGCTATTAGGTGCTCGGCTGCTGCTTTCAATCAAAAAGCTGTACATTTTACAAACTTTACTTACCTGTGTTTCAAAAGATATATATCCGAGCTGATAACTAGAGGTATGTATAGAATCAGCCTGATAGTGCCAGTATAGCATTGGCTTTAGGTTATATAGGAAAATCCTGGTGATTGGTGTGCTTTAAATCATTGTAATCAGTTGCTCCTAGACAGCACAGCAGCTTATGACTGGGATAGGAATAGCAGACTGGGTGTCAGATTAGAGGAAGATAATTTGTAAATGAGCCGGTAGCTTTTATGGCTTCTATGATATTTAATTGGTCTATTACAATTCACTCCATACTGCACATGATTTACTTTAAAATATACAGCATTCAGTGTATGATAATGTCCTAAACTGATGCACAGCAATAGTCATTTACAATTCGTTGGAGGCATCATGAATTTTAGGGCTTGGAGGGTGCTGGAGCCCTTAAAGAGGACCTGTCAATTGCCTTAAATATGTTGTGTTTTTATAAAATGGTGTAAATGTTGCGGTTCTTTTGAATCTGGAATAGATTGTTTTTTCACCCATGCCTCTCTATAGCTGAGATATGCCCCCCTACTGCTTGTACGTAAATCTCATCTCTTTAGACAACTCATTGTCCTCTGAAATACTTCCATAGAAAGCTTTAGGGCCATGTCGGCTTGTCTAAAAAAAAAGATTTACATCCAAGAGGAGGCCACAGTTCAGGAATGAAGAGGTACGATAATAAAAGAAGAAAAATACGTGATTCAGGAGCAACAGTGGCATTTACACCAGGTAAATGTATTTGTATATGTATATATATATATATATATATATATATATATATATATATATATATATATATATGTTACATATTTATCGTAAGCGACCGGAGTGTTTTCAGCTGTGAAATAGCTATTCTTGCATCTTGGGATTGGGGATATGTAAGGAGGTGGACTGATTGCTGTTGCATTCCTTTCTCTGAAGACACCAATCACAGTGTTGTTTTGGCCTGTGAATTGTATCCTGCATCTTTGTAAATAATGTAATATGTGAATTGTGATGTAATGAAATATATTATAATGTTTTGATGAATATTGGATAGCATAGTAGTATTATATGTAGTTGATGGACTCTATGGCAAGAAGACGTTAAAGGGGTTGTCCACTATTTTTACGTTGATGGCCTATTCTTAGGATAGTTCATCAATGTCTGATCGACTGGGGTCCGACACTTCGCACCCCCGCCGATCAGCTGTTCTTGGTGCTGGCGGCAGTAGGTAGCCGGAAATGCTTAGTTCCGGAGCTGTTCTCTCCTCTGATAGTGGCCACGGCTGGATACTGCACATGTGCCTCCTATTGATCAGAATGGGAGGAAGATGTGCAGTACCTAGCATCGGCCACTATCAAGAGATAGAACAGCTCCAGAACTGAGTATTTCTGGCTGCTTGCCCCCGCCACCGGGACTGAGAACAGCTGATCAGCAGGGGTGTGGGGTGTCAGACCTTGGCCATCAGACATTGGTGACCTATCCTAAGCATAGATCATCAATGTAAAAGTAGTGGACAACCTCTTTAAGTGTTGGAACTATCCACCAAAATGGGAAAGGTTAGTTTATAGGGAAAGTGATGGTTTCCTTCTAGAAAGTTAGTGCAGGTCCAGTGTGTTACAGGAGCAGGCATATAGTCTGAAGGTAATCAAGGCTGCATTCAATGGGTGACCTGTGTCAAGAGAAGGAGAAAGGAGACCATTTTTGAGATAGCTGGATCCTGAAGTAGTGACTGAGATACAGAGCGCAAAACTATGTCTAGTTTAGAGGCCGACATTCCTACACAGTGGACCCCAGGCAGAAGGGTTCGGAGGATGGAATTCTAGCAGCAGGTCCCCAGGTTACATACAGCTTTAAGGTAACGTGCCAAAATGTACTGGTGTATGAGCAAAGTTGACTTTCTTGGGCGGACTGTCCTTAAGCTCTACTCTGGCCCTTCTGGCAAACCCTCTGACCCCCTTTTCTACAAGGAGAATAGATGTGGAGCTGCGCAAAGGGAACGTAACTATCACAACTTGGATTATCGTTAGGCTGGGTTGTGCTGGGACTCATAGGACTAGTAAGAGTAGAAACAATCCATAGGGAATTGCAAGGGTGTCTGAATATGCTTTGTAGAACTGAAACATGCTCGAAGTTATGTGCCCACTATCTCATGTATGTAGTTGATGAAAAAAAACTGTTAAGTAAAGTCCTGTTGTTTAAACTTAATTTGTGGTATCCTTGTTGGTAAGAGTCATCAACTAGTTCTGGCAAGCTGAAACCACGGACGTACTGCTCACACAATGAAAGTTCACACACTGAGCCAGGACCACGAACCTGCTCCCTTCCATCAAGAAGCCGAAAGGGATAAAGTTGATATGGACCTGATTGCATCCGGGGAGGCAGCCGCACTCTATTCTGGTGGTTCGGCATGGGGTAATCCTGTCTACACACTGGGGATGGAAGTGGGGAAGCCACCTTACCCTACAACCTTATCCATAGTTAACAGGCCAGAGTAAACCCCGAGTCCAGATTGTACCCGGGGTTAAATATCCAAAACACTACCTACAAATCATTGGAGTCACTCTTAATACACATATCCAAAATAATATGATTCCATGAGCATGCTAAATACATCTACAAAGTGCAAGTACTTTAATCAATTTAGAAGCCCAACACTGAGATTAATTTGTAACCATATAGTAAATCTTTCTGGGGAAGTGTCCAAACGAAAAGTTCGTCAGGGGTCTCCAGTGGCAGCCACAGTATGGTAACCTTATAATTTATCTTTGTTTGGCGTTTATTCCAACTTATAATTCATCATATGGCTACAATTTTTTCACAGTGTGGGGCTGTGAGGCATTGTGCTGGTTATTTCATGGTGGTACTTACCTTCAATATTTAACTATTTGCAGCATCGTGCTGCTGCAGTATCCATGTCAGGAGATATGTCCATGCGTAGTCATTACTCCACCAGTGATTGTATGCTTCATTTCATCTATTTGGTGCTTATTAGGCATTTACATGATATGCATTTCATTGTATATTACATAGTGGTGCTTGCCTCTAATATATAATTATCTCCAGCATAGTACTATAAAAGCTTCCATGTTAGGAGACATATCCATTCATGTATTATATTTTTCTTCAATAGGTGATTGTATGCCTTAATTTAGCTATTGGATGCTTTTTTAGCGTTCACATATTATAATTTGTGCTAGGAGCACTTGCACTTTATATTAAAATGAATTCTCTCGGTCATTTTTCCCATATCAGAATAGTGTATTCAGCGCTATGTGACATTGATATTCTACCCATTCTAAATTGACTACAGCACTTGCAGTTTGTATATGTATTTAGGATGTTTGTGCTCAGCATCAGAAGACCAACAGTGAGATAAGTAATATAATTAGTGATTGCAGCACTCATACATTGTGGACAATATTTGTTATATTGTATACAAAAAAAATATTTTCAGTATTTTGATTCATATAATTGTTACCATATTGTAATATATTATAGATAAACCTGTTTCTCTGTTCCGGTACATTGTATCTTCATTCTTGTCTCAAATACTCTTTGTTTTTAATGGTATCCCTGTATTTATTACATAATAAAGGATTTTTATTTTTCTATACTGTTTCATGGAGTCATAGTATTTTGGATATGTATATGTAGCACCCAGGGATATGGGGTACTCGGTTCTGGGCAGTGTCTCTACGGGGAATGTCACGATGGTGACTGTTACCCGGTTCCGTGCACTGGGTCGTTTTTGTAATGGGGAATATTAACAGGGGAGTTGTGAATAAAGTTATTCGTGACGCCACTTGCAGTGTTGCGGCTAAGTGTAGGGAGCCGCCGCTGCAGTGTCTCTACTGGGGCTGATGGTATTGCAGCTAGTATGGTAGTCCCTCCGCAAGTAGGTTATTGCCCCAGCGGGTATATGGTGCGGTAGTCGTTGGAGGAAGGAGTCCAGACAGGTATTCAGTGCAACTGGTTTACTCACTTTTCGGGTGTTAACTGGTTGCCCGAGGCTGGCTGGTTTCGCCTCCAGGTCCCCTTTGTTCCAGTGCTAGTCTAGTTCTCTGGTACCTTCTTCCCCTGAACCTGTCTCAGGTTAGTGGTTCCCGGTGGTATGGGACACTGGGGGTCCCCATACTCTGGTTTGTCCACCTCTGTCCGCCTGACGGTAGCGTGAACCCTGTTGGGTTGGAGTCTCTGGTCCTGTCCCCGGTTCTCCCTTTGCTACTGAGTCTTCGGATTCTTTAGGGTCAGCAAGGGCCTTGATGGTCCCCTTTGCTGTGCAGGTGTTAACAGGTTGGTTTGAAGCTCTTTCCTATCCTAGGGTCCTGTACCCCATTGGTGCGTAGTTCCGGGAGTACTCCACCATACTCCACCGGCAACCACCTCTCCTGGGTGCCAAGTCACCGTCAACCTGAGTCAGGACGTTGCTCAGTCACACCTTTCACTTCCACTGTCAAGTCTGTTCAACGGTCACACATGTTCCGACTACTGTCTTCCTGTGTTCTGACTCTCCACAGTCTGCCCCTCCCACTTGGTTAACTAGTGGACTGGAGTGGCTCCAACTCTAGGTGGCCATCCATGGTCCCACTCTAGCTAGGTACCATTGTATGGGGGATTGTTGGGAAAAACTGGGATTACCTGGGTTTTTGTTGGCACTGACACTGGGGTTCTGGGTACCTAAGGGGGTAGGCCCTGCATCCTGGTGGGGATGCAGAATCTGGTAGCACCCTGAGGGGTTCAGGGGCGCTACATATACCTGGGGTTAAAGCGGCCTAGGCTAGATTATCCAAAGAGAATATATATATTCCAGCTCCAAACAGTGGATATTTAATTTTATTTTTCTTTTGAAGTGCAATACAGATACAAAGGCAGTGATACCAGCGAGGCCCCGCCCCTTCTGGTCACATGGGTATGACCTCACACAGGTCCTGCTGGTGAAAAGTTAAATCAATTGTATAATACTTATGCTAATTCTAACAGGGGGAGGATAAGTATGCATAACCCCCAGATATTATCTGATCCTCAGCTGCTGTCACTCAAGAAGCTGCCGATTTTATAAACTTTACTTTCTTGGATTTCAAAACCTAAGCATCCGAGCTGACCACTAAAGGTATGCAGAGAATTAGTCTGATAGTGCCAGTACAGCACTGGATTTTGGTTATATACAATAATCCTGGTGATCAAGTGACCAAATTTTGAAAATTACACCCCTCTGAGATTGTTTGTCTATGGTGCAGTGGCAATTTTGTCTCTGGAAAACATTCATGGAGTCAAACGCAATAAATGTAGCAGAATTAAAAATTAAAAAAGAAAGCTCTTGTTGTACCCAGTACATTGTGCCCAGCTCGTGCTTCTGCAGACACACAACCTGCAAATTAAGCGGTCTTTCCTCACTACAACAATGCCAAACATGTGGATATTAACTATGATTTAGGGCTCTTCTCCACTTGCGTTTTCTATGTGCGAGTGCGATCCGATAAAAAATTGGATCGCACTCGCACCAGTATTAATCAATGAGGCCGTGTCCTCTTGCTAAATTTTTAAAGGCACGACTCGTGCTCTCGGTGAAATTGCAGCATGCTGCGATTTGCACTGAATCTCAGCTCTCTCACCCCCATGCAATCCTATGGGAGCGAGAAAAAAGTCAGAATCCGGGTGGCATGCGCATGTCATACAGATGGCATGTGCATGTCACACGGATCCTTAACACTTGCATACCGCATCAGACTGGCTACCAGAGGAATCTCCAGTAATACCAGGCCTGGCCGTGGTTACCTGCACTGAACTCCGGAGCTGTCACCTAAGCTCCAGAGTGCAGCCTGAACAGCGAGCACTGAGTGATTGATTCCAGCGATTGCTGTTCAGTTCAGCACAGCTGCAGACAGATCGGGCTGATTTCTGGAGCTCAGGTGACAGCTCCGGAGTTCAGTGCAGGTAACCGCGGCCTGGACTGGTATTACTGGAGATTCCTCCAGTAGCTAGTCTGACCCGGTATGCATAAACACTCACATAGCACTCGCATGACGCTCGCATGTTATACGGATGCTATGTGAGGAAAAAAAAACACACACCGTATGTAGACCACACGCAGGACATACACAGGGCACTCGACTCACATTTTGAGCCGAGTATCGCTGTGATTTTTTACACGCCAGTGGAAAAGAGCCCTTAGGGCTCTTCTCCACTGGCATTTTTTTAATCCCAGCGATACTCGGCTCAAAATGTGAGTCGAGTATCCTGCATGTGATCTGCGTGTGATCTGCGTACGGTGTGTGTTTTTTTTTCCTCACATAGCATCCGTATGACATGTGAGTGTCATGCGAGTGCTATGTGAGTTTTTAGGTAAGCAGCGTCAGACTGGCTACGGGAGAAATCTCCTGTAAAACCAGTCCTGGCCGCGGTTACCTGCACTGAGCTCTAGAGCTGTAATCTGAGCTCCAGCGTCTGCCTGATCTGTTTGCAGCTGTGCTGACCTGAACAGCAATCGCCGGGGAATCAATCACTCAGTGCTCGCTGTTCAGGCTGATCTCTGGAGCTCAGGGGACAGCTCCGGGGTTCAGTGCATGTAACCGTGGCCAGGACTGGTTTTACAGGAGATTTCTCCGGTAGCCAGTCTGACGCGGTATGCAAGTGTCAGATCCGTGTGACATGCGCATGCCACCCGGATTCTGACTTTTCTATCGCCCCCATAGGATTTCATGGGGGTGAGAGAGCTGAGAATCGCATCAAATCGCAGCATGCTGCGATTTGAAGGTGGAACCGTGTATAGACATAAAAAAACTGGTAAAAGGAGACAGCCTCATAGGAAATCATTACACAGATTGCAATCCGTTTTTTCAAGTGATGGGATTTGGACAAAAAAAAACGCCAGTGGAGAAGAGCCCTTAGGCATTTGGATTTGGGAGCAAAGATTTTGCTGAATTTCTTTTTTGAGGTGTGGTCATAGCATTTTTCCAGAGCCATTGTGCTACCAGTAACAGAAGGCCACAATTTTTCTGTTAACACATTTAACACATGATGAACCTAAGTGGGGACTTGTGTTTCTGTGAGTTGAGTTGAATGCTACTTAGTGGCAATCTGGGGTACAGAAGATTTGGATCAGTTCCCATTTATCCTGTGCTCTAGGCTGAACACTTGCATAAGGATTTCCATCTACATGTCCAAAATAATGATTCAGGTGAAATCCCCAACGTATCCATTAACTATAATGAGGCAGCAGAATTACTTTATTTGGCCTCTATTCCACCGTGTCCGTCTTTTCAAATGTGAATAAAAGTGTTCATGACCCCACTTTTGTGTATGCCTAAAAAGATGGACATCGCCGGACCACAAGCAAAGATGGGAGTTCAAAGTGATGCCCTTTGCTTCATTATAGTGAATTTTCTGCTGGGAAATTTGTCTGAATCATGATCTTTAGAGATTTACACATAGTCCCTGGTGTAAGTGCTCAGTGTAGAGCACAGGATAAATGTGAGCCATGATGTTTGAATGAACAAATCAGCTGCAGTTGAAAAATTGGCTTTATTTATTTATTTTTTATGCTGTTCATTTTTTGGTAAAAGTGATTAGGCACCTTTATTTCTCAGGTCAGTGCGATTACACCAATACCAGATTTATATAGGATTTTTAGGTTTGCTACTATCACATACTAAAAAAACGCTTTTCTACAAAAAAAAAAAATTGCATTACCGAATTTTGAAAGCTATAGTTTTTTTTTTATTTTTCTGCCAACAGTTTCATGCAATGGCTTGTTTTTTTGCGGGATCAGTTGTACTTTTTGTTGGTAGCATTTTGGGCCACATAATATTTCTGGATCGCTTTCTAGTCCTCTTTTTGTGAGGCAGAATAAAAAAGAAATAGCAATTCAGGAATAGTTTTTTTTATGCCGTGTCATAAAATTGATAAGACAGCTTTATTCTCCAGGTCAGTATGATTGCAGTGATACCACATTTATATAGGATTTTTATGTTTTGCTGCTTTTACACCATAAAAACTATATTTTGCTGACGGAGCTGCATGGCGGCTTGTTTTTTGTAGGACAAGATGACATGGATTGTGATAGTTAAAAAGTGAAAAAAAAAATGGCTTGTCAGATAGAACTAAACTGGTTGTGTCGCCATGGGCTTAATGCAGGATGATGTCTGTGGAAAGTTGGGTTATCTAGCTGGCACAGACAGCTCCATTCCTCCAGTGTAACATCTGCCCATTACTTCTTATCAGCACCATATAAACTAACTTCAGCTGATTTCTGGCCGGAGCTCTAAGAGATGCTAGCGATTTATGTGCAGTATGTCAGCACCTGCAGATAATAGTAAATTCTCCTGACACTAAAGTTTCCACTTAGCGCCTCAAACCAGCTCCATTTACTGGTACTGTTATTTATGTCCAGCAAGACCAATAAACAATTAAAGGGAATCTGTCAGCAGGTTTATGCTATGTAAGTTGAAGACATCATGCTGCAAGGGTTTACACAGAAAATTCAGGGATGCCTGTCTTGTCAAGGTCCAATCTGTTGTTTATTTGCTACGTTTGTTTAAGTAGCCGGATTTATCATTGCTACTACATTGTCAGGCGCAGGGCAGTTCGACACACCGCCTCCTCTGATTGGCACCTCACAGTCAACGCACAATCTTTATGGGGAGCCTAGTGTGGGTGGGGTCAGGTCTCACAGCTCTGCTACATGGCTAAATCTAAAAATTCTGATTGTGTCAGAACAGCAGCACCCAGTAATCTAAAGGGTGCTTTACACGAGACGATCTATCGTGCGATATATCGTCGGGGTCACGGTTTTTGTGACGCACATCCGGCATCACTTGCGACATCGGGCTGTGTGACACCTCCGAGCGACGCAGTATCGCTCACAAATCGTGAGTCGTGTACTCGTCGCTCGGTTTCATAATCTCGTTTAATTAAAATGGCGCCGGTTGCTCATCGTTCGCGGGGTAGTACACGCCGCTCCGTCTGACTCCCCGGGAACGATGAACAGCAGCTTACCTCCGTCCCGCGGCACCCGCCGGCTATGCGGAAGGAAGAAGGTGGGCGGGATGTTTATGTCTCGCTCATCTCCGCCCCTCCGCTTCTATTGGCCGGCCGCTGTGTGACGTCGCTATGACGCTGAACATCCCTCCCCCTTCAGGAAGAGGATGTTCACCGCCCACAGCGACGTCGCACAGCATGTAAGTGCGTGTGACGGGGGTTAACGACTTTGTGCGCCCCGGGCAACTAATTGCCCGTGACGCACAAACGACGGGGGCGGGTACAATCGATTGTGAAATCCCGTGTAAAGCAGGCTTAAGTGATACATTGTTGGATTCATGATCTCTTTGCCTACATCATTCTGCTCTAATAAGATAAGCTAACAAAAACCTGCTAGCAGATTCCTGTTAACCTTAGAATGCATACCTGGGGCCTCGCAGGCCTGCTAGGTTACTTGTTTTATATTGTAGATTTCTATGGTTGCACATTCTAGGGTTAAAGCCAAGTCATCCTCCAAAATATACCATACTGCAATGGTAATCTTTGTGGTGCATGTGACGGCCATATAGTTTACTTTCCTATGAAAGAGGCAAAAAAATCTGTGTAACTAAAATTCTCTATAAGAAATAACCACATTGATTCTAGATAAGGTACAAAAACAGAAAAACGTTAGGTTTTGTGGTTAAGCAGGCCCCCTGTTAATTCTTACAGATGTAACTGCCTGTATGTTATGACGTTGATAATTCCTATATAAACCTGTTAGTGTAATTCAATTTGATCAGCGAAGCTACCATGAGACTTGTCTTTTTGGCTATCCAAGAAATAAGGAAACTCGCTTGGATACAGGTGTGGACAATTCCTTATTTCTAAAGACTGAAATTTTCTTATCACCCATAGACTTGCATTGGCAAGTCTCGGTCGTTTTATGCGATCATACGCAGAATAGTGGGATTTTTTTTCCGCAGGCCAAAAAGAACTGAGGAGGAAAAAAAACAATCACAGACCAGCACTGTCTCATTGATTATCATTGGTGTTCGTGCAATGCGATTTTTTTTTTTATCAGATTGCACTTGGCGTATTTATACTAATAAGTTTTGAAAGCAAACCCTAAATCTGGCAATGCTTCTTTTATGCTAGTCTAGGCTGAATAAGTATCCAAAAGGGTTGGTACTCCTACACAACCACAAGGGTTGTGTTACGAGGGGGACCCGGGGAAGCGTGCCAAGATGGGAAATGGACAGCTTCCGCCGGTCAAGGTCCACTGTGCGGTGTAAGGGACCGCTGCTATGGTGGGTGAAGAGTGAGCGGGTTGCTGGCTGCTGCTAGCGATCGTCTGGAATGTCACAGACGATCTATGTACACCGGTCTGCCCTAACCCGTGAGGGTTGTATGGCACGGATCTCACGGCTCGGTGTACCTGTTGCACGGGGAAGCACAGAGGTGCCCACGCACGTGTGCCAGTGAAAGTCACGAGAATATGGCACGAGGGTAGCACAGAGGTGCCCACGCACGTGTGCTTTCAATAACCAGGTGAGTCCGGTGGAGACTTGAGGAGCTAACCTGGGACAGGAACACGGCCTGTTGAAGGGGATACTGCCGGAGCAGCAAGGCAGGGACACGGCCTGCAAACCAGGTGCTGCCTAAGCAGCAAGGGCCAAGCCCACAAAAGACAGTAATGCCTGAGCAGTGGCGTGGCCGCACACTGCCAGACATCCAAATATAGAAGGACAGTCGCGCGCCACCATGATGGCAGGGGGAGCTTTTAAGGAGGTGTAGCTCCACCCAAGGGCGGGCGCGAGGCGGAGATGACGTACTTGACCCAATCAGGGTCCACGACGTCCCAGCCTGGCCAGTCAGGATTCATCACGTCACCAGCCTTGTCATCAAGCCGTGTGACGTCAGTGGGCGAATCAGGACCCACCACGCATTGCACATGCTCACCCTCCTGCCTCTGGGAAATAGAGGCGGGATCCTCGGTCTCACAATGTGCAGAGATAACGGGAGTCTCACTGCTTCCCTGAGTAGCAAACATCTGCACATTGCGCAACCTCTCAGACCTTCAGGGCTGCTGAGCAGAAGGACCCGCGGCAGGCCAGGAATGGGAGACCGCTTCACGCCTTGTAACAGGAGAACCACTAGGTGTCACCCTTCTGCTACCTCTCTGAGAAGGTATCTCCTGCACACTGCACAGTCTGGCAGACCTTCGGCGCTGCTGAGCAGGAGCGCTCGTGGCAGGCAAGGAATAGGAGACTGCCTCAGTCCTTGCCTCAGGAGAACCACGAGGTGTAACAGGTTGCAAACATTACTTTTTATTTTTTTTCTGGACAGCTTACAAAAATAAAAAATAAAATAAATAATATTTTTTATGGACACATTGATAAATTATAATAAATCATTATGATTGTAAGTGATATTTGTCTACAGCCCATCATTGTGGTATGAAGGGTGAATAAAAAGTGAGATTAGATCCTGTGATCCCAACATATTGTTACCCCTCTATAAATCCCTTGTAAGGCCACATCTGGAATATGGGATCCAGTTTGGGCTGCACATTTTAAAAAAGTTATTTGGAAGTTACAGTCAGTTCAAAGGCGGCTAACTAGACTACTACAAGGAATGGAAGCCTCCCATATGATGACAGGTTGGAAAAGTTGGGCTTGTTTAGCTTAGAAAAAAGACGTCTCAGATGAGATCTCATTTATATGTATAAATACATGTGTGGTCAATATAAAGGACGGGCACATGACTTATTCCTTCCGCAGACAATACTAAAGATCAGGGAACACTTACTTCAAGTGGAAGAAAGGCAATTTCGGCAGTTAAATAGGAAAGCGTTCTTTACAGTTAGAGCAGTCAGACTGTGGAATGCCCTACCACAAGAGGTAGTAATGGCAGATACTATAACAGCTTTTACAAAAGGGCTGGATGATTTCCTCAGTACCCACAACATTGTGGGTTATAAATGACTTAATGACAAAATGTAGAATTGGTGGAAGAAGGTTGAACTAGATGGACCCAGGTCTTTTTTCAACTTATGAAAATAAGACATAGCTGTATTCACTGTATACTGTTAAATTATGATAATTACAGTAAGAAAAATCTGTAAGTTTTTTCAGCTAAAAAAAAATCAAATTATTTAAAGGGAATCTGTCAGGTCCAATATGCACCCAGAACCAGGAGCAGTTCTGGGTGCATATTCCTAATCCCTGCCTAACAGTCCCTGTATATACTATCATAGATAATGAGATTGTTAGAAAAAGTATTTCTAAAGGTCTTTTATCTTATGCTAATGAGCGCGGGGACTAGTCCCAAGGGCATTACTTTCCCCAAGTAATCCGCCCTCTAATCATGTTAGTACACCCACAGGGGTGTACTAACAGGGCGGCACGTTGGCTCAGTGGTTAGCACTGCAGTCTTGCAGCGCTGGGGTCCTGGGTTTGAATCCCACCAAGGACAACATCTGCAAGGAGTTTGTATGTTCTCCTCATGTTTGCATGGGTTTCCTTCCACACTCCAAAAACATACAGATAGGGAATGTAGATTGTGAGCTTCAATGGGGACAGTGTTCCTGATGTATGTAAAATGTGTCGCCCTGGGCAAGCCAGGGGACACAGGTCACATACCACCACACCCCACACTCCAGGTAGGCACATCACAGCTAACCACAAATCCTTGTTGCCTTCCTCCAGAGGTTGATGATGCACACCAGGGGGTGGGCCAGGCGGTTGGCTCCGCCCACCAAGGAGCTCACAACACTGGAGGCAGGAAGAGACCAGGCAGGCAGTCTAGTCAGGGAGGAGGAAGTGGAAGGAGTGGAGGAGTAGTCTAGACAGGGCAAAAGTAAACAACTAAGTGAAAGTGAAGGAGGAAGAAGCAAGTAAAGTGACAGAAGGAAAGAAAGCCTGAGAGCCCAGCTTTGTGAGGGCCAGAACAGCAAGGTCAGCAACGGCGGTGACTGTCTGGAGGGGGACCGTTTGGAAGTTCCTGGAAGGACCCCGTTGGCTGTGTGCCCGGTGGTCTGGAGCAGTGTTCCGAAGGACAGTCAGCACCAGGGCAGGGGCCTCTCGGACCCCGGCAAGGCTAGGAGTCGCCAAATTTGCCAAATCCGTCAGTGACGGGGACGCAGATCCCCCAACAACCAAGTCCCGATTGACGGCAACAGCCCGACCATTACCGGGGAGATACCGCCACCGCCAGGGCACAAGTTTCCCCAGGGCCAGCGCCTGCGGGCAAAGTGTAGAGCTCCTCCGGCCCAGATTGCAGTCGGGGAGCGGGTAACCGGAGGGAATCCACCGCTACCATCAGACAACACAGGTGCAAGGAAGAGGGACATCACCGTCACCTACCGGGAGTGCAGGTGCAGCCGTCTGTGGGACCGTCCTACCAGCCGTTGGTTTACCGTACAAACTGTGTCCGTGTGTCAGGCTGAGTGAGTACCATAGTGCCGCAAGGCACAGCGCTGCCCCCGCGTCCCTGCGCCCTCAAGGCCCTACACTTCACATCTCATCACCGGGCCCCGGGATCACCAACCCCTACCCACGGAGGGGCAACACAACACCTGGCTGCTCCGCATCACCATCCCCGGGACCCCCACACTGAGCAGCGGTGGTGCAATCACCACAACCGTGGGTGGCGTCACGAACTATAACAATCCCTTCACCCAACAAACACCCCCTTTCACTCACGGGCGAGGAGTGTCGCTCGAGAAACCCCGGGATCCGGCCCACAGCTCGAGCCACCAGGAGCAGCTGCCGGACCCGAGCAGAACGGGTGAGCGCGGTGTGCTGACACCCTCCTCCCCGCCCGCGACAAAAGCGCTGCGGAATATGTTAGCACTATATAAAAATAAAGATATATTTTATTTTTTTATTCAATTCAGCATCACCAGAGATGACGTGCGTATCTGTGTTCACTGTGACAGCGCTTCTCAATGCCGAGCACTTCCGGTCATGCGCAGTAGGAAGCCGGGTGTACGCGTCCCGCCTTCAGACAGATCTACTGCGCATGACCAGGAGTGGCGGGACATTCAGCTCAGCATTCACTGTGGACACAGGTACTTGTGTCACCGCTGGTGACGCTGCATTGACCAGCATGTTAGTACGTTCCTGTGGGTGTACTAACATGAGGGTGGACTAGTTGGGGGATATAACGCCCTTGGGACTAGTCCACGCACCTATTAGCATGAGATAAAAGATCTTTAGAAATACATTTCCTAAAGATCTCTTTATCTATGCTAGTATATACAGGGACGGTTAGGCAGGGAGTAGCAATATACACCCAGAACTGTTCGTGGTTCTGGGTGCATATTGGACCTGACAGGTTCTCTATAAGACAGACCGGGTATCATAAGTGCTATATTTTTACGGACTATCCTGGAATTTCTGGACACTTGGGGCCTCTGAAAAACACATTCATCTGATATACTAAGAATTCAAGCTCCTCATTGGGTTTCAATTCACAGAGTATACAGCTATTAGTAACAATTCAACCTTGATGTATATAAAGGAATGTTACATGTATATATACTGTATGTGTTTGGTTACCATGGGTTACATCGTACCGTGGTAACCTGTGGTGTAAATCCTGTTTGTACTTGTGGATTTCCTGTTCTTCCTGAGATTTAACCTGTTAATGGCACATAGAATGTTTCTAATAAAAGCTGAGGAAATCGCGCCCCCCTTCCGGCCACTTGTGAGATTTCATGGCTTTGTATTCTCGTCTCGTAGCAGACGTTCAGTTATCCGAGAACATTTACAAGGCCGCTATTTGCACACAATTCTGTGAGCCTTTGTTAGCGGTCGCTGTACATCCAGCGCCGGGGAAAGTCATTGAGTCTTTTTTTTTTTTCCATCCAGACGATAACTCCTTTGTGATTTTGTGTGATACATTTGCTGTTCGCTTCATGCTTTCCCCTCATTCTATCTCTCACCTCATAGGATTAGTCGCCATATTGCCTTTTTTTCACTACTACAATGTATTCTGTAATTAGTTTCAAGCATAAGGCTATGTTCACACTAGAAAAATGATTTGTAATGGCAACTAGTTACGGAGAAGGTCTAAAATCAAAGATGTGGGGAAGGGTCATATTTGGGTATGGAAACAAGGTTTTATATTCTAATATATAAAGCTGACTGCACTGCATACCTCCAAACCGTCCCGGATATAGCGGGACAGCCCCGATTTTATACGTCAGTCCCGTTTTCACGCCCGGGAAGCTCTGTATCCCGCAGTGCAGTGAGAAGCAGCTGCCACGCCCCCGCACTCTGCCGACCACGCCCCCTCCGGATGCCTGCCACACTCTCTGGATGTCTTCCATGGCATCTTTGCTGTTGGCCACGCCCCTTTGCTGTCATGCACGCACCCTCTCAATGTGAACACACACACTCCTCGGATGTGTCGCGGGCGGAGGAGGTGACGCTGCGCTCTCCCACTGCTCGGGTCCGGCCGCTGCTGCTGCGGCTGCTGCTCGGTGGTGGCTCGAGTGGAGGGCCGGATCCCGAGGACTCAAGCGGCGTTCCTCGCCCGTGAGTGAAAAGGGTGGGGATGGATTGTGGGGATTTGGTATTGTCCGTGACGCCACCCACGGTTGTGGTGAGATTGGTGACACCACCGCTGCTCTGGACGGGGATCCCGGGAGCGATGACAGGGAGCAGCCTGGATGTTAGTTCTCCCCTCCGTGGGTAGGGGGGTTGGTTGTCCCGGGGCTCGGTGAGGGGGTAGGGATGGATGGCAGGCGGGTTACGGGGCCTGGTGAGGTGCAGGGTCGCGGGGGCAGCGCTGTGCCGCACGGCACGGTGGTACTCACTCCGCCAATGATAAACACGGAGTCTCCGGTCAAACAAACGGCTGGATGGACGGGTCCCACAGACGGCTGCGGTGTTTCTCCCCCCGGCAGGTTGATGGTGACTGCCTTTCCCTGCACCTGTGTAGTGTGTACGGTTCCGATGGGTTCCCACCGGTAACCCGCTCCCCAGCTTGGATGGGTGCTGAAGGAGCCCCTTTTGCCCGCAGGCTCTGGCCCTGGGAACTTTAGCCTTGGCGGTGACTGTGTTTCCCTCTCTCAGTTGGACTGTTGCCTTCTGTCGGGACTTGGCTGCTGGTTCCCTTCGCTAATGGATTTGACAAATTCTCGGCGACTCCTAGCCTTGTCGGGGTCCGTAAGCCCCTGCCGGATGGTGCTGGCTTCTCTTTGTGTACCGGTCCGGTACCGCCGGGCCACCGCCCGTCCACGGTCCTTACGGCTGCCTCCAATAGGCCACTCCTGCAGACGGTCACCACCGTCCGCCAACCTTGCTGATCTGTCCGGGCCACACACCCGGACCACTTCTGTGTGCTCCTCTACCACTTTCCTTCCTCTCACTTTCACTTCCCAACTGAAACTCTTTACTTTTCCCGCCTCGAGGACTGTGAACTCCTTGGTGGGTGGGACCAACCGCCTGGCCCACCCCCTGGTGTGGACATCAGGCCCTGGAGGAAGGCAACAAGGGTTTTTGTCTGACTTAGGTGTGCCTGACCGGGAGTGTGGGGTGTGTTGTTACCTGTGGCCCCTGGCTTGTCCAGGGCACCACAGATGCCTTCCTTGTCCCCTCCTCCTGCTGCTCGCTCTATGCTAGCCACGTCCCCTTTGCATGCCCCTTCTACCCAGGATCCTCACGTGAGACCGGCTCATCTGCACAGCGGCTGCTCCAAGACGTTTGTTCTGCAACTGTGGTAATGTGAGCCAGCACCAGCAGGATATGGAGCATTCCAGTATTTGACTGGGGCCCCCTGACTGCTGTGCCCCGTAATAATGGGTTAATCTGGTCGTCCCATGTAATTTTCTGCCTCCTCCCAGTTTGTTGCAGCCAATAATTCTTCTCTCCTCCTACTCCTGCTTCCCCCTTTATAATTTCAATCCCTTCTTTTTCCGGTCTCTCCCCACTCTGTGGGACCCGGAGGTAGCTGTCCCCGCTGTGCACCTGGAGAGAGTGAGTACGGCAGTCGATCTAACCGCTGCCATCCCAGACTATCAGGAGGGATGGGGATGCATGGCTGTCAGCCCAGATCTCTGGCCAGTGTCCCGTCCCTCCTGATGGTTAACCTCCTGTCCCTGCTCACAGCCATGCCAGCAGGAGGTCAGCGTGCCTGCCTGCATCTAAGGCCCAATGGAGGCAGCGTGCACCTCCTCACTCACCTCCCCCTCCTCCCCCTCCCCAGCCTTGATGGTCTGTCCCTGGCTGCTCCTCTGTCAGTAACAGAGCAGTAGCATCGCCCCCACCCTTTGTGCTATGCCCTAGTAACTGCACTGAACCCGTGGTTGGACTGTATGGATGCTCCATTCTGGCCCCGCCCACCATCACTGAGCGATTGCCACGCCCCCTCTATACAGGGAGTGCATCGCTACTATTTTAACTACCTGCACCCACCGTGGATGAGCTTCTACCCTGTGGATGAGCCTGGAATGTATGGGCTCTTCCCAGGTGGTTAGTCCTAGAGTGTATGAGCTCCTTCCAGGTGGATGAGCCTGGAATGTATGGACTCTTCCCAGGTGGTTAGTCCTGGAGTGTATGGGCTCCTTTCAGGTGGTGGATGTGGCTGGTTTGGTTGATGGACATGGGATATTTCCTCGTGTCCACTATAATAATTCCCACCCTCCTACCCCCATTATAGTGTATATGTAACAATAAATAGAACATTTAAAAAAAAAAACAAAAAAAACAAACGTTTATTCCCTCTGGAAATGTTGGGCGGCATGGAGCCCACACATTGTAGAATCTATCCCACCTATATCCCGCCCCCACTATCAAACCCACCCTGCAGCGTTAGTTGCCTCTATAATGGGCGAGCGCAGCGCCTCATTCAGTGGGGTCCATGCTCTGCATAATAGTAAACACACGTGATGTGCATGTTCCCCTCCCCGCAGCTATAAAACCACTGCATTACTGCTTCTGCCCCCCACCCCGTTATTAACCCCTAAACTGCATGTGCTGCCTCCTGCTGGCATGGCTCTTTCTTTAACCCCCTCCCTGCCCCCTCCTTGGTCCTTGAGCATGCGGGTGCTGGATCCCCAACATGGCGGTGCTGCCATTACAGCTGTGGTACCCGCTCCGCACGGTGACGCTCCTCGGTATCAGTCACTGCTGGCCGGCCCGTAATAGCCGGAGCAGTCGTTTGCATTACCACAGGCCTTCAGGAAGGAGTCATCGCTCAAGACGGTTGCCACGGCGTTCACCTTCATTGTCTGAAGAATCCCTAATCATTGGCAAGGCCCCACAGAAGGGCATGTTACAGGTCCTCCCGCCGACCCTCCAGCATCTGTCTGGGCCAGCCGGACTCTCCTGGTCCCTCCTGACAGCGGTGAGTACCCTTGGGTTGTTTAGTCTTCCATGATCCCAGTTTATAATAATAGTAATAATAACAACTATAATGATGTCAGTAAAAAAAAAAAAAAAAAAAATGCTTTAGTTAACTAGATCCCCAGGAATTAAGTGTACACTAACCCCTGTTAGTAACCGCAGTATCCTAAAAGAACCCGCAGATGAAGAAAAAAAAAAAAAAACAAAAAACAAAACCAGGCGTTTCCAGTTCAGGGTTGCGCTATGACTAGTTATATAGGCTGTCGTACAGCGGTTTGGTGTGAGGGTTATAGCAGGTAGGCATCCACCAATTAAAGTGCAATGGATGAGAACATGGCGTCAAGTATTTGATCCCTGCGCGTTTCTCAGAGAGACGCTAAGTTACCGGGTTGCCATTTGCTTTTGGGGGTTTGCCCATGATGCTTTACTTGTTCTCCCATACTGGGGTCTCTGGATCCATCCCCGCTCAGGGTCAGTTTGTGTTAGGACACCCCTCTGCTGCTCCCTATCGCCAGGTCACCTACCTAATTATTATTAACCATTCATTAGTAATGATGTCGCGGCTATCTGCATCCATGTGTTCAGCCTTAACCATGGTGTTTCTAATAATGTCTTACAAGGGTTCATTGTTAACCCCGATATATCCGATAATGACATTTACACAAGTGTGTTTTTGTATGGGTATATATAGAAATATATATTATACTGTAGCTATGAGATTCCATCTCCTCTCTCAGGTTTACATCAGTAACATGCATCATCACACATCGGGTCCCACACTGTCACCGTTTTTCTGCATTTTTGGTTGCTTTGCAGACTTTAATTTATGACACGTTCCTTCTTTGGGTTGTTTTTATTCATGTTATTACATTCAGTCATTTTACTTCTTTCCTTTAATGGTCATTAATTACGTGACGGGGTCTTTCCATCATACGCCACCGTGATGATTTAATGCTTCTCAACTTTATTAACCACGTTTTGTTCCTTTTTGTTTGGTCCAGTGTTCCTTATTTGGAGCCGCACCCTTTGTGATGGGTATTTGTTCATTTCGGGTAGTGATTCCCTCAGCGGGTGGCATTTTCCCTCCTCTGTTTTTTTTTTTTCCTTTTCAGACTTGGCCTTTTGCCGTGATTACGACATAGCTCAATGGTAGTGTGCAGGTTACAGATAGAGCTCGGGGTTCAGTCCCATTCATGGACATTTTTACATTTCACCATCGTGGTATCCTATAAAAATATTGTATAATGCTACATCCTTTTATCCTATAATTGCCTTACTGCAGTCCCTGGGTTGGGATTTTATCTTTTCAATGTTGTCGGTTCTGTGCGTTGTGGGGTCTAGGGTTTGGATACTTCACCTAGAATTTCTGTGTTGTTTCCCATTGATACTACACTTGATACCACACCTGGACTTGTTTTTGCTTTTGGTTCATAAACCTGAGCATTCCTATTCTTAAACCCCTTACCCTCCCCCGGTACATCGCCCGTTAGGTTATTGTTCTTTAGTGTTTGGTTTCCCCATACCCGTGAAGTATTGTTGATTACGCTCCTCCTTGCTTTCATTATACTCTGAAAGTTTTCCCCAATGCCCGAGTGGAGGGGATCCATTTCCATCATGATGCGCTCTATTATTGATGCTGGTGAAGTCCTTGGTGGCTCCACAACATGGTGAGCTTACGGTAAAACATGATGTGAGTGATATTCGTTTTCGATCACCATTTCTTCATATGTTTACTATTAAGGGTTTTTCCTTTTTTCACACCATCGAGCCTTTAGGTATTGGTTCTTGTGTTCCTTGTTTTCTATCCTTGGACCAATTTTCTCCTGTCCCTAGTTTCTACTGACCTTTCTTTTGCAATCAATGTTTCTCCATACATTCACTGCTAAGTGTTAAGTGATTGCTTTCAAAAGTAGTAAGAACTAATAAAAAAAAAAAAAGTCCAAATGAGCGTAATCTAGGTTTCCAATAGTTTTATTTATTTTCGCCAGTCCATGTAATGGTTGGCAGCTGGTCTTTTACGCATATATACATATATAGTGTTTTTCAGTATTTCCTTATTGTACAGGTGATGGAATTATTAAGATGAAATCAGACATTGCCAAAGGTTCTCTCTACAGGATATCCTCAATCATGTACAGGAGCCTTGAAATGACTTCTAGACTGATCTTACTGTATTGTCTATTTCAGTTATACAATTTCACTTATGTCAAAAAAAAAAAAGTCCTTTCTTGCATTACTAAAGGCTGTGATTTAATTGCGAAGGATATACTGTATAGGGTAGTCTTGCACATTTGCACACCAGATACGACGCAGGGTGCTGACTATACATCAATTTCAACAAAAATTAGGAAATAAGGCCATCATGAGAAAAAGAAATAAAAATGATTGGAATGGTCAAACAAAAAAAAAAAAAAAAAAAAATTAGCTCTTAAAAATAGGTAGGTGCTACTTCTGGTAGGTGTGGTTAAGCGCCTTTACGCTGCTTTTGCATACTGGGAGATTTGCAGTGTCCCGATCATGGGAGGAGAAGTGGAATAATACAATTTTGTTCCCCAGAACAAGTCCTGGTGATCTTTGTTATGATACCGTAAGTTTTGCAGTTGGTCTTTTCAATTCGGATTCCAAGGTCAAATCACAGAGCCTTTATGTACTGATTGTTTCCTCAGGTATATTAGACCAGTTTATTGCTTTGGTAACAATTTTCTCTTTTTCAGATGGTGTCAGATCCGTGCTATGGATTTTTTGGCTGCTCACCATGAGCAGCCCGGAGAATAGAGAGCTATGCAGGTGGAAGTGGACGTTCATTGGAGAGGCATCAGAGACCGGTTTTGGCAGTAACGATCTGCCAAAAGAGTTATGATCTCACTGGACGCATTTTTACATGTTACTTTTTGGGATGACCTCTGCCTCTTCCTCGTAGATTCTCACTATGATGAGTTCCAGGTTGATTTAGGAGCTAATACTGGTTTAGTCAGGTCATTCCTTGTGATCTTGTATTGATTTAGTCAAAGGTCATTCATCGCGTGGTATGACAGGGCGGCTATTGATGGATTGTTGAGTACACTTCATGCTGGAGTGCCACGTTTTATTTGAGGCGTACGATTCAGAGCTTCTGTTTCTCACTGGTATACGTTTAACATGACTTAGGGTTGATATTTCTTTGGTTTGCAGGTTGGTATTTAGCATGCCTTAGTTTCTGGGTGGGGGTCGGAGCACAGTTTGCCACTTTGCTCCTCCTTGGCGGTCAATTCAACAACGTTGGTGGTTTTTTGGTACAAAAGTTACCCCCGCCGGGAGTCCGGCTGCGGCACAACGCTTTGTACTGGTTTACTGTGATTTATTTCAATGGTTTTAGTTTGATATTTTGGGCTGTGACCGACCACCATCCACTAAAAGATGAGATTTGATTATTAAATCTCCATAATAAAGAGTTCTGATTTTATATACCTGAGTCTGATTCTTCATTACATGGGACGATTGGTTGTGGGTTTGTTGGGGTCTCAGCAGTCTGTGGAGCATTCCAGTATTTGACTGGGGCCCCCTGACTGCTGTGCCCCGTAATAATGGGTTAATCTGGTCGTCCCATGTAATTTTCTGCCTCCTCCCAGTTTGTTGCAGCCAATAATTCTTCTCTCCTCCTACTCCTGCTTCCCCCTTTATAATTTCAATCCCTTCTTTTTCCGGTCTCTCCCCACTCTGTGGGACCCGGAGGTAGCTGTCCCACCCTCCCTCCCTTTGTCAACGTTGATGGTTTCAGTGTGGACGCTTACCTGCGCCGGAAGTCCGGCTGTGAGACAATGAGTGGTACTGTAAAAGCTACCTGTGCCGGGAGTCCGGCTATGAGACAATGATTGGTATGGTAAAAGCTACGTGCGCCGGGAGTCTGGCTTCAACACAATTATTTTGACTGGTTTGGCTTACTTGCGCCGGTAGTCCGGTTGCGACACAATGAGTTGTACTATTTTTGTTTTTCATAATATTTGATTAAGTCACAGCAGCGGTCAATTCAACAACGTTGGTGGTTTTTTGGTACAAAAGTTACCCCCGCCGGGAGTCCGGCTGCGGCACAACGCTTTGTACTGGTTTACTGTGATTTATTTCAATGGTTTTAGTTTGATATTTTGGGCTGTGACCGACCACCATCCACTAAAAGATGAGATTTGATTATTAAATCTCCATAATAAAGAGTTCTGATTTTATATACCTGAGTCTGATTCTTCATTACATGGGACGATTGGTTGTGGGTTTGTTGGGGTCTCAGCAGTCAGAGAGCAGTGTGAGTGCAGGAGGGGGGAGGAGGAGGGAGTCCAGCACTTGTGTCTTCTCATGTCCCTCTGTGCCTGCAATAGAAAAAGCAGACACAGAGGGGACTCAGAGAAAGCAGCCACAGGAGCCCTCAGTGCCCCCCAGTGCTGCCATCGTGTGCCCCCCAGTGCTGCCATCGTGTGCCCCCCAGTGCTGCCATCCTGTGCACCCCAGTGCTGCCACCCTGTGCCCCCCAGTGCTGCCATCCTGTGCACCCCAGTGCTGTCATCCTGTGCCCCCCAGTGCTGCCATCCTGTGCCACCCAGTGCTGCCATCCTGTGCCCCCCAGTGCTGTCATCCTGTGCCTCCCAGTGCTGCCATCCTGTGCACCCCAGTGCTGTCATCCTGTGCACCCCAGTGCTGCCATTGTGTGCCCCCCAGTGCTGCCATTGTGTGCCCCCCAGTGCTGCCATTGTGTGCCCCCCAGTGCTGCCATCGTGTGCCCACCAGTGCTGCCATCGTGTGCCCACCAGTGCTGCCATCCTGTGCCCCCCAGTGCTGTCATCCTGTGCCCCCCAGTGCTGCCATCCTGTGCACCCCAGTGCTGCCATCGTGTGCCCTCAGTGCCCCCCAGTGCTGCCATCCTGTGCCCCCCAGTGCTGCCAGCCTGTGCTCAGTGCCCCGCCAGCCTGTGCCCTCAGCGCTCCCCTGCACCACGCCAGCCTGTAATGTACCCTCAGTGCCCCCCCAGTGCAGCCAGCCTGTGCCCTCAGTTCCCCCCGTGCCGCCAGCCTGTGCCCTTAGTGCCCCCCAGTGCTGCCAGCCTGTGCCCTGAGTGCCCTCAGTACCTCGCCAGCCTGTGCCCTGAGTGCCTTCAGCACCACGCCAGCCTGTGCCCTCAGCACCCATGCTGCCAGCCTGTGCCCTCAATGCCCCCCCAGTGCTGCAAGTCTGTGCCCTCAGCGCCCTTCCCCCAGTGCTGCCAGCCTGCGCCCTCAGCACCCCACCAGCCTGTGCCCTCAGTGCCCCCCAGTGCTGCCAGCCTGTGCCCTCAGTGCCCCCCAGCACCACACCAGCCTGTGCCCTCAGCGGCCCCCCGCAGTGCTGCCAGCTTGGGCCCTCAATGTCTTCCAGTGCTGCCAGCCTGTGCGCTAAGCATCCCTAGGGCCAGTATGTATGCCCCACAGGCCACCACTGTCAGTATGTAGGCTCCCGAGGCCCTAGTAATGTGTGCCCCCTACTGACCCCAGTAATGTCTGTGCCCCCTACTGACCCCAGTAATGTCTATGCCACCCAAGTAACATGGATGCCCTCAGTGATGTCTATGCACCCCCCGTAATGAGTATACCCCCTGGTGACCCCAGTAACATACATGCCCCACCCAGTGATGTCTATGCCCCCTGTGCTGTATTTGCCCCCAGCCATCACGCAGTGCAGCCTGCACAGCCACATACCCTGGTGGAGCTGGACGAAGACAAGCGGGGGAGGTGAGTAAGGCTGCTGCCGGCTTCCCCAAATTAATACCTCTAATGTCTGTATGTATGATGAGTGTATAACTGTGTATAGATTTACGTCTGTTTATGTGAATTTTGTGAATTTTTCTTCAAATATATATATATATATATATATATATATATATATATATATATATATATATATATATATATATATATATATGTGTGTGTATATATATATACAGTCATATGAAAAAGTTTGGGCACCTCTATTAATGTTAACCTTTTTTCTTTATAACAATTTGGCTTTTTGCAACAGCTATTTCAGTTTCATATATCTAATAACTGATGGACTGAGTAATATTTCTGGATTGAAATGAGGTTTATTGTACTAACAGAAAATGTGCAATCTGCATTTAAACAAAATTTGACCAGTGCAAAAGTATGGGCACCCTTATCAATTTCTTGATTTGAACACTCCTAACTAC
The DNA here is from genome assembly GCF_048569485.1 of Anomaloglossus baeobatrachus. Classification (NCBI taxonomy): domain Eukaryota; kingdom Metazoa; phylum Chordata; class Amphibia; order Anura; family Aromobatidae; genus Anomaloglossus; species Anomaloglossus baeobatrachus. Next base: position 440,639,934 of record NC_134357.1, on the reverse strand, counting down.
TTGTTATTAACTTACTAAAGCACTAAATTGGTTTTGTATCCTCATTGAGCTTTGAACTTCATAGGCAGGTGTATTCAATCATGAGAAAAGGTATTTAAGGTGGCCACTTGCAAGCTGTTCTCCTATTTGAATCTCCTATGAAGAGTGGCATCATGGGCTCCTCAAAACAACTCTCAAATGATCTGAAAACAAAGATTATTCAACATAGTTGTTCAGGGGAAGGATACAAAAAATTGTCTCCGAGATTTAAACTGTCAGTTTCCACTGTGAGGAACATAGTAAGGAAATGGAAGAACACAGGTACAGTTCTTGTTAAGCCAAGAAGTGGCAGGCCAAGAAAAATATCAGAAAGGCAGAGAGGAAGAATGGTGAGAACAGTCAAGGACAATCCACAGACCACCTCCAAAGACCTGCAGCTTCATCTTGCGGCAGATGGTGTCAATGTGCATCGGTCAACAATACAGCGTACGTTGCATAAGGAGAAGCTGTATGGGAGAGTGATGCAAAAGAAGCTGTTTCTGCAAGCATGCCACAAACAGAGTCGCCTGAGGTATGCAAAAGCACATTTGGACAAGCCAGTTATATTTTGGAAGAAGGTCCTGTGGACTGATGAAACAAAGATTGAGTTGCTTGGTCATACAAAAAGGCGTTATGCATGGAGGCAAAAAAACACGGCATTCCAAGAAAAGCACTTGCGACCCACAGTAAAATTTGGTGGAGGTTCCATCATGCTTTGGGGCTGTGTGGCCAATGCCGGCACTGGGAATCTTGTTAAAGTTGAGGGTCGCATGGATTCAACTCAGTATCAGCAGATTCTTGACATTAATGTACAAGAATCAGTGACAAAGTTGAAGTTACGCAGGGGATGGATATTTCAGCAAGACAATGATCCAAAACACCGCTCCAAATCTACTCAGGCATTTATGGAGAGGAACAATTACAATGTTCTGGAATGGCCATCCCAGTCCCCAGACCTGAACATCATTGAAAATCTGTGGGATGATTTGAAGCGTGCTGTCCATGCTCGGCGACCATCAAACTTAACTGAACTAGAATTGTTTTGTAAACAGGAATGATCAAATATACCTTCATCCAGGATCCAGGAACTCATTAAAAGCTACAGGAAGCGACTAGAGGCTGTTATTTTTGCAAAAGGAGGATCTACAAAATATTAATGTCACTTTTATGTTGAGGTGCCCATACTTTTGCACCGGTCAAATTTTGTTTAAATGTGGATTGCACATTTTCTGTTAGTACAATAAACCTCATTTCAATCCAGAAATATTACTCAGTCCATCAGTTATTAGCTATATGAAACTGAAATAGCTGTTGCAAAAACCCAAATTGTTATAAAGAAAAAAGGTTAACATTAATAGGGGTGCCCAAACTTTTTCATATGACTGTAATATATATATATATATATATATATATATATACCCCTGTATGTGTACGTATTTGTGCATGTGCGTGTCTGTGTATGGCTGGGGCCCACTGAGACTCTTTCGCCCGGGGCCCACAAAAACCTGGGGCCGGCCCTGCTGCTGGGTGTTAGTGACATAGAGGGGTAGAAGAAATGGCCTGATGCTTCTAAGGACCCGTGCACACCCTCAGGGTTAACAGCGTTTTGGATGCAGCATTTTTTCACTGCATCGTACAGTACGAGCACAGTGGATGGATTTATAGAAATCTATGCAGACTGTGCATCTTTTCTCCGCAGCATAATTTGACAAATGTGGCACTGCTTTCTGAGCTGCAGGATGTCAATTTATGCTGCAGAAATGCAAGTGTCCTCCGTGAAGAGAAAAGAGCAAAAGTCCCACAACAGCCCGAACCTGGATCATAGGCACGGACAGCTGCGGTCTCCTGTAGAGGACACTCTCTGCGCTGCAGGAGGGGACATGATGCATCCAGGACCCTCATCATGGGCACGGACAGGTGCGGTCTCCTGTGGAGAACACTCGTAGCCCTGCAGGAGAGGACATGCTGCATCCAGGACCCTCATCATGGGCAGGGGCAGCTGCGGTCTCCTGTAGAGGACACTCACTGCCCTGCAGGAGGGGACATGCTGCATCCAGGACCCTCATCATGGGCACGGGCAGCTGTGGTCTCCTGTGGAGAACACTTGTAGCCCTGCAGGAGGGGACATGCTGCATCCAGGACCCTGATCATGGGCACGGGCAGCTGTGGTCTCCTGTGGAGAACACTCGTAGCCCTGCAGGAGAGGACATGCTGCATCCAGGACCCTGATCATGGGCACGGGCAGCTGTGGTCTCCTGTAGAGGACACTCACTGCCCTGCAGGAGAGGACATGCTGCATCCAGGACCCTGATCATGGGCACGGGCAGCTGTGGTCTCCTGTGGAGAGCACTCGTAGCCCTGCAGGAGAGGACATGCTGCATCCAGGACCCTCATCATGGGCACGGGCAGCTGTGGTCTCCTGTGGAGAGCACTCGTAGCCCTGCAGGAGAGGACATGCTGCATCCAGGACCCTCATCATGGGCACGGGCAGCTGCGGTCTCCTGTGGAGAGCACTCGTAGCCCTGCAGGAGAGGACATGCTGCGTCCAGGACCCTCATCATGGGCACGGGCAGCTGCGGTCTCCTGTGGAGAGCACTCGTAGCCCTGCAGGAGAGGACATGCTGCATCCAGGACCCTCATCATGGGCACGGGCAGCTGTGGTCTCCTGTGGAGAGCACTCGTAGCCCTGCAGGAGAGGACATGCTGCATCCAGGACCCTCATCATGGGCACGGGCAGCTGCGGTCTCCTGTGGAGAGCACTCGTAGCCCTGCAGGAGAGCACATGCTGCGTCCAGCCTTGCAGAGCTGCTGGGTCATGGCTGCACTCCCAGTTCAGCTCTGGGCACAATAAATAATCCCTCACTGAGCCCCAGATCCCAAAAATGAAACCGTTATGGGTCACAGAAAATAGCAACAAAAGCAACTTTTTCTCTACAAATTTTCTTTTTTTCTGTAGGATTGGTAGCTGCGTACTCGTACTGAAGTGGGGAATAATACTGCCAGCTTACTTTTACCATAAAGTGCACATTAAAAAAAGATCCAACATTGTGGAATTGCGCTTTTTTTGCAATTTTAACTCACTTTGAATTTTTCCCCATTTTCCAGTACAATATGGGGCACAATGAATGTTATTCTAAAGTACAACTCGTCCCGCACAGCCCTCATATGCCTATATTGATGGAAAAATAAAAAAAGTTAGGATACTTGGCAGAAAGGGAGGAAAAAAAAACGGAAAATAGCCCGGCTATAGAGGGGTTAAAGGGGTTGTCCAGGCTTGAGTTCACTATCTGCCTGCAGACTGTAGAGTCCTGATTGTGTCGCACCATTGTGGTCACATGTCCAGCAGACATAGCGTATAGTGCAGGCACTGGGAGGATTCAAAAGTCTGACTTTAAGGCTATGTGCACACGTTGCGTTTTTTCCCGCATTAAGGCCCCTTTCACACGTCAGTGATTCTGGGACGTTTGTGCTTTTTTTTAAACGTCCCAGAATCACTGACATACGCAGACCCATTATAATGAATGGGTCTGCTCACACGTCAGTGATTTTTCACTGCTCGTGTCTCCATGCGGCGTACCCGCGTGTGCGTGATTTCCGCACGGAGACATGTCCATTTTTTTCTGGCATCACTGATGTTCCACGGACCACGCAGTGGTGTGGTCCGTGAAACACGTGCCAGAAAAAAACGTGCATTTAAAATAATAAACATTTTAACTCACCCGGCTTCAGCGATGTCCTCTGCAGCCCGTTCTCCCTGCTGCTTCTAAGCCGGCTGATTACTGTCGCGCATATTCATTATGCGCGACACAGCCGGCCCGGAAGCAGCTGCTGCGGGGGTCAGCGCCGGCCGGATGCTGCACCGCGGGAGGATTCAGCACCATGGAGAGCGGGAGCGGGCGCAGGTGAGCTGATTTCTAAGTGCAATCACGGGCCACGGAGAACGGAGCCCGGATTGCACTTAGACAACCCACGTGTGCCGTGAATCACGGCACACGCAGGGACATGTGCGTGTTTTACACGCCAGTGAAAAACGTCACTGTTTTTCACTGACGTGTGAAACGGGCCTTACGCTGCGTTTTGAACTGCAGCGTTTCAGTGCCAAATTGCATGTGTTATGCTTCCCCAGCAAAGTCTATGAGAAGTCCGAAAATTCAATGCGCACGCTGCGTTTATAAATGCAGCGTTTTCAATGCAAAAAATCGCTGCGGAAAAAAAAGCAGCATGTCACTTCTTTTGTGCGTTGTAGCTGCGTTCTCCACCCATTGAAATCAATGATGTGGGTCAAAACGCAACCAAAATGCACTTGGATTGTATTTTTGTTGCGTTCCGCATGCTTTTTTGACAAACAAAACGCAGGTCTTTTCAGTCTCTCTCTATCGATGTCGGTCAATCTCTGTCTGTCGGTCGATCTCTTTGTCTGTCAGTTGGTCGCTCTGTCTGTCACTCTCTCTGTCTCTCTCTCTCTCTGTCCGTCGGTCGGTCTCTCTCTCTCTCTGTCTGTCTCTCTCTCTCTCTCTGTCTGTCTGTCTCTCTCTCTCTCTCTGTCCGTCGGTCGATTTCTCCCCCCCCGCTCTCATACTCACCGATCACGGGCAAGGCGCGGCACAGCTGTCACACTGCTCTGGCAGCTTCTCCTCTTTTGAAAATGCTGGCCGCTCATTTTTCCATCTCATATTCCCTGCTTTTCCCGCCGACCGGCACCTATGATTGGTTGCAGTCAGACACGCCTCCACACTGAGTGACAGCTGTCTCACTGAAACCAATCACAGCCGCCGGTGGGCGGGTCTATATTGTGGAGTAAAATAAATAAATAAATAATTAAAAAAAAAAACGACATGCGGTTCCCCCGCCAATTTTGATCCCAGCCAGGGTAAACGGCTGAAGGCTGGTGTTCTCAGGATAGGGAGCTCCATGTTATGGGGAGCCCCCCAGCATAACAAGATCAGCCAGCAGCTGCCCGGAATTCCCGCATCCATTAGATGCGACTGTCCCGGGACTCTACCTGACTCCTCCCGAATTGCCCTGGTGCGGTGGCAATCGGGGTAATAAGGAGTTAATGGCAGCCCATAGCTGCCACTAAGTCCTAGATTAATCATGGCAGGCGTCTCCCCGAGATACCTTCCATGATTAACCTGTAAGTTAAAGAAAATAAACACATACACCCGAAAAAAATCCTTTATTTGGAATAAAAGACAAAAAAAAACACCCTCTTTCACCACTTTATTAATCCCCAAATACCCCTCCAGGTCCGACGTAATCCACATGAGGTCCCGCGACGCATCCAGCTCTGCTACATGAAGCTGACAGGAGCGACCACAGACCACGATTGCTCTCTGTCAGCTCCACGCAGCAACTGAAGTGAGCCGCACGATCAGCGATGACATCACTCAGGTTACTTGTGGCCACTGCTGGATCCTCCAACTGTGACAGCAAGTTGCCCGAGTGACTGAAGTGAGCTGTGCGATCAGCGATGACATCACAGGTGAGTTGCGGTCTCAGGTAGAGGACTCCAGCTGGCCGCAAGTAACCTGAGTGACGGCACCGCTGATCGCGCTGCTCCCTTCAGTCACTCAGGGAATTTGTGGTCACCGATGAGTCCTTCACGGATGACTGCTAACCAGGACGTGACACACAGACAGAGCCGCAGGATGACAATGAAGTCGGGTGAAGTTCATCTGAGTTCATTCTCATCGCGCGATTCTGTGTCTGCTGTCAGCCGGCATGTAGCAGAGCTGAATTAACGGGGGAACGCACTGTCAAAAATGCATGCAAAACGCATGGAAAATGCATCCAAAATGCATGCGTTTTGGATGCATTTTTTTTGACAAACACAGTATTTACATTTGTCCAGTCTGCCAGAGGGTGCGTTCTTTTCCGCACGGCACAGAACGGAACGTGCACACATACCAAGCTGAGGTCACACTGGCATATCACATGTGATGTGATATGCTAATGACCCTCGGCTCCTGCTGTGCTATGAGCGTGAGCCATTACACTGTGATCTGATCCTGCCGTCGGATCACAGCTGAGGAGGAGAGGGATTAAGGAGGTCGGCGGTCAGTTGGGATGAGCCCTGAGCCTTGCTGTCTTTTTAAAGGCGGCCGGATCAGCAGATGAGAGCACCCACTGACCCCCGTGTCTCCACAATTGGAACAGTAAGTCACCCGTATTCACTAATTCCTCCCATTAACCAAAAGCACAGTATTATTACAGATATTTTATCTAATAGAGCGGATCTGTCATGAAGTCTGCAGTTTTGTACATGGGGCAGATTTAGGGGACAGATCTGCTTTAAAACAGAATTTTGTGGTTTAAAATATTCTAGTTTAAAAGTAACACGGCCAAGTTTACATTTATATTTTAAGTTACTACTTAGAAATAAATCTATGTAGATTTTTTTAATTATTGTTTCTAAAACAATGATAGTCATTGCTGACTGGGCGTGGTTAGAGGCGTGGCAAGGGGGCATGGCCTAAAAATTGCCGCGGCGAGTCCCTCTTTCCCTTCTTTAAAAGTTGGGAGGTATGTACACTGTATGTGTGTGTGTGTGTGTGTGTGTGTGTGTGTGTGTGTGTGTGTGTACAGAAGGAATCCGCACCGTCGCATTTAGAATCACAAAATGTTGCACAGCCACCTCATTTGACTCAGGGAATGTTATATTTTATTTTTGAGGGGAAAAAATTAACCCTGTGCTTTACGGTTAGTTGCCAAAAAACTTCTATTATGAACAGAGAGACACAGAAAGAGACACACACACACACACACACACACACACACACACACACACAGACATACACACACAGAAGGAGACATACACAGAAAGAGACACACACAAAGAGACACACACCAAAATACGCACACACACAGATAGAGACACACACACACAGAAAGAGACTCATCGAAAGAGAAACACACAGAAAGAGACACACAGAAACTGGATGTTTGAGGAATATATTGGCTATTTTGACAGTTACCCTAGATATTTATCAGGTGGCTTATCGTAGCCAATCACAGCTCTACTTCTATTTTGTTAGAGGTCAAGGTGCTCTGATTGGTTGCTATAGGCAACAAAGAGCATTGTTAGTATAGGGCAGCTTATGTGTCAGTTAATCTGATTTCGGTGGTGACGCCTGTTTAGTTTGTGACTTTTATGTGCAAAATAATTTTCTATTAACGCATTTTATTTTGTTGTTATAGTTAAGAATAGTTACCTACTATCCCGGGCAATGCCGGGTAATACAGAGAGTAGATAATAAACTTACAGGGAACATCTCATTAGAAAATGGCCTATTGTTTCAATTTTCATATTAAATACATGTGTTAATATTATTACTAATGTTCTATTGTTTTCTATTACTATCTATTTACAAAAAGAAAATGCTGAAAATTTGTAATTTTCACAATCTAATATTAGTCTTCCTATATACAGTAGATAACATATAGGATCACAATAGTAGATGGCACAGCTCACCTCCTCGCCCTCTCTGCACCATAATTAAAGTCAGAAGAGTCAGAGCATGTCTTTTCAGATGGCTGAACCTATAATTATGTAAAGAAATTAAAATCATCTATATTGAAAAAATAAAAACAACTAAGGAAAAATGATCATTTATCACTATCTGGTTTTCAATAATAAAAATACTATCAGAGAAATATTCCTTTTAAAAAAGAAAATAGTGGATACAGCTGTGCCAAATAATTGTGCATGATGACTATGGGATAGTGGGGAACTGGGGCTCCTAAGCTGTCCCTCATGTTAGGAGGCCCTATGCTATCCCTTTCCTCAGGGATACTCCGAATGGTGGAAATGCCGGAGTTTCCTTCCTGCTGCTGACCAGCCCAGATCTAATTTGCCCTCTTTCTCCCACTAGGGAGGGACAGGACAGGAGTGTGATGAAACCCACAGATGAAAACAGACAAGAGAAATCCAAAACTCTATCACACAGCATGCTCATGTCGCGGGCGGCGGGGCGCTGCGCTCACCACGCTCGGGTCCGGCGCTGCTGCTGCTCGGTGGCTCGAGCAGTGGGCTGGATCCGGGGACTCGAGCGGCGCTCCTCGCCCGTGAGTGAAAAGTGGGGGGGGTAGTTCGGTTTGGGGATTTGGTCCGTGACGCCACCCACGGGTTGTGGTGAGGTTGGGTACCACCGCTGCTATTGACGGGGATCCCGGGAGCGATGGTAGGGAGCAGCTGGGATGTTTCTCTCCCCTCCGTGGGTAGGGGGTTGGTGGTCCCGGGGTCCGGTGAGGTGCCGGGGAGGCAGGGTTGGAAAAGTGCAGGGTCGCTTGGACTGCGCAGCGTGGTGCCGGATGGCACGGTAGTACTCACTCAGCCACAAATGGATGCAAAGTCTCTGGTAAACCAAACGGCTGGATGAACGGGTCCCGCAGCCGGCTGCTGTGGTTTCTCCCGGACGGTTGGTGGTGGCTGCCTTTCCCTGCACCTTTGTGTATGTTCGGTCCCGATGGCTTCCCACCGGTAACCCACTCCCCAGCGTGTATATGTGCTGGAGGAGCCCTTTTGCCCGCAGGCTCTGGCCCTTGGAACTCTAGCTGTGGCGGTAGCTGTATTTCCTTTTGCTGGTTGGACGGTTGCCTTCAATCGGGTCTTGGCTGTTAGGAAACCCCTGGGGTTCCGGTCACTGACGGATTTGACCTATTTAACGGCGACTCCAAGCCTGGTCGGGGTCCGCAGACCCTGCCGGTTTGTGCTGGCTTCACTTCGCTCCCCGGTTCGGTACCGGTGGGCCACCGCCAGTCCCCGGTCCTACGGTTCCGCGTTGATCTGCCTCTCCTGCAGACGGCCACCACCGTCTGTCAACCTTGCTTTCGGTGCCCGGGCCACGTACCCGGACACAGTCAGTTTGCTCCTCTACTACCACTTCACTCCTTACTCCTTCACTTCCCTAACTGCTCTGCCTTCCTTTCCCGCCTCCAGAATTGTGAACTCCTCAGTGGGTGGGGCCAACCGCCTGGCTCCACCCCACCTGGTGTGGACATCAGCCCCTGGAGGGAGGCAACAAGGATTTTGTGTCTGGCTGATGTGCCTATCTCGGGGTGGGGGTGCATGTTGTAGTACCTGTGACGACCTGGCTAGTCCAGGGCGCCACACTCACACAAAGGTTGAGATAATAAGATAGTCAGGAGGAAAAACAAGAGCAGGAAGGAAGCTACAAAAGAACTGGGGTAAACTCTACAACTGCACCTAGCAATAAGCATAACTTTCACCAGAGAGTCTGGAACACCACACCCCACAGATCAACAAAGATAAACTATTGCTGGCATGGGTGGAAGAATTCAACCAGCATAAATAGGAGGAGAGTTCTCACAAAATGTGATCAAAGGAGCAAGCAAACCAGCAGAGATTAACTCTTGCTAGCCTGCCTATGGATTAGAACACACCAGGTCAATGCCTGAGTCTGCCTGTGTTGATCCCAGACACCAGAGAAACTATAAGGCGGAGTGTCAGAATCTGCAACCTGAACAGAGTCAGATGTCACCATGACAGTTGGGGACGTTTGTGCAAAATTGTGTCACAATAATCCCCCCACTTAATAGGTCACTGACCAATTTACAACTTTCTTTATGAGTTTAGGGATCACTGAATATTTTTAGAGGATGTAATTGTGCCTATTAGTTGAAGAAAAGGGGTTTATAGGGTATTTCACTCCTTATTAAAGCTAACCATCCTGATAAAAGACTGCAACAAGCAATACTTACCCCACTGAATCCACCTTCTGATCCAGCACTGCTACTCCTACGGTCTTCGCTGGACCAGGAGTGTTGACGTCATACCCACTAATCATCTGTTCCTTCAGCCAATGATTGGCCTTAGTAGTCAGGTCACTGGTGGCTGTGGTGTCATTACTTTCGGCCCGGTTTAGGCTACTGAAGTGGCATCTATGGAGCGGAGGCCACATTCTAGGGGTAAATATGGCTTCTTTTATTCGTTTACCAGGATGGCTTCCCAGTGGCAACTTTCAAAAACGAGGGAAAAAGAACAGAATGAACCCCCATTATGCGAGACCTCCTCTCCAGTCTTCTGATTCATCCACCACCAGTGGTCTGGAGGTAGTCATGTTATGTCACTGTATGTTGCTGTTACTGTGATACCGTGCTACGGGTTGGCTTCCATAATCTTATGGTGGCAAAACTTTCAGTAGACACGATGTCATCAGCTGAAGAACCAGTGGAGTGTGGTGCAGTGGGCTGTGGCGGTGGTGAGCACTGATTGCATCTAATGGCACATCCATCTCTGCCTGTTCAACCCATTATCTTCCAGGAGAACAATGGATCAGGCATGATAAAATCCAAATGTTAAAATGTCCAGGTGAGTGTTGGACAAATTTGATCATGTCTGCAGGGCTGGCTTAACATCCAATGTAAATGGTGGTATCCAGATGGTGGGGACAGATCTGAAGGATGGCATTTTTATTTAGCCAGCAGTTATTTAAGATGTATGAGTACCCTAAGGCACAGTCCACCTCCACTTCCTCCGCTAACTTTTATGAAAACATCCATTGTTGAACTCATGAGTGGATTTGAGCGTAATCTTCTTTAACTACCCCTTCTGGTGGCCTAGAGATCTACGCCTACCCCATCATCATTCTATCCTAGTGTTGCGGGCGGGGAGGACGTCGCCGCTGCTGGTCGCTCGCTAACGCTCGGGTCCGGCGCTGCTGCGGCTGCTCGGTGGCTCGAGCGGTGGGCCGGATCCGGGGACTCGAGCGGCGCTCCTCGCCCGTGAGTGAAAGGTGGTTGGTTTGGGCGATTTAGTCCATGACGCCACCCACGGGTCGTGGTGAAGATGGGCACCACCGCTGCTGGTGAGGGGGATCCCGGGAGCGATGGTAGGGAGCAGCTGGGATGTTGTTTTCCCCCTCCGTGGATAGGGGTCGGTGGTCCCGGGGCCCGATGATGTGACGGGGAGGCAGGCTTGGTGAGTTGCAGGGACAGCGCGGTGCGGTGCCGGATGGCACGGGTGTACTCACTCAGTAAGAGATGCACAAAGTCCTCGGTAAACCAAACGACTGGATGGACGGGTCCCGCAGCTGGCTGCAGTGTCTCTCCCTGGACAGATGATGGCGGCTGTCTTTCCCTGCACCTTGATGTTCTCGTTTGACTACTATGGATCCCCAACGGTAGTCCACTCCCCGGTGTATGGGTACCGGAGGAGCCCGTTTGCCTGCAGGCGCTGGCCCTTGGGTCTCTAGCCTTAGGCAGTAGCTGTATACCCTCACGGTGTGGGCGGTTGCCTTCAATCGGGACTTTTGCTGTTAGGAAACCCCTGGGGTTCCGGTCACATTCGGATTTGACTAGTGTCGGCGGCTCCAAGCCTGGTTCGGGGTCCGATGGCCCTGCCTGTGTGTGCTGGCTTCACTTTGCTCCCCAGTCGGTACCGGTGGGCCAACGCCCGACCCCGATCCTACGGTTTCGCGTTGCTTCACCACTCCTGCAGACGGCCACCACACCGTCTGCCAACCTTGCTGTCAGTGCCTGGGCCACAAACCCAGACACCCAAGTGTTTACTCCTCTCACTTCCACCTCCTGGACTAAACTGTCACTTTTCCCGCCTCCAGGCCTGTGAACTCCTCGGTGGGTGGGGCCAACCGCTTGGCTCCGCCCCACCTGGTGTGGACATCAGACACTGGAGGGAGGCAACAAGGGTTTTGTGTTTGGCTGGTGTCCCTGTCTAATGGGGGTGGGGGTGTTTGTGTGTTATCTGTGACGACCTGGCTAGTCCAGGGCGCCACATTCCCCTTGGTGAAAAGAAGGGCAGTGAGCCCCATAGGGGTGAATGGACCCCATGACGATCGGGAGGGTGCCAGGTTAGGAAGGGGTTAATTTGGATTACATGGATAGGGGATATATGGGGCTATGGGATTGGTAGAAGGGAGCTGTAAGGGGATTGGGAGGGGAGCAAGGAAGGGGTAGGAGTTTGTGGGAGGTATAAGAGAGGGGGTGTACTGATTACCTCCCCTTTTGTCGCCGGAAAGTTGTGTCCCACCCGCCCGCCCTGATATATGTATATGTATATGTTTATATATAAAAAAAAAAAAAAAAATACAAAGAAAAGAGGAAAAAAGGAGAATGCAAGGTTGATTTGCCAATTTTGTTGTTGTCACAGCGGGGTGATAGGTCCGTCTGAGAGGTTGGGAGTACCGACAGTCGGTTTGTTGGTACGAAGTCGCTCAAGGGGAGTGGCTTCGGACTGGATGGGAACTTGTGGGCGGAGGTCCCGCAGGTTCTGGGTAGGGGTAATCAACGATGGAACGTTGTTACCCCTCACCTTGGGCCGGGTGGTCACGGCCGAGGTGGTCCTCTGGGCCGGTTTGGAGGTTACGGCCGGGGGGTTAGGAATGATGGTTGGCCTCTCGGTCGGATCTGTCGGTGTTTCTGGTTATACGGGTATATATGTATAAGGTTAAGTTTAACAATTGAGTGGCATGTTGGGCCACGAGTTTTTGGTATACATATATACGGTTAAATAAAACTGTGGCCATTCCTGCAATAAAGTCGTGGTTCTCGTCTTTATTTAGGTAGATTGGTATGGGGGTGTTTAGCATGGTAACCTGCTTATCCCTTATAGATACGTCATGCAGACCGTCCGTGGGCTGCCCGTCCATCACCGGTTTTATTTTTTTTTTTTCAAAAGCTGTAAAAATATAAATAACATATAAACATTTTGAACATGTAAGCATTTCTTGTGAGAACACTTAAACGTTGCACATATAAACAAAAACATTTTTAATAATAACTGATGGACGGATGGATGTCTTCTGCTCTCCCACCCAAGCAACCTAGCCCTGATGCTGCCCCTAAGAAGTTGCCAGCACCCCTTGACTCCAGTCCAGGTTCAGGCTGCCCGAGCGGGAACGGGTACGGTTTCTCGCACCCGGCTGTCACTTCAGGGGACCCCACGTCCTTGGGGGACCCCTGACCCCCGGAGGATGGCTACCGGTTCTGGTGGTGGCCGGGCCCCAGCCTGCTCTGCTGCGGGCCCTTCCTCCAATCTGCCTCTCCGGAGGCGGCAACGGCTTCCATCCCATGAAATTATTTACATGCCCACCAGTTCGTGAGTGGCCTGCCAGTTCTCAGCCATGTCCATGAGTAGTCTCTCATGCAGGTGGTGCAAACACACAGAGAGTCCCTCTGGGGACAACTTGCCAGAAACGGCCGGGATAATCACGTAGACAATCAGATGAAGGTCACGGTTGATTAATGTCATTTATTTAAACTGCTGAGGGTCCCAACGGGGGACAACTTGCTTGCAACGGAGGATCGCTGCTACTATTGCTTACTTCCGTACTCCTCACCCGACTCCAGGTAAAGAAGCACAGGTTCTAGCCCCTCCAGCGCACGGCAGGCGCGATGAGGAAGAGCTGCCCGGTATCCATTATTTCCGCTCCGAGGGATGTAAGTGGCCTCCATGTCATACAAGCCGAAGACTCCCTCCTCCTCCGAGACAGGCTCCGTGTCAGCCCCCGAGCCGCTGTCATCTGACTCCAGGGGGTTAATGGTGGGACCTCGTAGGTTGGTAACGGTTTCCAGCTGAGCCCAGACTCGTGGTTCCTCAGTGGCAGGTGACCCGTCGTCAGCCGGTGTACGGAGGCCCGCCCTCGGTTCTTCTAAGTCACCTGCTCCAGCTATTGATTGGCTGGCGTCCTCTCGGGCCTCCGGGCCCTGGCGGTCAGCACAGGCGATGGGTCGGGCCCTGCTGGGGCCAGGGGTAGACCGGGTCCTTCAGCCGCAACGGCCGGTCCTTTAGGGACACAAGGGCGTGGGTCACTCACCAGCTTCTCTAGCATGGCCTCTATTTCATGCGCCCGCACGACCGCAGCCAGCTCCTCCATCTCAGCGGTCCAGCGATTTAACAGGTCCCGTACTTGGGCCCGATTACGGCAGCACAGCAGCATCACTTGGGTATTCAGCCAAGCCGCCGTCCCTGGGGCAGGCTCCGGAGACTCAGGCCTCTCAGGTGGTGCGGACATGTTGCAAGCTGCTTCCAGGAACCGAATATATCTGCAGAGTCCTGGCGTCCCCGCTTATATAGCCGCGGTTACATTAGGCAGACACACACCCGCCCCCCCTTGGTTCTCTTCAGCACTTCCGTTTGTTGGGGGCGGGGCTTCGTTTTCGCGCCTTCCCTGCTCGGAGAAGACGCTCGAGCGGGAGATTTTCGCGCCAAGATGGCGGCGCTTCAAAATTTTCGGCAGGACACCGCCGGCGGAGATCACAAGGTGCACTTCTACTGGTAAATAGATGGGTTCAATCCTGTTCGTGACGCCAAGTTGTCGCGGGCGGGGAGGACGCCGCCGCTGCTGGTCGCTCGCTAACGCTCGGGTCCGACGCTGCTGCGGCTGCCCGGTGGCTCGAGCGGTGGGCCAGATCCGGGGACTCGAGAGGCGCTCCTCGCCCGCGAGTAAAAGTGGTGGTTGGTTTGGGGGATTTAGTCAGTGACGCCACCCACGGGTCGTGGTGAAGTTGGGCACCACCACTGCTGGTGACGGCGATCCCGGGAGCGATGGTAGGAAGCAGCTGGGATGTTGTTTTCCCCCTCCGTGGGTAGGGGTCGGTGGTCCCGGGGCCTGATGATGTGACGGGGAGGCAGGGTTGGTGAGGTGCAGGGTTGCAGGGACAGCGTGGCGTGGTGCCGGATGGCACGGGTGTACTCACTCAGTAAGAGATGCACAAAGTCCTCGGTAAACCAAACGGCTGGATGGACGGGTCCCGCAGCTGGTTGCAGTGTCTCTCCCCGGACAGGTGATGGCGGCTGTCTTTCCCTGCACCTTGATGTTCTCGTTTGACTACTATGGATCCCCAACGGTAGTCCACTCCCCGGTGTATGGGTACCGGAGGAGCCCGTTTGCCCACAGGCGCTGGCCCTTGGGTCTCTAGCCTTAGGCGGTAGCTGTATAGACTCACGGTGTGGGCGGTTGTCTTTAATCGGGACTTTTGCTGTTAGGAAACCCCTGGGGTTCCGGTCACACTCGGATTTGACTATTGTCGGCGGCTCCAAGCCTGGTCGGGGTCCGATGGCCCTGCCTGTGTGTGCTGACTTCTCTTTGCTCCCCGGTCGGTACTGGCGGGCCAACGCCCGACCCCGGTCCTACGGTTCTGCATTGCTTCACCACTCCTGCAGACGGCAACCACCATCTGCCAACCTTGCTGTCAGTGCCTGGGCCACAAACCCAGACACCCAAGTGCTTGCTCCTCTCACTTCAAACTCCAACACTACTCTGACACTTTTCCCGCCTCCAGGCCTGTGAACTCCTCGGTGGGTGGGGCCAACCGCTTGGCTCCGCCCCACCTGGTGTGGACATCAGACACTGGAGGGAGGCAACAAGGGTTTTTGTTTGGCTGGTGTCACTGTCTAATGGGGGTGGGGGTGTTTGAGTGTTATCTGTGACGACCTGGCTAGTCCAGGGCGCCACACTAGCAATACACCCAGTTCTCTACTTTCCTATCATTGATTTTTAAGGCATAACTTGTGAATTAGTTCAAGAGTCTTGTAGCCCGGAAAATCACTTTAGACAGAATTTGTAGAAATCAATAGTCCTCAAATCTCTAGGTTTTGTTAGGAAAACAAATCAATTTTTCATCTGAACACGCAGCAGATCTGTAACTGTTCCAGCCCTGTGGCCAAAACCATGAACAAGTCTCTGAAATCCAGTGTTAAATGTTCTCAATGCCCCAGGAGTCCAGGTTATACACATCCGGCAGACCGAGCTGTATAACCAGACTTATTCGAGCTGGGAAAATATAATGTTCCTACTGTAAAAATGAATTTTTCCTCTAGGAATAGATACATGAATCACGGAGAACAAATGAGCCATGAAAGTTTAAATCGTAAACAGTTTCACAAAAAGATTTTTTTATAAACTGAACTATGGTTAGAATGTGTCTATTTGTTCAAAAATTAGATGAGCGAACACATAATTTTAATTGGGATCAACTGACAAAAGCGTATAGGGGTCTCCTGTATATTCCCTGACATCAGATATCTAGGAAAGCATGGATCAGATATGTTTGATTTGTGGGAGAAAACCTGCCACCAGTAAAGTTCAGGACTAGTCTGATCCCTGCTCCAGAATGCTGGGTTTAGATGGCACGATCAAGTCCCTTAAAGGGAATCTGTCACCAGGTTTTCGCTATTTAATCGTAGAGAAGCATAATGAAGGGGCTGAGATCCTGATTCCAGCAAACTATCACTTACTAGGCTGTGTGTAAGCCTGGGGCCACACAGGGCACTAGTGCAATGCTCGCATGACACCCAGCTCGTGTTGGTAGCACAGCACAGCCGAGTGTCATGCTAGTATCCATGCGACTGAGGTCCGACTGTGCGAGCGGACCTTAGCTGCGGGGGGCGGGCCGGCACTGAGGAGGGGCGGGTCGGTGCTGCGGAGGGGCGGGCCAGCACGGAGGAGGGGAGGGAGGGATTTCTCTCTCTCTCTCCTCCGTAGCCGGATATTGCGATTCTTGCTCTCTTTTTTATATGATGCATGCCAATTTCAGATCGTGCTGGCTCCCCTCTCTCTCTGTTTGGTCGTAGTTATGCTACAAATTCTGGTGGCCGGTCACCACCATGCCATGCACGCCTGATTTTGGTTTGCTTTGTATTCCTCCTGTTGGTAGCTGTTCAGATTCAGTTACCTCACCCCTTTCCACAGGCAATGCTAATTAAGCACCATCTTGGATCTGGTCCGCCTTTATCAATGGTTGCTGTTTGGCACTGGGAGGATCAGTTCTGATATAGTCCTGGTATGGTGCAGAGCTTGCTCCACATGCTGGGACCTGGGCTGGTCTCTATCCACAAGTGCCTTTTTTGCAACATAGAAGCGGTTATATACAGGTTACAGGTATGTGTGCTCTATTATGGTTCTGCTTTTAACTTTATCTAGGAGGCCGCATGGCACATGAAATACAGAATGTAGAGTAGGACCCCCCTATTGAGATTTGCCGTGACGTTGGCAGGGGTGGCTCAAAAAATTGATCAATTATTTGCTAAAAATCTCATTTTTTTTTATTGTAGTACAGTTGGAATAAATCTGTGAATTTTCACTTTTTATATGATGCATGCCAATTTCAGATCGTGCTGGCTCCCCTCTCTCTCTGTTTGGTCGTAGTTATGCTACAAATTCTGGTGGCCGGTCACCACCATGCCATGCACGCCTGATTTTGGTTTGCTTTGTATTCCTCCTGTTGGTAGCTGTTCAGATTCAGTTACCTCACCCCTTTCCACAGGCATTGCTAATTAAGCACCATACTTGGATCTGGTCCGCCTTTATCAATGGTTGCTGTCTGGCACTGGGAGGGTCAGTTCTGATATAGTCCTGGTATGTGTAGAACTTGCTCCACATGCTGGGACCTGGGCTGGTCTCTATCCACAAGTGCCTTTTTTGCAACATAGAAGCGGTTATATACAGGTTACAGGTATGTGTGCTCTATTATGGTTCTGCTTTTAACTTTATCTAGGAGGCCGCATGGCACATGAAATACAGAATGTAGAGTAGGACCCCCCTATTGAGATTTGCCGTGACGTTGGCAGGGGTGGCTCAAAAAATTGATCAATTATTTGCTAAAAATCTCATTTTTTTTTATTGTAGTACAGTTGGAATAAATCTGTGAATTTTCACTTTTTATATAATGCATGCCAATTTCAGATCGTGCTGGCTCCCCTCTCTCTCTGTTTGGTCGTAGTTATGCTACAAATTCTGGTGGCCGGTCACCACCATGCCATGCACGCCTGATTTTGGTTTGCTTTGTATTCCTCCTGTTGGTAGCTGTTCAGATTCAGTTACCTCACCCCTTTCCACAGGCAATGCTAATTAAGCACCATCTTGGATCTGGTCCGCCTTTATCAATGGTTGCTGTTTGGCACTGGGAGGATCAGTTCTGATATAGTCCTGGTATGTGTAGAGCTTGCTCCACATGCTGGGACCTGGGCTGGTCTCTATCCACAAGTGCCTTTTTTGCAACATAGAAGCGGTTATATACAGGTTGCAGGTATGTGTGCTCTATTATGGTTCTGCTTTTAACTTTATCTAGGAGGCCGCATGGCACATGAAATACAGAATGTAGAGTAGGACCCCCCTATTGAGATTTGCCGTGACGTTGGCAGGGGTGGCTCAAAAAATTGATCAATTATTTGCTAAAAATCTCATTTTTTTTTATTGTAGTACAGTTGGAATAAATCTGTGAATTTTCACTTTTTATATGATGCATGCCAATTTCAGATCGTGCTGGCTCCCCTCTCTTGCTCTCCATGTGTGGTACATCAGTGTACTGCGAGTGCAGTGCGATTTTTCTCTCACTCCATTCTCTTGAATGGGTGCGAGAGAAAAGGGTCTCGCATTACAATCGCAGCATGCTGCGAATGTTTTCTTGGTCCGATTAGGGCTGATAAAATAATCGCTCATGTGCGCTGACACACAGGCTAGAATTGGTCCGAGTGGAATGCGAGGTTTTATCGCACTCCATTTGCACTGATTTTCTCGCCATATGGCTTAGGCCTAAGGCCCTGTGCGCACTTGCCGGTTTTTGCCGCGGATTTCCTGCGGTTGTGCTGCATGTTTCGCTGCAGAAAATGTTCATAACATCTCTGCAGTGAATCACCAGCAAAACCTATGGGAAAAAAAAATGCTGTGCGCACTATGCGGATTTTGACAGCTGCATGTTTTGCTGCGGGATTCCCGCAGCAAAAACAATTGCATGTCACTTCTTTTCCGCACGTCGCTGCGGGATTTCACTCCATTGACTGCAATGTAATCGTGAAATCCCGCAGGGAATAACGCAGGCAGCAAATTCTGTGCGGTTCATTGCGTTTTCCTGCGTTATTCCCTCCGGTATTTTGCGGTTTTCCTGCGGTAATGTACATCGCTGCCTGCGGTTTGCAGGGAAGTGATGTCATTATGACAGGAAGAGGAAGCGGAGTAAAGCATAAACACACACAGATCACAGACACAGACATAGAACACACACATCACACTCACACACAGACATATAGAATACACATAGAAATCAAACGGAAATATAGAAAAAAAAACACGTGGGCTCCGCCGTATTTTTACCGTCCAGCCAAGGTAAGCACACAGCGGTGGCCCGGTATTCTCAGGCTGGGGAGCTGGGGAGGGCGAGGGCCAGGGTTAATGTCTCCCTGCCTCCCGCAGCCGAGAATATCAGCCCGCAGCTGCCCCGGGACTGTCGCCTCCATTATGCGGCAGTACCGGAGTGTCCCCAGCTCTTCCTGTTGCCGTGATGCGGTGGCAGACAGGGTAATAAGGAGTTAATGGCGGCGAATCGCCGCCACTAAGTCCAGGCTTGATCATGGCAGCATCTATGAGACAGCTGATATGATCAACCCGTAAGTAAAGTGAAAAATCACACACCGAAAAATCCTTTATTTTAAATAAAACACAAATAAGCCTCCTCGTTCATCCTTTTATTAACCCCCCCAAAACACACAGCTCCGGCATCCGGCTTGCATCCAGCCGCGACTGACACTGACACAGCACTGAATGCAGCCTCGCATCGAGCCTGCAGAGGTAACCACAGGGCATTTCCCACGGCCGGTAATGTGAACTCACATTACTGCTCAGGAGAAATGCAGCGATCTGTCCTCTATCTGTCTATCCCTCTATCTATCCCTCTGTCTATTCTTCTATCTATTTGTCTATTTATCTATCTATCTACTATCTATCTCAGAAGGAAATGATTTTTTTTTTCTTTTTTCAATGTGCTTTATAGCATTGAATGCAATAAAACACATGTACCAACCAGCATGCGGCAAAACCGTGGCAATACCGCGGTAAAACCGTAGCAAACCGCATGCGGTTTTCGGGTGCGCTTTGCCGCGTTTTTTTACCGGGGGTGCGGTAATCTTTCAGACCCTGCTGAATTTTCTTAAGAAAATTCCGTTTTCCAGTGCGCACAGGGCCTATTACTGTTTCAATAAAATTAATGTTTTATTAGTAGGAGATTATCACTGCGGAACTAGGTGTCTCCTGCCTTTAATTTGCTCTGTTGAATCCCACCCTCACCACTGATTAGCAGCTTTCTGCCAATTTATAGTGTACACAGAAATTGATCAATCAGTGTTGTGGGTGGGGTTTTACAGGGCTCAGTAATCTGAACACTGCTACATCTGTAGCAGTGATTGTATAAAAATGACAGCATGCAGACCATCAAGTGATACATCACTAGAATCAGGATATAAGCCCCACCTACATCGTGCTGCTTTCAGATTACTTAGCAAGAACCTGCTGACAGATTACCTTTAAATGACCTCCAATGGCCAACATGTAAACAGATTAATAGACATTTATTGGCTTGTTTAAAGTGGCCAACTACAATTCAAGATGTACAAAACGATCTTTAATACAATGTGATCAGCAGAACATCAGCTGTTTACATTGAATGCTGTGCTGCTGAGAGTGAAAATATTTAAAGGGGTTGTCTCATGAGCAAAATACATTTTAAGTAGATTTTGGAATAATAATAGGTTCCATAACTGATTTTTTTTTTCCTGTGCTGAGATAATCTTATATACTGTATGTGTCCCTGCTATGTGCTGTGTAATGGTGGTGTCTGACCGTACAGGGACATGGTCTGATCATACCACATCTCCTGGGCAAGGGGAGAAAGAATAAGTGATTATATAGACGACTGACTTTCACATATAGATGTCTATGAGGTAAAACATTTCCATGCCTTTTTAAAAAAAAGTCAGGGAAAGGTAACTCACAAAAAGGATCAGCTATGATCCCACGCTGTCATATCTGTATTCTCTTTTGCGTCCTCTCCTGCCCAGGAGCTGTGGTATGATCAGACCATGTCTTTGTACGGTCAGACACAGCCATTACACAGTACATAGCAGGAACACATACAAGTGCATCACAATAAATTAGAATATCATCAAAAAGTTCATTTATTTCAGTAATTCAGTCCAAAAAGGGAAATGCATATATTATATAGAGTCATTACACACAGAGTGATTTATTTCGGGTGTTTATTTCTGTTAATGTTGATGATTATGGCTTACAGCCAATGAAAACACTAAAGTCATTATCTGAGAAAATTAGAATAATTACCACAAACACATGCAAAGGTTTCCTAAGCGTTTAAAATGGTCCCTTAGTCTGGTTCAGTAGGCTACACAATCATGGGCAAGACTGCTGACTTGACAGATGTCCAGAAGGAAGTCAATGACACACTCCACAAGGAGGGTAAGCCACAAAAGGTCATTGCTAAAGAAGCTGGCTGTTCAGAGTGCTGTATCCAAGCATATTAATGGGAAGTTAAGTGGAAGGAAAAAGTGTGGTAGAAAAAGGTGCACAAGCAACCGGGATAACCACAACCTTGATAGGATTGTTAAGAAAAGGCCATTGAAAAAATTTGAGGGAGACTCACAAGGAGTGGACTGCTGCTGGAGTCAGAGCTTCAAGAGCCACCACACAAAGACATATCCAAGACATGGGCTACAACTATCACATTCCTTATGTCAGGCCACTCATGACCAATAGACAATGCCAGAAGCGTCTTACCTGGGCCAAGTGGAAAAAGAACTGGACTGTTCCTCAGTGGTCCAAGGTGTTGTTTTCAGATGAAAGTAAATTTTGCATTTCATTTGGAAATCAAGGTCCCAGAGTCTGGAGGAAGAGTGGAGAGGCCACAATCCAAGCTGCTTGAGGCCTAGTGTGAAGTTTCCACAATCAGTGATGGTTTGGGAAGCCATGTCATCTGCTGGTGTAGGTGCACTGTGTTTTATCAAGAGGAAAGTCAGTGCAGCCGTCTGCGAGGAAATTTTAGAGCACTTTATGCTTCCCTCTGCTGACAAGCTTTTTGGAGATGGAAATTTCATTCTCCAGCAGGACTTGGCACCTTTCTACATTGCGAAAAGTACCAATACCTGGTTTAATAACCACATATTGTTATATACAGCATTCTGGAATGCTGTATATAAGAGTTCAGTGTTGGTGATCGCAGCTTATAGTCGCCAAATCTGGTGACAGGTTCCCCTTAAAACAAACACATGCACGCTCAGTCAACTACTAAGTGAATGAACACCTTTAGGTGTCAGCCATGTTAAAGCGGTTTCCAGGACATTAACTTTGATGATCTATCCATAGAACAGGTCATCGATGTCTGATCGGTGAGTGTGCACACCCGCCACCCTCGACAATCAGTTGTTGCCAGTGCTGCCTCCGACATGAACTACTCAGTTGCACAGCTGCACAGCTTTGTCAACTGTATAGTGGCTGCGGCTGAGCACTGTATATCCTTCCCTTGTTCGAACCAATAGGGGTTGCAGTACCAGCAGTGGCCACTATTCCTTAGATGGGGCTGTGCAACTCTGTAAAGGCCCTGTCACACACAGATAAATCTGCGGCAGATCTGAGGTTGCAGTGAAATTGTGGACAATCAGTGCCAGGTTTGTGGCTGTGTACAAATGGAACAATATGTCCATGATTTCACTGCAACCACAGATCTGCCAAAGATTTATCTCTGTGTGTGATGGGGCCTTTAGTCTGTAATTTCACCAGGAACAGCTGATCGGCGGGGCTGTGGTATCGGACCCTCACCAATCAGACATAGATGACCTATACCAATGATAGGTCATCAATATTCAAATCCCGGACAATCACTATTAGGCTCTGTGCGCACTAGTGCGTTTTACCCGCGGATTTACCCGCGGATTTGCCGCGGAAATTTCTAGAGAAATGTCTGCAATCTTTGTGCAGACATTTCCCAGCAAATTCTATGAGAAAAAAAAATAGCTGTGCGCACTGTGCGGATTTTTCTCAAGAAATTTCCTCGAGAAGAATTTCTCGAGAAAATTTCTTGAGAAAATGAGCATGTCAATTCTTTTCCGCAGGTACCCTGCGGATTTCGGCAGTACAGCCTGCAAAATCCGCAGGGAACCACCCACGGGAAAATAGCGGCAAATTCGCGGCTATTCCGCGGCAAATCCGCATGCGGATTTGGTGCGGATTTTTTCCGGAGGTCCGGAAATCTTTCACTCCCAGAAGTTTCTCAAGAAATGTTCTTGAGAAACTTCACATTTCTAGTGCGCACATAGCCTAATAGTCATGATCATCATTTATTGTCAGTGAATGGAAACATTGTTGACACTGAAAATCTATTCAGACCCAATGCTTCTAACAGCTGAGAAATTGCCCATATATTTTTTTTAACTGCACCAATACACTGTAACAAATTATTCGGACATAAGAGAGATTTGTGCCACTGAGAAGATAAGCTCACGGAGGATTGTCTGCACTGCATTCAGTCATTTCCTGTCTGCAGATTTCAGGGTTGGGACGAAAAGAAGAATGTCAATACTAACTGACAGTAAGTAAAGTTCTTGGTGTGAAATTAATACAGAAAGTATATTAGAAAGTTGCTCACCAGCTCAATATACAACAATTAGGCTACATTTGTATAAAAGTGTTCGATCCCTTTAAATTTTATTAATTAGCAACTACGTATTGTGGTTTTGGTTCTGTAATGTGAACATGACAATTAATGCATAGAGGGTAATGTTTCCTCTGTTTAATAGTTGTCTACATAAAGGTCCAGTCACACTAAACAACTTACCAGTGATCCCAACAACGATAGGGATCGCTGGTAAGTTGCTAGGAGGTTGCTGGTGAGATGTCACACTGCTACGCTCCAGCGATCCCACCAGCAACCTGACCTGGCAGGGATCGCTGGAGCGTCGCTACACGAGTTGCTGGTGAGCTCACCAGCAACCAGTGACCAGCCCCCAGCGCCGCGTGGAAGATGCTGCGCTTGGTAACTAAGGTAAATATCGGGTAACCAACCCGATATTTACCTTGGTTACCAGCGCACGCAGCTACACGTGCAGAGAGCAGGGAGCAGCGCACACTGAGCGCTGGCTCTCTGCTCTCCTAGTTACAGCACACATCGGGTTAATTACCCGATGTGTGCTGCAGCTAAATGTGCACAGAGCAGGGAGCAGCGCACAATGCTTAGCGCTGGCTCCCTGTTCTCCTAGCTACAGCACACATCGGGTTAATTAACCCGATGTGTCCTGCAGCTACATGTGCACAGAGCAGGAGCCGGCACTGACAGTGAGAGCGGCGGAGGCTGGTAACAAAGGTAAATATCGGGTAACCAAGGACAGGGCTTCTTGGTTACCCGATGTTTACATTGGTTACCAGCCTCCGCAGAAGCCGGCTCCTGCTGCCTGCACATTTAGTTGTTGCTGTCTCGCTGTCACACACAGCGATCTGTGCTTCACAGCAGGAGAGCAACAACTAAATTGGCCCAGGACATTCAGCAACAACCAACGACCTCACAGCAGGGGCCGGGTTGTTGCTGGATTTCACACACAGCAACATCGCTAGCAACATCACAAAAGTTGTTCGTTAGCAGCGATGTTGCTAGCGATGTTGCTTAGTGTGACGGGGCCTTAAAGCTGGGTTTACACACTGCAACATCTCAAATGACATCGCTGTAACGTCACCGGTTTTGTGACGCAATAGCGATGTTGTTTGCGATGTTGCAGTGTGTGAATCACATCAGCGACCCGGCCCCTGCTGTGAAGTTGCTGATCGCTACAAATCGTTCAGGACCATTCCTAGGTCCTTTGTTTCCCGCTGTGCAGCATGCATCGCTACAAAGTTTCAGTGTGTGAAAGACTTTGCAGCGACTTTGTTAGCAACTTCCCTTTCAAAAAGCTGCTTATCAACGTCCCCAACAACCAGCTAAGTCGCTCTGCAGGTCCGGATCGCTGTTGATTTGTTGGCCAGGTTTGCCTGTTTGACAGCTCACCAGCGACTCACCAGAGACTTAGGGAGGTCGCTATTACGTCACAAAACCGGTGACGTTACAGCGATGTCCTTTGCGATGTTGCAGTGTGTAAACCCAGCTTAAGACCACACATGTTCGCGGTCAGACCTCATGCTTTCTCTTGCTGATAAATAAAATCCCTCAAACTGAATCTCAATTATCATAATTAGTGTAATCAGTGCTAAAGATAAAACAATAATTCCCACGTAATGCGGCATGTCTCCAACATCTGACCTTTGAGAGGAGATGTAATTAGTGCCCGGAGGATAATTACTGAACTCATTGCACAATTAGCTGGTTGTGATTCTCTCCAGGAATTGTGTGTTAATTACTCAGGTGTCAGACAAGGATGTGTATATAGACAAGGTCCTCTAATGAATTACATGGTGGTGGAAGTGTTTATTGGTCATAGGTCGAAATAACAGAGGAATGAAGAGCAGTGGATAATGGCATGTGGTTAGATGAGTAAAGTGTACGTTGCGAATGGGAACATTCAGGGTCCCCTTGGATTCTGGCATTCTACGGTGCTAACTGGTCTATTAGGTCATTCAGGGTGGCCACCATCCCTTTGGGCGCCATTAGAAAGTATCCAAATAGGATGTTATTCCTGTAGTTCATTGAGATCCACCATGTTTTTGACCTAACAGGGCATCATTTAATTCCTTATGACCATCCAGATGAGTTCAGCTATTTCAGTAGGTCATTGAGAAACACATCCTATTGATTTTCTAGCACATTAGGCATTACTTATTAGTCTCCAAGAGTATCATCATGTTTTTGTGGATATTCTAGAGCATTATCCTCAAACTATTGAATTTCAGTAAAAAAAAATGCACTTCCTCGTAATCTTCAGGCAGATGGTAGAAACCTGTGGGTACCATTGAGAAATTGAGGCTACCATACTAGGCAACCACTGAGTTCTACAGACAGTTCTGATCTTAAGAGAACATTGTGCTTCGGACAATATACAAAACATAGCCTCCATACTTCCCGTAGTATTGATAAACAGTTTCTGTGGTAATTTAAAGTGCACCAATCACCAGGATTTTCATATATAACCTAAAGCCAGGGCTATACTGGCACTATCAGGCTGATTCTATACATACAGTGCTATACTGGCACTATCAGGCTGATTCTATACATACAGGGCTATACTGGCACTATCAGGCTGATTCTATACATACCTGTAGTTGTCAGCTATGATGTAATGTTTTAGAAAGACATGGAAGTAAAGTTTGTAACGTGAGCAGCTTTTGGATTGACAGGAGCTGCTGATCAGGTAATAGCTGGGGTGGGTTTTGATCGTGATTCCCGCCTAATGCCTGTTGTTCCTCCCCCTATCTGTTATTTATGCTAATTTTTTTATAGAAGTGTTTTACTAAGTGCCTAGAAGGACCTTTGCTGATGTCATACCCATGTGACAAGAAGGGGCGAGGCCTCGCAATGTTTCTATAATAGAATTAGCATAAATAAAAGATAGAGGGAGGAACAACAGGCAGGGGGCAGTAATCAATATCAAAACCTACCGCAGCTATCAGTTGATAGGCAGCTGCTGCCAATCAAGAAGCTGCTCATTTTAGAAACTTTACTTGCTTGTGTTTCAAAACCTATACATCCTAGCTGACTAGTAAAAGTATGTATAAAATCAGCCTGATAGTGCCAGTAAAGCACTGTCTTTAGGTTATATAGGAAAATCCTGATGATTGGTACACTTTAAGCCTACCATATAATGCCATACCACCATATAGTGCCAAAATAATATGCAGAAGAAATTACTGAAAAGACAAGAGGCGCAATATGGGGTCTTATCCTTGTCGGTTTGAGGGATGACAAACAGGGAATTACTCACCTTGATTGGTTGTGATCAGTCACAACCACAATAATAGCTTGGAAATCCTCGGCCGCAGCAGTCCCTGTAAGATAAATATAGCGTGGATGAAGAAGTGAAGGGGTTAACACCGCGCTGCCAGGGTCATGGATCAGACAGAAATTAGTGAAGGTGATTTTATTCTACGCGTTTCGGAGGCTGTTCCTCTTTCTTCAGAACAAATCACAAATATACCTATGGTATATTTGTGATTTGTCCTGAAGAAGGAGGCACAGCCTCCAAAATGCGTAGAATAAAATCACCTTCAATCATTTCTGTCTGATCCATGACCCTGGCAGCGCGGTGTTAACCCCTTCACTTCTTCATCCACGCTATAAAATAATATGCAGCATATATACTATAAACACTATTTTCTTATCATGGCAATAATACTATTAGCTTGCAGATATAGAGTTAATCTGCAGGTTAATAGCATTATGAAGGTGCCCGGTCGTAGTGCTGGGAGAAACTAAACTCTAGTTCTCCTTGGAGCTGCCGGCTTTCAGTCATGCATTTGTGCCATCCATACTTCAGTCATTGCTTATTTTACTATGAGCGGAGGTTGTTACCATGCCAAGCATTTTGACTGACAGCCGTATCCCGTATCTCATAAAATACTACAAATCATATTTCATGCAATAACACAGTATACAGATAAGAAATACTGCAATAGTATAGTTTGGTATTGGGGTTCTTTACTAAGGGAGTGTCACGGGTGTGTCACGAGTGACAGACAGTCATGTGCTTTCAGGCCATAGAAGATCACGGCGTTGGGCTGCACAAAATGCTCCCTGACTTTACATTGTTCCTGCTGTCAGTATTCATTGGTATAGGTAGCTTTCATGCTGGATTCATCCCTTCCCCTTTTGGACCCAGCTGGAGCTTGCCTCCCACCCAGCTGCTGTTCATCAGCATTCTCTCTGTGCTTATATACCCATTTCTTCCTTTGGAGTGGTGCTGGTTATATTTTCAGTTCCTTCAAGACAAGGTTGCAAGTACATAGCTTGTACTCCTCTGTGTATTGTTGCTGAAAACTCTACTGCCCTTCTGCCTGAGTCATCTAATGGTAAGTAGTTCATGCTTTTCCCCTTGGGTGTCCCGCTTGTGTTTTCTATAGTTGTTTAGTTAGGTTGACGAAGAGCCCATCTCATCCATTCTCTATTTAGGGCCCAGCACTAGCAATACCTAGGGTCAGGTATCCGGCTCAGCGCATAGGTGTGGAAACTATGTAGGGTGGTGAGGGACCTCAGGGACCAGCAGAACATTCAGTCAGGGGTCACAATCTTACCCATTTCTAGAAGCCAGGTCTCCTTTCCCTTTTGCTGTGTGCTTGGTATTTCCCCAAACTAGGGAGGCCCATGATGGAATTACAGCCCTTATGAATTGCCAAGTTTTTCACCTCCAAAAGCATAAACATAGGGATACGAGGAGAGTGACCTCTTTGCACAATAGCTAATATTAGTCTGTAAACCTAGGAAAAAAAAGGTTTATGGAAGGTAACACAACCCGTAATCCAAATAACGGCCTTGGGAATCTATTTTTAGAAAATAAACAAAACCATTAAAGTATGGCGCGTTCTACGGCCAGAGATGCTTTTAATGCACGTTCTTCACAAGTCAGTCAGCTTCCATTAACAGCTTTCCCCGTGTTTGTTTTGTACAAAGGAAAATCTTTGCTCGACTGATCAAATTAGCGGGAATAACAATTCCTTGAATAAAACATTTTGTTCCTCAATACCAACCTGAAATCAAAAGTCATGTCAGACGCATGTTTGTGTTGCAATTATGAGAGAATTACATGAAGAAAAATACATATTGTAGTAGAAGAAATTGTTTGACACTCTAGGAAAGAACAAAGAATGTACTGGGAGTCTGGTTTATTAGAGAACTGGATATGACTTTTCAGGAGTCTCATTTATCAGTCAGGAGGCACAGAGCGAATATGAGAGAGTCTTCCATGCTGGAGGACTCGGTGTATCCATTTACCTGTAATGGTGCTGTCGGGAAATGACCCACTCTCATAGCGACCCATAGATGGTTTTCATGGTTTTCTAAATATTTTAAAAATATAAAGATAAAATTTGTGATATGCATTTGCATTCAGCCCCCTATAGTCTGATACATTAAATAAAATCCTGAGTGTCCTGTGGCCTCCATAAATCACCTTATTGTTAAATTGAGTCCACCTGTGTGTAGTTTATTCTCAGTATAACTACAGCTGTCTTGTGAAGACCTCAGAGATTTGTCTCAGAAGATTTGGGCTCAAAAAACAACATGAAAGCCAAGGAACACACCAGACAGGTCAGGGATAAAGTTGTGGAGAAGAGTAAATCAGGGTTAGGTTATAAAAAGAAATAGCTGAAGCTCTGAACATCTCACAGAGCACTTTTTAAACCATCCAAACCTGGAAGGCGTATGGAACAAGTGCAAACCTTCCAAGACATGGCTGTTCACGTGAACATCAAAAGCAAGGAGAAATTTCTGCAGGGATTTGACAGCACATGTGAGCGTCAAATCGCTGCAGAAACACTGCATAATGAATACAGTGTTTCTGCAGAAAAAAGCCGATTTCATGCGCTCTGGATGCAGCCTCTCCCTTAGACAGAGCGGGAGCTGCATCCAAAGCGCATGGAATAAGTGAGATGTTGCTTTTTAGAACGCAGCGATTTGGAACAAAATTTTGGCATCCAAATCACTGCGCTCTCAAACGCAACGTGCGCATGGATTATGCACAATCTGGGAACGCAGGTCGCATGCATTTACGCTGTGGTGCAATACGCAGCGTAAATGCATGAAATTCGGCAACGTGCGCATGAGCCCCAAGAGCTCGTACACACGACTATATTTTTGGCCTGAGTGCTATCCATTAAAAATTGGATTGCACTTAAACCAATGTTATTCAGTGAGGTAGTGGAGATGAACGCTTTTTTCACTGACCGATCAGAAGTGTGAAAAAAATTGAAGCATGCACGATTTTCCTCCAAGAATCAGATGGTGCTCACCCAGTCAAGTTTATGGGTCTGTGAAAAAAATCAAACTGTACCCTGTCCAATTTTCACAGACTGATGGAATGGAGAAGGTGGAGAACCTATTTTTTTCTAATGTAAGTCTGATCAAAACAATGAGATCGTTTTTCTTGGATGTGCAGAAAACGATCTTGTGAACCCACCCTTAATCGTATACTCCACAAATCTGGCCTTTATGAATGAATGGCAAAGAAAAGTCATTTTTGCAAGCAAGCCGTAAGAAGTCCTGTCTGCAATTTTCAAAAAGCCAGGTAGGGGACACAGCTAGCATGTGGAAGAAATTGCTCTGGTCAGATGAGATCAAAGTAGAGATTTTTGGAGTAAATGCAAAACGCTATGTATGATGGAAAAACTAACACTGCAAATCACGCTGAAAACACCATCCCCACAGTCACACATGGTGGGGGTAGCATCCTGCTGTAGGGAGGCTTTTCTTCAGCAGGGACAGGAAAGCTGATTAGAGTTGATGGTAAGATGGATGGAGCTAAATACAGGGCAATCCTGCAGGAAAACCTGCAAAAGACTTGAGACGGGGGCTCAATCCCAATAAAATACATTTAAGTTTGTGGGTATAATCTGAAAAAAAATGTGAAAAAGTTCATATGGTGGGAATACCTTTTCAAGACATTATATACCGTAATTCAATTAATAAATTCTGGTAGTTTACAAAAATGTAAATGTATAATTGTTGTAGGAAGGTTGAACTAGATGGCCCTAGGTCTTTTATTTAACCTATATAACTATATGTAACTATATGGAATGATAGGTGCACTTTAGGAATTTGTTTAAATCCCTTATCTGTACACAGATGCAGATCTCATCTATGTGTAAATTCTATTACTGGTGGAAAATCGCTTTAAGATTGCATTCATCAACCCATTGCAAATAATACATCGGAATTATTTACCATGGACATTCTGGAATTACCCTTTCTACTAAGGTGAGCAAAATATCAAAGGAGCTCATGAAATTAACAGATGTGATGTGCTCCATCTGAAATAAACAGCAATTTTGTTAAAGCTGATGCAGACTCTCAAAATTACAGTAAATGACAGACTGATGTGTGTAATTTCCTCCCGTAAAGTGTACACAGGCCGCGTACAGCAGTTATGTCATCATTTCTGGTTTATTTTTTTGTTGTCTCCGAATTTGCATGTCAAGATCCGAATTTAGTAGATGTAATGACATCCTCTGCCCCCTATAAACAGGTTGTACACGGTGAGAAGAAAAGGCTGTTTTTTAAAAAACAAAAATAAAATAGCACCACACATGTCTACAGGTTGTGTCTGGCATTGCAGGTCACACCTATTTATTTTAATGGGGCTAAGCTGCTATAGTAGCTACATCCCATGAAATGGAGCAATTATGGGTTTCTAATACTGTACAACCCCTTTTAAAGCCAATGTATCATCATACAATAGTTTTATTGTTTTTTTTTTAATGGGATTTTTTTCATATTTGAGAACAAAATAAGAAATCTTGCAATTTTCACATTAGCTACTGTCCTTTTATGAAGAGTTTGCAACAGGCTCCTTATCAGCTGAGGCAGGATTACACCTCCAACATTGCCGATAACACAGGATCCACCAATCACTATAGGCAACGTCACAGCTGACCCTTCTACTGTTATGTCCCCACTGGAGTCCGCACCAGCGACTTCTGCTTCGATCACCAGGCGACGCCGTGTTCCTGATGTGGATAGTGCTGGTGAAGTCGATGCCAGCGGCGCTGGTGGACGCAGGCTCCGCTCATCCACTGGGCTTGGTTTCCTTGGGATCTGCAGTACCGCTGGCTGACTGTAGGTGGCGTGTGTCTTCCAACTGAAGTTACCATCATTCAGCTACAATCAATGGGAAGACACCACACCCTTCTTATTTTCCCTCCTGTCTGCTGACCACTGACAGAGATAAGCGGGCTTTACACGCTACGATATCGTTAATGATTTATCGTCGGGGTCACGGTGTTTGTGACGCACATCCGGCATCATTAACGATATCGCAGCGTGTGACACTTCTGTGCGACCTAAAACGATCGCAAAAGCGGCCAAAATCGTTTGCCGCGGAGAGGTTGTCCTAAAACAAAAAATCGTTCTCTTCTAATTAGCGATGTTGTTAGTCGTTCCTGCGGCAGCACACATCACTATGTGTGAGACCGCAGGAGCAAAGATCATCTCCTTACCTGCCTCCACCGCCAATGCGGAAGGAAGGAGGTGGGCGACGTCGCAGGACAGGTAAGTCCGTGTGATGGGGGTAAGCGAGGTTGTGCACGACGGGCAGCGATTTGCCCGTGTCGCACAACCGACGGGGGTGGGTACGATCGCTTGCAATTTCGCTAGCAAGATCACAGCATGTAAGCCCGCTATAGTTCCTGTCCCACCCTATTCTGTTTAGTGATTCTGGTGTTCTGACTTCTGCTTGTTTCCTGACTACCCTCCTGCCTGCTGTTTATGTATCTCGCTGCCCGATCCGGATTTGACCTCTGCTTTGTTTTCTGACTACGTCCTTGACTAAGTGATTCTGTCCCTGGTTTGAATTTCCCGGTTTGACCCTGCCTGGCTACTACTCTCATCGGACTGCAGCCTTCCACTGGTAGTGATCTCCAATGCCCTGTGTAATTCCAAATCCCTGTATAGGGGTTAAAGGGTTTCAGGTTCTCGGGGTCCTGCTTTCTGAGCAGCTTTCCTCTAGCCTGTTTATTACAGCCAGTCTGAGTCTGTGGATCCAGGCAGGCGCTACATCTCCTCTCCCTTGCACACGCTCATTAGAGGCTTCAATACAAAGGACAGGGTTTGAGTCAGTCTATTGTGGCTAATGTGCATGTGAATTTCTGGAAACAACCAGCAGTAAAGGCCACTTTACACACAGAGATATATCTGCGGCAGATCTGAGGTTGCAGTGAAATTGTGGACAATCAGTGCCAGGTTTGTGGCTGTGTACAAATGGAACAATATGTCCATGATTTCACTGCAACCACAGATCTGCCAAAGATTTATCCCTGTGTGTGACGGGGCCTTTAGAGTATAAGTAAGTCCCAGTGGCCAGTGTGAAAATTAAAAGATTTCTAATTTTTATTTTTCATAAAGATTTTGAAATGGAAAATAAAAATATTTCCCAAAATGTCTTAAAAATGCCCCAAAATCTGATTTAAACAAAAGGTTCTTTGTGATAACGCATTCCCTTTGTAGGAGGGGTTACGATTGATCAAATTAGTGTTTTTTTCACTTTAATAAAGTCATAGAAGGACCTAATGTAGGAGAAGAATGGAATGGACCAGGATTGTCCACTGACCCTGGTGGACTCTGGGGTTCTGGCTCAGTGAGTTAGGTCCAGATTCAAGGAGCCCCATCTCGCAGCAAAATATGTCCTTAACAAGCCTTCTTAAAGGGAAAGGGGTAACACGGAAAATTAGGTGGTACAGTCTGTTTAAAGCTTTTCTATGCTATATTTCAGGAATTAAGATGACAGGCCGTTCTACTAGCACTAGCGTCAATATGTTACGTCCACATCATGTTCCACATTGCACCCTAATGATTAATCCAGGCAAACACAGGAAATATCAATAAAATATGAAGTGTTATAATGCAAGTCACAGAAAGGTCAATGGAGATGAATAATTATTACACTATATAGATGGACGATGTAGCCTAGCCTCTCAAATTAGGATGGGGTTAACCAACATTAATAAAATTGATAGCTAATCCCTCAGATAGGTCATCAATATCTGATTGGTGGGAATATGGATATCGACAGCAAATCCGAAACGCTTGTTGAGGAGCATACGGTGCTCCTTTATATCACCCTGAAGGTGGGTTTGTACTTGCGAGTGCCATATTACTCACATCGGTGGTGTAAAATCTTGCCTCTTTCATTTCAATGGATTAATGCCTATAGATTATGCATAACCACTAGTGATGAGCGAGTACTAAAAAGCTCGGGTGCTCGAAGCTCGGGCCGAGCCTCCCAAGATACTCGTGTACTCGGCCCGAGCAACGAGCCCAATGTTATCCTATGGGAGACCCGAGTATTTTTGTGAAATGACCCCCCGGCAGCATGGAGAAACCCTAAAAATGTCACAAAAGTCTCAGAAGAGTGCTCAAATGACATGGCAACAGCATGGGGAAGACCCCTTGAAGCATTTATCACTGAAAAGTCACAGCTGTGAACAATTTTGTCCGCGTTTTACGCCATTTTTACGGACTCACCAGAAAACCTTCCAAAATGACCCCAAAATGATTTTTCATGGCGGAAATGTTAAGGGCACATACCCAATAGTGAGATAGAGCTGGTGTATGTTACTTTTTGAGATTAATACATGAAAGATTTTACGTGAAAACATTGTGTGGCACTCCGATGTCCCTGAGAAGAGACGTACATGAAGGCCTCTTGAGTCTAATGTGCCCATTTTGAGGAAGTGAGTCTTTGTAGTATTTTCCTTTGCCAGGGCAGTCCAAAATTGTGAGGTTCACCAATGCCCCTGCATACAGACGTGCATGAGGGCCTGTAAACCTGAAGTGCACATTGTAAGGAAGTGGGTCTATTGTAGTATAGCCCTTAGGCAGGGCAGCCAAAAATTGGGAGGCTCCACGTTGTCCCTGGATAGAGACGTGCATGAGGGCCTGTAAACCTGAAGTGCCCATTGGAAGGAAGTGGGTCTATTGTAGTATAGCCCTTAGGCAGGGCAGCCAAAAATTGGGAGGCTCCACGTTGTCCCTGGATAGAGACGTGCATGAGGGCCTGTAAACCTGAAGTGCCCATTGTAAGGAAGTGGGTCTATTTTAGTATAGC
The DNA here is from genome assembly GCF_048569485.1 of Anomaloglossus baeobatrachus. Lineage (NCBI taxonomy): Eukaryota > Metazoa > Chordata > Amphibia > Anura > Aromobatidae > Anomaloglossus > Anomaloglossus baeobatrachus. Next base: position 440,605,427 of record NC_134357.1, on the reverse strand, counting down.
CCTTAGGCAGGGCAGCCAAAAATTGGGAGGCTCCACGTTGTCCCTGGATAGAGACGTGCATGAGGGCCTGTAAACCTAAAGTGCCCATTGTAAGGAAGTGGGTCTATTGTAGTATAGCCCTTAGGCAGGGCAGCCAAAAATTGGGAGGCTCCACGTTGTCCCTGGATAGAGACGTGCATGATGGCCTGTAAACCTGAAGTGCCCATTGTAAGGAAGTGGGTCTATTGTAGTATAGCCCTTAGGCAGGGCAGCCAAAAATTGGGAGGCTCCACGTTGTCCCTGGATAGAGACGTGCATGAGGGCCTGTAAACCTGAAGTGCCCATTGTCAGGAAGTGGGTGTATTATAGTATAGCCCTTAGGCAGGGCAGCCAAAAATTGGGAGGCTCCACATTGTCCCTGGATAGAGACGTGCATGATGGCCTGTAAACCTGAAGTGCCCATTGTAAGGAAGTGGGTCTATTGTAGTATAGCCCTTAGGCAGGGCAGCCAAAAATTGGGAGGCTCCACGTTGTCCCTGGATAGAGACGTGCATGAGGGCCTGTAAACCTGAAGTGCCCATTGTAAGGAAGTGGGTCTATTGTAGTATAGCCCTTAGGCAGGGCAGCCAAAAATTGGGAGGCTCCACGTTGTCCCTGGATAGAGACCTGTTAGGTTCTTAGTGCCTCCGTGCTTGCATTTAAAAACCGCACGTGTGTGCCTGTTGGTGGCAGCTTTCCGCTGCATTTGTGTGAGTTTTGCAAAAACTTGGATATAACGCACAAGTCTAGTGAATACACATCAGCACAGCATTGCAAAATGCGCAAGGGCGTTGTCAACGAACAAGGAAGTGGACGTGATGGTGGTGCAGGCAGAGACCGAGGTTGTGTGCAAGCTCTAATTTCGCCACAACAAAGGGCCACATCTAGTCGCTCGCACGTCCTGTCCCAAATTCTTGGGGACCGCAGCAGTACACCGCTCTTGAACCAAGACCAGTGTCAACAGGTTGTTAGTTGGATAGCGGATAATGCTTCCAGTCAGATTGGCACCACCACAAACACTCTGTCTTCCACACGGTCAAGTGTCAGTAGCCGTGATACTGCACCGCACATTTCAGAACCTGATCCTCCTTCCTACCACCAGGCCGAGTACACGTCCACGGACATTACTGATCCCACACTTGGACACTCGGAAGAGCTGTTCGTTCACGTTTCCATTCACAAATTCTGGCCTCTCGCCAGCTCCTGTTGAAGTGGGCCATGACGAGATTGTATGTACAGATGTCCAAATATTTGAGCAGCCACGTTCTCACGAAGTTGGCAACGTGTCTCAACAAGGGGTGGACGATGATGAGACACAATTGTCAGGAAGTCAGGAGGAGGAGCAGGGTGCGGAAGAGGAAGACGGCGTGGTGGATGATCCAGTAACTGACCCAACCTGGCAGGAGGATATGCAGAGCGAGGACAGCAGTGCACAGGGGGAGGGAGGCGTAGCATCCCAACAGGCAGTAAGAAGCAGAGTGGTGGCCCCAGGCAGACGTCAGGCAACTGTTCCCCGGAACAACACGACACAAGGTGCCTGTACAAATGTTAGGTCTTCCCGAGTCTGGCTGTAATACTATTGTATGTATTGAGGATTTCGATTGCGTTAGGGCAATGACAACCAGAGACGAGTTCTTGGTGCAAGACGTTTATAATATGCAACCAGCAAATATGTACATAAACGGAACAAAAACACAGTAGAACATAAATACAGGAAATACCTTCCAGGGACGGAGCGAAAGGGAATTCCCGGGACCGCGCACCGGACTCCCCCAGGGAGACCACCAAGAGCGAACCCCTATACAGGGACTGTCTGGCAATCACCCCAGAAGCCCTAAATGCGCAGCAGCCGGGACACAAAAGGGCAATAGGTAAGTCCAAAAATGTCCGTACGTGATGTGAGTCCAGAGTGGTATTAAACGGAAGGAACCGGGCAGAAGTGCCGACCAAAGACGGCAAACGGAGTCCGGGCACAGCTAGATGATACCAGATGAAGTCCAGAGTCGGTGTCGGTTGTTTTCCAAGAGGATCCGAATAACAATCAGGAACCAAAAGCAGCAGGGCAGGAGCACACAGGAAGCAGTATACTCAGGCACTGGACTAAGCTTTAGGGGCGGCTTTTAAACAGATGGACAGGAAGTAGGGCAACAGAACAGAAAACTCCATGTTAACAAAGGGCAAGCTCTTTCAAAAGAAAACTGGAAAACCCGGAACTCTGACACTGGCAGTTTTTTAAGTTGGCTCCAGATGATTCTAAAAAGGCCATTTGCAACACCTGCCATGCCAGCATCAGCAGGGGTACCAAAACTAGCAGCCTGACCACCACCAGCATGATCAGGCACATGTCAGCCAAGCACCCGACTTTGTGGGAAGTACAACAGAGTTGAGGAGCAGTGCTTGCTGATGTCACTGCTACGTCTTCGCTGGTTGTGCATGCGAGCCAATCCCCTGTCCATGCTGCCTGCGAACAAGCCTCCTCCGGCCATGCACCTGCAGTTACCCACGCAGAAATAACACCATCATCAAGCACGTCCTTGTCCCAGCGCAGCGTTCAGTTATCCATTCAGCAAACCTTTGAACGCAGGTGCAAATACACTGCCAACGCCCCACATGCCACACTTCTAAATGCTAACTTTTCGCGACTGCTTGCGCTGGAAATGTTGCCTTTTAGGCTGGTTGAGACAGAAGCATTCCGCGACCTGATGGTGGCAGCTGTCCCACGTTACTCGGTCCACAGCCGCCACTATTTCTCCCGGTGTGCCGTCCCCGCATTGCATAACCACGTGTCACAAAACATCACACGTGCCCTGAACAACGCTGTTTCAGCCAAAGTCCACCTAACCACAGACACGTGGACAAGTGCATGTGGGCAAGGCCGCTACATCTCGTTGACGTCACACTGGGTTAATATTGTGCAAGCTGGGACCCAGTCTGAGCGAGGGACGGAACACGTCCTTCACACACCAAGTTTTGCAGGCCCTACCTCAGTCAGGGTTTCACACACACTCTACAGCTCCGGAATGTCATGCTCCTCAGCCTCCTCCTCCTCCTGCGCATCCTGATCCACTTTACCCTCCACACCAGTCCCAAGCTGGAAGTGTCGCGGGCGGAGGAGGGGACGGTGCGCTCTCCCACTGCTCGGGTCCGGCTGACGCTGCTCTACGGCTGCTGCTGCTCGTTGGCTCGAGCGATGGCCGGAGCCCGGGGACTCGAGCGGCGCTACTCGCTCGTGAGTGAAAAGGGGTGGTTTGGGTTTTGGGGATATTGTCCGTGACGCCACCCACGGTTGTGGTGATTGTGTGGACACCACCGCTGCTCTGGACGGGGATCCCGGGAGCCTGTGACAGGGAGCAGCTTTGTTGTTATTTCTCCCCTCCGTGGGTAGGGGGGTTGGTTGTCCCGGGGCCTGGTGATGGGGTAGAGATGGATGACAGGCGGGTTGCGGGGCCTGATGAGGTGCAGGGTCGCAGGGGCAGCGCTGTGCCGCACGGCACGGAGGTACTCACTCAGCCCAATGATGATGACACAGTTCACGGTAAAACAAGTGGCTGGATGGACGGGTCCCTCGGACGGCTGCGGTTGTTCCTCCCTGCAGGTTAGTGATGACTGTCTCTCCCTGCACCTAAGTTAAGTGTTGGTAGTGATGGTTTCCCAACGGTAACCCGCTCCCCGACCTGGATATGGGCCGGAGGAGCCCCTTTTGCCCACAGGCGCTGGCCCTGGGAGACGGTTGCCCTTGGCGGTGGCGGTGTCTCCCCTTCACGGTTGGACGGTTGCCTTCTATCTGGACTTGGCTGTTTGGAAACCCTGAGGTCCCCTTCACTAACGGATTTGGCAAATTCACGGCGACACCAAGCCTTGCCGGGATCCGAAAGTCCTCTGCCAATGGTGCTGGCTTCTCTTTGTATACCGGTCCGGTACGGCCGGGTCACCACCCGTCCACGGTCCTTACGGCAGACTCCAATCGGCCTCCACTGCAGACGGTCACCACATCCTGCCAACCTTGCTGTCCTGTCCGGGCCACACACCCGGACCAACTTCAGGCTCTTTGCTGTCACTTTTCTCCTCTCTACTACTTTCCTCCTTCCACTTCCTTAGCTTAACTCTCACTGCCTGTGTTTTCCCTCCTCCTCGGTGGGTGGAGACCAACCGCCTGGCTCCACACCCTGGTGTGGACAACAGCCCCTGGGGAAGGCAACAAGGATTTTGTGTTTTGACTATGATATGCCTGCAGGGAGTGTGGGGTGTTTAAGTGTTGTGCTCTGTGGCCCCTGGCTTGTCCAGGGCGACACAGAAGCACTGCAGCACTGCCTCGGCGAAGCGGCAACAGGCAGTGCTGAAGCTAATCTGCATAGGTGACAAACCCCACAATGCAGAAGAGGTGTGGACAGCTCTGAAACAGCAGGCAGATCACTGGCTCACAACTCTGAACCTAAAGCCAGGAAAGGTCGTGTGTGACAATGGCCGGAACCTGGTGGCGGCTTTGAGGCGAGGCCAGCTGACACATGTTCCATGCGTGGCCCATGTGCTCAATCTCGTGGTTCAGCGGTTTCTAAAGTCATACTCAGAGCTGTCTGATCTGCTGGTAAAAGTTCGCCGCCTGTCTGCACATTTTCGAAAGTCACCTACTGCTTCAGCCGGCCTTGCCGGCTTAAGACGCCGTTTGCATCTTCCGGCACACAGACTGGTGTGTGATGTCCCCACGCGTTGGAATTCAACTCTGCACAAGTTGGTCAGGATATGTGAGCAGAAGAGGGCAGTTGTTGAGTACCTGCATCACCTAAGCCGTCGGGAAATGGGTCAAACTCCACACATAACACCTGAGGAGTGGAGATGGATGTCCGACCTATGCACCATCCGCCAAAACTTTGAGGACTCCACCAAGATGGTGAGCGGCGATGACGACATTATTAGCGTCACCATACCGCTTCTCTGCCTTCTAAAATGGTCTCTGCTCAAAAAACAACCATGATGCATTGCAGGCGGAGCGCGATGAGTTTGAGCAAGAAACAGTAGTGGGTGTGGGTGATAACACACAGCCCAGCCTCGTCTCATCACAACGTGCAGTGGAGGACTATGACGAGGAGGAGGATGAAGACATGGAGCAACTCTCTGGCCAAATTGAGGATATGACATGCAGTCATATCCTCGGTTCAGCGTGGCTGGCCAGAGGACAGGGTAGATGATGAGGAGGAGGAGGAGGAGGACAGCATGTTCAGTCATCGTGTTGGTCAGGATACTGAAGTGATGGCTGTTAAGAGTCTGGCACACATGGCTGACTTTATGGTAAGCTGCCTGTCTCGTGACCCTCACGTTAAGAACATCTTGGCCGACAATCATTACTGGTTGGTAACACTGTTAGACCCACGCTAAAAGGAGAACTTTATGTCTCTTATTCCCGAGGCGGAGAGGTCAGGCAAAATGCAGCAGTTCCAGAAGGCCATAGTCACGGAAGTAGGCAAAGCATTCCCCTCACAAAACGCTAGCGGCATAGGTCAGGAATCAGTGGACAACCAAGGCGTACAGCCGAGAGGGGCACAAGTCCAATCCGCCAGAGGTAGGGGAACAGTCTTTAAGATGTGGGACAGTTTTCTCAGCCCCTCACATACCACAGCCCCTGAGGTGAGAGGTAGTGCCACAAGAAATCCTAAGTTTGGCCAGATGCTCAAGGAGTACCTTGCAGATCAAACAACTGTACTCTGACATTCCTCTGTGCCTTACAATTAATGTGTATCCAAGCTGGACACGTGGCATGAATTGGCTCTCTACGCCTTGGAAGTCCTGGCCTGCCCTGCCGCTAGCGTTTTGTCAGAGCGTGTTTTTAGTGCCGCAGGTGGAATCATTACAGATAAACGCACCCGCCTGTCAACTGTAAATGCTGACAGGCTGACTCTGATCAAGATGAACAAGGGTTGGATTTGGCCAGACTTCACCACACACCAACAGCAAATGACAGCGGAATTTAAAGTTTGTAACGGGAATTTGCCATGTACCTCCACTCACCCATGGTAACACACTTCTGGACTTTGGCTAATCGCTGGACTGCTCCTCCTTCTCCTCATGCGCCATCATGGTGACCATTACAATAGTTAAGCCATTGTTTCAGGTATACCCCCAGTGGTAAATTTTTTCGCCCATTCTTTCTGAATGGGCATTACAACGACAGGAGACCCGCTCCTTTGCAATGGGAACAATGTTTTGAGGCCCTCATGCACATCTCTATCCAGGGACAATGTGGAGCCTCCAAATTTTTGGCTGCCCTGCCTAAGGGCTATACTACAATAGACCCACTTCCTTACAATGGGCACTTCATGTTTACAGGCCATCATGCACGTCTCTATCCAGGGACAATATGGAGCCTGACGCTGCCACCGACTGCCACACACATGCTGTTTTTAAATGCAAGCACGGACGCAATAAGAACCTAACTGGTTTTTAGGAGCGACAATTACTGAGAAGTCTGACACTATCAGACACTGCTGACTGACGTGTATTATACACTAGACTTGTGCGTTATATAATAGTTTGTGCAAAACGCGCACCTGTACGCTGCCACCGACAGACACACACGTGCTGTTTTTAAATGCAAGCACGGACGCAATAAGAACCTAACTGGTTTTTAGGAGCGACAATTACTGAGAAGTCTGACACTATCAGACACTGCTGACTGACGTGTATTATACACTAGACTTGTGCGTTATATAATAGTTTGTGCAAAACGCGCACCTGTACGCTGCCACCGACAGACACACACGTGCTGTTTTTAAATGCAAGCACGGACGCAATAAGAACCTAACTGGTTTTTAGGAGCGACAATTACTGAGAAGTCTGACTCTATCAGACACTGCTGACTGACGTGTATTATACACTAGACTTGTGCGTTATATAATAGTTTGTGCAAAACGCGCACCTGTACGCTGCCACCGACAGACACACACGTGCTGTTTTTAAATGCAAGCACGGACGCAATAAGAACCTAACAGGTTTTTAGGAGCGACAATTACTGAGAAGTCTGACACTATCAGACACTGCTGACTGACGTGTATTATACACTAGACTTGTGCGTTATATAATAGTTTGTGCAAAACGTGCACCTGTACGCTGCCACCGACAGACACACACGTGCTGTTTTTAAATGCAAGCACGGACGCAATAAGAACCTAACTGGTTTTTAGGAGCGACAATTACTGAGAAGTCTGACACTATCTGGACTGTTTTAGACTGTGTACACCAGCCCCAGATATGATGAAGGCTGGTATACGGTCACCACTAGGAATGGCTATATACCCTGCCTGCCTGCCTGCCTGTATACTGCTACAATAGTCCTGACAAGGACTCTTCTGGTCACTAGCCTGTATTCCGACCTGGCTATACCCTGCCTGTATATAGCAACAATAGTCCTGAGAAGGACTCTGCTACTGTACTCCGACCTGGCTATACCCTGCCTGCCTGTATACAACTAGAATAGTCCTGAGAAGGACTTCTGGTCACACTGTTTGCAGCCCTGCTCCGGAACTAACTATAAAGGGCCGCAAAGCTTTCCCTGAATCAGCGACACTCTCCCTGCACTGACTGTCTGGATAGCTGTGAGCAGAGCACAGCGCGCCGGCCGGTATAAAGGCTCGGTCACGCTGTGCAGGCCGGCCAATCACTGCAATTCCACAACTAACAGGGCTGTGGCATTGCAGTGGTCTGCCAGCCAATCCCTGCATGAGGGCTGGCTCTCAAAAGAGCGCCAACATGCAGAAATGAAGACCACGAGTACAGCACGAGTATCGCGAGATTACTCGGTCCCCGCCGAGCAGCCCAAGTACAGCGATACTCGTGCGAGTACCGAGTAGTTACAAGCATGCTCGCTCATCACTAATAACCACTAAAAAAGGTACAGCCCAGGTATGAATTATCCTGAAGGCTGAGGCAAGGATTGAAGAGGCTATGGCGTTTGTACGAGCACCTCAGTCACTTCAAACACTTCCAAAATCCTAAGAGTAAACTATCAATTTTAAAGGACTTCAACCCCTTTAAAGGGATTGTCCACTACTTTTACATTGATGGCCTATCCTTAGGAATGTCTGATCGGCCGGTGTCCGGCACCTCCGCCGATTAGCTGTTCTCGGTCCCGGCAGCAGGCAGCCGAAAATGCTCAGCTCCGATGCTGCTCCGTCTTCTGATAGCGGCTGAGTACTGCACATCCTCCTCCTATTGATTAGACTGGGACGCGTATGTGCAGTATCCGGCCTTGGCCACTACAGTATCAGAAGATGGAGCAGCTACGGAACTGAGCATTCCCGGCTGCCTGCTGCTGCCGCCATAACTGAGAACAACTGATCGGCGGGGGTGCGGGGTGTCGGATACCAGCCGATCAGATATTGAAGACCTATCCTAAGGAAAGGCCATCAATGTAAAAGTAGTGGACAATCCCTTTAATGCAGAATTAAACAAGCGCCATCCCTCCAGGAACAGCTGATCTGATGACTATATCTGATATTGCAGAATGCTCGTCGTTAAAGTGAGCTTTTTGGTATTGATTTGTTTCCATGACACTTGTGTCTCCTCTATATTTCCATAAAGAAATCTGAATGCGTCCCCAAGGCTATGTTCACACGTGGTGTTTTTGCAGCATTTTTTTCCTGCATTTTTCGTTACAGAAAAGAAGCTGCCTTTTAGAATCTGGGTTTCTTGTTTTTTTTTGTTGTCTATTCTTGACTCCGATAATGCAGTTCAGTCCCATGTACTTGCCGCTGAGCTGCAATACAAAACTGAGCCCAAGGAACAAAGATGGCGCTGTTTCCAAGAATAAGAGCATCTGTAAGCCAGCGTCTGAGTCACCTCCAACCTCAGTGCTGGAATAACACTCACCCGTGGGTGTGAGATTACTCCAATTATACAAACACTTGAGCAAATATTTACCCATTAGTGAAAATCTAGATACACAATGCATAATTTAGTATCATAGTATGAAAACAAATAAAACAACTCCACAGTGAAGCTGGAAACTATGTAACGCTCGGCTCTGGTATACAATGGATCTCACTGCAGATAAATCTCCATTAGTGCCCTATAACTATACTCCAGGAATTTTTTTTCCACTTAGGAAGATGAAATAAAAATAAAGTGGTGTATGAGTTTAAACCAGGTCCGCCAAAGGGTTTGCTGAGGCCCAGGGACCTGTCTGGCAAACGCCGCTCCATACTTCCAATATTGTATTCGCTTTTCTCAGAATACATTTAAATACCTGAGCGTCGGCACTGTGGCAGAGCAGGGAGCTTGTCAGCCCATGCTTCGGCGTGCAGCATGCTGTCGACATCACCACGCTGCTACCGGTGCCACTGAGACAGCGGACATGTCGGTCCCAGTATGGAGGCGCTAAAGATTAAATGTGTGCTAAGGAACACACACACTATGGGGGGATATTGTGAAAGGAGGCACAATATAGCAAGAGGCAGTGGAATATTATGGAAAGGGGAAGTTGGAAGAGATATTTTGGAGAGGGAGTATGTGTAGGGTGGGGATATTATGGATTGGCTCAGCGTGGGGGGATATTATAGAGAGGGGATGTGTAGAAGGAAGAATATTATAGATGGACATTGTGGGGGATATAATTGGCAGGGGCAGTGTGATGAGAGAAATATTATGGAGTGACAGTGGAAGAAGAATATAATAGAGGGACAGTGTGGGGGATATTATGGTGAGGAGCAGTGTGGGGGCCATATTATGGAGAGGGGCAGTGTGGGTGGAGGAATATTATGGAGAGGGACAGTGAGAGCAGAAGAATTTTATGAAGAGTGGCAGTCTGGGGGGAGGAATATTATGGAGTTGTAAAGTGTGGAGGGAGGAATATTATGGAGAGAGGCAGTGTTGGGGAGAAATATTATGGAGAGGGGCAGTGTGGGGGGGAATATTATGGAGAAGGGCAGTGTGGGGGGAGGAATAATATGGAGAGGGGCAGTATGAGGGGAAGAATTTTATGAAGAGGGGCAGTGTGCGGGAAGGAATATTATAGAGAGGGACAGTGTGGGGGAGGAATATCATGGAGAGGAGCAGTGTGAGGAATTATATGGAGAGGGGCAATGTGGGGGGATACTAAGGAGAGGGGCAGTGTGGGGGATATTATGGAGGGAGGCAGTGTTGGTGGAATGACATTATAGAGATAGGCTGTGTGGGGGAAATATTATGGAGAGGGGCAAGATATGTGCAATATTGTGCAAGATACCAGCCGCGGAAGTGTTAGGAAAACCTAATTTCTTATATGAAGAAGAAAGATCTGGACACAGTAACAAAATGGAAGGTCAGAATTTTGTGATTTTAGTTTTCGCTGTCCTTACTGTGAACCTGCGCTGGATGAAAACTTGTTTGCTTTAGCTTTTTAATACTCACCTAAAATAAAGATCCATCAAGAAAATAAATGTCAGGAGTGGGAAGAGGGAGGATTGATGTTATATCAACCACAAGATGGGTTATATCTGTCTGCTTAGCACTGTCAGTCTCTCAGTATACACTAGAAAAAGCACAGGTTTTACCATCAGGGTCTACAGTATATCAACATATAAAAGCAGACCTATAACTATACATAAAGTGCTAGGCATAACTGAGTACACCCGCTTTCAAAAGTAAAGTCTGAATCAATATCTCTCACTGATGTTAAGAACAATTTCCAACATTTTTATAAGACTGAGATTCATAGAACATTTTGTTAACCATTCAACAAATTAGTTGCAAAAACTACCGTAATATACCCCATATCTAAAACTACTGCATCTAGTATTTTGTATGATCTCCATAATTTTTAATGACAGTATAACATTTTCATGGAATGTAATTCAGAAATTCAACCGATGTAGGCACCCATGCATTTAGAAAAATTAATTTAGAATAATGCTTGGGGTCTACAGTCAAATATGCTGGTGGCAGTGTCCTTATGTGGGGCTGCAAGAGCCCTGGTGTCATTTCATTAATGTCCTTCCTTTGATCTGTGAGATACTGGCCAGACCAGCCATTTGCGATTGGACTCCTAGCTCAGTGTATGACAGACTATCCCCTGACGAATCCTATGAGAAAGGAGGAAATGCCTATAATCTACAATGACCTCACTGCCCCACCACCGTGCGGAGCTGCCGCCCCACCACCTTGCGGAGCTGCCGCCCCACCACCGTGCGGAGCTGCCGCCCAACCTACACCCCACCTACTGTCTCCTCCCCAAAATCCTTTAGGATGTAAGCCCGCAAGGGCAGGGCCCTCTTCCCTCTGTGATAGTCTGTCTATTGTAACGTGTATATGTATTCTGTATGTAACCCCCTCATGTACAGCACCATGGAATCAATGGTGCTCTATAAATAAACAATAATAATAATAATAATAGGAAGACATACAGGCTTTGTCCAGGGTCATGGCAATAGAGACAGTTGTGGACTGCCCTTGTTAGGGTGGGGGCTTGTGGGACACTAGGATGAGACTTTTATTATTTTCTGTGAGAGACCTTCAGGAGTGAGGCATCACTTCTCTTGTCCTCCCTGGATCTTTTGTGTGCCCAGATGCCTTGTTATTAGGATCTGCTGAATGGATGAGATAAATTCTTTTGTCTTTTCACCTGTTTTTGAGTAAATCCAATTTGCACTCAAGGGATTTTTCTTTGCTGATTAGACTGGGTGATTGTCATGCACAGACTTGGGGAAGGTCCGGCGTGGGGCAAGATACACAACAAACAGTCGTTTCACCACAACAAACAAGGGGTAAACTGGGAATACATTAACAACGGTGTGCCCTGGTGCTAGGGAGAGGGATGATGGGACATCTCCTGCACTCACCTGCTGCTGCACCCTGCACGCCTAGCCTGTCCTTTTACAGGTTCTGCCCCTGTCGCCAGGCAGGATGCCTGAAACCCTGAGAGACCCTGTAGTAACCCTGGCTAGTGAGCTGGCACGTTAGAATCACTAGTCCCACCGCTGCACTAATACAACAAGAAGGGAAGGTAAGACAGACAGGTTAAAAAACAAAAAGATATAGCTCAGGTTCACGGCTGTAGTCAGACAGGACTGCAGCCTACACTGCTTCACTGCAACAAGGGCTCCAGCAGCTCTTTCCATCTTGAGGGCTGGCTACAGAATGGACTTAGAATAACCAGCACCCTCTACTGGGAGATGTGACCATATATCTGGGTAAGTGAGTGGTCACCAACCATAAGCACCTGAGACCAGGAATCAGAAGCTGCTGGAAAGCAAAACTGACATTAACCCTTTCAGCACCAAAGGAGAGGGAATAAGCTTAATGTAAGAAGTCTCAGATGTCAACGAGAAACTCTGGCCCAGATCCTGTCACAAGTCTCAAGAAACAGAGAGATGGCCGTGACAGTGATTTTGTGACCATTGTCTAATATCTGTATTTGTGTAAGACCCTGTCATTGGCGTTGATATAAATAATTTAATGTTCATGTGATCACCACCCTATATCCCTTTGAGACTGAAGTGTCTGACTGAGAGGTCGGTTTTACATTAGTTTTTTTGGCTTGTTTTAACATGTACCAATAAAGGTTACTTTTCATTCCTGTGCTTTCAACAATATTGAAAGAGAAGATGCTACCATCACTCTGTGCCCTTGGTAGGTGAGCACTTTTCCAACGTGACAATAATACAAAACACACAACTGTTGTATTTCTGAAGAAGAACAGGGTTAAAGGGATTCAGTGGCCAAATGTCTCCAGATCTGAACCCAACCGAAACCCTATGGAGAATTCTGAGGAGACAAGTGGTCATCACTCTCCATCCAGTATCCGGACTTTATAAGAGGTGACTACAATAGTGACAACAACACATAGAAAAATTGAATGCCAATGTATTGATCACAGATTACAATCTAGAGAATAAAAAACTATTCTCCATAGAGCTAAAAATATAAATAATAGCAAAACGAGGGAATAATATTTGTACAACACTAACAATCGTATTGCCAATATCACACACCTGTATAACGTATAGTTATTACTATGGTCAAAATTACTATGACATAGTTAATATAATTAAAATATATCTACCCATTAGATGTATGTACAGATGATGATGAGGCAACAATATTACAACCAGGGTGTGCTTTCATAACACAGAGGGGCAAAATTACTGGCAAAGTAGATTCACCTAGTTTATATTCTTCTACCAATAAGTGCACACGCATCTGGTTACACATTATAGGTCTCTGGAAGTGCGGTAGATCCAAGTGTTGTCTGTGTTAATACATTAATAAAACTAAAACATTTTTTCTACTCACAATGGTGACTGGCAGAAGACAGTTCGCATTTTGGATACTGTCATTAGGCACCTCTCTCCGTATGGATCTTAAGGGGGCTTTACACGCTACGATATTGGTAATGTTTTATCGTCGGGGTCACGTTGTTAGTGACGCACATCCGGCGTCATTAACAATATCGCAGCGTGTAACACTGACCAGCGACCTTAGGCGACCTCAAAAATGGTGAAAATCGTTCACCATGGAGAGGTCGTCCCAAACTCAAAAATCGGTAAGGGTTGTTTAGCGTTGTGATTCATCGCTCATGCGGCAGCACACATCGCTATGTGTGACACCGCAGGAGCGAGGAACGTCTCCTTACCCGCCGCCGGCCCCAATGCGGAAGGAAGAGGGGGGCGGGATGTTTACAGCTCCGCCCCTCCGCTTTGATTGGCCGGCCGCTGTGTGACGTTGCGGTGACTTCGCTGTGATGCCGAACGTCCCTCCCCCTTGAAGGAGGGATTATTCGGCAGTCACAGCGACGCCGCCGACCAGGTAAGTATGTGTGACGCTGCGTAGCGATAATGTTCGCTACGGCAGCGATCACAAACAATCGCATGCGCGACGGGGGCGGGTACTTACACGGTCGCTATCGCTACAAATTGCTAGCGATATCGCTACCGTGTAAACCCCCCCTTACTAACATATATTAAAGGTACATTCTGATCATCAGATTTTCTCATGTAATATAGTTGAAGGGATTGTCCGCGACTGTAGGTTATGATAGGTCATCAATGTCTGATCGGTAGGAGTGTGACACCCGACACCCCCGCCATTTGGCAGCTCCCGATGCCGCCACAGGCTGGAACTACTCAGTTGCGGAGCTGCTCAGCAAAGCTCCATCAACTGTATAGTGGCCATGGCTGTACCTGGCCAAGGCCATTATTCCGTCAACTGAGAGGTGCTTTGCATGAGTAGTTCTGGCCGACAGTGGCACCAGGGGGGTGCCGGGTGTCACTCCCCTACACCGATCACACATTGATGACCTATCCTAACAATAGGTCATCAATGTTGACGTCCTGGAAAACCCATTTAAGAACCGTGTACATTTTCAGGTTCAAAACACGTATGAATTTTTAAACATGTATTTTTCCATATATTATATGTTTAATGGATTAGTAAAATTCTTATTTTTTTATCTGCAGATTGAGTTCTGAATAAAATTATCAATTTCTACTACATATGTTGCAATCATCCTCCCAAAACAGGATTGATTGTCCGCGCACATCCTGCGAGTTAGTGGATTTTCATGAGGTTAGCTGAACGACCCTCAGTACTCAGTATATATATGTAAATATATCAGCTATGGCAGTAATAGATGAGCCTGATCTGACAAGAATGGTTGCGGAAGGTCGTATGACCCCTGCTGACTAGTTCAGCGCAGTATTGATCGGAGGCTGTCAGCGTGTCCTCGCATCACACACCTAATAGTGGCAGCCTGTAAATGATGAGGCAACGTTGTGTGTTCCATGCTGTGCATGACACAATAAAAGTGGAAGTCGATAAAAAACTCAATGAGATTTCATTATGTTACTGCCTTATTTAAAGCACTGGCCACAATACGCACGAGAAGGCAACAAATCAACCAGACCTATGACCCTTCCTGTAATAAACCTGTAAAGATCTATTAAGGACATGTTTGGTAATAGTTGGCAGCAATCTACCCACTAATGACATTTATGTGATTCAACTATATGGTTCCAATTTACATTTAATGAGCACTTCTCCTTTCCATCATCGTTAAAGGGCCTATCCACCATTTAATATTTCATCTAAATAGGACCGACATTGTATTCTGATTGATTTATTATTTTAACTCTATGCTGATCAGAGTTTGGTTCTCTGATAAAAAGCTCAGAATAGTCACAAGTAAATTACAATATTCTGCATGTCACCACTAGGGGGAGCTTTGGAGCTCACTGCATACTGGTTATATAATGAGCTCATCACACAGTACACAGCAACGCTCATAAACTCCCCCTAGAGGTGACTGGAAGCAGACAGATTTCTTTTTATTACATATCTGTTCTTAGAGACAATTTGGAAACCAGATTTTATAGTTATATTACAAAACTAATTAGCAAAAACCAAGCTTCAGGATATTACCATCCATCATACACCCTTCATCACCTTTTAATAACTAGCTATTTAATCAGCACATAAGGATGAGACCAACTTTATAATAGATACTGACTGCGGCAAATTGACGATTAATGCATCAAGATGGTCCTGTGTCATTTCAGATTGATATTCACTGGTCTCATTTACATCTGTGAGAGATAAATGTCTCCTCCACCTTGGCAGGTTCGGCCTCCTCTCCTGCGTGTCAGGTTACCATGATAACCCGATAAGCAACTATGACTTCATCTCATCAGGCTACGTGTCCAGGCTCAGGTGGTGGGGCGCCCTTGAGTATTCAGGGAGTTAGCATCCCGCCATTACTTTTTGCTGACTCAACTTAGCTATCCCTTTCTTCAGTACTGCTATATCAGCCTCCGCTGTACTACTGAGCAATATTCCAGGACTACTTAGACTCTGCTGCAACACTTCTGCTACTTTGGTTATCGCTTTATCCAGCATTGCTATGTTAGCCACCGCTGCTACATTATGATATAGGAAGAGCCCGGACTGCTGACCCGAAGGGGCTTAAGGGAGGGCTACATGACTAGGAGGGATGCCAGGCCATAGGGTTAATAGGGGGTTAATGGAGAAGTCAGTTTGGGCGCGAAATTTGGGGGTGGTGCTAAGGGGCAGTTAGGATCAGGGGTCAGTGTGATTGGTCAGGGGGTGGTGCTATAGGGGGTAGTATATAGGGCAGGTCAGAGGGGGGGTGGGCCATTCTTACCTGGACGGTGACTGGAATCGTTGTGGCTGGATCCCGAAGATGGAGGACTTCATGGCACAGATGAAGAGGATGGCGGAGCAGCGTGGACAGCGTTGGATGGACGAGCAGCTCCAGCGATGGTCCGGCGTCGGCGAGGAAGATGGGACCCCCCTGCCTCCGAAGCGGCAGCGAAGAACGCGGCCCCCGGAGCGCCTTAGCCCGGAGATGACGCCGAGGAGCCGGCAGCGGAGACGGAGCCCGAGCGGACGTGCGGCGGTGGATCCGGGAGCCAGGACGTCGCGAGGCCCCGGCCGGAAGTCGGGCCGCGGGCGCCAAGGCAACGGGGCGGTGAGCGACACGGCCGGCCTCCCCTCCTCTTCCGGTTCGCGGCGCACGGCAGTGACGCGCGCGTCGCGGCCGCGTGACCCGGCGCGGTCACCTGACCCGGCGCGGTCACCTGACCCGGCACGGTCACGTGGCCCGCCGCGCTCGCATGGCCCGGCGTCCCCTTGTGCTCCGGCGGCCTCACCTGACCGAGCGCGCTCCCCTGACCCGCCGCGGTCACGTGGGGCGGCGCGGTCACGTGGGGCGGCGCGGTCACGTGGGGCGGCGCGGTCACGTGCGGCGGCGCGGTCACGTGGGGCGGCGCGGTCACCTGACCGGGCGCTGTCACCTGACCGGGCGCGGTCACCTGACCTGGCGCGGTCATGTGACCCCGCGTACTCACCCGTCCCGGCGCGGCCCCGCGATCCGGCAGGCTCGCCTGACCCGGTGTGGTCACCTGACCCGCCGCGGTCGCGTGGGCCGGCGCGGTCGCGTGGGTCGGCAGGGTCGCGTGGGCCGACGGGGTCGTATGAGCCAGCGGGGTCACGGGGGCCAGCTGGGTTGCGTGGGCCAGCGGGATCGCGGGGCACAGATGAGGCCACAGTGGCGGCGGCAGCACGGGCCAGGAGCAGAGCGGGGCCCATGCAGGAGCATGGGGTCCCAGGGTCGGCGGGGGTGTCAGTACGGAGACGGCCCGGATCAGCGGGGCCCGGCCTGGGATCACAGCGGATGGACAGCGATGGGACGGCGTCGGGATCAGCTGGAGCACGCGGGGATGCCGGACGGCATGCCCCAGGTGGTGATTACGTGGCGGCGCCAGCGTCTGGATCGTCGCGGAGGATGGATGGTGCTGCGGGCGGACGGGGCCTAAGGTCGAGTCTGCCGGACGGCGGGCTCCCTGGGCCTGGGTCCAGTGAGGAAGATGAGGCCACCTTGGAGGAGGACGCCGCGGAGGACGACACCGGGGACCAGATCGTGGAGGTCGGCGAAGCGGCTGGAGTGCGACGCGGAGGACATGTGACGGCTGTTTCGGGATCTTCTCGGAGTCAGCCTGGTAAGACCACGGTTTCTCCTATTTCTCGTGCACCTGGTTTGGCTATGGATGGTGTGTCTGGTGATATGGATGGCGTGCAGGGCGTGAATGTGGTTGGTGGTACGGGTGGTTTGCTTGGTGGCCCGAGTGGTGGGCAGGTCATGAATGTGGTGACGGGTGACGGCAGTGTGGCATCCGAGTTGTTGAGGTTGGTCAGGGGTTTGTTTGCCCCTGTGGGGGGCCCTAGCTTGGTGTGGCAGGGAGCGACGGGGCAGGAGGTTGCGACTCCGGCGGTTGGAGGGGTTGCTAGTGGCAATGTGGTTGGTGAGCCGGTGGTGGCGGCTCCCGCGGCCGCAGCTGCGGCTCCCGCTGCCGCAGCTGCGGCTGCAGTGGACATTGTTCGATTGGATGACAAGGCGAGAGGGGAAGTGTATGTCTGCTTTGATGGCCCGTTGGGGGCGCATCTGAAGCAGGAGACCAGGGAAAAAATATGGAAGGATGAATATGTTGAAATATTCTCATTGCTTCCGTTGGAAAAGTTTAATCTGGATCGGGTTAAACCGGATGAGAGCAAGAAGGATGAGGAAGAACGGCGGCGTTATCGCCTTATTCCTCGCACTTTTCAGAACTGGTTGCAGGCCTTTGTGATACTGGCCAGTGTGGTTGGGGAAAAGGCTCCGGATAACTGTTCGGCACTTTTTTGTTATCTGGATTCTATCTGTGAGGCGTATAGGACCTACGGGGGGACTGCTTGGCTAAGATATGACGAGCAGTTTCGCCAGAGGAAGGCGGTCAGACCCAGTTTGCGGTGGGACCACAAAGAAATTAGTCTATGGATGCGGCTGATGGCTGCGCCGAAGTCGGCATCGCAGTCCTTTCCAGGGGGCACCGGCGGGGGATCATTTGGCACCTCGCCGGGGCCCAAAAAGGGCGTTTGCTGGCAGTTCAATGAAAAGGAATGCCGGTTTGGTTCCTCCTGCCGATTCAAGCACGAGTGTTCGGGCTGTGGTGGCGCCCACAGTCACCTTAAGTGCTTCCGGAAGGGAAAAGGAAAGGCCGCTGAGTCTTCGTCAAAAAGGGAGGACCCCGGTGAGGGTAGATCGGATGGCGCCGTTTCTAAGTAGATACCCGGATCGGGGGTCGGCGGAATTGTTGAGTGAAGGTTTTAGTTTTGGTTTCAAGATACCGTCAGTTGTTAAGACGGGAGAGATTCGTTTGAAAAATTTACAGTCGACTCGCCTCCATGGTGAGATTGTTGCGGATAAGTTACAGAAGGAGGTGGAACTAGGACGGATGGCGGGGCCTTTTGATGCCCCTCCATTGCCGGACTTGGTTGTGTCCCCGTTGGGGTTGGTTCCGAAAAAGGAACCTAACAAGTTTCGGCTTATCCACCATTTGTCCTATCCTACTGGCCGGTCGGTGAACGACGGTATTGATCCTGAGCTGGTTTCGGTATCGTATGTCCGTTTTGATAAGGCTGTGGAATGGTTAAGGAAGTTGGGTTGTGGTTCGCTTTTGGCGAAAACGGATATAGAAGCGGCCTTCCGCCTGTTGCCGGTGCACCCGGACAGTTTTCACCTGTTGGGGTGTTGGTGGGAGGACAAGTTTTATGTAGATTGTTGTTTGCCTATGGGCTGTTCAATTTCATGTTCCTATTTTGAGAAGTTTAGTTGTTTTTTGGAATGGGTAATTAAGGAGGAGGCGGGTCTGGATTCAGTGTTGCATTACTTGGACGACTTTTTGTGCATGGGACCTGCTGGATCTTCGCAGTGTTCCCTTTTGCTTCGGACAGTGGAGCAGGTTGCTCGCCGCTTTGGCGTTCCGTTGGCGCCGGAGAAGACGGAGGGTCCGGTCACGGTTTTGAAATTCCTGGGTATCGAGCTGGATACGGTTGCCATGGAGTGCCACTTGCCGGAGGACAAGCTGGTGGATTTGAGGCGTTGCGTTCAAGGGGCCATTGAGGCCAAGAAGATTCGTTTACGGGACTTGCAGTCCCTGTTGGGGAAGTTGAATTTTGCGTGTAGGATTTTGCCGATGGGGAGAGTTTTTTCCCGTCGCTTGGCTCAAGCCACCACCGGTGTGTTGCACCCTTTGCATTTTGTGCGTTTGAAGGTGGAGCACAAGGCGGACCTGAGAGTGTGGTCCCGTTTTTTGCAGCTGTATAATGGACGGTCATTGTGGCTTCGCGAGGTGGTGTCAAATGAGGAGTTGGTACTGTATACGGACGCGGCGGGATCCAGTGGTTTTGGCGCATATTTTGGGGGGAGATGGTGTGCCGGCAGGTGGCCTGATTCGTGGCGGGTTTGTGGTCTGACTAGGAATTTGGCCCTGTTGGAACTTTTTCCTATTGTCGTGGCCATAGAGGTTTGGGGACAGGATTTGAAAGACAGGAAGGTGCGTTTCATGTGTGACAACCTGGGGGTCGTTCAGTGTGTTAACAAGTTGACAGCTGATTCCCCCCCGGTGGTGGATCTCTTGCGTCATTTGGTGCTGAAATGTCTGGAGTTGAACTTGTGGGTCTGTGCTGTACATGTGCCGGGGGTGCTGAATTCTGTGGCTGATGCTTTATCTCGCTTCCAGTGGGACCGCTTTCGAATGCTGGCGCCGGACGCGGAGCAGCAGGAGACCGTGTGGCCCGTCTGGTTGTGGGACCTGGTTTGCAGCCGGCCTGGGAATTGATCAGACATTCGGTGGCACCCAGTACGTGGCGCAGCTATAATTCAGCGTGGGACCGTTGGCTCGAGTTGGTTGATGAGGTGGGAGGTTATGTATCTGAAGGTGACAGAGTTTATTTAGTTTTGTTCATGATGGGCAGGGCTAAGGAAGAAGGCCTTTCGTGGTCGGCCGTGGCGGGCAGGTTGGCGGGCATTGCTTTCTTTTTCAAGTTACTGGGCTGGAAGGATGTTACGAAGGATTTCTGGGTGCGCCAGGCGCTGAAGGGTTACCGGAGGGCGGGGGCGCGCCGAGACCTCCGGTGCCCGGTATCTTTTGAGCTGCTGGGCAAGCTGTTGTCGGTTTTGCCTCGGGTGTGCTGTTCGGAGTATGAATGCCAGTTGTTCGGGACCGCTTTTGTTTTGGCCTTCTTTGGGGCGTTTAGAATTAGTGAACTGGTGAGCAGAAACACGAGGAGTCACGGAGGTTTGTTGTTGGAGGACGTGGAATGCGGTATGGATGTGGTACGGTGTTGCTTGAGACGGTCAAAGACGGACCAGCTGGGTAGAGGTCGGATGGTGGAACTATGGGGTGTACCTGGTTTAGCGGAGTGCCCTGTCAGATGGCTGTCGGCGTTTTTAGAAGTGAGGGGAGCTCGCCCGGGGTCCCTTTTGTCCCACCAGGACGGGTCAGCCTTGTCTAGTTACCAATTTGTCTGCATCTTTCGGAGGTGCCTGCAGTGTTGCGGTCTCAACGAGGCTGAGTTCGCGTCGCATTCCTTTCGGATTGGGGCTGCGACTCAGGCGGCTCGTTGGGGTCTGGGCGCGCAGGCTCTCCGTAAGATTGGACGATGGGACTCGGCCAGGTTTAGATCTTACGTCCGGCCGAACTTGTTGTGAGATATTGGTGGGGGGGGGGGGGGTCGGGGGCGGTATTTGTTTGGTAATCATTACCCATCTTTTCTTCCTCGTGCCCCTCCCCCCCCCCCACCCTCCCCCTCCTCTGTGTTGTCACCTTTTGTTTTGTAGGTTTACCGTTGTTGGTGTGGGTGCTCGGCCACTCATACGTGTATTGGGGGGCGTTTCGTGCGGGAATACGACCGGACGGCCGCCAGTTGGGGGTTCCCAGGGAAAAGGCTACTGTGCGATGGATCGGGGTCAGGGGCATGCTGTGGAGTGAGGTGTTGCCTACCTGGCGCCACCATTCGCAGCTGGACAGAGCACCGGACGTGGTAGTCCTACACGCGGGTGGGAATGACCTGGGTCTCCGGGCTTCCAGGGACCTGATACAAGACATAAAATGTGACTGCCTGCGGCTCCTGTCTTCCCACCCGGGTCTAATAATTGTCTGGTCGGATATGGTTGCGCGGCTGACATGGCGGCACGCCAGGTCGGTGGAGGCAGTAAACAGGGCGCGAAGTAAAGTGAATCGGGAGATTGGGCGGTTCATTTCCCGGGTTGGGGGTGTCTCTGTTCGGCACCCGGAGTTGGAAGCGGCGTCCGCCGACTTGTTGCGCCGGGACGGGGTCCATTTAAATTCGGTGGGAAATGATATTTGGGCCTTAGGGCTGATGGAGGGGGTTGAGAAGGCTTTGTTGGTGTGGGAGGACTCGCGCGCACAAGGGGTCATGCGCGCTCGCGGTGGCGGAGAGGAGGGGGGTGTCTGAAGGTGGGGGTTTGCACAGAGGAGAGGACGGAACCCAGTGCCGGAGCGGGTTACCTCTAGCGGTGCAATTGTTTGGTAAACGGGTCCTTGCTGGGTTGAGTCTCAGCGGGACATAGTGGGGGCAACATCTGGCTTGGGCTCTCGAGTCGGTGTGTTGCGGCTGAGGGTCAGGAGACGGGCTGATGTTGCAAAGAACATTTTGGTTAACCTTCAGGTACCCCCCCCTTCCTTTTCGGGTTCTTCAATGAAGAATTGTATTGTTACATGGCTGATGTTTCTGTTACGAATAAATGGGGCTGCTGTGGCCTCTATATCCAACGTCACGCAGTGTTTGTGTTTATTTTAGATAAGAACCATAGGGGGTAGGGGGTTGTTGGGGAAGGTCAAAGGCCTTCAGTCAGACATTCCGGAGTCAAGGAAGAGCCCGGACTGCTGACCCGAAGGGGCTTAAGGGAGGGCTACATGACTAGGAGGGATGCCAGGCCATAGGGTTAATAGGGGGTTAATGGAGAAGTCAGTTTGGGCGCGAAATTTGGGGGTGGTGCTAAGGGGCAGTTAGGATCAGGGGTCAGTGTGATTGGTCAGGGGGTGGTGCTATAGGGGGTAGTATATAGGACAGGTCAGAGGGGGGGTGGGCCATTCTTACCTGGACGGTGACTGGAATCGTTCCCGCCCGCCCGCCCTGATTGTGGATTCGACATCAATGAAGAAAAGAAGGAAGATCGTATTTGTCGCAGCGGCGGAGAGGAGGGGGGTGTCTGAAGGTGGGGGTTTGCACAGAGGAGAGGACGGAACCCAGTGCCGGAGCGGGTTACCTCTAGCGGTGCAATTGTTTGGTAAACGGGTCCTTGCTGGGTTGAGTCTCAGCGGGACATAGTGGGGGCAACATCTGGCTTGGGCTCTCGAGTCGGTGTGTTGCGGCTGAGGGTCAGGAGACGGGCTGATGTTGCAAAGAACATTTTGGTTAACCTTCAGGTACCCCCCCCCTTCCTTTTCGGGTTCTTCAATGAAGAATTGTATTGTTACATGGCTGATGTTTCTGTTACGAATAAATGGGGCTGCTGTGGCCTCTATATCCAACGTCACGCAGTGTTTGTGTTTATTTTAGATAAGAACCATAGGGGGTAGGGGGTTGTTGGGGAAGGTCAAAGGCCTTCAGTCAGACATTCCGGAGTCATGCAGTCATCCTTTTTTTCAGCTCTGCTACTTCAGTCATCACTGTTCTAGCTGTACTTCACTAACTGGACATCTTTTCTAAAATCCTTTAAAAGAGAATCTAATCTGTCAGCAGGTTTTTGCTCTGTAATCTGAAGATAGCAGGAGACAACCGCTGACACACAGAGTTCAATATGTGCCATTTATTACCCTGAATGGTATTGTTTACTTATAGTGAAAGTTCTATCAATTGGGATTAATACTGCCAGACTACACCACCACTCCCTCGCTGATTAGCATCTCCCTGTCTTTAGACAGTGTACATACATAGCCTGGTATGGGCGGAGCAGCTTTCTCAGCTCTGCTGCATTGCTAAATTTCAAAGCTCTGATGATATCACAACTGATGCACTCAGTCAACTAAGTAATACATCATTGGATTCAGAGTCTGTTTGTCTATATCATGCTGCTCTCAGATGAGGTAACAAAAACCTGCTGACAGATTACTTTTAACAACCCATCTTTTCCATCTTACTGCACTACTGCCACCTGTCTGCATTGCTAAAGAAGTGCTGATACTAATCAGGGGCTTTGAAGATCTATCTCACCAGATGAGACATAACAATGTCCTGTCAAGCAATGATAATGCTGGAGATTGAAGTTTTTTAAATGCAGTACCACTCCTAACCACATGGTGCTATTAAGAGCAAACATCATGGGTAACACCATAGAGAAGGCCTCAGACACAAATGGTAATTTACTAAAAAAATTCAATTTAGTAAAGGCCTATTTATTTTGGTAATGTCAGAAATTCTGTCCTTCTATCCGGTGAAACACAAATGAAGATTTCTAAAAGTGCTTGGGTTATTCCAATAAAAAAGTCTGCCTTCTTCCACAAACAGCGCCACCCCTGACTATATGGGTTTCTGGTATACAGAGATTACCTTGCCGTGGTGACCGGGCTCACATACAATACATATGCTAAATATCTCTCTGTTTTCAATAATTCTTATAGCAGTAATGCAATACCAGAGTTCCCTTATTCAATGTTTGCATTTTAGTGTGCAGCTGTACTGTATTTATTTTGTAGTTATAATGTGTTTTCAGCTAGCACCTGTTCACACATATTGAATGTGCGGGTCAGTCTTTTGTATATTTATAGTTCATCCCTTTCTGATTGAGCACTCTGCCCTATAACCAGGCTGTGTTCACTCCCCTTTATAGCTGGAATCTAGCTGCCAGACATGGAAGTTTTAACCCAGATAGTGGCATTTCAAGTTAGGTTTTTAGTCTAGCTGCCCAGATATGGAGGTTTTTAATCCAGATAGTGGCATTACAGGTTAGGTTCCTGGTATACAGAGATTACCTTGCCGTGGTTATCGGGCTCACATGCATTAGCCAATAGGTAAGCTAAGTATCTCTCTTTTTTCAAATATTCCTATAGCAGTAATGCAATACCAGAGTTCCCGTATTCATTGTTAGCATTTTAGTGTGCAGCTGTATATGTTTTGTAGTTATAATGTGTTTTCAGCTAGCACCTGTTCACACTTGTTGGATGTGTGGGTCAGTCTTTTGGTATATTTATTGAAGTGAGTGGGGCTGAGCTGTAGTACCAAATACAACCTGTGGACATGTGGTGTGCTGTTTTTAGAAACAAGAAGCCAGCTATTCCTAACCCTTCACAACGCCTATACTATGGGCTGTGTCTTATGTCAGTTTCAGTAGATGTTTTGTGGACATCTATGTCTAGAAGAGAAGAGATCTCTGCAGGAGACAGACACCATGCTTCACTATATTTTAGCAACATCCAACCGCTTGACATTTGTAGTGAATAGCGTTGTCTGCCTGACATTAAGAAGCTTCTTCTAACGTGCAGCCCCCCCATCACATGTCACATAAGTGCCAGGGGGCCCCCCATGATCTGGACCATCAACACTATTCCCCACCTTGCTCTGGATCTGCTTCCAGACTCCTCCAAGAATGTTAATTTTTTTGTAGAAATTATTAATGCTTTCAGCAGAGTCTGGCAGATGTTGCGGAGCTGAGTTTGTAACCCGCAGCAATCTTAGTTTATCAGGGATGAATTTACCAGATGTAGCAGTCACGAGTTAGTTAGATATAATAAAACAGATTTTACACAATGTAGCAGGGCTGAGTTTGTAGGAACTGCAGAGTATGGTTAGTCGAGTGAGTTTGAGCTTAGTTTATCAGATATAGCAGTGCTGTTTCTGTCAGAGGTAATCATGAGTGTGACAGGTGAACAGTGTTCTCCCAATATAGGAGGCCTAATGAATAGATTAGTGAAGGCAAGCAGTCAGGTAGGAACAAGCTTGTCAAATTACAGCACTGAGATAAAAGAGCTTTGTGTGTGATATACAGTCATATGAAAAAGTTTGGGCACCCCTATTAATGTTAACCTTTTTTCTTTATAACAATTTGGGTTTTTGCAACAGCTATTTCAGTTTCCTATATCTAATAACTGATGGACTGAGTAATATTTCTGGATTTAAATGAGGATTATTGTACTAACAGAAAATGTGCAATCCGCAATAAAACAAAATTTGACAAAAGTATGGGCACCCTTATCAATTTCTTGATTTGAACACTCCTAACTACTTTTTACTGACTTACTAAAGCACTAAATTGGTTTTGTAACCTCATTGAGCTTTGAACTTCATAGACAGGTGTATCCAATCATGAGAAAAGGTATTTAAGGTGGCCACTTGCAAGTTGTTCTCCTATTTGAATCTCCTATGAAGAGTGGCATCATGGGCTCCTCAAAACATCTCTCAAATGATCTTAAAACAAAGATTATTCAACATAGTTGTTCAGGGGAAGGATACAAAAAGTTGTCTCAGAGATTTAAACTGTCAGTTTCCACTGTGAGGAACATAGTAAGGAAATGGAAGAACACAGGCACAGTTCTTGTTAAGCCCAGAAGTGGCAGGCCAAGAAAAATATCAGAAAGGCAGAGAAGAAGAATGGTGAGAACAGTCAAGGACAATCCACAGACCACCTCCAAAGACCTGCAGCATTATCTTGCTGCAGATGGTGTCAATGTGCATCGGTCAACAATACAGCGCACGTTGCACAAGGAGAAGCTGTATGGGAGAGTGATGCGAAAGAAGCCGTTTCTGCAAGCACGCCACAAACAGAGTCACCTAAGGTATGCAAAAGCATATTTGGACAAGCCAGTTACATTTTGGAAGAAGGTCCTGTGGACTGATGAAACAAAGATTGAGTTGTTTGGTCATACAAAAAGGCGTTATGCATGGAGGCAAAAAAACACAGCATTCCAAGAAAAGCACTTGCTACCCACAGTAAAATTTGGTGGAGGTTCCCTCATGCTTTGGGGCTGTGTGGCCAATGCCGGCACCGGGAATCTTGTTAAAGTTGAGGGTCGAATGGATTCAACTCAGTATCAGCAGATTCTTGACAATAATGTGCAAGAATCAGTGACGAAGTTGAAGTTACACAGGGGATGGATATTTCAGCAAAACAATGATCCAAAACATCGCTCCAAATCTACTCAGGCATTCATGCAGAGGAACAATTACAATGTTCTGGAATGGCTTTCCCAGTCCCCAGACCTGAATATCATTGAAAATCTGTGGGATGATTTGAAGCGTGCTGTCCACATGCTCGGCGACCATCAAACTTAACTGAACTGGAATTGTTTTGTAAACAGGAATGGTCAAATATACCTTCATCCAGGATCCAGGAACTCATTAAAAGCTACAGGAAGCGACTAGAGGCTGTTATTTTTGCAAAAGGAGGATCTACAAAATATTAATGTCACTTTTATGTTGAGGTGCCCATACTTTTGCACTGGTCAAATTTTGTTTAAATTCGGATTGCACATTTTCTGTTAGTACAATAAACCTCATTCCAATCCAGAAATATTACTCAGTCCATCAGTT
Source organism: Anomaloglossus baeobatrachus (assembly GCF_048569485.1). Lineage (NCBI taxonomy): Eukaryota > Metazoa > Chordata > Amphibia > Anura > Aromobatidae > Anomaloglossus > Anomaloglossus baeobatrachus. Next base: position 440,578,562 of record NC_134357.1, on the reverse strand, counting down.
ATTAGCTATATGAAACTGAAAAAGCTGTTGCAAAAACCCAAATTGTTATAAAGAAAAAAGGTTAACATTAATAGGGGTGCCCAAACTTTTTCATATAACTGTAGCAGAGATAAGTGACATGTAGCAGGGATGAGTCTGTCATCTGTAAGGATTGTCATTGAGCACATTATACATTTAGTATTTCACTGTATTTCAGCACTATGTAGTATGGCGCCCCTGACCTGGTCAGGCACCACTGAGTACTGCACCCATGCTGGGGGCAGTACAATACAGGTAAACCTGAAGGCTGACCGAGGTGTGATTACACAGGCGCATAGTAATCAGGTCTCCCACATGGACCTTTGGTGGACCCCTGGGGAATCCAGGAGGCGGTGTGGCCTCTATTTCCACTCAAGCGGTGAGGTAGAGAGCCTGGTTTCTAAGTTGCGTAGGCAGGCACAGTGGGGAGGGAGTACTGAGCTAGTTAGTGAGTGCAGCTCAAGGATAGCAGACGCATGCAGCAGACCCTGGAGCCTGGCACAATCTTACAGCGCACGTGCAGTGTCTACCGACGGGGGAGAACGGTCACCTGGGAGTGCCACCCAAAAACCACCCGAGGCTGGAGGCAAGCGGTGGCTGAGTAAGGGGACTGCCAGGGAGGTACCAGGCCCATAAGGGTAACAGGTCCCAGTGCAGAGATTCATTCAATTTTCTCCTGTCAAACCTGCCGGAGGGGGCACTTCAGACCCCCACCACAACACCACAGAGTCTGCAGCCACGTAGCAACGAGAGGGCCCATAGCTCACAAGAGGCATGCAGCCAGAGTGACTTGGCCTAGGCTACAAGCAAACGGGCCAAAAAGAGGGGAGAACAGGCAGCAGCAACTTTCCTGGGTGACCCCCGTAGGGACTTCAAGTCGGGGTCACCACAAAAACATCAGGGCTAGAGAAGGCGAGTTGGTAGTCACCCTCAAAAGTCAGCCTGACGGAGTGCCTGGTTTCCTCTGGTTAATCCCAGCTACGCCCGGGTTACTCACCCTACCATCTACTATGAGTAAAAACCCTGAAAGACTGTCTGGACTGTGCCTGAGTCATTCTGCGACCTGTGGTTCCACACACCTACACAGGGCCCTGGGGCCTGCCTCACTCTCGGGAGGCCACTACATCTAGCTGCATCCAACATCAGCCCCAGGCGTCCCGTAATCTGCAGTGGCGGTCCCCTGACCGCAATACCGAGAGTGGCGTCACGAAAATCCAAAGAAGCAACCTACCTGTGACCAGATCATCCCACGTGGAGTCCCTGAAGGTAATGCACTGACACAACACCTGTGGGGCTTCACATCTGGCGTCACAAACAGGATAAGGACTAGACCTGTACAGACAGGTGACCATGTGCCTGGGCGGTCCACTTGAAAAATTGGAATCGCCGCCATATTGCCACCATGAAAAGAGCGTCAAGAATCAACAGCAGCGCGCGAAAACAGAAGTTGCCACCCACGAAGAGGTGTGGCTACAGAGAGAACCCCTGCTGTGTGCTGAGCTCGGGTGTGATGGAAGGAGCTCTGACCTTACCCAGAGGAGAAGTACAAGGCTGGTTGAAGAAGAAAGAAAAAGCAAAAGTCTGCTATTAGAGGCAAAGCTGCAAGCAGAGGTCACGAGTCTGCAGCAGGAAGTGAAGGAAAAAGGCTGTGCAGAGGTGACGCTGAGAGCAGAGGAAATGGCGTTGGGCACTTAGAATGATGCCACCTATGCCAGCACATTGTTGAAGGGGTTGTCCACTCTATTGACTACAGACTTCTGCACCCTCACAACGCGCATCACATACTGTGAGAATTCTCTGGTGTTGAGCTTCCTCATCTTATCCCGCTCTGCTGCTTTCCGATGTCTTGTGATTGCCACTTCTTCCCCCTCCTAGAGACAGTTCCACTTACTGAGAGAAGAGGATGCAATGTAGGGAACTCATCCTCTTCCATGTTTTCGCCTAACTTGATGTCGCCCCCCACTGCAGTCTGGCAGCGATTGAACAGGTCACACATAGCTAAGACCGCCATGTCCATAAATGTGGCATAAATTATGACATACATGTACGCCAGCCCCTGCCTTGCATACATTTCTGCGGTGGAGCATCCCAGATAATACAAACCTCTTCATGAATTTGTCTCATCTTACTCCAGCGCACTCCTTTATTAAACAGAATCTGTCAGCAGGATTTCACACCCCAAACTATTAATATGTGTACGTAGTTAGGGGTACTTTGCACACTGCGACATCGCTAGCCGATGCTAGCGATGCCGAGCGCGATAGTCCCCGCCCCCGTCGCAGATGCGATCTCTTGTGATAGCTTCACACTACTTACCTGCCCTGCGACGTCGCTCTGGCCGGCGACCCGCCTCCTTCCTAAGGGGGCGGGTCGTGCAGCGTCACAGCGACGTCACATGGCAGGCGGCCAATAGAAGCGGAGGGGCGGAGATGAGCGGGACGTAAACATCCCGCCCACCTCCTTCCTTTCTCATTGCAGGCGGGACACAGGTAAGGAGATATTCCTTCGCTCCTGCGGCTTCATACACAGCGATGTGTGCTGCCGCAGGAACGAGGAACAACATCGTACCTGTCGCTGCAGCGAGATTATGGAAATGACCGACACTACACAGATCACCGATTTACGATGCTTTTGCGATCGTTTATCCGTGCATCTAGGCTTTACACGTTGCAACGTCGTTACCGCCGCCGGATGTGTGTCACTTTCGATTTGACCCCGGCGACATCGTAGTAGCGATGTCGCAACGTGCAAAGTACCCCTTATTTCAAAGCAATACCTTTACGTGGCGAGTCTGTTCTTCGGTTACTGAAAAAGCAGTATGTATACTGATATGCAAATGATGCCAGAGATCTGAAGCCTCTGTCACTCCAGCAGGAGAAGGCGGCGCTGGGTGGGTAATAGAGCTGGAGTGACAGAGGCCTTGGATCTACAGCATTATTTGCATAAAAATTCAAGCACTGATATCTCAGTAACAGAGGAATAGACTAGCAATGTAACGGTATGTGCCCCCGATCAGGACTCGCTGTGTCCTGGACGCGGTGGGTCCTGACCTGCGGGGCCGCGAGTCTCCTCCGCAGGAGTACGCTGGAGACCGCAGCTGCTCATGCCTACGATCAGGGTTCTGGACGCTGCAGCCACATGCTTGTGTTCTCTCTATGGAGGACGCTTGCGACTCCGCAGCAAAAAAGTGTGATTCCCCCACTTGTCAATATGTACTTTTTTCCGCACAATAGCAATCTGCTCTGATTATTGCGTTTTTTTGCGTTAATTTCCCTCCTTTTGTTTTTGCATTTTTGGTGCAGACTTGATGCAGAAATTCGTCGATGCATTTTTTTTTAGTGAAGAAATGCTGGTCTCTGTACATAAAAATGCAATTACATTTTTATTTGTGTATTTTCATAAATGTCATTTAGAAAAAACATAAAAAATTCAGTTCAATGGTGTCTTATAATGCCGAGTGGGCATGACCTTTCACCAATTCATATCTACTTCACTCCATTTGAAGTGTTAAATGTAGAAACATGAACTTATAGAATTTGTCAAATTAGTTATATTGTATTACATCCTTTAATTTCATAATACAACATATATGACCAAATTTTCTATCAAGGTTATTAGAGAAAAACAACGCTCAAGTGTTTTTTTAATTGTCGGTATCCAATGTATCTAATTTACATCTAATAAAACAATATTTTCAATTGCAACAGAAAGGATATTAAATATCCAATAACTGCAGGTCGTACTGGGGGGGAGTAATACTCGAGATTCCCATATCGCCCTGATCTTATTGTATAGCTCTGGCTATGTAAGTGATATCTCACGGGTCACCCCTGCCTTGGTTTTTAGTTTCATTTCTAGCTTTGCAGAATAAAGAAAATCCTGAAGTTGTTCTTATGGTTAAAACTACAGGGAACCAAATATAACAGAGGATATTACATGGAGGGGGCAGCGCGGCTGGTGCGGACCACCCTTAATTACTTTATGTTGGACCCTGGTGGTGGAGATTGATTGAGTCGACCTGACAGTTTGATTACAGAACAGTTTCACTACAACTGCTATGTTTATATATACAGTTAGGTCCAGAAATATTTGGACAGTGACACAATTTTCGCGAGTTGGGCTCTGCATGCCACCACATTGGATTTGAAATGAAACCTCTACAACAGAATTCAAGTGCAGATTGTAACGTTTAATTTGAAGGTTTGAACAAAAATATCTGATAGAAATTGTAGGAATTGTACACATTTCTTTACAAACACTCCACATTTTAGGAGGTCAAAAGTAATTGGACAAATAAACCAAACCCAAACAAAATATTTTTATTTTCAATATTTTGTTGCGAATCCTTTGGAGGCAATCACTGCCTTAAGTCTGGAACCCATGGACATCACCAAACGCTGGGTTTCCTCCTTCTTAATGCTTTGCCAGGCCTTTACAGCCGCAGCCTTCAGGTCTTGCTTGTTTGTGGGTCTTTCCGTCTTAAGTCTGGATTTGAGCAAGTGAAATGCATGCTCAATTGGGTTAAGATCTGGTGATTGACTTGGCCATTGCAGAATGTTCCACTTTTTTGCACTCATGAACTCCTGGGTAGCTTTGGCTGTATGCTTGGGGTCATTTTCCATCTGTACTATGAAGCGCCGTCCGATCAACTTTGTGGCATTTGGCTGAATCTGGGCTGAAAGTATATCCCGGTACACTTCAGAATTCATCCGGCTACTCTTGTCTGCTGTTATGTCATCAATAAACACAAGTGACCCAGTGCCATTGAAAGCCATGCATGCCCATGCCATCACGTTGCCTCCACCATGTTTTACAGAGGATGTGGTGTGCCTTGGATCATGTGCCGTTCCCTTTCTTCTCCAAACTTTTTTCTTCCCATCATTCTGGTACAGGTTGATCTTTGTCTGATCTGTCCATAGAATACTTTTCCAGAACTGAGCTGGCTTCATGAGGTGTTTTTCAGCAAATTTAACTCTGGCCTGTCTATTTTTGGAATTGATGAATGGTTTGCATCTAGATGTGAACCCTTTGTATTTACTTTCATGGAGTCTTCTCTTTACTGTTGACTTAGAGACAGATACACCTACTTCACTGAGAGTGTTCTGGACTTCAGTTGATGTTGTGAACGGGTTCTTCTTCACCAAAGAAAGTATGCGGCGATCATCCACCACTGTTGTCATCCGTGGACGCCCAGGCCTTTTTGAGTTCCCAAGCTCACCAGTCAATTCCTTTTTTCTCAGAATGTACCCGACTGTTGATTTTGCTACTCCAAGCATGTCTGCTATCTCTCTGATGGATTTTTTCTTTTTTTTCAGCCTCAGGATGTTCTGCTTCACCTCAATTGAGAGTTCCTTAGACCGCATGTTGTCTGGTCACAGCAACAACTTCCAAATCCAAGACCACACACCTGTAATCAACCCCAGACCTTTTAACTACTTCATTGATTACAGGTTAACGAGGGAGACGCCTTCAGAGTTAATTGCAGCCCTTAGAGTCCCTTGTCCAATTACTTTTGGTCCCTTGAAAAAGAGGTGGCTATGCATTACAGAGCTATGATTCCTAAACCCTTTCTCCGATTTGGATGTGAAAACTCTCATATTGCAGCTGGGAGTGTGCACTTTCAGCCCATATTATATATATAATTATATCTCTGAACATGTTTTTGTAAACAGCTAAAATAACAAAACTTGTGTCACTGTTCAAATATTTCGGACCTAACTGTATATATGATAGAAAAAAAAAGATATATATATATATATATATATATATATATACACACCGTATATATACAAAGACGAGTACACGCCACACTATTGTACATATTGTATTATATATTTTTCATGGGACATCACTGAGATATGACACTTTAATACAATGTACAGTAGTCAGTCTACAGCTTATATAACAGTGAAAATTTGGTGTGACCTCTAAATAACTCAACACACAGCCAGATAAAAAGAAAAGCGCGCTCCTGTGTAAAACCAAATGATAAAAAATATTGTAAATGCAGTGTGATGGCCACACTCACCTGATCCCGTTGTACATCAGGTACAACACTGGGGAACCAGCCGAAGGGAAATCCAGGGTGTACCCCTATGGCATCAGCGGGGATCTCGTCCTCTCCAGCCCGCAAGAATTCCAGCTCGGGCGGCCGCTCACGCGATCGATAACCCACGTGGAGAGCACAGCCGCCAGACCAGCGCTAGGCTGCAGCTCCTCCTCTGGGATGGACGGACCCGTAGACCCGATGCCGGTGACTCACCGGCCCTTCAGAAGCGTAGATAGATTCAGGCACATTCAGGCAGATCTTGGGTTAGCTGCAGCAGCCCCGTGAGCTCCAACAAGGAGATGGAAGATTTAGGGATAATGAAGAAAAAAAAAAATCACGGTAGCGCAGCCGATACCGTGATTTTTTTTTCTTCATTATCAACACACAGCCATTAATGTCTAAACCGCTGGCAACATAAGTGAGTACACCCATAAGCGAAAATGGCCAAATTGTGCCAAAGTGTAGATATTTTGTGTGGTCACTGTAATTTTCAAGCACTGTCTTAACTATTTGGCCATGGAGTTCACTAGAGCTTCACAGGAGCAACTGGAATCCCCTCTTCCACCCCTTCATGACGACATCATGGAGCTGGTGGATGTTAGAAACCTGATGGGTGCAAATGAGACTGGAAGAAAGAAGGGAAAAAGGGCTAATGGATCAAGGAATTTTCAAGTTCAGTGGAGGAAACCTGATGATATGCGGTTGTTTCACAGCCAAAGGCATTGGTACTTGACCAGAATCGATGGTGGTGCCAATGCTGAGCTATATGTGAGTAGTATAGGTATGAAATGGACGACATAGTGTTCCAGCAGGACAACGATCTGCTGCATATACGTTGAGATTTGCCGAAAAAATGGTTCAATGATAATGAACTAGAGGTGCTGGATTGGCTCTTGTGGATAAAGATGAGCTGTATACATATCCAAGTGAGTTTAAAAGTATGCACCAATATTGGGAACGTGTAGAAGAGACCTGGGATCAGATTTTGGTTGAGACAAGCTTAAATCTGACCAAAAGTATGCCCAGAAAGATTCAGGCAGTGTTGAAAATCAAACGTGGATTTACAAAATACTAACAAAATAATAAAATTGTATATTTAGATGTTTAGGAGCAAGACAGTAACAATGCAGTGACATGACAAGAATTTCCATAACTAATCATATGCTAAATAATTGCTAGTCATATTTAGGAATGAGTTGAGCCAAAATGATTGTCTATAAAATGAAGGTAGTCTCATACTCAAAGCTGTAGTGGATGGTGAGATATGGAGCCTGAAATTCAAAAGTTCAAAACATTGTTATCGTTTTGATCATCAGTATAAATTAATACACCACCTTTGAAAAATAAGATTTTGATTAATATCTCACTGAATAGAACAATTTCCAACATTTTCACAAGATTGTGTTTCATAGAACCTTTTTTTTAGACAATAACCAATTTAGAAAACTTAATTAAGAAAAATGCATGGTGCCTACAGTGAAACATGGTGGTGGCAGTATCCTTATTGGGGCTGAATGAGTGTTGCTGGTGTCAGGAGCTACATTTTATTGATGGTATCACAAATTCACAGATGTACTGCTCTATGCTACCATCACTCTGTATCCTTGATAAACGCGTACTTTTCCAACAAAACAATGATACAAAACACACAAGTGTTGCATTTTTGAAGAACAGGGTGAAAGTGATTATTAAGTGGCCAAGTAACCTGTTTCCCTGTAAATAACACCTACCCCAAAAATAAACCCTAGTATGTTTTTTGAGCTTTTTGGAGTATGCTTAAAATATAATCCCTACTCCAAAAATAAGCCCTACAGTAGTTACTGTTCCATAAGGAAGTGTCCAATCAGCTAAAAAAAAATTAAAGACTACAGCAGGACTCTTTATTAAAGAAAGCAGACATCTCCAAAAGAAAGGAGACACCCCTAAAAGAAATCAGTCACCCCCTCCAAAAAAAGAAAAAAAAATCGCACTCATTAGACCCCAAACAATTACAGTTGGCAAGTGCTCATGGTGGATGGGCTCTCTCACAGAGATCTTCATCGTAGCCAGGTCCCTCGCCGTTCCAGCTGCATTACACTACTGCTCTCACAAACAAATCGGATACCAGTAACATTCTGCGCAAGTGATACTGTAACGGGGGCAGGGGGTGCCTCAGGGGGTGTAGTCGCGGTCTCTAGCCCTGTGGGTGACAGGCTGACCCCTGGCCCAGCCGTCACTGTTAAAACAGAGGTGTTGTTTGTGGGGCAGAGTGTAGGTGGCAGGGACGCTTCCATGTGAGCCATTTGCTTCTTGGTAACACCTTTTTCTCTCGGCTCACAGGCCTCTTCACCACTCCCAGTAAAGAGCCACAGACAGGCAGTTGATGAACCAAGAAACATTTTATTGAGCACAACTTCCACTCTTCTTTACACCCTTCAGCATCAAGTCACTTTGGTTTACAGGTTACACTTCTTGCTGACGGTTTCCTGTTTCCCCGGTAACTTTCCCTCGCCTGCAGGGGACATGCGTTAACCCCCTAGTAGCTGCACACTGAACCCGGATTTACTGTAGGGCAGATCAAGCACAGACTACCGGCTCCGGATAAGTTCTTACCTCTCCACTTTTTTGCCGGGGAACTACTTCTCTTCCTTTCTACGGGCGTTCCCATGTACCTTCACTTCTTTGTCTGGGCACTCACTCCGGCTGCCTGCCACGTTTCACACCCACACTCTGCCCCGTCACCTCAGACTTCTTTCTCCAGTCACATCTCACTGCACATTACTCTGCATTCAGAGACCTCCCTTCCTTGCCCACCTAGGCTGCCCTCCCCTCCTTCCCTGCCACTGTTACCAGGGGAACCACTGCTCTACACTGGCACCTAGTGGGGAAACAGTTTATGACTGGTAACATTTTACCATTAACATTTACAATTTGCCACCATACTACTGTGGCGTCTTCAGGGGGAGAAAAACCGCTCCTTCACTACCAGGGGTCCGACTACCCCTTACATTCCTCCCCTCTTTAACCTCAGCCTCCTGGCGAGGTTCGTACCTGCAAAACAACACATGTAGGAAAACACAATACTTAAAACACACAGACTGGCACACAAGTTTGGTGCCCGGAGTCCCTCCAGGGAAGCTCCCGGTCTTAGTCGCACATCTGCCCGGAGGCCCTCCTCAGGCGCTCCCGGTCTTAGCTGACCTTCTGCCCGGAGGCTATTTCCAAGCGCTCCCGGTCTTTGGGTGGGCAGAAAACAACAAGACAACAAGATTCCTTCTTAACAGTCACGGAAGGAGTCCACGCAAAGTTCTGCATTAAGCTCCTCCCGGGTTCAGTACTTTTAACGTTACTGTAACTGGAAACATTCACCGGCTTTCAACAGTACCGGTTTTCAACGGCAAACAAATCACTCTCTTCCGGACGATTACCTCCTCAGGCTGGGTGGTATGCATGCAGCCATTCAGCCCGCTGGGCCTTCACATATTTAGAAAGGGATTGCCCGGGTAAGCGGGGCAGCCTGCGGAATGGCTCATAGCACGGCTGCGGCTCCGGTACTTCCCTCTCCGGTTCAGACCCTTCAGCCTCCTGCGGGGGTGAGGGGGTAGCTGCACGGGACAGCGCCGGGCTGCCGACGACCACCACTGGGTTCGACACCATGCTTTGGCTTATCGCCAGAACTGCCGGTGCCTCCCTTGGCTTGCTTTCCACTGTAGGTTCGGCGGCTGCTACGGGTGCTACCGCCGGGGTACTCTTCAGCCTGCAGGCTTCAGCGGGCGCTGGCCTAGGCTGAGCGCGCAACGCTCTCTGGCAGACCTCCCACTCGAACTCCTGCTGCCACTGAGCGGCCTCTTGAGCGGTGGGCATACGGGTCACTCCCACCGCAAACAGGCCCCGGCACCCTTTTTCTCTCATGGACCGAACTGTCTCGCCCGGGTACAGGGTGTGCAGGCGCTGCGGCAGTCCTTCCGTGTCCAAGTTGACACGGTTATAGAAGTAATGGTCCCCGGTGATACGGTCCTCTATAAACCCGTACCCTTCTGCCTGGTTGAACTTCACCACGGTGCCTATACTGCACTGTCGGTCAAACTCCTCACTGCGGGGCCCGGCCATCATTTCTCTGGCTACCGTCTCGGCGAGGAACCTTTCCTGCACGGGGTCTACTACTGGCGGTGGGGACTTTCTCCGGGTCGGGGGTGCCGGCTTCACTGGCTCCCAGACGAACCCCAATTTCATCCACCTCTGATTCCTGAATATCCCACCAGGACGGGGCTTTGACTTCTGGGGGGGGGCGGAGGGCCTACCTGGTCGGACGCTGGCGCTTCCGGAATCTGTACGGACGCTCCTGGTGGCCCGCTCCCCAGAGTTAGCCGGGACTTGTAGGTGGCCCGGACTTCCGTCGTCGTCTCCCCGGTAACAGCATCCCAGGTGGTAAACCACGTGATCTTCGCTGGTTTCCCCGAGACTCCAGTCATGGCCGGTATCATGCTTGCCAGCAACGTGATGGTGGGTAACTCTCCCACCGAGCTCTCCATCGGACGTCCTCTTTCGCGTCCTACGGGCACCAGCGCGCCCGCTACGGCTTGCTTGTCTGTCCTGGCCTCCATTCTGTTTAGCGCAGGTAACTGGAACTGTTGCTTCTGCTGCTGGGATTGCAATGGCGCCGGGGAAGGTGGATGCGGTTCTTCTTTTCCCGCTTCCGCCCATACTCCGCCCCCGGCCTCACCCACCAGGTCAGCACAGCGTTTGCGACGCCTCTTCTTTCTTGCGGCGCCGCCCACGTCTCTAGACCTCTGCAGCTTCTTGGGGCAGGTACCTCCCCTCTTTGGGCGGCGGCGCACTCCGGGCTTCTTCCTCCCAGGCCAGCCCAGCGCTCTTCGTTTGGCGCCAACGTTTCGCGCCTCTGCTGAGTCCATGAGGATGGCCGCCATCTTGTGGCCTGTTCAGCACGTCAGGCACCACTTGATCTTCCTCACAGTCTCTGGTCGGGGTTTCTTGCCAGTTTGTAACGGGGGCAGGGGGTGCCTCAGGGGGTGTAGTCGCGGTCTCTCGCCCTGTGGGCGACAGGCTGACCCCTGGCCCAGCCGTCACTGTTAAAACAGAGGTGTTGTTTGTGGGTAGAGTGTAGGTGGCAGGGACGCTTCCATGTGAGCCATTTGCTTCTTGGTAACACCTTTTTCTCTCGGCTCACAGGCCTCTTCACCACTCCCAGTAAAGAGCCACAGACAGGCAGTTGGTGAACCAAGAAACATTTTATTGAGCACAACTTCCACTCTTCTTTACACCCTTCAGCATCAAGTCACTTCGGTTTACAGGTTACACTTCTTGCTGACGGTTTCCTCTTTCCCCGGTAACTTTCCCTCGCCTGCAGGGGACATGCGTTAACCCCCTAGTAGCTGCACACTGAACCCGGATTTACTGTAGGGCAAATCTAGCACAGACTACCGGCTCCGGATAAGTTCTCACCTCTCCACTTTTTTGCCGGGGAACTACTTCTCTTCCTTTCTACGGGTGTTCCCATGTACCTTCACTTCTTTGTCTGGGCACTCACTCCGGCTGCCTGCCACGTTTCACACCCACACTCTGCCCCGTCACCTCAGACTTCTTTCTCCAGTCACATCTCACTGCACACTACTCTGCATTCAGAGACCTCCCTTCCTTCCCCACCTAGGCTGCCCTCCCCTCCTTCCCTGCTACTGTTACCAGGGGAACCACTGCTCTACACTGGCACCTAATGGGGAAACAGTTTATAACTGGTAACATTTTACCATTAACATTTACAATTTGCCACCATACTACTGTGGCGTCTTCAGGGAGGGAAAAAAACCACTCATTCACTACCAGGCGTCCGACTACCCCTTAGGCTGGGGCCACACGGGGACTACTGCGATCCCTTTGCATGAGACTCGGCTCGTGCTGGCAGTACAGCAGAGCCGAGTGTCATGCATGTGTCCTTGCAACTGAGGTCCGTTCGTGCGAGCAGACCTCAGCTGCGGGGGGCGGGCCGGCACTCAGGAGGGGAGGGAGGGATTTCTCTGCCTCTCTCCTGCATAGCCGGCTATAGCCATTCTCGCACTGCACTAGCAGTACACCGATGTACTGCGAGTGCAGTGCGATTTTTCTCTCGCCCCATTCACTTGAATGGGTGCGAGAGAAAGAGTCTCAGCTTACAATCGCAGCATGCTGCGATTGTTTTCTCGGTCCGATTAGGGCTGAGAAAATAATCGCTCATGTGTGCTGACACACAGGCTAGAATTGGTCCGAGGGGAATGCGATGTTTTATCGCACTCCAGTCGCACCGATTTTCTCGCCGTGTGGCTTAGGCCTTACAAATAGGATACCAGTAACATTCTGCGCTAGTGATACTGCTTCCAGTCACCAGGGGGAGCCAACCGCGTTAGAACGCAGGGGGACCTGATAGCAACGCAGATTTGTTTGTGAGAGCCCACTCTAATTCTTTGGGGTCTGGTAATTGCAATTCTTTTAAGGGGTGTCGGCTTTCTTTTGGGGGTAAACTTAGTGGTACATATAGAGTAATACATTTAAGCAGGTGATTTACACTATTTTAAATATGGTATGTATCCACCACTATAGGACTGGTTCTCCCCAACGAGAATAGCAGATCAGATAAGAACATGTGCATCTGAACCAGTAATCGGATTAAGACAAATGTTGATGTTCCAGAATGTCATGACATGATTAGATTTGAATAAATGATGATTTCTTTTTTTGTTCAAGAATAAAAGTGGATTGTTCTTCATGGAAAAATATAAGACATCCCCTGAAAATAAGCCCTAGTGCATCTTTCGGCGCAAAAATTAATATAAGATACTATCTTATTTTCGTGGAAACACGGTATGTCTGCTGATCTGAACTCAGCATAAAGTCCTACGGGGAATTCTGAATAGATACGTTGTCATCACTCTCCATCCAGCATCTAGGCTCTAAAAGAGGACGTTCTTGATCTTGGAAAAGATAAATGTTGCAATATGTCTATAACTTATTCCTTTTATGCCTAGAAACCTTGGTGCTGTCCTTAAAAACCATGGAGATCTTACAAAATACTAGATGTAGTAGTTTTTGAAGTGCGGTGTGTTAATTTTTGCATTAACTCATTGGAATAAAACCCAGAGAGTTACCCTGCTACCAAGCATATCTTTCTCAGGGGTAATCAGGTAACCCCGACATAGATGCACTTGGTGGCAGGGTAACGCGTTGGATTTTTCATACAAACTGCCCTCTGATCTCCTTCATTTGCACTTAAAGGGGTGATGCCATACCTAAAATGTACTTTCTATATATACATCTTTACACCCTAACCTGCATTCATTTCCCTGTAGCGTCTATAGCCCCTCCTAGAACAGGACGTCATCAGGGGGCATTGCTACAGTTACTACAATTTTTGGCATAGCCGTCCTCAAAAGATGTCCTGGATTCATGGCTATAGAAGCTGTGGGAGAGGTGACTGTAGTGTCAGCAATCTTTTTCTGTCTCCTCTGCTGTAGCTTCAAACTGTGAAACAAGACGTCATCATGGGGCGAGGACAGAAGCAGTGAGGGACCACAGCACTACCCCACACCTTCTAGCACCTCCCTCAAATGAATTGTTATCAGGGGCGACACTTGTGTCACTCACACTGCTTCTATCACCGCACCTTGATGACGTATTGTTTCACTGTTAGAAGCTGCAGTGGCAGAGCCAGAAGTAGAGTGCTGGAGCTGCACTCACCTCTCCCACATCGTCTATCACTATAGATCCAGGACATTATTAGAGAGCGGCGATGGAAGAAGATGTAGCAAGTAACTGCAGTGCTACTCCCTGATGACGTCTTTTCCAGGAGGGGCGATACGCCCTGCAGGGAAGTGAGTGCAGCCCTTGCCTCCTGTGAAGACCCGTTTGAAACATCTCTAAAATGAATTGTCATAAGAAATTAAGTAAACCAAACACATTTAGGGATTAGAAGGATAGGGAGAGCTGTAGTGTATTGTATAATAAAGCTAATTACAAAAGGGATAAGGGTGTAAAGATAGATATTTAGAAAGGACATTTTAGGAGCTGGACCACCCTTTTAAGTATTTGTTTTCTATTATGTGGTATTGTTTCCCGGACACTGAGAGCAAAGGGCCCCTGCGCAAGAATTGTGTATGGCCTCTCCCCGAGCCTAAAGTCACATCTGGGACACGCTGAGCAGCGTGTCTTGGAGAGTCTGCAGCATGGTGACGTCACTGAAAAAGGAGAACAGTGCTTATCCATACTGTGCTTCATATACACCCATTTATTCATACTGTCCCCCATGGCCCCACTTATCCACACTGCCTCCTATGCTCCTACTTGTCCATACTGTCCCTCCTATGCTCACACTTATCCACACTATCCCCCATATACTCCCACTTATCCATAATGTACCCCTTTGCTTTCCACTTATCCATACTGCCCCCCTATACTCTTACTTATCCATACTGTACCTCATAAACTCCCACTTATCCATACTATCCCTCATATAGTTCCACTTATCCATACAGTCCACCATGGTCCTACTTATCCATACTGATCCCTATACTCCCATTTGTCCATACTGTCCTCCCTATGCTCCTACTTATTCAAACTGTTCACCATATGCTCCCACTTATCCATACTGTACCCCTATACTCCCACTTATCCATACTGCCAGACTATGCTCCCACTTATCCATACTGCCCCCATGCTCCCACTTATCCATACTGTTCACCCTATGCTTCCACTTATCCATGCTGCTCCCCTATGCTCCCACTTATCCATACTGCCTCCCTACGCTCCTATTTATCCACACTGTTCCCCCTATGTTCCCACTTATCTATACTGCTCCTCATATACTCCCACTTATACATACTGTCTCCCATAGTCCCACTTATCCATACTGTCCCCCATGGTCCTACTTATCCATACTGCCCCCTATCTTCCCACTTGTCCATACTGCCCCATATGCTCCCACCTATCCATACTGTACCCCATATACTCCCACTTATCCATACTGTTCCCCCTATGCTCCCATTTATCCATACTGTCTCCCTATACTCTCACTTATCCATACTGTCCCCGTATGCTCTCACTTATCCATATGTCTCCCTATACTCTCACTTATCCATACTGTTCCCCCTATGCTCCCACTTATCCATACTGTCCCCATATGCTCCCACTTATCCATGCTGTCCCCATATGCTCCCACTTATCCATACTGTCCCCGTATGCTCTCACTTATCCATATGTCTCCCTATACTCTCACTTATCAATACTCTTTCCCCTATGCTCCCACTTATCCATACTGTCCCCATATGCTCTCACTTATCCATACTGTCCCCATATGCTCCCACTTATCCATACTGTCCCCATATGCTCTCACTTATCCATACTGTCCCCATATACTCCCACTTATCCATACTGTTCCATACTGTCCATACTATTCCCCCTATGCTCCCGCTTATCCATACTGTCTCCCTATACTCTCACTTATCCATACTGTCCCCATATGCTCCCACTTATCCATACTGTTCCATACTGTCCATACTGTTCCACCTATGCTCCCGCTTATCCATACTGTCTCCCTATGCTCCCACTTATCCATACTGTCCCCATATGCTCTCACTTATCCATACTGTCCCCATATGCTCTCACTTATCCATACTGTCCCCATATACTCCCACTTATCCATACTGTTCCATACTGTCCATACTATTCCCCCTATGCTCCCGCTTATCCATACTGTCTCCCTATACTCTCACTTATCCATACTGTCCCCATATGCTCCCACTTATCCATACTGTTCCATACTGTCCATACTGTTCCCCCTATGCTCCCGCTTATCCATACTGTCTCCCTATACTCTCACTTATCCATACTGTCCCCATATGCTCCCACTTATCCATACTGTTCCATACTGTCCATACTGTTCCACCTATGCTCCCGCTTATCCATACTGTCTCCCTATGCTCCCACTTATCCATACTGTTCCTCCCAACTGAGCTCTGAACACTTTTCAAAATGTTAGTGGAGCTGGCTGGAGGTGGCTTGAAAAGACCAAAAGATGCAACACTACTGTTGCACAACAACTGAGTGACATTGCAAACAACTCTATAGCACAAGGCTGAAGAATCGGCATCTCTATGTGTAAACCTCCATGTGCACAATTGGCAAAATGCCATTTTATGTCACATTGAATTAGTGGGATTACTTCTAGATACAAATCATTGGTTATATTAATGTGCTGTTAGCGAGTATGAAGCAATTACCTCCTTTATGCAAGAATTGTAGAAGACGGGAGATATTAGCATAAAGTTTTTCAGGAACAGAGACTAAACTGAAATAATTATAGCTTGTGGTTTATAAAAGGCGTCACTTCATACTAATAATGTTCCATGGAGCGAACGCCTTTCACAGTTTTACAAACCTTATTAGCTTGTATTACTATTACAGTAACACATTACAATTAAAGGGAATCTGACAGAGCATACATGCTGACTGAACCATGGGGGCATGTATCAAACACTGGCTCTATCACTTCACTCAGGTATGTTTTACTCTGAATCACCACATACTTTCAGGAAGAACATACATTTAAAAGCCGTCTTGGAAACAATCCACTGAGGTGACTAATCCAAGAAGCCGTTCCTTGATGGCTTTTCCCCTCCCGTTCCCCGTTACTGATGGATCTCTCAATGTGTGTGAATATGGAGAGACCTGTCACTCAAAGTGGTTGGAAAGAAGCCACCAGGTACCGGACTTTTGCAGTGATGGGATTCAGCCTGCTCTCTCCGGTTCAGTGGAACCGATTGTTAAAATTGTAGCCTGTTCCTCAAGCAAGAAGCAGAATCCCTGCCCGGTTCTCTGGGCCTGCTAGTTTCAAGTGAATGTGCATGCTTGGACACATATTCAGTTGAAATATATCGCAGGCAGGAAACCCTTCTTGCATCGCAGTAGTTTAAAAAGCTGTTGACTTATCGGAGGCCGGCAGTCGACGTCAACTCACACGTCACCAGCATCAGCCACCGGCCTATCAGCGTTCGGCAGCTGACATCAGCGCGCTTGTCGCTGGCGTATAACGTCACTGCCATGTGTGACGCCCTGGACCCCAGGGGTCACAGGTCACTACACAACACCATACACCCCCTTCCCTGGACAGGTCACACCAGTCAAACATTAAATCCTTGTTGCCACCCTCCAGGGTTGATGTCCACACCAGGTGGGGCGGAGCCAGGCAGTTGTCCCCGCCCATCGAGGAGTTCACAGCCTGGAGGCGGGAAAAACATAATCAGTCAGTCCAGTGGTGGTCAAAGAGTCCAGTCCTGGGCAGGAGTGAGTGAGGAGTAAAAACTGTGTGTGTCTGGGTCAGAGCCCAGGCTCTTCCAGCAAGGTCGGCAGATGGTGGTGGCCATCTGCAGGAGTTGGTGAAGGTCAGCGGAACCGTAGGACCGTGGTCGGCCGGTGGCCCGCCGGTACCGAACTAAGGAGCCGATTGGAGCCAAGCACCAAGCAGGGTACTCAGACCCCGACTAGGCTTAAATCCAACCTCTAGTCAAATTCTCTGATTGCGGTCTGGACCTCAGGGGTTCATTCCCAACCAAGTCCCGATTGAAGGCAACAGCCCAACCATTTCGGATAAGTGCCACCGCCAAGGGCCAGAGATCCAAAGGGCCAGCGTCTGCGGGCAAAGGGGCTCCTCCGGCACATATATGTCGGGGAGCGGACTACCGGTGCCCAGGCATTGCAGTCAACATACAAACACAGGTGCAGGGAAACGACAGCCACCATCAACCCATCCAGGGAAACACTGCAGCCGGCTGCGGACCCCGTCCATCCAGCCGTTTCGTTTACTAGAGACTCTGTCCATCTGTGTCTGAGTGAGTACACCAGTGCCATCCGGCACCATGTCGCGCTGCACCGCGACCCTGCACCCTGCGAGCCCCATCCTACGGGAATCCAACCAGACACCGGGCCCCGGGACAAACAGCCCCTACCCACGGAGGGGTCAACACCTAGCTGCTCCCCGCCATCGCTCCCAGGAACTCCGTCACCAGCAGCGGTGGTGCCCACCATCACCACAACCCGTGGGTGGCGTCACAAACTCTATCCATCCAAAAAAACAATCCCAAATCCCCTTTTCACTCGTGGGCGAGGAGCGCTGCTCGAGCTCCGGGTCCGGCCCCGCTCGAGCCACCGAGGAGAAGGCACCGGATCCGAGCAGGATCTCCCCAAGCAGCCCCCGCGACGGGGAAGCTGGCCCCCACCCTCGACACATGCACTGGCCTATCCACGCCACCAATGAAACAGGAGAGGGCGCTGCTGGACAACTGACTGGTAAGAGGAATCTTTTTTTATATTATTTCAGATTTTTTTCATATGGGGACCAGGATGGATGACATATAGGGGTCAAGATGGAGGATTATATGGGGAGCAGGATGAATTTTTTTTTTCACGGCCTTTAGCTTCATCTTGAGCCAAGGCGGTTTAGAAGCAATCATTTATACACTGATGAGCAAAAGGATACCAGTGTTTTGAACTTTTGACTTTGAGGCTCCCTATCTTACCATCCACTACAGCATTGAATGTGAGACTACTTTCATTTTTTAGAAAATAATCTTGGCTGCATTGTTACTGTTTGCTCGTAAAAATAAATCTGTAAATCAACTTTTGGCTTTCAACACTGCCTGAATCCTTCTGAGCATGCTCTCAATCAGATTCAAGTATGTCTCAACCGAAATCTAATACTAGGTTTCTTCTACACGTTCCCAATGTTGGTGCGTACTTGTCGACTCACTTGGGTATGTATACAGCTTTTTCTTCAACTGTACCCACAAGGGTTCAATTGAGTTGAGGCTTTGGGATTGTGCAGGCTAATCCAGCAGCATTTCATTGTCATTCATTGTCATTCAACCATTTCTTCGACAATCTTGACATATGCTTCAGGTCATTATCTTGTTGCAACACTATGTCGTCCTTTTCATAACCATAGTATTCAAGTGTACAAAATAACCTGTTATGTAGGATATTCACATATAGCTCAGCATTGAGACCACCATAGATCCTGGTCAAGTATCCAACGCCTTTGGCTGTAAAGCAATCCCATATCATAAGGCTTTCTCCACAGAATTGATAGTTCCTTCAATTTTTTGAACTGTTAGCCCCTTTTTCCCTTGTTTCTTCTCGACCCATTTGCACCCATTAGATCCTAGTCTATTGACTGTCGTCTCATCGCTCCATATCTCCCGTTTCCATCCTCTACTGTCCACTTTTCGAAGTTTTTTGCAAACTCAAGCCAATGCTTCTTATAACAATATTGAATTTGAGGCCTTTGCTCACATTTTGTGACATTTTAGAGGAACATCTGCCTTTTTGTGCTAAAAAGTCGCACAAAAGATTGATGACGACAATAAAAAAACATTTTTTTAATTTTAGGCAAAATTCTTGTACTATGTGCACCATTTTGAAGAGTTTGGAGCAAAAATGTCAAAGAATACCACAAGACAAAAAACAAGAAGTGACTGGAGTCAGGTCCAGGTCTATTTAGCTGTCCAGTGTCTACCAGTATCCTCAGCCCTGATTTAAGAGGTGAGATAAGATACTTTAGTCATCACACTACACAAACATGGCCGTTAAACAACCGGCAAATTGCTCCAAGTAATCAGATCGGTGATCATTTATTAGCCTGTTTAAAGAGGACTCATCACCAGGTTACAAGTGGAGAATTTTTTCTCTTATTTTATTCCCGTTGCTCCCCTGAGTATTCTAGTTTTTGTTTTTAAAGTCCGCCATTTCAGATACATGGGCTTTTTGTTTGGTGCAAATTTTTCTGGTATTTCCAAGGGGGCGTGGTTGACAGGATTCTTTGGGGGCGTGTCTTTAGACTCCTCGACATGATTACCCTGTGAGCCACACCCCCTCAGTAGAGTCCATAAAAATGATCGCTAAATAAAAAGTCAGATATTTCTGTAACCGTATTGTGAGTTTAAAAACACATGCAAAAAAATGGAATACTAAAGGGAGGACCACTTTTGACCTGGTGAAAGGTCCTCTGTAAATAGGCAGACCGCACGTTCATATACAACAATGATCGTTAAGTCAATCAGTCTCTGTGTACAAAGTATCATTATATATGGCAACACATATCAGGTTTACACAAAGAACTAGGATCTTTACTCTTGCTTGAAAATCATTTTGTCGCGGGCGGGGAGGGCGCTGCGCTCTCCACGCTCGAGTCCGGCTCTGGGCTGCTGCTTGCTCGCCGCTGCTCGGTGGCTCAAGCGGTGGGCCGGATCCGGGGACTCGAGCGGCGCTCCTCGCCCATGAGTGAAAGGGGTGGTTTGGGGTTGGAGGGTATGGTCCGTGACGCCACCCACAGTTTGTGGTGAGGTTGGACACCACCGCTGCTAGTGACGGGGATCCCGGGAGCGATGGTGGGGAGCAGCTTGGATGTTGTTTTCCCCTCCGTGGGTAGGGGTTGGTTGTCCCGGGGCCGGGTGAGGTGTCGGGTAAGGCAGGGCTGATGAGGTGCAGGGTTGCGGGGGCAGCGCTGTGCCAGACGGCACGGTGGTACTCACTCAGACAATGATGAATACAGAGTCTCCGGTAAAACAAACGGCTGGATGGACGGGTCCCACAGCCGGCTGCGGTGGTTACTCCCGGACGGGTGGTGGTGGCTGCCTTTCCCTGCACCTGTTTTGTAACTTCGGTCCCGATGGCTTCCCACCGGTAACCCGCTCCCCAGCTTGGATGTGTGCCGGAGGAGCCCCTTTTGCCTGCAGGCTCTGGCCCTGGGAATTCTAGCTGTGGCGGTAGCTGTATTTCCCTTTCTCGGTTTGGACGGTTGCCTTCAATCGGGTCTTTGCTGCTAGGAAACCCCGGAGGTTCCAGTCGCTAACGGATTTGACCAGTTTAACAGCGACTCCAAGCCTGGTCGGGGTCCGTAGGCCCTGCCGGATTGTGCTGGCTTCTCTTCGCTCCCCGGTTCGGTACCAGCGGGCCACCGCCTGTCCCTGGTCCTACAGTTCTGTGTCGATCGGCCTCTCCTGCAGACGGCCACCACCGTCTGCCAACCTTGCTCTTGGTGCCCGGGCCACGTACCCGGACACGGTCAGTCTGCTCCTCTACTACCACTTTACTCCTCTCTCCTTCCCTCTCTGAATTGATTTGACTTCCTTTCCCGCCTCCAGGACTGTGAACTCCTCGGTGGGTGGAGCCAACCGCCTGGCTTCACCCCACCTGGTGTGGACATCAGCCCCTGGAGGGAGGCAACAAGGATTTGTGTGTGACTGATGTGCCTATCTCGGGGTGTGGGGTGTGTTGATGCAGTTCCTGTGACGACCTGGCTTGTCCAGGGCGCCACATTCCCCCTTAGTTAAATGCAGACAGTCCGTGGGCTGCCCGTCCATCACCGGTTTTATTTTTGTTAACTGTAGAAAAAAAAGGTAGAAAACATTAAAACATAAGCATTTTTATCAATCTTCCCTTACTGGAGGCAAGGTACTTAAACGTTGCTAACGGTAGTCATTTTTGTTAACGGTAACGGTTGGCTTCTGTTCTCTCCCATCCAAACAACCTGGCCCTGATGCTGCCCCTAAGAAGTGGGCAGCACCCCTTGACCCCAGTCCAGAACCAAGCTGCCCGAGCGGGTACGGGTACGGTATTTCATACCCTACGGTCACTTCAGGGGATCCCACGTCCATGGGGGACCCCTGACCCCCAGAAGATCGCCACCGGTTATGGTAGTGGCGGGCCTGGGCCATCTCTTTCCTCCAGGCCCATCTTCCAAATCAGCCTCTCCGGAGGCGGTCATGGAATTAAGCCAACATTTATTTACATTCCACAAGTTTGTGGTTGCCCTGCAAGTTCTCTGGCTTGTCCGTAAGCAGTTCCTTACACACGGTTGCAAAAGGTCCCTATGGGGACTAGTTGCCGGCAATGGCAGGTTCAATCACGGTTGATAATCTGGTAACAACTCGGTTGATTTATTCATTTCTTTAACAACGGTACTGGTGGTCCCAATGGGGACAACGGAGGGACCGCTGACTTACTGCTCGCTTTCTTGCTCCTCATCTTGCCCCGGGTGGAAAAACACAGGGACCAGCCCCTCCAGCGCATAACAGGCGCGACGGGGAAGGGCTGCCCGATATCCATTGTTTCCGCTCCGTGGGATGTAGGTGGCCTCCATGTAGTGCAAGCCAGCGACTCCCTCTTCTTCCGAGACAGGTTCCGTGTCCGGCCCGGAGTCACTATCATCTGTCTCTGCGCCAGGCGGATTGCCGCCAGCTGCCGCAGTCTCCGGGCTCGTCACTCTTTCGGCTACCGCTACGAGGGGGCGCAAGCCAGACGGGCCAGCAGCGGCAGGACGCGCGAGCAGGGAATACGGAGGTAGTATGGGGGCCAGGGGCAGACCGGGTCCCTCAGCCGCAGCGGCCGGTCCGTCAGGGACACAGGGACGTGGGTCACTCACCAGCTCCTCCATAATGGCCTCCATCCCGTACACCCGGGCGACCGCAGCTACCTCCTCCACCTCCACGGTCCACTGCTCCATCAGAAGGCATATCTGATTCCGGTAATGCCAGCAGATCCCCGCAGTTCGGGCCCTGAGCCATGCCGCTGTTCCGGGCACCGGCTCCGTAATCTCTGCGTGGCTGGGCGGGGCGGACATGTTGGCAGCGGTACCTTCCAGGAACCAAATATGGCCGCAGAGTCCTGGCGTCCCTGCTCTTATAGCCGCAGCTTACATGCGGCCGGACGCCATCCGTCCCCCCTTAGTCTTTTTCCGGCACCTCCTCTACAGGGGCGGAGTTTCGGCTTTCGCGCCTCCACTGCTCGAGCGGGACAATCTTCGCGCCCAAGATGGCGCTCTCTGAAATTTTTCGGCCGGACACCTCCGGCGGGACACAAGGCGCACTTCTACCAGCCGGTAGAACGGTAAGATCCTGTTCGTGACGCCAAGTTGTCGCGGGCGGGGAGGGCGTTGCGCTCACCACGCTCGGGTCCGGCTCTGGGCTGCTGCTTGCTCGCCGCTGCTCGGTGGCTCGAGCGGTGGGCCGGATCCGGGGACTCGAGCGGCGCTCCTCGCCCGTGAGTGAAAGGGGTGGTTTGGGGTTGGAGGGTATGGTCCGTGACGCCACCCACGGTTTGTGGTGAGGTTGGACACCACCGCTGCTAGTGACGGGGATCCCGGGAGCGATGGTGGGGAGCAGTTTGGATGTTGTTTTCCCCTCCGTGGGTAGGGGTTGGTTGTCCCGGGGCCGGGTGAGGTGTCGGGTAAGGCAGGGCTGGCGAGGTGCAGGGTCGCGGAGGCAGCGTGGTGCCAGACGGCACGGTGGTACTCACTCAGACAATGATGAATACAGAGTCTCCGGTAAAAGAAACGGCTGGATGGACGGGTCCCACAGCCGGCTGCGGTGGTTACTCCCGGACGGGTTGTGGTGGCTGCCTTTCCCTGCACCTGTTGTGTAACTTCGGTCCCGATGGCTTCCCACCGGTAACCCGCTCCCCAGCTTGGATGTGTGTCGGAAGAGCCCCTTTTGCCCGCAGGCTCTGGCCCTGGGAATTCTAGCTGTGGCGGTAGCTGTATTTCCCTTTCTCGGTTTGGACGGTTACCTTCAATTGGGTCTTTGCTGCTAGGAAACCCCGGAGGTTCCAGTCGCTAACGGATTTGACCAGTTTAACGGCGACTCCAAGCCTGGTCGGGGTCCGTAGGCCCTGCCGATTTGTGCTGGCTTCTCTTCGCTCCCCGGTTCGGTACCGGCGGGCCACCGCCCGTCCCCGGTCCTACGGTTCCGCGTCGATCGGCCTCTCCTGCAGACAGCCACCACCGTCTGCCAACCTTGCTCTTGGTGCCCGGGCCACATACCCGGACACGGTCAGTCTGCTCCTCTACTACCACTTTACTCCTCTCTCCTTCCCTCTCTGAACTGATCTGACTTCCTTTCCCGCCTCCAGGACTGTGAACTCCTCGGTGGGTGGAGCCAACCACCTGGCTCCACCCCACCTGGTGTGGACATCAGCCCCTGGAGGGAGGCAACAAGGATTTGTGTGTGACTGATGTGCCTATCTCGGGGTGTGGGGTGTGTTGTTGCAGTTCCTGTGACGACCTGGCTTGTCCAGGGCGCCACAATTTCACTTGACAAACAAGTCTTTTGTTTGTTCGTCGGTACATTGCCGATCTGCTTACACTGGTCGATTGGTTAACGGTCACTCCTGATAGTCAGCCAGTGTAAATCCACTACAAGTAATGATTTTCAATGCTATATTTTCCTTTAGATCTTGTCACTGTCACAGGCCTAGGTGTATAAGGTTCATTAGGGCATGTGTCCTCTTTGTACATCCTGCTGTCTTCATTTAACTAGATATTGGAAGTTTGGATAAGTCTGCTGTGAGTCAGTTTTGTCTTCTTTAATCCCCGAGTGTCATCATAAGACACTTGTAAGGTACAATAATAAACCGAGTTGAGCAGAGAACACTTTATCCCTGCCAGGCCTTCCAACAACACAACACCCAATAACTGTTACTTAAGTAAAAATGTGGCTTCTGCAATCTTCACTTAGCGTTGATCAGCTCTTCTTCATTACAGGAAACCCATCTTAGTTTTTTTTGAGAAATTTCACCTCAAGGGATATGAAGTCTGATATTCATTACTGGAAGTCATTGGGGCTCGCAGCAAAAACGTTACGTTTATGAGATCGCAGCCTCTACGGGGTAAGGAGGATATTGAAGCACATGACCCTTTATCAGTTCCTGACACCTAACGTAATCAGGGTATTGCAGGTTCTTCTGATCTACAGGGACGTCTGACACTAGAAATAATGTTACTATGTGATTTTCTGAAAATATTAAGTACTTAGAGAATGTGCTAACACAGTATTTAATACATGGGTACAGATGGTATCAGCGTCAGCCTAAAGAAAGAAAGATGGATGGATGGATTGATGGATAGATAGATAGATAGTTTAATAGATACAAGATACATAGATGATACATATAGGATAGATGGATGGATGGATAGATAGAGGGATTGATAGATAGATAGATAGATAGATGATAGATATAGGATAGATAGATAGATAGATAGAAAGATGGATGGATAGATATATAGATAGATAGAGGGATAGATAGATAGATAGATAGAAAGATGGATGGATAGATATATAGATAGATAGAGGGATAGATAGATAGATAGATAGATAGATAGATTAATAGATACAGGATACATAGATGATACATATAGGATAGATAGATGGAGGGATAGATAGATAGAGGGATAGATAGATAGAGGGATGGAACAGATGGATGGATAGATAGATAGATAGATAGATAGATAGATAGATAGATAGATAGATAGATGGATAGATAGATGGATGGATAGATAGATAGATAGATGGATAGATGGATCTATAGATATATGATAGATAGATAAATAGATAGATATTATTTGTCCAAATCCAACACAAAGTTCCACTTTTAATGACTACTGCTGTCTCAGGATTATTCACCCGTTCATAACAAGATTCTTTAGGACTTAGTAGAGCCATTTAGGTGTTATAACCTGCTGCAAATGGGATGCAAAGCCAGAAACCAGCTTCTGGCAGCGCTGCAATGCTTCAGGTGTAAAAACACCAAATGTTGCCACAAATTTGAGCTGCGCAAAAATTGTACAACAGAAATCTGGCAAAAACACGTGTATGAATCAGAACCAATATCTTTGTATCTTTTTGTATGCTTATTCTGCCTTATGTAAGGCAATAATATATTCTTTATTCTTTAGTCTATGGGGGAGTTCACATCTGATTTTTTTGTCGGACCAAAATGTCCCGCTGAAATCGCAAGAACATGTTGGATGGTGATTCCAATGTTGCATCAAAATAGCCAATGTAAGTCAATGGGTTATTGAAAAATTGGACATCACTCAGATGCCATCCGTGTGATGTCCATGTTTCACAGCCTGATAGATAGGAGAGGCTGGACAAACATTTTTTTATTTATCTGATAGAAACTGATGAAACTCGGACCAAACATTAATGATGGCTGGATGGAACAGTAATCAAAAATAATGATGAAAGCCAGTCATTTTGCTTGTACAAAAAGAAAACCCCCAGACTTCTGAATGACCTCGAAATAGATGTGGAACATGTGATATAAATTGTCTACATTGGCATTGGATGGATAGATGGATGGATGGATGGATGGATAGATAGATAGATAGATAGATAGATAGATGTTGTACATGTGATATAAATGGTTTGCATTGCCGTTGGATAGATAGATGATAGATGATGGATGTGGTACATGTGATATAAATGGTATACATTGGCATTGGATGGATGGATAGCTACAGTAGATAGATGGACTACTCACAGTAACTAGTACATGATGTGATATGAATGGTCTACATTGGCATTGGATGGATGGATAGCTACAGTAGATAGATGGACTACTCACAGTAACTAGTACATGATGTGATATGAATGGTATACATTGGATGGATGGATAGCTACAGTAGATAGATGGACTACTCACAGTAACTAGTACATGATGTGATATGAATGGTCTACATTGGCATTGGATGGATGGATAGCTACAGTAGATAGATGGACTACTCACAGTAACTAGTACATGATGTGATATGAATGGTATACATTGGATGGATGGATAGCTACAGTAGATAGATGGACTACTCACAGTAACTAGTAGATGATGTGATATGAATGGTCTACATTGGCATTGCAATCAGAAGTGGTATATTATAATTTTGGCACAGTATTATGAGCAGTGCAAGAGCCAGGAGCAGTAAAGTCATTGGATGAAGCTTTAGCTGCTGCTGATGTCTTTCTAATGGCAGAATATTCAGTATATTAACCACCCATTGGCACATTGTCTGAAATTAAAAGAGATATTGAGAGTTTCCGGGCATAAGACAATCTGAAAACATCAGACCTCAGCGGTAGGTCTACGATGTCTACTATGAAAACTAGACAATGCATCATTCACTGACAGCAAACCGGATATTATGGATTTATTTATCAAATTTCGACTGTTCGTCAGATGATGCCCTGTGGGGTACATTTAGTTTATCCTTTAATATAATACTGTATATTGGCATACACTATACGAATAACCATACTAACCAGTCCCCAATTAAGAATGTCATATTATAAATGGTTCATAAATTTGGAGAAGGGTATAAATAAAAAGACGGGGACTGTTAACAAATTTGAACATCTGTGGGTGGCATGGATAGACGAGTGTGGGTTGGCATCAAGAGAGTTGGCTAGGCTTCTACTAGGACTGATCTGGAAGGAAACAAATTTTTATAGTTTGAAGGTATTTATATACGGAATAATGGGATTTGAAATAGGGAGTATAATTAGGATAGGAAAGCTCCGTTAGTAACGTGGTTAAAGGGATCCAGTCACCAGGATTTTCGTATATAACCTAAAGCCAGTGCTATTCTGGCACTATCAGGCTGATTCTATACATAGCTTTAGGGCCGTTTCACACATCCGTTATTTCGCCGTATTGATGGCTCCGGCACACTCCAGTACAGAGTCATACTGTACAATGGCATCGCGGCAAGCTCTGGTCACATGCTCCAGTCACATGACAGCATGCCATTGTACTGTATTGCACTGTGCTGGACTGTGCCGGATCCACCAATCCGGCAAAATGCTGGGTGTGTGAAACAGCCCTTAGTGGTCAGCTCGGATGTTTAGGTTTTGAAATCCAAGAAAGTAAAGTTTATAAAATCGGCAGCTTCTTGAGTGACAGCAGCTGAAGATCAGATAATATCTGGGGGGGTATTCATACTTATCCCCTCCCCCTGCTAGAATTAGCATAGTATAGTATTATACAAACGATTCACTTTTTCACTTGCAGGACCTGTGTGAGGTCATGCCCATGTGACCAGAAGGGGCGGGGCCTCAGCCAACAGAAAAATGTTGCTTAGTGGTATTAGTTTTGTTGGCTGAGGCCCCGCCCCTTCTGGTCACATGGGTATATGACCTCACACAGGTCCTGCAAGTCAAAAATTAAATCGATTGTATAATATTTATGCTAATTCTAACAGAGGGAGGGGATAACTATGAATACCCCCCAGATATTGCTGGGTGTAGTGGCGCACACCTGTGATCCCAGCTTCCTGGGAGGCTGAGGTTGGTGGATTGCTTGAGTCCAGGAGTTCTGGGCTACCATGTGCTATGTGCTATGTGCTATATTATCTGATCCTCAGCTGCTGTCACTCAAGAAGCTGGTGATTTTATAAACTTTACTTTTTTGGATTTCAAATCCTAAACATCCGAGCTGACCACTACAGGTATGTTGAGAATCAGCCTGATAGTGCCAGTATAGCGCTTGCTATAGATTTATATACGAAAATCCTGGTGATTGGTTCCCTGTAAGCCTTGTTTTCTGTTTGGTATGGATGGAATGTATTTACTGTTCATTTTCTCTCTGTTCAATTGATATGTAATTGGATGTTGTGATATTTTGTTTGATGTTTTCTTTTGGTAGATATATGTTGTGATCGTTGATGTAAAAACTTCAATAAAAAAATTTTTAATTAAAAAAAAGAAAAGAATGTCATATAGTAGGGTGCACTGCACACATACTGGTGTCATAAATTGGCACATTCATAGAGATGCTGCCAACTCCATACACTATAAAAACAATACACTGCCAAAATAGCAGTCTACACCACCATACAGTGATCAAGTAATGCTAGCATACAATGTCCAATGAGATGGAGGGATCACACATGAAAAGCTTAGATACTTCCACTCAGTGGAATAACTTAATGTTTTTAGGCACCATAGCAAAATCTTCAACAGCACTAACTTTCACAGGTCTTTCATATGGTCATTTGGTCCAAAGCCATCTTTTGCCCCGCCCCCCCAAGGCTCTAGGATGTGGGTCCAACTGCAACCTGTCATGGCCGGGACGGCAGTGGCGGTTACGGTCGAGACAGGGATGTGGATTCACTGGGCTACAGAGTACAGGCTTACCCTGGAGGGGCATGACTAAGCAATTACCTGGTCTTCTCTAGATCTTCTATTGGTGAGGTTAGGTTTGTGCTGCAGGTAGCCGTCAGGTACCACTTCCTGCCAGCGTTGAGAAACATGTGATGGTGTCTCCGCAGGCCTTCTTGCTTTGAATATTTCCCAGGGGGCATTGCTCTAGAATCACTGCGTTGAGAAACACGTGATGGTGTCTCCGCAGTGGTGGATGTTGATCTCCCTAAGGTCAACCATCCTTGCTCACATAGTCTTTTACTAGGCAATGTCCCACTAGCCAGATTCCTACTCCACACTGATGAGGGCAAATACCCCGAAACAGCTGTCTGTGGATGGATACCATGTTTGGCATAGGTGGTCTCCTTGACTGGAGACTGCCCTTCCCGTGGTTGTTCCTTCCCGGTGAAAGACCTGGCTAGTTTCCTGCCAGCGTTGAGAAACATGTGATGGTGTCTCCGCAGGCCTTCTTGCTTTGAATATTTCCCAGGGGCATTGCTCTAGAATCACTGCGTTGAGAAACACGTGATGGTGTCTCCGCAGTGGTAGATGTTGATCTCCCTAAGGTCAACCATCCTTGCTCACATAGTCTTTTACTAGGCAATGTCCCACTAGCCAGATTCCTACTCCACACTGATGAGGGGCAAATACCCCGAAACGGCTGTCTGTGGATGGATACCATGTTTGGCATAGGTGGTCTCCTCGACTGGAGACTGCCCTTCCCGTGGTTGTTCCTTCCCGGTGAAAGACCTGGCTAGTTTCCTGCCAGCGTTGAGAAACATGTGATGGTGTCTCCGCAGGCCTTCTTGCTTTGAATATTTCCCAGGGGGCATTGCTCTAGAATCACTGCGTTGAGAAACACGTGATGGTGTCTCCGCAGTGGTGGATGTTGATCTCCCTAAGGTCAACCATCCTTGCTCACATAGTCTTTTACTAGGCAATGTCCCACTAGCCAGATTCCTACTCCACACTGATGAGGGGCAAATACCCCGAAACGGCTGTCTGTGGATGGATACCATGTTTGGCATAGGTGGTCTCCTTGACTGGAGACTGCCCTTCCCGTGGTTGTTCCTTCCCGGTGAAAGACCTGGCTAGTTTCCTGCCAGCGTTGAGAAACATGTGATGGTGTCTCCGCAGGCCTTCTTGCTTTGAATAGGTACCACTCCAAGGCAGTCCCCGTAATTGCAGTAGCTGCCATAATTGGCAACAAACTAGTATCAGTAGCTCACCCAAATGAGGCAGTCAGAGACACAGTGGGACAGGAATAAAATCACTGGCAGGGTGGATGCTGGCACAGGTACAGATGGGACGGCTCATACAGACTGAAAAGGTACGGGTTCAGGTTCTGGTACAAATAGGACGCATGATACAGACAGGAAAAGTTCTGGTTCAGACCGGAACACGGATTCAGGAACACAGGCAGGTACCAGGACACAGGAACGGATCCAGGAACAAATTCAGGAACACAGGCAGGTACCGGATACTGGAACAGATTCAGGAATTCAGGCTGGTACCTGGACACAAGAATGGAATCAGGAACGCAGTCTGGTATCGGGAAATAGGAACTGATTCAGGAACAGATTCAGGAACACAGGCAGCTACCGGCTACTGGAAGAGATTCAGGAACTCAGACTGGTACTGGGACCCTTTCTAATCTAACATGTCTTCTAAACTCTCTTTACCACTGATTAAACATGACCGCTAGATGGCACCATTTGGCAATCTGATAGAGTCCTAGCACTGCTACATCCAGAACCTACTTTTCTCTAAAACACTTAAATATAAACACATGCATTTATATTATTCAACAGTATACACATAAAATCTAGGATATTTACATCATGGGACATTGCCCACCTATTACAAAATTATCCCCCAAAAATGTCAATGACTCAATAACTTGTCATGTAGCCTTGAGCATCAATTACAGCTTGACAATGAAGTATCACAAGTTCACAAGTACAGTTACTGTCTGCTGAGCCATGGCATCCCAATCTTCTTGAAGGGTGTCCCTCAGGCCATTGAGGTTCTGGGGTACAGACTTACCAGCCTCTACTCAGTGACTCAACTGATCCAATAGGTCTTCTATGGGATTCAGGTCTGGAGAAAGTGTAGGCTGCAATATTTGAGGTACCCCAGTCTCCAGCACAGGGCTGGCATCAGCACCTGGTGCACTGGGACAAGTCCTGGGGCCCTGGACTGCCGAGGGGGCCCACTCGCAGACGGCAGGGTGGCGTACCGCCAATGGCAGGAGGCCACGTGGCCACTATAGAGCCTGTGAGTCAGTGGGGCCCGGTGCCAGTGTTGCATCGGCCCCCCTCCTCCCGCGGGCCCCTCCGCGTGCCCCCCCGCTGAGAATCACACTTTTAATGCAATGATGGCAGAGCAGTAGCATAGCTACCGGGGGAGGGTAAGAGGGTGCAGCCGCCCGGGCCCCGTGCTCCGGGGAGGGCCCACAGGGCGGGCTCACTGGAGCAGCGCTACCATTAACTATATCGGTGTGCACAGCGCGCCGACATAGCTCCAGGAGCTGTTCCCTAGTGATGTGACCTCGATGAGCTGAAGCACTGCTGTCCATGAAAATGAAATTAGGCTTGTGTTGTTCATGCAGAGACACAAAGACTGGATTAATGATGGCATTGAAGTAGTAGGCGTTTAACACTGTACCATTCACAAAGTGTAGGGCAATTCTGTATTGACTAGACACACCTGTCCACACTGTAACACCACCATTACCAAATGCTTGTCTGGTGACAAACGTAGCTTATGCATAACACTCTCCTGGACATCTCCAACATCGTTGGTGGCCAAAATCTCTGTTCCGTGTGAATCGACTTCATCAGTGAACAGCACTGAGGCCCACTGGTTCCACATACAGCAAGATGATGACACCTGTACTTAAAGGGATTTTCCCACTAACAAAGGTAATTTCAAAGTTGATTTTAATCAATAGATCTTAGAATGATAATAATTTCCACAACTGTATATGTTTTAAAAAAATGTTCCTGTGCTGAGATAATCTTATATATGTGCCCCTGCTATGTACTGTGTAATAGCTGTGTCTGGCAGTAGAGGGACATGGTCTGATCATACCACAGCTTCTGGGCTGTGGTATGATCAGACCGTGTTCAAACAAAGAATCCAATATGATCTCATCTGTGCTATCTGTATACGCTTTTGCATCCTCCCCTGGATGCAAAAGAGTAAACAGATAGCACAGATGGGATCATATCGAATTCTTTTTTTGAGGTAAAGCATTTCCCTGCCTGTTTTTTAAAAATATTTTACCTTATAGAAAAAATAATTAGCGATCCAAAGCTGTTATGTTTGTATACTTTATTACTTCCTCCCTAGTCCAAGAGATGTGGTATGATCAGACCGTATTACGTGCCCAGTAAGAAACAGCCATTCCATAGTACATAGCAGGGTCACTTATATAAGATTATCTCAGCACAAGAAATGTTTTCTAAAATACATCCAATTGTGAAAATTATTATTATTCTAAGATCTATTGATAAAAATCAACTTTAAAATGAATGTTGTTTGTGGGAAAATCTTTTTAATGGTGTGGTCAGGTATCTTTGCAGGTCATCTAGCACGCTGACCACTCTGATGTAAACACTTTCGAATGGTCTGATGTGACACTTGGGTGCCTCTCACCTCCCTTATATGTGCCTGAAGTTGTGTGGCATTCCTCATCCAGTTCTGAGGGGCATTGTTCACAATGAAACGGTCATTAGTGAGGGATGTGGCCAAAGAATGTCCACTTCTATGCCTCTCTGTGACTTTTCCAGTCTCTCTGTGTCTCTGTTGCAACGTACTGGTGACACTCTGTGATACTCTAAGCTCAGTGGCCACTTCCGTCTGGGAGCATCGTCTTTGTCTCATGATGTCAAAATGTGAACAGCAAGATAAGGAGGATTGTTTAAATACCAATTCTAATTGAACCACAGAATTTATTGGGCGATTCATGGAACAAACACCTGTTGTGAATTTTGCCATTAAGCTCCTTGTTGTTGTGCAAAAAAGTGCTGAAATATTGAACAGTTTGACATGTGCATCCAAAAGATTAGAGATGATCACATTAAGGTCGCCTGAAAAGGTCAGAGGGTATTTTATGATCATCCTGAAATTTCACCCAAAAGCCAAATATCTCTTTTTGTGAGTAGTGTAATACACTTAGATAGGAGACTGGATCCCACATGATAGGCTTAGATACACTCACTCAGCAGGATATATCATACGTAATAGGCTTAGATACACTCACTCAGCAGGATATATCATACGTAATAGGCTTAGATACACTCACTCAGCAGGATATATCATACGTAATAGGCTTAGATACACTCACTCAGCAGGATATATCATACGTAATAGGCTTAGATACACTCACCCAGCAGGATATATCATACGTAATAGGCTTATATACATTAGCGATTCAGCACAGTATCACACATGGTAAGCTTAGATACCAATATTGTGTCCACTGTGACCCCACACTATGCCTAGAAGCAGAATTCTGCTATTTTTTTCCAGGTTTGCAGTAATCGAACAGAAGCACCACTCGCTCCACTGTGATTAGAACATGTTTCCTCACAATTCCCAGCTCTGATGATTTTGTTTTTACGTTGGCATAAAAAAGCCGAAAATTAATTTCCCTGTTTGCTGCCGGAAACACAGCGATTCATAGGATGCAACTGGAGACAGAATGTAATAGACCGGTGATTCATTCTTTATTTGAAATGCATAGTGTAGATCCAGCTGGCCTGACACGATTTATTGTTCTCACCTACAGGTGTAGCAGAGCCGAGAATTTAAAACACCACATAACACATTCAGTTATCTCTTTGTGCCGAAAGACAGTTCTTAAAATTTGCACATCTGCCACTGGGTCATCACCCATCTTTCCACACACCCTGATTTAGATATAAATCTGCCTTGTAATGTCAGTTACATTTTCCCTGTCTCAACTTTGCTATTGCCACAGCTGGGTAACTGCCAGTCTGATGTGGCCAGCAGTCTATAGATCACTATTTATAGGGAATCTGTCAGCAGCTTATTCTTATGTGATCTGAAAGCAGAATAATGTAGGGGCTGAGATCCTGATTACAGTGATGTGTCACTTACTAGGCATTTTTGCTGTTTAAATACAATCAGTGTTTTATCAGCAGGAGATTATCATTATAGGATAATTAGCTATGTGTGTCGTGGGCTGAGGAGGGGACGCTGCACTCTCCCACTGCTCGGGTTCGGCTGCTGCTGCCGCTGCTGCTCGGTGGTGGCTCGAGCGGTGGGCCGGATCCTGGGGACTCGAGCGGCGTTCCTCGCCTGTGAGTGAAAAGGGGATTTGATTGTGGGGATTTGGTTATTGTCCGTGACGCCACCCACGGTTGTGGTGAAGTTGGTGACACCACCGCTGCTCTGGACGGGGATCCCGGGAGCGGTGACAGGGAGCAGCTTTGATGTTAGTTCTCCCCTCCGTGGGTAGGGGGTTGGTTATCCCGGGGCCCGGTGATGGGGTAGGGATCGATGGCAGGTGGGTTACGGGGCCTGGTGAGGTGCAGGGTCGCGGGGGCAGCGCTGTGCCGCACGGCACGGTGGTACTCACTCAGCCAATGATGAGGAGACACGGCTGGATGGAGGGGTCCCACAGACGGCTGCGGTATTGTTTCTACCGGCAGGTTGATGGTGACTGCCTTTCCCTGCACCTATGCAGTGTAACGGGTCCAATGGGTTCCCACCGGTAACCCGCTCCCCAGCTTGAAGGTTGCTGAAGGAGCCCCTTTTGCCCGCAGGCTCTGGCCCTGGGAACTTTAGCCTTGGCGGTGACTGTGTTTCCCTCTCTTGGTTGGACGGTTGCCTTCTGTCGGGACTTGGCTGCTGGGAAACCCAGGAGGTTCCCTTCGCTAACGGATTTGGCAAATTCACGGCGACTCCTAGCCTTGCCGGGGTCCGTAAGCCCCTGCCGGATGGTGCTGGCTTCTCTTTGCGTACCGGTCTGGTACCGCTGGGCCACCGCCCGTCCACGGTCCTTATGGTTAGCTCCAATAGGCCACTCCTGCAGACGGTCACCACCGTCTGCCAACCTTGCTGATCTGTCCGGGCCACACACCCGGACCAACTTCAGTTTGCTCGTTTACCACTTTCCTTCCTTCCTTCCACTTTCCACTCTCAAACTCATCTGCCTACTTTTCCCGCCTCCAGGACTGAGAACTCCTCGGTGGGCGGGGCCAACCACCTGGCCCACCCCCTGGTGTGGACATTAGCCCTTGGAGGAAGGCAACAAGGGTTTGTGTCAGACTTCGGTGTGCCTGACCGGGAGTGTGGGGTGTGTGGGTGTTGTTCTCTGTGGCCCCTGGCTTGTCCAGGGCGCCACATGTGCATCCTAGTCTACCATGCCCTCGTCACTGAGTAATAACTCAAAAACTGAGGCCTGCTAGATCTGCAACAAAGAAAGCTGTAATTCTATCATAACTGCTCCACCCAGTAAACCAGTACACTAAGTGATACATCGCTGGACTCAGGGTCTCTGTCCCTACCACATGATGCTAACATTACATAAAAAAACGTGCTGACAAATTCCCTTTAATGTTCTTTCCATCAGACTATAGCAGGAAAGCTAATACTGTCCGAGAGCAATGGTGGACATACGTTTTTATGACACCATTATTGTAATACCTTGTTTTTTATGGTGACGAATTCCCTTTAAATATAGGTTACTTAAAAAGTCAAAATAATACTACCATCTAGTTCCCATATAATAGTGTAATAAAACCACTAAACAATGCTGAATAATAGTCTGGTGTGTCTGTCCTTGGTGACCCCTAGGAAACAGGTACCTTTGTTAATTGCTCTATTTACCACCCCTGAAACCAGTCATGCCAGACTGTGAGCTTAACATTTTTTTACAGATTGCATTACTACCTGAACAAGGTACTGCCCTCCCTGGACCTTCCTCCTCAGTTACATACCTATTGGAGAAGGTACAGCCCTACCTGGAACTTCCTCCTTAATGATATCACTATGGGGACAATTTATAGCCCTGCTTAGACCTTCCTCCTCAGTTACATATCTACCTGGACAAGGTACAGCCCTGCCTAGACCATTCCCCTTAATGACATCACTTAGTGGACAAGGTATAGCCCTGCTTGGACCTTCCTCCTCAATGACATACCTACCTGGACAAGATACAGCCCTACCTGGATCTTCCTCCTCAATGACATACCTAGCTGGACAATGTACCTTCCTCCTCAATGACATACCTACCTGGACAAGATACAGCCCTACATGGATCTTCCTCCTCAATGACATACCTAGCTGGACAATGTACCTTCCTCCTCAATGACATACCTACCTGGACAAGATACAGCCCTGCCTGGATCTTCCTCCTCAATTACATACCTAGCTGGACAATGTATAGTCCTTCCTGGACCTTCCTACTCAATAATATAGCTATTTGGACAAGGTGCTGCCCTGCCTGGACCTTTCTCCTTAATGACATAACCATTTGGACATTCTGTTGCCCCCAACAATTACTTTGAATAATGTCTATTAGAGGCGGACATACCACTGGTGTAACCTGTGCAGCTGAACTAGGGCTCGAAAGACAAGGGAGCCCGTTCCCACCTCCACAATAGGTGGAATTGTGCATTATGATGTGCTAATGGTCTACAAAGGGACCATGTACTGTTCTTACAGAGGCACTCTCTTCTGTCTGTGCCTGCCACTGGTGGCTGTAAAACTATAAGGCATGTTGAGGTGTCTTGGGTCCCTAAGAATAATTGGATTCTCCTTCATTCCCTGCAGTCTGCAGATTGTAGTAAAATGTTTTTGCATGTAATTGCTGTCTAAGGGGAAAATATTTCTCCTTGTGGAGACCTGACAGACCAATCTGGCTGCCAGTGAGGAGTCTTATAGCTGCAATGCTCCTAAGGGAAATTTTCAAATTGTCTCTTCAGGGAGGAAGGAGACAAACTCTAGTGCTACCTATTGGAAGTAGCAATCCTAAAAGTCAAAAAGGGCCCTTTAACAAGTCTTTTCATATGACTTAAGATTTATGCAAGATCAGAACCTCAATTTGCAGACACTGTGTTTCGGGATGATTGCCCCTCGTCAATGCAAAGTATGAAATCTGATCTGGCTGTATGAGAAGCTATGATGGGGTCTAAGGGGAAAACATTTCTCCCTGCAGAGACCTGACAAACCAATCTGTCTGCCAGTGAGGAGTCTTATAGCTGCAATGCTCCTCTGGGAAATATGCAAATTGTCTCTTCAGGGAGGAAAGAGACAAACTCTGGTGCCACCTATTGGATGTAGCAATTGTCACGGGCGGAGGAGGGGATGCTGTTACATCTCGTGGCTCTCCTGAGGCAAGGACTGAGGCAGTCTCCCATTCCTTGCCTGCCACGAGCACTCCTGCCCAGCAGCGCCGAAGGTCTGCCAGACTGCGCAGTGTGCAGGAGATACCTTCTCAGAGAGGCAGCAGAAGGGTGACACCTAGTGGTTCTCCTGTTACAAGGAGTGAAGCGGTCTCCCATTCCTGGCCTGCCGCAGACTCTCCTGCTCAGCGGCCCCGAAGGTCTGCGAGGCTGCGCAATGTGCAGAGGTTTACTGCTCAGGGAAGCAGTGAGATTCCCGTTATCTCTCCACATTGTGAGACCGAGGATCCCGCCTCTATTTCCCAGAGGCAGGAGGGTGAGCATGTGCAATGCGTGGTGGGTCCTGATTCGCTCACTGACGTCACACGGCTTGATGACAAGGCTGGTGACGTGGTGAATCCTGACTAGCCAGGCTGGGACGTCGTGGACCCTGATTGGGTCAAGTCCGTCATCTCCGCCTCGCGCCCGCCCTCGGGTGGAGCTGCACCTCCTTAAAAGCTCCCCCTGCCATCATGGCGGCGCGTGACCGTCCTTCTATGTTTGGATGTCTGGCAGCGTGCTGCCACGCCACTGCTCAGGCATTACTGTCTCTTGTGGGCTTGGCCCTTGCTGCTCCGGCAGTACCTCGTTTGCAGGTCGTGTTCCTGCCTTGCTGCTCCGGCAGTACCCCCGTCAACAGGCCGTGTTCCTGTCCCAGGTGAGCTCCTCAAGTCTCCATTGGACTCACCTGGTTATTGAAAGCACACGTGCATGGGCACCTCTGTGCTACCCTCGTGCCATATTCTCGTGACTTCCACTGGCACACGTGCGTGGGCACCTCTGTGCTTCCCCGTGCAACAGGGATGTGAAGCCCCGATGACGCTGTGTCGGTGCATTACCTTCAGGGACTCCACTCTGCTGGATCTTTGTCACAGGTAGGAAATCTTCTATTTGTCGTGACGCCACTCTCAGAATTGCGGTCAGTGGGGACCGCCACTGCAGATTAGGGGACGCCTGGGGCTGATGGTGAGTGCAGTTAGTTGGAATAGCCTCCTGAGAGTGAGGCAAGCCCCAGGGCCCTGTGTAGGTGCGTAGTACCACAAGGCGCAGAATAACTCCACACAGGCAGAATGTCTTTCAGGGTTTTTACTCACTTCAGGTGGCAGGGTGAGTAACCCGGGCGTAGCTGGGATGAACCAGGCTGGAACCAGGTATCCTTCAGGCTGACTTCTGATGGTGACTACCAACTCGCCTTCCTTAGCCCTTGGTGGTTTGGGGTAACCCCGACTTTTAGTCCCTATGGGGGTCACCCAGGGAAGTTGCTGAAGCCTCACTCCCCTTCGTTTGCCGTTTGCTTGTGGCCTGGACCAGCTCACTCCAGCTGCTTGCCTCCTGTGAGCTATGGGCCCTAACTGTGGCTACGTGGCTGCGGCTTTTGTGGTGTTGTGGTGTGGGCTTTGAGGGCCCCACACCGGCAGGTTTAGCAGGGAAAGGTGGATCTATCCCCGCTCCGGGATCTGCCGCCCGTTTGGGCCTGGTTCTCCCTAGCAGTCTCCTTACTTCCCACTCTGTGCTCTCTCTCTAGCTGGAGATGGGTTTCGGGTAGCACTCCTAGGTGACCGTTCTCCCCCGTCGGTAGCCACTGCGCGGACGCTGTCAGACTACAGCAGCCCAGGGGAAGGGGTCAGCTCTCCTCGGAGCTCCCTGGACTCTGCTCTGAACCGGCTCACATCTGGGACCTTCACTGCTGCTCCTGTCAGAGCTTCACTTTCCTGCTCCTCACTCCTCCACACTCTGCTGCAGACTGTTTACTCCTCCTTCTCTTTTCCCTTTTGTGCCTGCCTACGCCACCTAGCAACCAGATTCTCTTACCACACCCCTTGAGAGGAGATGGAGGCTTTTGGCCCCCTCCACTATTCCAGTGAAGGTGAAGGCTTTTCCCCCTCCTGGGATCCCCAGGGGTCCTCTCAAAGGTACATGTGTGAGACCTGATCACTATGCGCCTGTGTACCACACCCCAGTCAGCCTTCTGGATTACCTGTATTGTACTGTCCCCAGCATGGGTGCAGTACTCAGTGGTGCCTGACCAGGTCAGGGGCGCCACAGGTACACCGAGCCGTGAGATCTGTGCCATACAACCCTCACGGGTTAGGGCAGATCGGTGTACATAGATTGTCTGTGACATTCCAGACGATCGCTAGCAGCAACCCGCTCACTCTTCACCCACCATAGCGGCGGTCCCTTACACCGCACAGTGGACCTTGACCGGCGGAAGCAGTCCATTTCCCATCTTGGCACGCTTCCCCGGGTCCCCCTCGTAACAGACGCCACGCTCTCCCACTGCTCGGGTCCGGCTGCCGCGGCCTGCTGCTGCTTGGTGGCTCGAGTGATGGGCCGGATCCCGGGGACTCGAGCGGCGCTCCTCGCCCGTGAGTGAAAGGTGATTCGGTTTTGGGATAGTTTATTGTCCGTGACGCCACCCACGGCTGTGGTGATGGAGTGGACACCACCGCTGCTCTGTTTGGGGAGCCCGGGAGTGATGGTACGGAGCAGCCAGTTGTTGATTTGCCCCTCCGTGGGTAGGGGTCTTGGTGCTCCCGGGGCCCGGTGATGGGATTGGGATGGTGGACAGGCGGGGATGGGGCCTGTGGAGGTGCAGGGGCGCAGGGACAGCGCTTTGCCGCACGGCACGGAGGTACTCACTCAGCCAGTAAACACGACACAGTTCTCGGTAAACAAACGGCTGGTTGGATGGGTCCCTCGGACGGTTCACGGTGCTGATGTTCCCTGCAGTTAGCGGTGACGGTCTCTTCCCTGCACCTATGTAAAGTCTCTTGGTAGCGATGGGTCCCCACCGGTTACACACTCCTCGGCTTCAATCTGGGCCGAAGGAGCCCTACTTTGCCCGCAGGCGCTGGCCCTGGGAAACTGGTGCCCTGGCGGTGGCGGTGTCTCCCCTTCACGGTCGGGCTGTTGCCTTCAATCGGGACTTGGTTGTTAGGAGACAGAAGTCCCCTTCACTGACGGATTTGGCAAATTATGGCGACTCCTAGCCTTGCCGGGATCTGAAAGGCCCCTGCCCTGGTGCTGACTGTTCTTCGTATACTGCTTCGGTACCGCCGGGTCACCACCCGTCCGCGGTCCTTCCAGCAACCTCCGAGCAGTCCCCCTGCAGACTATCACCGCCGTCTGCTGACCTTGCTGTCACTGTCCGGGGCACACACCCGGACCAACTTCAGGCTTTACAAACTGTTTCTTTTCACTTTACTTCAGCTTCTCTCCTAAGCTCCTCTACCACTTCACTTCCTTCTACTTCCACTTCCCTCACTCCTCTGCCTGGTTCTCCCGCCTCCAGGGCTGTGAACTCCTCGGTGGGCGGAGCCAACCGCCTGGCCCACCCCCTGGTGTGGACATCAGCCCCTGGAGGAAGGCAACAAGGATTTTGGGTTAGCTTGGTGTACCTGCAGGGAATGTGGGGGTGCATGTGATGTTGTGACCTGTGACCCCTGGCTTGCCCAGGGCGTCACACAATCCTAAAAGCCAAAAGTGACCCTATAACAAGACTTGTCATATGTAATTGCGGAACAACTGGAACGTTGTACCCTGACTGGAAACCATATGGACTGTGTCAGAATTATAAGGAGGAACCCAGTAAATATTAATTAGTAAGAGAAAAGATTCCAGGGGACGATTCCAGCTTTCAAGCAGGTTTTTGTATCAACATAATCATTAGACATGCAAAACCATATCCCTGTACCACGCGAGGACAGAGAAGGGGGGTGGGATCTGAGTCACCTGCGGTAACTTGTGCTTAATGAACACTTTATAGCAAACGAAAATTACATGGAATTTGTGGAGCTGATTCACTCATAGAGCTATAGAGCTCGTTTTTCTTAAAGGGTCCCCTAGATTGAGCTGCTCAGGCCCATTTACCACATAAAATAATAGTATTACAAATGGCATCTGATACAGTCAGGACTGGTATTGTGCGTTTAGCTACAGAATATGCATCATCTGCAGTAATATGTCCTTCTCCTCCATCTCTATTATTTACCTTTCAGAATTCTCGAATAGCAGTTGACAATCTTTGTGAGCTCCTTAATGGCAACCAGAACAGGAATTATCCAGCTTTCCCAGTAAGATGAATGAGCATTAAAATTCTTACTGATCGCCATCGTCCCCGATTTCTAATTTTTTTTTATTTTTTGTTCGTGGACTGGAAATTGTTTTCACAATTATTCTAAGACACCATAGACTTACATTGGTGGAAATAGCATTGCCCCCCTCCCCCCCCGAAACTTGTGTGTGGAGCAGTGGAGGCAAGGATAAAGACAGCTCTTGTGGGCCAACAAAGGACTAGAGCGACGCTGGAAACCAGGGAGTATGGCGATCATTAATATATTTTGTTGCACCTACACAAATGCATTTCAATATCAATTTCAGCACATGTAAGGTTATAACTTGATCTTCCAATCACACAACAAAAGTGAGATATTCACAGTTTTCTAACATGGTTTTTAAATACGCATCTTAAAGTAGCACCTTTTTAAAGGGACTGTCCACTTTGGGTGAGCAGGTCCCCTGGAGTACAGCGGATCGCAGGTTTATTCTACTGCTGGTGTAATGCATGAATGTGCACTTGTCCTCCATCATAAGCTCAAGATCATGTTTTATTTATATTTTCTTACAATAATTTCAATGTTGGACAGATGCCTAAGCATCCGCCCAATTATCAGGCATATGCACCCGACATTGGGCATAAACACAGTTGGCACTACCGGTATAACTAAGCTTGTCATGTGAGATATGGTACTACTCATCTGTGTATCTAAGCCTATAACTTGTGATCATGTCTTTCCTACCAGTGCAGCTAAGCCTACCATAAGTGACTTCTGCTGAGCCTATGTATCTAGATGTGCTGTAGTTTATAATATATTCTGAGTATATCTAAGCCAATCATGTGTAACACTCTCTAGTAATCCTGTGAATCTAAGCTTGTCTATACTGTCTGTTAAGTCTTATTATAAGACTATCACGTACAAAACTGTCTGGTAAACCTGTATGAGTAATTTGTATCATCTACAAAGTCAGGGTATCTAAGCCTTTAATGTGGTACAGTCTCAGAGACCCACAAATTTCACTCATCTACACATAGATATCTTTTTCCAATCTGACAGAAAAACATTCAATTTCTGCGCCCTATGAAGTGATTGATACAAAAAAGGATTACCGGACACGAAACCAGAGGAAATTATGGTCAGAGACATCAAACTATGGGTATAGACAAGA
The DNA here is from genome assembly GCF_048569485.1 of Anomaloglossus baeobatrachus. Classification (NCBI taxonomy): domain Eukaryota; kingdom Metazoa; phylum Chordata; class Amphibia; order Anura; family Aromobatidae; genus Anomaloglossus; species Anomaloglossus baeobatrachus. The sequence goes on along the minus strand of NC_134357.1, from coordinate 440,535,867 downwards.
CTCTGCCTTAGTAAATGCTTATGTGCACTACTGCCCAAGGCTGTATGGAGTGATCATTACAGATACTAGGCAGATGCCAAAAAAAGGATGGAAATACCTTTACCCTAGAAACTTCTAACAGGCTTGTAAAGATACAGAATAAGCTTCTTCCCTGTCACTGTGTAATGGGATGAAGGAGTGAAGGGACACACAATGCTAAACCGAGAGTCTGCAAATAAACATTAGTAACTGGCAACTAAAGGTGTTAAGAATGCAGAAAGCAGAGAAAGTAGAAACCAAAGAGCCAAGTGTTCATTCCCTAGGGAGAAGTTTTTAGGAGACACCAGGTCAAGGGACAGCTGTGGTGCAATTAATAATTATAAAAACCCGGGAAAGCAGAGAAGGGGAGGTGCTGGTACTGAACTTGAAATAAGATGGTCATGTGGCAGCAGGGCGGGCTTACAGCCAAAAATCTGTGACGAGTTCCAGAGGAAGATCCATGACCAGTTCCAGAGGAAGATCCATGACAAGTTCCAGAGGAAGATCCGTGACAAGTTTTAGAGGAAGATCCGTGACAAGTTCCAGAAGAAGATCCGTGACAAGTTCCAGAGGTAGATCCGTGACAAGTTATAGAGGAAGATCCGTGACAAGTTCCAGAGGTAGAGCCGTGACAAGTTCTAGAGGAAGATCTGTGACAAGTTCTAGAGGAAGATCCGTTACAAATTCCAGAGGAAGATACGTGACCAATCTCAGAAGATGATCAAAGACCAGGAGAAGATCTGTGACCAGTTTCAAGAGACAATCCAGCCATAATAGAGAACTGTATTTGTGAGCCGGTGCTTCCTATGAAGATTTACGGTGCTAATTGGGGATTGGGGCCACATTTCAGGGAATGAAGGCGGTCAGTGTACCGAGTCTTTGAAGTCACCCGCTACCTTGGACTTGTGGTTTAGCTGGTGGGGTTGCCAAACTCCATTAGGGCATCTGTGCTGTTTCATATTATTTAGATAGTTGACGACGGTGACAGGTAGATAAGTGACACTGATGCTTCCCGAGTTGGGGAATTAGGAATAAGACGTTGTTGACTATGACCGTTATTTAATGATAGGAGTAGAATAATAGCGTGTAAATAGTATTGTGTTTATATCCTGCATATCTGTATTGCTATATTCTTTTTTTGTAACATAATTTGTTTTATTGTCACCAACTGTGCTATAGCCTGACCTCATACCAAAGGCACCCTTTCCTTATTTGTGTAAAGTAAATAAACCATTGTTGGTTCAGTTACCACTGTCTCTTCATTGTCTGCGCCGTTGTATCCTCGCACCTGTTTACAACTGCAGCCCAAATAATTAGAAGTTGATAAACCAAACCGCTAGATGAATGGGCCTACCATTTGTAGGATGTTTTAAGCCCTATGCTTTATCCACATACAGTAGTAACACCCTTAAAAACTTCAAAATAGGTCCAACTTTGGGACACATTTCCATAAATCCTGACCCTTTCGAGTTCTGTTTCACAAAGCAACCCCACTAATAAAAACAAAAAGCCATAAAAAAGCACAATCCTTCTCATACAGACCACTTGGGAGCTATAGAGAAATGCAAAAAAAAACATTAAATGATGATTCAAAAATGTACTATTCGCCAATAACCATGTGTGACAATTGTTTTTTCCTCCAAACCTATTTTCACAACCCTTCAACAAGAAGTCCTGGGAAATAGTTTTATGGTAATAATGTTGTTAAGCAGGAAAGTCCCAGCAGGACTTTGCCTAGCTACCTCCTAATACAGTGTCTGCATGAATCAACAGCTACTGTAGGTGAACATATTTTTCATATATACTTCTTTTTAGTAGTGGAGGTGGTGTCGCGGGCGGAGAAGGGGACGCCGCGCTCTCCCACTGCTCGGGTCCGGCTGCCGCGGCTGCTGCGGCCTGCCGCTGCTCGGTGGCTCGAGCGATGGGCCGGATCCCGGGGACTCGAGCGGCGTTCCTCGCCCGTGAGTGAAAGGGGATTGGGATTGTTTATTGTCCGTGACGCCACCCACGGTTGTGGTGATTTGTTGACACCACCGCTGCTCTGTATGGGGATCCCGGGAGTGGTGGTATGGAGCAGCCAGATGTTAGACCTCCCCTCCGTGGGTAGGGGGTTGGTTGACCCGGGGCCCAGTGATGAGGTGGGTGATGCAGGGCTTGGTGGGGTGCAGGGACGCGGGGGCAGCTCTGTGCCTTGCGGCACTGTGGTACTCACTCAGCCTGAGACGATGACACAGTTCTCGGTAAAACACACGGCTGGAAAGACGGTTCCCACGGACGGCTGCACTTGCTCTCCCCAGTAGGTGACGGTCCCTTTTTCCTGCACCTAAGATGATGATGGTTGCGATGGGTTCCCACCGGTAACCCGCTCCCCGGCTTGGATATGGGCCGGATGAGCCCTACTTTGCCCGCAGGCGCTGGTCCTGAGAAACTGGTGCCCTGGCGGTGGCGATGTCTCTCTGTTACGGTTGGACTGTTGCCTTCAATCTGGACTTGGTTGTTAGGAGACAGACGTCCCCTTCACTGACGGATTTGGCAAATTATGGCAACTCCTAGCCTTGCCGGGATCCGAAAGACCCCTGCCCTGGTGCTGACTGTTCTTCGTATACTGCTCCAGACCGCCGGGTCACCACCCGTCCGCGGTCCTTCCAGCAACCTCCGAGCAGTCCCCCTGCAGACTATCACCGCCGTCTGCTGACCTTGCTGTCACTGTCCAGGGCACACACCCGGACCAACTTCAGGCTTTACTACTGTCACTTTTCTGTCACTTCAGCTTTTCTCTTTAGCTCCACTACTGCTTCCTTCTACTTCACTCCCCTAGCTTCAACTCCTCCTCAGACTCTAGTCTGGCTTCAACTGCCTGGTTCTCCCGCCTCCAGGGCTGTGAACTCCTTGGTGGGCGGAGCCAAGCGCCTGGCCCACCCCCTGGTGTGAACATCAGCCCCTGGAGGAAGGCAACAAGGATTTTTGGTTAGCCTTGGTGTTCCTAACTGGGGTGTAGGGTGTGGTAGTGTTGCGACCTGTGACCCCTGACTTGCCCAGGGCGTCACAGTGGCATAACTCTATCTCCCCCCTGTGAGATGACCATGGGGTGCCAAAGAGCCTCCATGGTAAATGGAGGCCTATTGAAGGCCCCCAGGTCTGACATATTTGAACTTCAATTAAGCCTTGATAAACAGCTTTGAGCATTATCCTGACAAGCATAATACACTGCCTTACAGAATTATTGCTGTGTATGATCACGTAGGCAATTCCCCCAAGGGGAATTGAAAAATTGTAATGAAAAATGTTCCCATTCATTTTTTTTTATTAAGTGTAACATAAAACATAATATAGTACCAAGTGAGAGAAATAAATATTGAACATGTCATCAATTTTCCAGTATTGCCATTATTTTTTTACTGAAATCTATGTAATACTTCATACAAAAGCCTTTCTTGGTAATGACAACTTCAAGATACTTTCTGTATGGAGAATATAGTGGCATAGATTGCTCAGGTGTGATTTTGGGCCATTCTTCCACCTAAACACTCTTCCAATCCTGAAGGTTCCGTTGACACCTTCTATGACCTTTGAGCTTATGTTCCTTCAATACATTTTCTATTGGACTCACTTCCGGTGGTTGGCTGGGCCATTCCAACAGCTTTATTTTCTTTCTCTGAAACCAACTGACAATAACCTTGTCTGTGTGTTTTGGATCACTGTCTTGCAAAATGTCCACCCTTGTTTCATCTTCATCACTGTGGCAGATTGCAGATTTATATTAAGAATGTCTTGGTACCATTGTCCATTCATCCTTCCTTCAATTATATGAAATTTGAAAGTGCCGTCAGCTGAAAAAGAGAACTACACCATGATGTTCCTACCTTCAAACTTCACTGTTGGTATGATGCTGTTGGGGTGATATGTATTCGGTTTTGGCCTCCAAACATGGTGTATTATGACATCTAAAGAGTTTAATTTTTCTCTCATCTGACCAGATTATATTCTCTCAGTATTTCACCAGCTTGTCTGAACACACTTTTTGTTCAGCCAATGGAGTCTTGTGTGGTCGGTGTGCACACAGGCCATGGAAGTTAACTTGCATTGCTTAGTTTTTTGTTTTTTTTTATCAATTGTACCTGCTGATTTTCTGCAGCTCTCCACAGGTGGTCCTTGGCTATTGGAGAACTCTTCTGCTAATTATTTCCACTCCTCTGTCTGAAATTATCTGGGGAGCACCTGGTCATTGTCAGTTTTTGATGAAATGATGTTCTTTCCACTTCCGGATTATAGCTTCAACAGTTACTTTAACCTTGAGTAGTTTAGAAATTCTTCTATAACCCACCAGTGTGTTTTGCAACAATAAGATCTAAAATAAGATAATAAAATAAGATCTTGATATAGCTCACTGATTTTACATCATGAGATGTTTTGTTGTGTGGCACCTTGTTAATGAGACACCTTTTTATAGGCCATCTGTTGCATCAGCTAATATTATTTTTCCCTAAGTATCAGGATTGCCTTCTAATTAGTAATAGATTTTAGCTGGTATCATGACTTTCCATGGCTTTTTGCACCTTCCTTTCTTCATGTGTTCATTATTTTTCCCTCTATCATTTCTCATCATTATACATTTATTATTTATGGACATTTATGGTTTGATTTTTTTGCCTGTGTGGACTGGATGGGTTGTTACTGACATCTAGTGAGAAATTAATTTCAATAGCACCTTTAAAAATATATTTAATTAGAAAATTGGTGACATGTTCAATACTAATTTCACCCGCTGGATAACATATATTTAGAATAACCCATACTCTGGAAAAATAAAATAATATCAGGACTAATGTTTTTTCTTTACCTACCACTCAAAAGTGTAATGTTGTGCTGTTTTGTGGTATTTGGTGTAGCTGAGGAGGTGTTTATTTGTCACTGCTGTGGTAGTAATGTTAGTCTGCACTGCCTTTAAACTTAATGAATGGCGCTATATCTGCGTTTACCAGCAGCAGAGATACCAGGCAGGACTGCGAAGGGGTTCAGTGCAGGAACCTGTATTAATCAGATTCCTACTCCACACTGATGAGGAGCAAATACCCCGAAACATGTGTCTGTGGATGGATACCATGTTTGGCATAGGTGGTCTCCTTGACTGGAGACTGCTCTTCCCGTGGTTGTTCTGTGGCGCCCTGGACTAGCCAGGTCGTCACAGGTACTACAACATGCACCCCCACCCTGAGATAGGCACATCAGTCAGACACAAATCCTTGTTGCCCCCTCCAGGGGCTGATCTCGACACCAGGTGGGGTGGAGCTGGGCGGTTGGCCCCACCCACTGAGGAGTTCACAGTCCTGGAGGCGGGAAAGGAAGTTAGTTAAGCTCGGGCAGAGCTCGAGTGCAGTTAGGGAAGTGGTAGTAGAGGAGCAAACTGACTGTGACCGGGTACGTGGCCCGGGCACCGAGAGCAAGGTTGGCAGATGGTGGTGGCCGTCTGCAGGAGAGGCAGACCAACGCGAAACCGTAGGACCGGGGACGGGCGGTGGCCCGCCGGTACCGAACCGGGGAGCGAAGTGAAGCCAGCACAAACCGGCAGGGCCTGCGGACCCCAACCAGGCTTGGAGTCGCCGTTAAACAGGTCAAATCCGTTAGTGACCGGAACCCCAGGGGTTTCCTAACAGCCAAGACCCGATTGAAGGCAACCGTCCAACCAGCAAAAGGGAAATACAGCTACCGCCACAGCTAGGGTTCCCAGGGCCAGAGCCTGCGGGCAAAAGGGCTCCTCCGGCACATATACACGCTGGGGAGCGGGTTACCGGTGGGAAGCCATCGGGACCGAACATACACAAAAGGTGCAGGGAAAGGCAGCCACCACCACCCGTCCGGGAGAAACCACAGCAGCCGGCTGCGGGACCCGTCCATCCAGCCGTTTGTTTTACCAGAGACTTTGCATCCATTTGTGGCTGAGTGAGTACTACCGTGCCATCCGGCACCGCGCTGCGCAGTACAAGCGACCCTGCACCTTGCCAACCCTGCCTCCCCGGGACCACCAACCCCCTACCCACGGAGGGGAGAGAAACATCCCAGCTGCTCCCTATCATCGCTCCCGGGATCCCCGTCAATAGCAGCGGTGGTGCCCAACCTCACCATAACCCGTGGGTGGCGTCACGGATCAAATCCCCAAACCGAACTACCCCCCTTTTACTCACGGGCTAGGAGCACCGCTCGAGTCCCTGGATCCGGCCCACCGCTCGAGCCACCGAGCAGCAGCAGCGCCGGACCCGAGCATGGTGAGCGCAGCGCCCCGCCGCCCGCGACAGTTCCTTCCCGGTGAAAGACCTGGCTAGTTTCTTGCCAGCGTTGAGAAACATGTGATTGTGTCTCCGCAGGCTTTCTTGTTTTGAATATTTCCCAGGGGGCATTGCTCTAGAATCACTGCGTTGAAAAACACGTGATGGTGTCTCCGCGGTGTTGGATGTTGATCTCCCTAAGGTCAACCATCCTTGCTTATGTATTAATCAGATGTGTATGGCATATCTTGTGTGTAATCCATAAGTATCTAAGAAGAGAATATCTCTTTATTAAAACAAACATGTCAGGAATGCTGGCCGATCCTCTAATTGCATAGGTCTGCAAGGGTAAAATTGTTTCAAAAGAGATGATTATTTTACTACTTTTGATCGCTCAACTCCAAATGCTTTTTCTTGCACCATACTTTGCTATGGAGAGCAAAGGCAGATTTTCTTTTAGATAGAGCTCATAAGAGTGTGGTGGTATGCTTACCACGATTCCTTTCCTTATTTATTGGTTGTGGTGGATGAAGCTTCTGTTTCTGAGAACGTAATTAAAATGGCTACAAAGGTGTGTCGTAATTCACCCTACAATGTTTTCTGCATTTGCGGTTGTTTTGTAGTCAAGAAACAATGAAAGAGTATTATGGAATTGTTAGAAAAGTGTATGATGCGTACTGTGGTATAAAACTAGGTGATCTGGACAAGTCATGGATTCCACATTTAATGTGTTCAGTTTGTGTAGAAGAACTATGATAGTGATTCTAAAGAGAACAAAGAGAGCTTTCGTGTTATCGTGCCTATGATCTGGAAGGAACCATAAAATCACAGTGATGACTGTTATTTTCGTACATGTAATGTGGATTGATTCAACCTTGAAAATAAGAAGGAAATTATATACCTGGACCTCCCATCAGTGATTCGCCCTGTGCCTGTCCCTTCATCTCTGGAGAAGGAACAGGCACAGGGAAGGAATACCTGTGCCTTCACCTCCGGAGAAGTTTGAAGATACACCTGATTCAGAAGATTCAGAATATTAAGAGCAGGATTTTGATGAAGACTTTCACACTAGTTTGTATGAGCCACAGCTTTTTCACAGCTCAAATTCAATTATTTAGTCAGGGACTTGGACCATTCTAAGCATTCTGCAGAACCTTTAGGCTTGAGGTTAATGAAAAGACTTGCTTGCTCCAGGTGCCTATTGTTTGTGGTACAAAAGCAGAGACAAGGAATTCCTTCCATACTTTTCTCAAGATGGTGCTCTAGGGTATTGCAGTGATGTTCCTCTGCTGATTTAAAAATTTAACATTGAGTATAAGGTAAGCGAGCTCCGTTACTGTACAATTGCAGTATGTACGGTTCAGTGTCTGTAGGGCATTCTGTGCACTTGAAGGAAAGCTATGAGAATTTAAACTTTATTCACAAGAAGCTTAACTAGGAGATAAAAAGGATGCTCAATATGTGGGGATCAGAAAGTTCTCTTCTTGCTCCTTGGAGAATACACAAATTACCCATTCTTTTTGTGTAAATAGGACAGCCAAGATAGAACTCATGACTGGAGCTAAAAAAGTTGGCCAAAGAGAACATCTTTGCAACCTGGACTCAAGAACATAATTGAGGAAAGTTCAGTTTATCACACAAAAGTTCTCCTGCCACCACTCCACATTAAACTTTGACTGAGTTTGTGAAAGCTCTACCGAAAGAGGGAGAAACTTTTAAGTACCTGTGTACCAAGTTTCAGGGACTGTCCGAAGCAAAACTGAAGGAAGGCATTTTTGTGGTCTTGATATTTGGAAACTCATAAAGTTTGACGTGTTTGAAACAAAAATGAAAGCTGTTGAGAAAAGGGCTTGGGATTCTTTTAAAGAAGTCACGAAGACATTTCTAGGTAACAGCAAAGAACCGAAATTTAAGTCCATGGTGGAGAACATGCTGAAATGTTTCAAACCCTTGGGATGTCTGATGAATTTCAAGTTACATTTTTTACATTCTCATTTGGACTCCTTTCCTGAAAATCTTGGCACTGCTATCAAAGAGCAAGGAGAAAGATTTCATCAGGATATCAAGGACATTGAACGACAACACCAAGGTAGATAGAATGTGAACATGATGGAGGACGACTGCTGGATGCTACAAAGAAGATCCGCAGGCCTTCTATGAGAGAAAAGGGATCAAGAGAAGCTTTCAAGAGAAAAGGAAAAGGCGCAAGAATTAATTTCCAATAAAGTTGCAGAGTGAATGTTCAATAAATTTATATATATATATATATATATATATATATATATATATATATATATATATATATATATATATATATATATATATATATATAAAATATTGTGTACATTTTTGGCTACCATAAAGATGTTTTTGTTCATCTCGCTTGTATGTCATTTCAAGCGCACTTTGTGCAAAATCCATACGTGATGATTAAACCTAGAAGTGGGTTTTTATTTTTTATTTTTATTTTTCTTTAAACCAGGGCATAAGAAAACATAACAATCAGTCATTGGATATGAAACAATTTTCATAAACCCAAGTTTTGCATACCTGCGTTGTTATTTATTCTGACGGTGACTGTGTCTGATCAGTGCTCTATTCTCTTGTACAGTATACAGTGTGATAATACTCTACAGAGCTTGTGTAGACCTGGTTCACTTTATGATCACGATATGATGGTAGTATTGACAATATTGTTGCAGGAAGCATACAGATGGGCTTGACTGAAAAAAATTATGGTTTTCAGAATGCGAAGATAACAAAACTATCAAAATTCCAGCATCCTTACAGCTCAGCTGTGTTCTTAAGGTGCTAAAGGCAGAAAGATAGAATGAATGTATGGATAATAAAATCCCTGGGGATTTCCTAATACCAGTGTAGACCGCTATAAAGTCATAAATGGCTGCATTATTCTGGAGATGGATGTATCTGCTTAGATTAGACCATGAGAACAGAGAGATCCTGCACACAGCGCAAAGATAAGAGCCTTCAAAGATTCAGCCAGCCCCTTCTTCAGGCTAGTGGCTCATTTAAGCTTCTTCTGCAGCCGATAATCCAGCAACCTCACAGGGTCCTTAGCTCTGGTTCATCGAGAAGTTTTTCCCTTTGATGACTGTCGAAAGACGCCAAATACATTACAAGATTGCACTCATCTCAAGAATACTTGTGTGCAAGCTAACATTCAAAGCTCTATTATGCACCAGAAATGGACACCATAGTGGGGTCTCTGGGTTCTAACAAAAATTAGATACCAATTGAGACTTCAACCTCTTCACTATGACATTAATTTTCACTTATGGTCATTAGTATTACATTGGTCTTCACCTGAGGCCGTAATCAGTAGTGCAGTTGGAAGCTCATGGGCCCCAGTGCAAAGTTTCCAACGGGGTTCTCAACTATAGGTCTGAAGCTGTATTCATCTTCTAATATGGGTCAAAGGGACCGTTTGGGCCCACTAGACTCCAGGGCCTGGTTGTGATTGAAACCCCTGCACCTATTATCATTATTTCTCTGTTATTTAGTGTATTTGCATTATTTGCTTCCCCCCACCTCACCAAACCACCACATTTTGGGGCACCCATGATTCTTCGTTTTTCCTTTAAATAACCCTTCCACAACGTTGAGCTACTGTGAGCTCTCATTTCTCGCATTGACTGAGATCTTGGATATTAGGTGGGTTGGGAAAATTTCAACTGAGGTCCTCTAACCGGGGTAAAATTAGCCAGTTTGTATCCTATTTTATTCCTGCTGCTCCCCTGAGTATGTTGTTTTCTGTTTTTAATAATTCCGCTATACATTTCTAGAGATATTAACCTTTTTTTAGTGTTAATTTTTATGGTCTTTACTCAGGGGGCGTTTCTCACTGGATAATAAGAATATTGACCAAGAATTGGGGTGAAAAATGCTAGTGCAACTATTTAACCACAGGTGTGTGCCTTGTTGAACCGTATCCACAAGTCAGTGCCCTGTTGTGTCTGATCCAAAGGTTTGTGGCGTGTAGGTTGTTATCCACAGGTGTGTATCCTATAGCACTTCAGAGCCAGATGTGTGCACTAAAACACCAGATTTGTGCCATGTGGTGTTTCACCTACATATGTGTACCCTATAGTGCCACAGATGGGTACCTCGTAGTCATTCAGCCAGAAGTAGAGCTTTAATCACAGGTTTGTGCCCTATACTGACTTACCACAGGTATGTGCCCTATAGCACCCCAGTCATAGACATGTGCCCTATACAGAATTGTGCCCCATTGCTGCTCAGTGACAGATGTGTTCCACATAACTCCACAGATGTGTGGCCCATAGCGCCACTGTATTTTTAGCACAAACTCATGATCTCATATGCACATCTGTAAGGTGAGTCTAAATTAATAAATATTTGTGCACTATTGTGACCCAGAATAGCATAATGCCAGAGGGTACCAGCAAGCATCACATTGACACATATGTAGTTTACCTAAATAAGTGACAGCTGGCATCCTGATCTAGCCTCTTGAATTCAGCATCTTGCAGCTCCTCTCTAAGGACATCCTCCATATCACAAAATCTTCTCTCCAAGATCCTCACAAGATGCCAACATGCTAAAGAGCACCATGGCCGCCATGGCTGCTCTATTGCTTGTCTGATACAGAAACCTATCAGTTCCTTGCTTCTGTCGGCATTTAATCAAGATGTAAATCTGTTTCTTTGATGGTGGATTTAAGAAACAGAAAGCAATTAACACAGATATGTCTATTAGATATAGGATCCCTGCACGGAGCCCGATTACGGATCGCAATGTGTAGAAGCTTAGAGATAAGCATTACATGAATTACCGCTCAGTGTCTGATTTTGGGATTAGCAGTTAAGATAGTAAAAGTCTCCGAGCTGCGTCAGGTCTTGCACCAAAATTAGGACAAATAAAGACAATTGCACTGTGAAATGCTAAATCATGCAAACCATGAATTTAAGAATATAGACATGCATCACTGCTAAAGGAAGTCTAAGAAAAAAATTAGATATTTAGCATACAAAAATGGGCATTTCTATATTTGCCCAGTAGCCACGTCAAGGCAATCTCATATTACTGGGAACCTACTTTGAACTGAAGCCTCTCTCTGGGTTTAAAAACCTCGAAGTGTATGGGCGAGTAGGAACCTGCTACTAGAGAATAAAATCACCTGTGGCTAATGAGGGAGTGGTGCACAGTCAGAAGGCATGACTCTATAATCTAAACAGAAAAGACTGATGGCACTCCCTAACATGCAGTGTGTACAGGTGCATACCTGAACATGACATATAATGACAAAAAAGGGCATCTGCACTCTGAAATACTAAAGCATACAAGCCATGAATCTAATAATATAGATATGCATTACTGCTAAAGGAAATCTAAGAAAAATGTAGATATTTAGTATATAAAAATGGACATTTCTATATCAGCCCGGTAGCCACATCAAGGCAATCTCACATTACTGAGTACCTGAAGTCTCTCTCTGGGTTTAAAAACCTCTATGCGTATGGGCGAGTAGGAACCTGCTACTAGAGAATAAAATCACCTGTGGCTAATGGGGGAGGGGTGCACAGTCAGAACAGGTGCGTAACTGAACATACAGTGCCTTGCGAAAGTATTTAGCCCCCTTGATTTCGTCAACCTTTTCCCACATTTCATTCTTCAAACATAAAGATAATAATTTAAATTTTATGGTGAAGAATCAACAACAAGTGGGACACAATTGTGAAGTTGAACGAAATTTACTGCTTATTTTAAACTTTAAAAAAAAATAATAAACTGAAAATCGCAAGTTGCTTGGGGTATGTCTCTATCAGTTTTGCACATTGAGAGACTGAAATTCTTGCCTATTCTTCCTTTGCAAACAGCTGGAGCTGAGTGAAGTTGGAAGGAGAGCGTTTGTGAACAGCAGTTTTCAGCTCTTTCCACAGATTCTCGATTGGATTCAGGTCTGGACTTTGACTTGGCCATTCTAACACCTGGATACGTTTATTTGTGAACCATTTCACTGTAGATTTTGCTTTATGTTTTGGTTCATTGTCTTGTTGGAAGACAAATCTCCGTCCCATTCTCAGGTCTTTTGCAGACTATAACAGGTTTTCTTCAAGAATGGTCCTGAATTTGGCTCCATCCATCTTCCTATCAATTTTAACCATCTTCCCTGTCCCTGCTGAAGAAAAGCAGGCCCAAACCATGAAGCCGCCACCACCGTGTTAGACAGTGGGGATGGTGTGTTCAGGGTGATGAGTTGTGTTGCTTTTACGCCAAACATATCGTTTGGCATTGTGCCCAAAAAGTTCGGTTTTGTTTCATCTGACCAAAGCACCTTTTTCCACATGTTTGGTGTGTCTCTTAGGTGGCTTATGGCAGACTTTAAATGACACTTTTTATGGATATATTGAGAAATGGTTTTCTTCTTGCCACTCTTCCATAAAGGCCAGATTTGTGCAGTGTACGACTGATTGTTGTCCTATGGACAGACTCTCCCACCTCAGCTGTAGATCTCTGCAGTTTATCCAGAGTTATCATGGGCCTCTTGGCTGCATCTCTGATCAGTCTTCTCCTTATTTGAGATGAAAGTTTTGAGGGATGGTCGGGTCTTGGTAGATTTGCAGTGGTATGATACTTCTTCCATTTCAATATGAACACCTGCACAGTGCTTCTTGGGATGTTTAAAGTTTTAGAAATCTTTTTGTAATCAAATCCATCTTTAAACGTCTCCACAACAGTATCACGGACCTGCCTGTTGTGTTCCTTGTAACTGAATAGGATAACTGAAGTGAGCACTAATATATATATTATGAGTGCAAGCCAAAAATTACATACCATATACGGATAAGGCTGCACATCAAACTTAGATAATAGTATAATGCCTCAAGCATATGGAAAAATATTGGAATATACAATGAAAAATGCTACTTGCTAATTTGAACATGTGAATAATGAATTGCATACCTGCCATGAATATTAGGAAAAAGGAGATATTTAGCAATCACATTGATCAATGTAACTGAGCCCCAAGGCCTCGTCAAGGCATATCTCTATATTGGGGTCCCTAGCTCTGTGACCCTAACTGTGTGTCATCTCATTGCAATTAAAAACTGCTATGGGTGGAGAGGGGTAACTAAGGACTTTCTTATATAGGAGATGGAAAAAACATGGCCGAAAGGGGCGGAGCTGTGTTCACATTCAGAAAAAAAAAAAAAAAAAACTACATATAACTGAATAGGATAACTGAAGTGAGCACTAATATATATATTATGAGTGCAAGCCAAAAATTACATACCATATACGGATAAGGCTGCACATCAAACTTAGATAATAGTATAATGCCTCAAGCATATGGAAAAATATTGGAATATACAATGAAAAATGCTACTTGCTAATTTGAACATGTGAATAATGAATTGCATACCTGCCATGAATATTAGGAAAAAGGAGATATTTAGCAATCGCATTGATCAATGTAACTGAGCCCCAAGGCCTCGTCAAGGCATATCTCTATATTGGGGTCCCTAGCTCTGTGACCCTAACTGTGTGTCATCTCATTGCAATTAAAAACTGCTATGGGTGGAGAGGGGTAACTAAGGACTTTCTTATATAGGAGATGGAAAAAACATGGCCGAAAGGGGCGGAGCTGTGTTCACATTCAGAAAAAAAAAAAAAAAAAAAAAAAACTACATATAACTGAATAGGATAACTGAAGTGATCCAAAAATATTGGAATATACAATGAAAAATGCTACTACCCCAATATAGAGATATGCCTTGACGAGGCCTTGGGGCTCAGTTACATTGATCAATGCGATTGCTAAATATCTCCTTTTTCCTAATATTCATGGCAGGTATGCAATTCATTATTCACATGTTCAAATTAGCAAGTAGCATTTTTCATTGTATATTCCAATATTTTTCCATATGCTTGAGGCATTATACTATTATCTAAGTTTGATGTGCAGCCTTATCCGTATATGTTGTGTTCCTTGGTCTTCATGATGCTCTATCTGACTTGATTACACACAGATGGCTTATATTTATCATCATCAGTTATTTAGGACAACATTGGATCATTCAGAGATCTTCAATGAACTTTTGGAGTGAGTTTGCTGCACTGAAAGTAAAGGGACCGAATAATATTGCACGCCCCAATTTTCAGTTTTTTATTTTCTAAAAAAGGTCAAAATAAGCAATAAATTTTGTTCAACTTCACAATTGTGTCCCACTTGTTGTTGATTCTTCAACATAAAATTTAAATTTTTATCTTTATGTTTGAAGACTAAAATTTGGGAAAAGGTTTAAAAAATCAAGTGGGCCGAATACTTTTGCAAGGCACTGTATAATACAAGTTTAATTTTGGTCTCATCTGACCAGAGAATATTCTCCCCATATTTCATAGGCTGTGTGTTCGGGATCATTGTCTTTCTGACATGTCCAACCAGTTTTCAACTTCATCATCTTGGTAGTTGGCAGCAGATATTTATCAAGAATGTCTGGGTACATTTGTCCATTTTTTCTTCCTCCAATTATATGAAGTTTGTGGCAAACTTCATATAATTGAACTCTGAGTTGTTTGTAGACTTATGTTTACTGCTCTTCTGTATGTTTAATTACCTGTTTATTTTCCATTAATTGTGAGAAGAAGACAGCCCTAGTTGAGTGTCCCTCAGTGAAGAACTTGGAATAGAGGAGAACACATTATGCTTGAAGTACTGTAGTTCTTAAAGCCAAAGTCCAGCTGAGCAGAACAGAGAAAGAGTGCAAGTGTGTACCCTCTGAAGTGACTTCCATAGCCAAAGCCAGGTGAGCGCAACCAGTAAGCAATAGAAGAGCTGAAATCTGCCCTTGAAGTAGCCAGTGGGACAATCATGGATGGAAGAGTTTAGTGATCCAAAAGAACACCATACACTTGTTCAAATGGCATTGTGAAGACAAAGGTCTGGAGTGCATGTTGAGGAGGGTACTGTGGAGTTGTGCAAGTGAATGCAAGAGTCTAAAGGCCCCATCTGTTAGGACCAGGAAGACGGGTAGGCCCAGGAGGTGGATCCACTGGGCTGAACACCTCACCGAGGGCAAGGTGCCCGGTAGCCGGAGCACTACGGGTAGCAGGACAGTCCGTTCAGAGGAGTGGAGTGAAGAAGTCCCTGAGACCACGGAGTCTCTGAAGGTAGTCCGGGTGACGGAGCTCAGGTTCGGAGGCCGAGATGATGTCAGGCAGAATCCGGAACCAACGGAGCGAGGAGGTGGGTCACCACACGGATCCAGGGATCGGAGATGGTAGGGACTGACGAGTTGGCGGACAGTCACCGTTCGGGGTTCTGAAATCGTCAGGACCGGTTGGCGAGACAGGAGCGACTCTACAAGAGAGATAGGTAAGTACGGAACAAGGCACAGGGAGACCTGACTCCTAGCTTAGCAAACACGAAGAACAGGCCCCGCCCACTTGGAAAGGAACCCTCTATATACCCTGTACCTGCATCTTCAATATCCTGTTGGAGTACGCTGGCCCTTTAAGAAAAGGTCAATGACCGCGCGCGCGCCCTAATGCGCATGCGCGAGGCCCGGGTGCCAGAAGCCAGAGCAGGATGCGGTGTGCAGGAGGCAGGAGTGCCGGGCCGGCTCAGGACAGCAGACGGGTGCCGGGACCGGGGACCGGGTTGCCTGGAGGACGCAGGTGAGGGAGCATGGAGGCTGAGGAGCGGGGGACCGGGGAGCGTGGCACGGGAGCGGGGAAGCAAGGTCCGGGAGCGGGGGAGCGTGGCAGAGGAGCCGGGGAGCGTGGCAGGGGAGCCGGGGAGCGTGGCAGGAGAACCAGGGAGCGTGGCACGGGCACCGGGGAGCGTGGCACGGGCACCGGGGAGTGTGACAGTACCCCCTCCCCCATGCCCCCCTCCCCGCAACCGGGACAGGAAGGCACGTATCAGAGGAGTACCCACATTCTCCCGGGGTTCCCAGGACCTATCCTCAGGACCATACCCAGCCCAGTCCACCAGGAAGAACTGTCGGCCCCGCACGGACTTCATGGCCACGATATCCCTTACCGCATAGATGTCATCGTCAGCAATAGGAGGAGGAGCAGAACCAGCAGCAGCGGAGAAGGGACCAAGGACAACCGGCTTGAGCAGGGAGACGTGGAAGGAGTTGGGTTTCCTCATCGTGGCCGGGAGCCGCAGCTTGCTTGGAGACCTCATTTATTTTGCCGATGACTTTAAACAGCCCGATGTAGCGAGGACCCAGCTTGTATGATGGTAGCTTCAATCGGACATATTTGGAAGCAAGCCAGACCAGATCTCCTGGAGAGAAACACGGAGGATCCAGACGCCTCTTGTCCGCGTGTCTCTTCATCCGCAGGGAAGCACGTCCAAGGGACGTCTTGACAGAGTCCCAAATTGTTGAAAAGTCACGGACTACGGTATCAGCAGCAGGGACATCCGAGGAAGAAGATACAGGTAATGGGACGGAAGGCTGAAGTCCGTAAACGACATGGAAGGGAGAGCTGGAGGAGGACTCACTGACGTGATGGTTATGGGAGAATTCAGCCCAAGGAAGGAGCGTGGACCAGTCGTCGTGATGGGTGTTAACGTAGTGACGCAAGAAGGAGGTCAGGATCTGATTGACTCGTTCCACTTGGCCATTCGACTGAGGATGGTAGGCTGAAGAAAAGTCCAGAGCCACTCCCAGATGTTTGCAGAGGGCCCTCCAGAAGCGGGAGGTAAACTGAGTTCCTCTGTCGGACACAATGTGTGGGGGAAAGCCATGCAAGCGGAAGACGTGCTGTATATAGGTGTCAGCGAGTTCCTGGGCAGAGGGGAGTCCAGCCATAGGGACGAAATGAGCCATTTTGGAGAACCGGTCCACCACGACCCATATGACTGTGTGTCCGGCAGACAAGGGCAAGTCTGTAATAAAGTCCATTGCAATATGTTGCCACGGAACGGAGGGGATTGGCAGCGGCAGAAGGCGACCATATGGCAGGTGTTTGGGCGTCTTGTTCCGGGCACAAGAGGAGCAGGCTGAGACAAAAGACGCGACGTCCGTGCGAAGGGATGGCCACCAGTAGTGACGTACAATTGTACTCCATGTTCTCTTCTGACCAGCATGGCCGGCTATTTTCGAGGCATGGCCCCAGTGCAACACTTTTTGTCTGTCAGTTTCAGAGACATAGGTCTTCCCGGGCGGTATCTGGGCCAGAGTGACAGGAGCCACCGGAATGATTTTACTTGGGCAGATGATGGGCTGGGATGTCTCCTCCTCCTGTTCCATGGGCACGAATGACCTGGACAAGGCATCTGCTCGCACATTCTTATCCGCGGGCCGAAAATGGAGCTGAAAATCGAACCTGGCAAAGAACAAGGACCACCTGGCTTGTCGTGGGTTCAGTCGCTGAGCAGACCGCAGGTATTCCAGGTTCTTGTGGTCCGTGTAAATGATCACGGGGTACACTGCTCCCTCCAGAAGGTAGCGCCATTCTTCCAGAGCCAGTTTGACTGCTAATAGCTCTCGGTCACCGATGGTGTAGTTGCGTTCAGGCGCTGAGAAGCTCTTGGAGAAGAAACCGCAAGTAACCATCTTCCCGGAGGAGGACTTCTGCATGAGCACTGCTCCGGCTCCAGAGGAGGAGGCATCCACCTCCAAGGTGAACTGTCGGTTTAACTCAGGATGGTGGAGCACAGGAGAGGAAGCAAATGCCCGTTTCAGGGAGCCAAATGCGGCGTCGGCCGCAGGTGACCAGTCCTTTGGATTAGCCCCCTTCTTGGTCAAGGCAGAGAGAGGCGCAGTCAGGGCAGAGAAGTGAGGGATGAACTGACGGTAATAGTTCGCAAATCCAAGAAACGTTGAATTGCCTTCAGTCCGGAAGGAGGGGGCCAGTTGAGAATGGAAGAGACCTTCTCTGGGTCCATCTGCAGGCCGGTATCGGAGATTACGTAACCCAGGAAGGGAAGAGAAGACTGCTCGAAGACACACTTCTCGTACTTGGCGTACAGGCGATTCTCTCTCAGTCTTTGTAGTACCAGCTGCACGTTCTCTCTGTGGGTCTGGAGGTCCGGAGAGAAGACCAGGATGTCATCCAGATATACCACCACACAGACGTAGAGAAGGTTCTGGAACACGTCGTTCACTAATTCTTGAAAGACTGCCGGTGCGTTACACAGGCCGAAGGGCATCACACAATACTCGTAGTGCCCATCGCGAGTGTTGAATGCGGTCTTCCATTCGTCCCCAGAGCGGATGCGGACCAGGTTGTAGGCACCCCGAAGATCCAACTTGGTAAACACACGAGCTTCTCTAAGCCAATCAAACAATTCGGGGATGAGCAGCAGGGGGTATTTATTCTTTATGGTGATTTGGTTCAATCCCCGGTAGTCAATGCATGGGCGCAGGTCGCCCTCTTTCTTCTTAACGAAGAAGAAGCCTGCTCCAGCAGGAGAGGAGGATCTCCGGATGAATCCCCTTGCCAGGTACTCAGTGATGTAGGCAGACATGGCTCTTGTTTCAGCAGGGGACAAAGGATATATCCGTCCTCGAGGTGGTGTAGTTCCCGGGAGTAGGTCGATGGCACAGTCGTAAGGACGATGTGGCGGCAGTACCTCTGACTCCTTTTTATCAAAGACGTCCGCGAAGGACCAATAGGCCGAAGGCAGTCCTGGTAGGGACTCCGGAACCGGAGGTCGTCGGATGGGCTGTATGGAATTCAGGCAGTTCTCGTGGCAAGAAGAGCCCCATCGGGTAATTTCACCAGTACGCCAGCTGACCGACGGTTCGTGTGTCCGTAACCAGGGGAGTCCCAGCAGGATTTGATCAGACATGTGTGGGAGGACGTAGAGAGTGATGTTCTCGGTGTGTAGGGCACCGATACGTAGTTCTACTGGCTTGGTGATCCACGCGATGCTGTCAGAGAGGGGTCTCCCATCTACAGAGGCAATCACGAGGGGTTTGTCGAGTAGAGTAACCGGCACCTGGTACTTGTCCACCGTGGCCTGCTGGATGAAATTGCCTGCTGCCCCGGAATCAAGGTACACCTCTGCCGTGAACCGCGTCTCTCCCGTTGTCACTTGAACAGTCCACGTAACCGGGTCTGAGAGAGTCCCAGCACCTAGGGTGGCCTCTCCCACCAACCCTAGGCTTTGGAGTTTCCCGGCCTCTCTGGACAGGAACGTAGCAGGTGTGTGCTCTCTCCGCAGTAGAAGCAGAGACCCTTGGCAAGCCGTTCTGCTCGGCGTTGTTCGGACTGCCGCAAACGATCAATCTGCATGGGTTCGTGGACAGAGACGCCAGACGATGCCAACTGAGGTACGACGGGCTTCTGCGGACGAGAGGAATGCCGTATTGGACGTCTCTCGCGTGACACCTCTTTGGATCGTTCCTGAAAACGGAGGTCAACGCGAGTGGCTAGTGCAATCAGGGCATCCAGAGTGGAAGGAACATCGCGGCCTGCCAGCTCGTCCTTAATACGACTGGAGAGTCCTTCCCAGAAGGCGGCGGTGAGGGCCTCATTGTTCCACCCCAATTCCGAGGCCAAGGTGCGAAAGCGGATGGCATATTGGCCCACCGTCAAGGTCCCCTGACGTAGCCTGAGGAGTGATGAGGCGGACGCGGCGGCACGTCCGGGTTCGTCAAAGGTGGTTCTAAACGCCTGCAGGAATTCCTGGATGTTAGTAGTTACAGGGTCCTCCCTCTCCCACAAGGGGTTCATCCAGGCCAGTGCCTCACCCTCTAGATGGGACATCACAAACGCCCCCTTGGCTTGGTCGGAGGCAAACAGGTGCGGAAGCAGCTTAAAGTGGAGGGAGCACTGATTCAAGAATCCTCTGCAGGTCTTAGGATCTCCGGCATATCGGGGTGGAGAGGCCAAGCGGAGTTTAGAGGCTTCTGAGGAAGCCGCCATGGGAACTGCGGCCGTGGACTGTGCTGTTGAAGCCTGAGATGCCATGGACGTGGCAGTTGCTTGCAGCGTGTTCAGGCGGGTTTCCACCGAGGACATGAAGGCCAGCATGCGGGACTGAGTCTCGCGCTGTCGTCCGAGTTCCTGCTGCAAGTTGCCCAGCTGGGCCGCTAGTGCTTCGGCGGGATCCATGGCCTATTCTTACTGTTAGGACCAGGAGGACGGGTAGGCCCAGGAGGTGGATCCACTGGGGAAAGGTGCCCGGTAGCCGGAGCACTACGGGTAGCAGGACAGTCCGTTCAGAGGAGTGGAGTGAAGAAGTCCCTGAGACCACGGAGTCTCTGAAGGTAGTCCGGGTGACGGAGCTCAGGTTCGGAGGCCGAGATGATGTCAGGCAGAATCCGGAACCAATGGAGCGAGGAGGTGGGTCACCACACGGATCCAGGGATCGGAGATGGTAGGGACTGACGAGTTGGCGGACAGTCACCGTTCGGGGTTCTGAAATCGTCAGGACCGGTTGGCGAGACAGGAGCGACTCTACAAGAGAGATAGGCAAGTACGGAACAAGGCACAGGGAGACCTGACTCCTAGCTTAGCAAACACGAAGAACAGGCCCCGCCCACTTGGAAAGGAACCCTCTATATACCCTGTACCTGCATCTTCAATATCCTGTTGGAGGACGCTGGCCCTTTAAGAAAAGGTCAATGACCGCGCGCGCCCTAATGCGCATGCACGAGGCCCGGGTGCCAGAAGTCAGAGCAGGATGCGGTGTGCAGGAGGCAGGAGTGCCGGGCCGGCTCAGGACAGCAGACGGGCGCCGGGACCGGGGACCGGGTTGCCTGGAGGACGCTGGTGAGGGAGCATGGAGGCTGAGGAGCGGGGGACCGGGGAGCGTGGCACGGGAGCGGGGAAGCGAGGTCCGGGAGCGGGGGAGCGTGGCAGAGGAGCCGGGGAGCGTGGCAGGGGAGCGTGGCAGGAGAACCGGGGAGCGTGGCACGGGCACCGGGGAGCATGGCACGGGCACCGGGGAGTGTGACACCGTCACACGCAGCGATATCGCTAGCGAGCGTACCCGCCCCCGTCGTTTGTGCGTCACGGGCAAATCGCTGCCCGTGGCGCACAATATTGTTCGGAGCCGTCACATGGACTTACCTGCCTTGCGACGTCGCTGTGGCCGGCGAACCGCCTCCTTTCTAAGGGGGCAGTTCATGCAGCGTCACTAAGCGGCCGCCCAATAGAAGCGGAGGGGCGGAGATGAGCGGGCGTAACATCCCGCCCACCTCCTTCCTTCCTTATTGCCGGCGGCCGCAGGTAAGCTGTAGTTTGTCGTTCCCACGGTGTCACACGTAGTGATGTGTGCTGCCTCGGGAACGACGAACAACCTGCGACCTCAACAAACAACGATTTTTTGAAAATGAACAACGTGTCAATGATGGACGATTTGGTGAGTATCTTCCATCGTTAACGGTCGCTCGTTGGTGTCACATGCAACGACGTCGCTAACGAAGCCGGATGTGCGTCACGAAATCCGTGACCCCGGCGATATATCGTTAGATACGTCGTTGTGTGTGACGGGGCCTTTAGGTGCCTGATGAGGAGAACAATCACAAATACTGGTGTCAGAGTGAGCCTTACCAGAGATGGTTGATTTCCTGTGATAGAATGGGTGTAATACCTAGTGGTGACGTGAGCTCAGAAATGCCGGTAAATGTGGTAAGACTGCAGTAGGCACTGTACATAATTGTGGAAAAGTTCTGCTGTTGTTAACCTTATAAAGTAAAAGTACATCCATATTGGAAATCAGTGAATGAAGCCACATTAAACCATGCCTATAGTTTGTTTTTTTGTTGGATTGTTTGCTTGGTACACACTACAGAGGGCGTAGTGACATCCATCAAAAATAATCATGTTCTTGGAGAGTTTCCCAGTGCATTCGGTATACTTGTCAAAGCTTTGGCACATAACTAATTAGCTGAAGGGGATATGCTAAATACATACATGACACATCAAAGCCTCAATGAGAGCAAATCAAAATGGCAAGGAAATGTCACAAGGAAATGTACATGATTGTCGCATCTGTCACATATCCTCCGGGAGTGTCTCAATTCCATAGCAATCCAAAAACTTCAAAATCCCAACTTTCAAACTTTCAATGTACCAGGGATGGCAAGCTGAACAATTACCTAGGGCAGGGACTGGCAACTTTTTCTGGTTTTAGGGACACATAGAACCACTCCGACTGACCACAATAAAACTTAAAGAGGTGTTTCTACTTAAGACATGATGCTAATTATAAGATTACAACCTCTAAAGCCCCCGTCACATTTAGCGACTTACCAGCGATCCCCAAAACGATGCGACCTGATAAGGATCGCTGGTAAATCGCTGGGAGGTCGCTGGTGAGATGTCACACAGTCATGCGGGCGTCACACAGGACGATAAATTGTGCGATCGCATAAGCGATCGCACCCGCCCCCGTCGTTGTGCATCATGGGCAATTTGTTGCCCGTGGCGCACAAAGTGGTTTACCCCCATCACACGAACTTACCTCCCGGACGACCTCGCTGTGGGTGGCGAACATCCTCTTCCTGAAGGGGAAGGGACGTTCGGCGTCACAGCGATGTCACACAGCCGCTGGCCAATAGAAGCGGAGGGGCGGAGATGAGTGGGACGTAAACATCCCGCCCACCTCCTTCCTTCCGCATTGACGCAGGTAAGCTGTGTTCATCGTTCCCGTGGTGTCACACGGAGCAATGTGTGCTGCCACGGGAACGACGAACTACCGGAGCACAGAAGGAGGAACGACTTTTTGAAAATGAACGACGTATCAACTAGCAACAATAAGGTAAGTATTTTTGCTCGTTCACAGTCGTTCCGAGGTGTTACACAGTACAATATGTCTGATGATGCCGGATGTGCGTCACTAACGTCGTGACCCCCGACGACATATCGCCCGATATATCGTACTGTGTGACGCCCGCATCAGACCTTACCAACGACTCAGTAATGATACAGGTCGCAGTAGCGACCTGTATAACAATCTCTGCTATTATTGGGACCCTGTCACACAGTGTCAAATATAGCGATGCGTCCTGCCCAGCAGGACATCGCCTTTGAAGAAAATGGTCCAGGACATTCAACAACGACTGGTGACCTCACAGCAGGGGCCAGATCGTTGCTGGATGTCACACACAGCGACATCGCTAGCAAGATTGCTGTTGCGTCACAAAAACCATGACTCAGCAGCGATGTCGCTAGCGATGTCGCTTAGTGAGACGTGGCCTTAAGGAGAATGGAGGTTTCTCCTTTTGTTCTCATTCCACTGTTTCACTACTCCTATGCACTACAGTGACAATGGCTGCAGTCGTTTATGGCTATCTCTCCACCCCATTTGTTTCTTTAAATCCAGACAGGGTTCAAAACACCCAATTCTGCAATATATTGGGTACCTAGAAATCCCACAATAGTGCACCAGAAATAAATATTTTCCTTTGTACTATGCTCCACTCCTCTCCAAAATGGAGTGGATACAAGAATATTTGTATGTAAAAAGATGGTGGGGGGGCACATTGGTAGGCAGCACAATCTGGCCTCCATTCCACAGATTGTGGACGCCCTGCCTAAAGTTTCTTTTTCCTGAGTTAGCCCTGTCTGCCGTTGTTCGGGTCAGCTGCTGCAGACTCTAGAACTGCCTTGGAGTGGTACCTGGTGGCCACTGCTGCACAAGCCCAACCTCAACACCAGAGGCTCTAGATAAGACCAGGTAGCCACTTTGTCAGGTCCCTCCAGGGTAAGCCCAGGCTCCATGTCCTAGTAGGTCCACTCACCCGTTCCATTACAAATCCGCCCCTGTGCCGTAACAAAACCATTTTTCTACAAAGCCACCTCATGTCAGGGGCACAAAAGTAATTTGAGAAGTTTACTTTATCATAAATAAAATTTTCATTTTTAATATTATGTAGAGAAACCTTTGTAGTCAATGACTGCCTGAAGTTTGGAAGCCATGGATGTAACCAAACACTTGGTTTCTTTCTTCGTGATGCTTTGCTCACCTTTACTGCAGCTGACATCAGTTTCTGCTTGTTTCTGGGTCTTTCAATCTTAAGTTTTGTCTTTAGCATGTGAAATGCAGCTCAATGCAGTTGAGATCTGGTGATTGACTTGGCCATTGCAGAATATTTTACTTTTTTGGCTTAAAAAATTCATGGGTTGCTTTCGCAGTATTTTTTGGGTAATTGTTAATTTGCAAAGGCAAATACAAACCTGGAATCAGCTCCAGACCTTTTAACTGCATTATTGATGATGGATAATTAGGGAATAGGCCATGCGACCCATCAAACAGCTTTTGAGATAATTGTCCAATTACTTTTGGTCCCTTGAAAATGAGGCAGCTACACATTAAGGATCTGCAACTCCTAAACTCTTACCCCAAATAGGTTGTGAATTCCCCTCAAATTAAAGCTGAGAGTCTACACATTGAGCCCATATTGATTATATAACAGTATCTTGTATGTCTTTTGGTAAAGAGCTACAATGCCAAAATTTGTGTCACTGTCCAAATATTTCTGGAGCTAACTGTAAACTATGTGCATACTATTTAGGCACTCGGTGGCTGTAAAGTTTCATTATTTGGACACTGATTGGCAGTTTTATTTAACCTTTTCACTGCACTGCTGAAGGACAGAAGAGACAAACAGAGGTGCACGTTAATATTGCAACTCAGCTCAATTTAAGTGAATGGGACTGAGCATCAATACTACACACAACTTATGGACAGGTGTGGTGTTATTTTTGTAAAATCATTTTTTTATATATTTTTCAAGTCCCAGACAGCCCTTTTAATGGCTCATATTGAGTGTCTTTTGTACAAGATATACTTCTCTGCCTCTACTGTCATACGGTCTGTGAATCTCCTCTGCTACTGCAAAAAATAGTGAATGATGACATAGATCTATGCTACACGTCAAAAACATAATGTGTGCTCGCTCTCCAAAGCCATCCCAGCTGTGAAGAGGAGATTACTGCAAGCTTATGCATAAAGATAGGACCCTTGAATGTCTATAGATTTATTTATTCATACAGCTATTTATAGATGAGTCCCTCATGATCCAAAACTGTAAGTGAATGCTGTGCCATTATACTTATGTACAGAGATATAGGCAATTCATTGGTCTCTTCTCCTGCATATAGAGACGTACACACTTCACGTATCTCTTCTCCATGTACAGAGATCTACGCACCTCACATGTCCCTTCTCCCCGTTATACATAGATGTACACACCTCACATGTCTTCTGCAATACCAGAGATCTACACATCTCACGTGTCTCTTCTCTTTTCCATGTACAAAAATGTACACACCTCACGTGTCCCTTCTCCTCCAATGCTAGAGATCTACACACCTCATGTGTCTCTCCTACTCCATGTACAGAGATGTACACACCTTATGTGTCTCTTCTCCACCACGTACATTGATGTACACACCTCAACTGTCTTTTCTCCATGTATATTTCCTACATGTACACCGATATACACAACTCACGTGTGTGTGTGTGTGTGTGTCTTCTCCATGTAAAAAGGTGTACACACCTCCCGTCTCTTCTCCTCCATGTACAGAGATGTACATACTTCACCTGTCTCTTCTCCATGTACAGAGATGTACAGACCTCATGTCTCTTTTCCTCCATTTACAGAGATGTACAGACCTCATGTCTCTTTTCCTCCATGTACAGAGATGTATGTGAAGCCCCACAGGTGTTGTATCGGTGCATACCTTCAGGGACTCCACGTAGCTGGTGCTGGTCACAGGTAGGGAATCTTCTGTTTTGATCGTGACGCCACTCTCAGTATTGCGGTCAGTAGGGACCGCCACTGCAGGTTGAGGGTCGCCTGGGGCTGATGGTGTGTGCAGTTAGTTGGAATAGCCTCCTGAGAGTGAGGCAAGCCCCAGGGCCCGGTGTAGGTTTGTAGTACCACAAGTCGCAGAATGACTCACACAGGCAGAACTGTCTTTCAAGGGCTTTACTCACATTTGATGGCAGGGTGAGTAGCCCGGGCGTAGCTGGGATGAACCAGATGGGAACCAGGTATCCTTCAGGCTGACTTGTGAGGGTGACTACTAACTCGCCTTCCTTAGCCCTTGGTGGTTTGGGGTGACCCCGACTTTGAGTCCCTATGGGGGTCACCCAGGGAAGATGCTGCAGCCTCTCTCCCCCTTTTGTTTGCCGTTTGCTTGTTCCCCGGACCAGGCCACTCCAGCTGCTTGCCTCCTGTGACCTATGGGCCCTCACTGCGGTTACGTGGCTGCGGCTTTTGTGGTGTTGTGGTGTGGGCTTTGAGAGCCCCACACCGGCAGGTTTAGCAGAAGAAAGCTGGATCTATCTTCGCTTCGGGATCTGCCGCCCGGTTGGGCCTGGTGCTCTCTAGCAGTCTCCTTACTTCCCACTCCGTGCTTTCTCTCTAGCTGAAGCTGGCTTTCAGGTAGCACTCCTAGTTGACCGTTCTCCCCCGTCAGTAGCCACTGCGCGGGCGCTGTTAGACAGCAACAGCCCCACAGGTCTGCTCCTCACTGAGCCCTCTGGAGTTCTGCTCTAACTGACTCACTGCTCCTCCTCCTTCTCTTTTCCCTTTTTGTGCCTGCCTACGCCACCTAGCAACCAGACTCTCTTACCACACCCCTTGAGAGGAGATGGAGGCTTTTGGCCCCCTCCACTATTCTAGTGAAGGTCAAGGCTTTTCCCCCTCCTGGGATCCCCAGGGGTCCTCTCATGGGTACATGTGTGAGACCTGATCACTATGCGCCTGTGTTCCACACCCCGGTCAGCCTTCTGGATTACCTGTATTGTACTGTCCCCAGCATGGGTGCAGTACTCAGTGGTGCCTGACCAGGTCAGGGGCGCCACATTCCCCCTTAGTTATCACCAGCACGTCCTCGGGCTGCAAGACAACATTTTAAAATGCATAAAACATTAAAACATGTAAAACATTTTTAAAAGCACCAGGTACCATACATCACCACCCTCCACCCACAAGTCCGTTAACCCACCCAAAACCCTTTCACGTTGGCCGCGACTTCAGCCACTTCTGGCAGGATGTAGAGGCGGCTTTCATGGTCTGGTGGTCTTCAGGGTATACCTGGCCTGGTGGATCCGCGCCTTCAGCCTCTTCTGGCAGGATGCAGAGGCGGCCTCCACAGTTGGTGCTGACCAGGTACCCTCTTTGTGGTGGAGAGCCAGGCCCCATAAACAGGCATGCTCTCTGGTCGCAGGTGGTGCCCTCTGGTGTAACTATTTACACTGCGAGAGTTTGTGGCTATAGCCAGTTCATAGCCTTAAGGTTCATTTCTCACATTAGTTTATGTGGGCACATTGCTTAAACTTGAAAACGTTGCAAAACAAACTTTTCAAAACTTTAACTTGCTGTATGCTTTACTTTATGCAGATTCCTCTACTCTTCCATACCAGGGCTTGGGCCTGTAGGGCTGCGGCACCTGTTGGTTTCTTGATCTCTTTCTTCGTCTGTGGGTTCGTTGTATTTTCTTTCTTCTTCAGTGTCTCTGTCTTCATCTTCTGTTGTGACTGCAGGGCTTCTGCAAGAACTTCTAGGACATGGTGCAACATCTAGGGCATACCAGCCTCTTTCTCCTTGGTGCATGGTGAACTGCACTGAATCTCCCATCTTTAGATTTCTGCCAGGGTGTCCTCTAGGCAGATGAGCTCTCACATCTCTTCTGTTGACAAATATCCCTTCTTTGATACCAGGTGCTACGATGAATCCATATCCACTTCTCAGATTAAAATCCTCCACTACTCCTCTGAAAAGGGGTCCTCTGGCCTGGGCTTTGGACCTTCTCAGGGCTCGTTTTTCTTGCAGGTCTCTGGCGGTGACTTCTCTCTGCTCTGGAGATGACGGTGCAGAGGATAGTTGCGTTCCGTTGCGGTGTGTCTTACGGGCTGGATTCTGTAGGGTGCAGCTCACAAACTCCCAGGTAAGGCTTTTGGGCAGTTCTTCTTCTGCAGATGGTGTCAGGTCTTCCTCATCCCAGCGAGAATAAGGCAGCATCTCTGGCTCTGGGTATGGCTCTGGAGTCAGCCCCTCAACCTCCTGGCCTCCTCCCCCCCTTAGTTCTTCCTGGCACTCCTTGGGTAGCAGTGCTGGGGATGGACTTCTTTCTGCCGGCCCAGGTGGGGAACTCTTTGCCGTGGTTGCTGCGGGAGCTGTCGGGATACTCTTTGGGGTGTGCGGAGGGAGCATGTACCGCTCCACCATCTCCCGTGGGAACTTAGCTTCCAGGTCGGCTTTTAGCTGCCAGTATGCGGAGTCCTCACCTACCAGGGATTGCCTAGCAGGGACTTCCTGAACCTGGGGAGCCTTGTCTGCTCTGGCCTTGCAGGCCGGGGTAAATGGTACGTCAGCCTTGTCTTGGCGGGCCGCGCCTGGCATGGCGGCGGCCTGGTCTTGGCGGGCCGCGCCTGGCATGGCGGCGGCCTGGTCTTGGCGGGCCGCGCCCTGTATGGCGGCGGCCTGGATCGGCGTCGCAGCTGCGATGGGATCCGTGCAGGCTGGGCTGGGCGTCGCTGCAGGGACCGGGTCTTGGTGGGCCTAGCAGGGCATCGCTGCGGCGGCCGGGGCTTGGCGGGCCGAGCAGGGCATCGCTGCGGCGGCCTGGGCTTGGCGGGCCGAGCAGGGCATCGCTGCGGCGGCCTGGGCTTGGCGGGCCGCACCTGGCGTGGCTGCGGCCGGCTTCAGCGTCGCCGCACCGGGCGCCTCTTCAGGGACCGCGGGCGTGGCAGTAGGGGTCGGGGCACTTGCGCTAGCCGGGGCATCACTCGACTCACCCATCGTTGGCAGCATCGGGGTCTGAGTTGTCACCGCCCGATCTGGCACTCGGTGCGCGGCTCTCTCCTCGTAGGCCCGAACCGCCGCGGTCATCCATAGGAACTCCTCGCGTCCCTCTCTGATCAGCCTTCCGACCCTGGCTTCTAGTTGATCGCAGAACTCGGCAAGCTCCCGACACCACCAGGCAGCGGAGCCTGGCTCTGGGTCTCTGCACTCAGACGCCATTTTCTCTAGCAAGCTGCTGGCTTCTCTCCTGCTCCGCCGTCTCCGGACGCTTCCGCTCTCCTCGCTGGCAAGCTCAGAACTCTGCAGGGGATCTCTGGGTCGCCACACCTCTTCGTGGGCGGTAACTTTGACCAGGTCAGGGGCGCCACATGTACATACTTCACCTGTCTCTTCTCCATATACAGAGATGTACACATCTCCCATGATGGCTCTTCTACTCCATGTACAGAGATGCACATATCTCATCATATGTCTCTTCTCCGCCATGTACAGAGAAGTACACACCTCATGTGTCTCTTCTCCATGTACAGAGATGTACACACCTCACGTGTCTCTTCTCCTCCATGTAAAGAGGTGTACACACCTCATGTGTCTCTTCTACTCCATGTACAGAGATGTACATAATAATAATAATAATAATCTTATTCATTTATATAACGCTATTAATTCCACAGTGCTTTACATACATTGCCAACACTGTCCCCATTGGGGCTCACAATCTAGAGTCCCTGTCTGTATGTCTTTGGAGTGTGGGAGGAAACCCACACAAACACAGGGAGAATATACAAACTCCTTGCAGATGGTGTCCTTGGTGGGATTTGAACCCAGGACCCCAGCGCTGCAAGGCTGCAGTGCTAACCACTGAGCCATATCTCATATGTCTCTTCTCAGCCATGTACAGAGATGTACATACCTCTATGTTACGTCTTCATGATGAATAAGCTAATAATCAGTAATAAAATAAGTATATTTATTAGTTTTACTAATATATTAATATGTGCATTCTTATTAACCCTTTGGAGGATAGAAAATATGTGGTATTCGGACTATGACTCTGAGTCATATGTAGTAATAGCTGACATGGTTGGTAACGTAATGACACCCTGACATTGTGATGTGTTGCCATGGAAAAAAAAATCATTTTATTATCAGTAATTTAAAAGTGTTAAGAAATGATTCAAAAGACATGAGGAAAGCAGAAAAGAGATGGATGCAACTTTGTATTTATCCATCCATATCTATCTATCTATCTATCTATCTATTATTTTCTATTCTATTCTATGTAAAAGAACTGTATGATTTGGTATTCTGCTGCTATGATGGTAGAATAAGATTACTAGGGGTCTGCACATTTTTTCTGTATATTTAGAGGTGTTTTTAAGAAAGAATTTTCCTATTTTAAAGAGAACCTGACACTGATAAAATTGTTACCTTTGGTGAAGAAATCCGTCAGTGCTGGGGAATCACAGACAGGGAGGAGGAGACCCAATATACAGTCCGGCCCCTGTGCACCAAAATCTAATTAGCAGAAAACGTCAAATGGTAATTAAAAAAGAACAACAAAGCAGATTTCTTCACCAAAGGTATCAATTAAATCAGTATTACTACGCCATTGCAACCTTGGCTTTACATTACAAAATTGTGCTGACAGATTTTCATTAAAGTTGTCTGTGGACAATATCATCATCATCACATATAGTTTCTTATTACATGTACCAGATGCTGCCTGTGATTTAATTTATATAATATGTATTATTGCTCCTACTGCATTTATTTAAAGTAAAATGTGACATTTTGTGATGGAAGTTCAGTCCAATAGGGGTTTGCAATGAAAACTAGAGATTTAGAAACTTTTTTTAAGTTGTTTAAAAATGCGCCAAATTTAACAAACATTGTGAAACATTATGTAAATTTAGAGCAAAACATGATAACTTTAACTGAATTATTATTAAAAAATATTTTAAAATGACTCTAGGCTGGAGTCACACTGGCGTATGGCATCCAATGCGAGTGCATCGGATGTGATATGCTAAACACCCTCAGCTCCCGCTGTGCTGCCAGGTTAAGATAAATGTCATGCAACTGTGACCTGATCCTGTGATCGGATCACAGCTGGGGAGGAGAGGGAGGGATTAATCTCCCCATCTCCTACATTGTAACCCTGTGCTTATATCGCACTGCACTCGGATGTCATCTGAGTGCAGTCCGATGCTTCATTCGCACTCATAGACTTGTATGGGTGCGAGTGACACGTCTCTCGCTGACAATCGCAGCATTCTGCGACTTTTCACTCATCCAGAATATGGATGAGAAAAAAGCTGACCATCTGCTCTCCGTCATTGAATAACATTGGTCCGAGTGCAATGCGAGTCATACGCTTGTGTGAGCGTACCCAAATACATGACCTCCAAAATTACTACCAACCTCAGCATATTTGGTGAAATTTGCTGGGCAAAATGTATCAGAACACTACTGGAAACCCACGCAAACATTTAGACAACTTTCAGATATTGTCCATGGTTGGTTTGAACCCAGAATATCAGCAGGTAAACGTGCTAACCACTGAGCCACCATGATACCTGCTTTCTAAATCTGATCTTAAATGCAGGACCAATTCAGAGGGAAGGCAAAAGGGGAAAATGGGATCTTATCTCAACCACCTACTTCTTTTCTGTCCTTTGTAGACACTTTAGAAATAAATAGTTGTTTCAGTATGCGCATTTATTTCCAAAGAGAGATAGTCATAAGCAACTACCAAACACATGGGGCCACTTGTCTTCATGGCATGATGGAATACAACATTCTGAGCCTTTCTTGCCCTAAAAATGGGGTGGACCCATATATAGACCCATTTTATATATATATATATATATATATATATATATATATATATCAATGGGATTTGCCATTAATTTGTTTGCCCATTGGCTTCCACTAACCATGCATTGGCTCTGCCCAAATGTCAATGGAGTAAACAACTGGACAATATTTATTTTATTTGCTTATTGTGCCATTAATTTGCACATTGCTTTGCAGACATTATCATCACTCTCCCCATAGGGGCTCACAATCTAAATTCCCTATAAGGCCTTGTGCGCACTAGGCGTTTTTGCCGCGTTTTTAGCGGCGTTTTTTACCGCGTTTTTGTGCTGAAAACGCAGTGACATTGCTTCCCCAGCAATGTCAATGGGTTTTCATAAGTGCTGTCCCCACACAGCGTTTTTTTTTAGCTGCGTTTTTGTGGTGACCACAAAAACGCAGCATGTCAATTATTTCTGCGTTTTTCACTGCGTTTTTCACTCATTGAATTCAATGAGATGTTAAAAACGCAATGAAAAACGCATATAGCCGCGTTTCTATGACTAAAAACGCAGCTATACACGCAAGGGGTGGGCACTACAGTGACGTGTACAGGAAGAGGATTCCTTCTGTTGGTAAACACAGAAGCATGAATCCTCCCGGTACCGTCACCGCTGCCTCCACCTCCCGTCCTGTGCATGTCAGCTCCGTGCGGCGCCATGTCTGGGCGGGAGGTGGAGGCAGCGGCGAAAACAAAAGTGAACAGTAGAAAAATAAAAAAATGTCATATATACTCACCTGTCCGCAGGGTCCCGGTGCCATGCCCGCTCCCATCTCCTCCCGGTACCGCCGCTCTGGCTGTGTGCAGTCTCCCCGGCCGGCAGGACCTTGCTTGCAGGACCTGGCGATGGATCACCTGATGCAGTCACCTGACGCATCAGCTGATCGTAGTCTCGCCGGCTTTTTCGCGCCGGCCGGCTATCAGCTGATCCTGCCGTCAGGGGACTTCATCAGCTGATTACCGGCAGCTCCTGGAGCGATCGGACGGGATCAGACTCCTGTCCAATCGATCGCTCCAGGAGCTGCCGGTAATCACCACATAAGTGAGTATTATTTTTTTTTTTTTTCTACTGATGCATCAGCTGATTGTATAACCGGCTTTTATACAATCAGCTGATATGTCATGTCACGTAGTTTAACCTGACACATCATCTGATCGCTTTGCCTTCCAGCAAACCGATCAGATGATATTGGATCCTGATTGGACGGCGCGGGACCCTGACCCAGGATTACTGCGGAGGGGGGTTTATTTCAATAAAGATGGAGTCACTAATTGTGTTGTGTTTTATTTCTAATAAAAATATTTTTCTGTGTGTTGTGTTTTTTTTTTTATCATTACTAGAAATTCATGGTGGCCATGTCTAATATTGGCGTGACACCATGAATTTCGGGCTTAGGGCTAGCTGATAATATACAGCTAGCCCTAACTCCATTATTACCTAGCTAGCCACCCGGCATCAGGGCAGCTAGAAGAGTTGGATACAGCGCCAGAAGATGGCGCTTCTATGAAAGCGCCATTTTCTGGGGTGGCTGCGGACTGCAATTCGCAGTGGGGGTGCCCAGAAAGCATGGGCACCCTGCACTGTGGATTCCAATCCCCAGCTGCCTAGTTGTACCCGGCTGGACTCAAAAATTAGGCGAAGCCCACGTCATTTTTTTTTTAATTATTTCATGAAATAATTAAAAAAAAAGGGCTTCTCTATATTTTTGGTTCCCAGCCGGGTACAAATAGGCAGCTGGGGGTTGGGGGCAGCCCGTACCTGCCTGCTGTACCCGGCTAGCATACAAAAATATGGCGAAGCCCATGTCATTTTTTTTTTCTTTTTGGGCAAAAAACTGCATACAGTCCTGGATGGAGGCTGCTGAGCCTTGTAGTTCTGCAGCTGCTGCCTGCTCTCCTGCATACACTAGTGAATGGAGGATGCTGAGACTTGTAGTTCTGCAGCTGCTGTCTGCTCTCCTGCATACACTAGTGAATGGAGGATGCTGAGCCTTGTAGTTCTGCAGCTGCTGTCTGCTCTCCTGCATACGCTAGTGAATGGAGGATGCTGAGACTTGTAGTTCTGCAGCTGCTGTCTGCTCTCCTGCATACACTAGTGAATGGAGGATGCTGAGCCTTGTAGTCCTGCAGCTGCTGTCTGCTCTCCTGCATACACTAGTGAATGGAGGATGCTGAGACTTGTAGTTCTGCAGCTGCTGTCTGCTCTCCTGCATACACTAGTGAATGGAGGATGCTGAGACTTGTAGTTCTGCAGCTGTCTGCTCTCCTGCATACAATGAACATTTTGAAGAAGGAAATGACATCAGACCTTTTTTTTTTTTTTTTTTCATCAACAATCTTTAATGGCATTGTGCACTGATTAAAAACGCAGTGAGCAAAAACGCAGCAAAAAACGCACCAAATCGCGGCAAAAACGCATGCGTTTTTGCCGCGTTTTTTAGCCGCGGGTGCGTTTTTTAGACAAAAACGCACATAAAAACGCAGCGTGAAAAAAACGCCTAGTGCGCACATACCCTAAGGCTATGTGCGCACTAGGCGTTTTTGCCGCGTTTTTAGCGGCGTTTTTTACCGCGTTTTTGTGCTGAAAACGCAGTGACATTGCTTCCCCAGCAATGTCAATGGGTTTTCAGAAGTGCTGTCCTCACACAGCGTTTTTTTTTAGCTGTGTTTTTGTGGTGACCACAAAAACGCAGCATGTCAATTATTTCTGCGTTTTCCACTGCGTTTTTCACTCATTGAATTCAATGAGATGTTAAAAACGCAATGAATAACGCATATAGCCGCGTTTCTATGACTAAAAACGCAGCTATAAACGCAAGGGGTGGGTACTACAGTGACGTGTACAGGAAGAGGATTCCTTCTGTTGGTAAACACAGAAGCATGAATCCTCCCGGTACAGTCACCGCTGCCTCCACCTCCCGTCCTGTGCATGTCAGCTCCGTGCGGCGCCATGTCTGGGCGGGAGGTGGAGGCAGCGGCGAAAACCAAAGTGAACAGTAGAAAAAAAAAAATGTCATATACTCACCTGTCCGCAGGGTCCCGGTGCCATGCCCGCTCCCATCTCCTCCCGGTCCCGCCGCTCTGGCTGTGTGCAGTCTCCCCGGGGCAGGACCTTGCTTGCAGGACCTGGCGCTGATCACCTGATGCAGTCACCTGACGCATCAGCTGATCGCGGTGTCGCCGGCTTTTTCGCGCCCGGCCGGCTATCAGCTGATCCTGCCGTCAGGGGACTTCATCAGCTGATTACCGGCAGCTCCGGCAGCGATCGTATAGGATCAGACTCCTGTCCAATCGATCGCTCCAGGAGCTGCCGGTATCACCACAGCACATAAGTGAGTATTATTTATTTTTTTTTTTTTCTACTGATGCATCAGCTGATTGTATAATCGGCTTTTATACAATCAGATGATGTGTGATGTGATTCAGGCACTTGATCCTGACACATCATCTGATCGCTTTGCCTTCCAGCAAACCGATCAGATGATATTGGATCCTGATTGGACGGCGCGGGACCCTGACCCAGGATTACTGCGGAGGGGGGTTTATTTCAATAAAGATGGAGTCACTAATTGTGTTGTGTTTTATTTCTAATAAAAATATTTTTCTCTGTGTTGTGTTTTTTTTTTATCATTACTAGAAATTCATGGTGGCCATGTCTAATATTGGCGTGACACCATGAATTTCGGGCTTAGGGCCAGCTATACAGCTAGCCCTAACCCCATTATTACCTAGCTAGCCACCCGGCTTCAGGGCAGCTGGAAGAGTTGGATACAGCGCCAGAAGATGGCGCTTCTATGAAAGCGCCATTTTCTGGGGTGGCTGCGGACTGCAATTCGCAGAGGGGGTGCCCAGAAAGCATGGGCACCCTGCACTGTGGATTCCAATCCCCAGCTGCCTAGTTGTACCCGGCTGGACTCAAAAATTAGGCGAAGCCCACGTCATTTTTTTTTTTAATTATTTCATGAAATAATTAAAAAAAAAGGGCTTCTCTATATTTTTGGTTCCCAGCCGGGTACAAATAGGCAGCTGGGGGTTGGGGGCAGCCCGTACCTGCCTGCTGTACCCGGCTAGCATACAAAAATATGGCGAAGCCCACGTCATTTTTTTTTTCTTTTTGGGCAAAAAACTGCATACAGTCCTGGATGGAGGATGCTGAGCCTTGTAGTTCTGCAGCTGCTGTCTGCTCTCCTGCATACACTAGTGCAGTGATGGCTAACCTGTGGCACTCCAGCTGTTGCAAAACTACAATTCCCATCATGTCTTCACAGCCAAAGCTTTTGCTTTGAATGGCCAGGCATGATGGGAATTGTAGTTTTGCAACAGCTGGAGTGCCACAGGTTCGCCATCACTGCACTAGTGAATGGAGGATGCTGAGACTTGTAGTTCTGCAGCTGCTGTCTGCTCTCCTGCATACACTAGTGAATGGAGGATGCTGAGACTTGTAGTTCTGCAGCTGCTGTCTGCTCTCCTGCATACACTAGTGAATGGAGGATGCTGAGACTTGTAGTTCTGCAGCTGCTGTCTGCTCTCCTGCATACACTAGTGAATGGAGGATGCTGAGACTTGTAGTTCTGCAGCTGCTGTCTGCTCTCCTGCATACACTAGTTCTGCAGCTGTCTGCTCTCCTGCATACAATGAACATTTTGAAGAAGGAAATGACATCAGACCTTTTTTTTTTTTTTTTCATCAACAATCTTTAATGGCATTGTGCACTGATTAAAAACGCAGTGAGCAAAAACGCAGCAATAAACGCACCAAATCGCGGCAAAAACGCATGCGTTTTTGCCGCGGTTTTTTAGCCGCGGGTGCGTTTTTTAGACAAAAACGCACATAAAAACGCAGCGTGAAAAAAACGCCTAGTGCGCACATACCCTAAGTATGTTTTTGGAATATGGGGAAACCCAGAGGAAACCCACACAAACACAGGGAAAACATACAAACTCCTTGCAGATATTATCCGTCTATATGTCAATTTGTAACTTAGGGTAAAATGTGGCACCATAGGGCACCCTAGATGCCATGTGTTAGCTGCGTTTTGACATGTGGCATTTGCTGCAGTATTTAATACAGAATCAATATTGCACAATTCGTACAACGTATCTGAGGAGAAACATCTGAACAGACTCCGCTCATCATCCAAGTATGAGGACAGGAAAAGCAGGAGTTGTTACAACCACAGGGTAGACATACTATAGATATATATCATGTGTCACACGATATTAAACTGTGTCCTCACAACAGACAAGATCAATAAGCCCCAATGGAGAAAACTAATCTGCTGTGCGCAGTCTGAGATGTGGATGCTGCAAGGGGAATAGGATTAATCGGATGGAAATGAGAGGGTAAGAGCCAATATGATTGTTTAAAATCTCTTATTAGCTATTTGGGACAGTTTATGGGTTATATCTAGTTGATAGGATATTTCAATGGTCTTTAACCTGTAGCTCTCCTGCGGTTGTAAAACTAATATTCTCAGCATCTACTAATAGTCTGCAGCTCCCAGGGTGTTGTGGTTTCATGATCAAGGGAGGAAAGCTATAGGTTTCTGACATAAATAATGTCTTTTTAACCTGGGGTCACTAAATCTCCATAGGGTCCCTGGAGATGTCCCAATAGGCACATAATGTTATTCTGAAATGTCATTGATGCTCCATAGTGCTCCAAAATTTTACATTTCTTCTGATTTCTATAGACTGCCCATGAGGTCTGTGGACTGAAAAGGGTTAAACGCCTCTGTTTAAAAATTAATATGTTCAACCAGAATATAACAATCTAACTTACATTTCATATATTGGATAATGCCTTGGAAATATAGCTACATGAAAACAGAAAGCTGTGAGGTTGATGGACAGATAGTGTGAGAGGGAGACAGAGAGAAAAATAATACATAGAAAGAGAGAGATGGTAGATGGATAAATAGAAGAAAGAAAGAAAGAAAGAAAGAAAGAAAGAAAGAAAGAAAGAAAGAGAAAAAAAAAGAAAGAAAGAAAGAAAAGAAAGTAGATAGACTATGTGAGTTTTGTTTCCCATCATTAGTAATCATCCTTTAGGCACATGTATATTACATTTATTATGATATTTTAATGTATCTATGTGCAGACCATATATCTACTGGCAATAAGAGGAGAGGGAATAACAAATGCACTTACCTGAATTACAGTCTTGAATGAAGACATTTCCACAATCCTGGTGCAGACAAGGTGGTCTGGGTCTTCTACACCCAAGCCATAGGTTTCCCCCATAGTAAATATCATAGGGGTGGCCAGCAGAAGAGATGCCAGCCATATAAAAGTTATGAGCTTCTTAGTCCGGCTTCTGGACATGATACTTTTGGCTTTGAAGGGGTGGCACATGGCCATGTACCTCTCCACACTGAGGCTGGCAATGTTAAGGGCAGTGGCATAGGTGCAGGCATCTCTTAAAAAGTAGTAACCCTTACACACTGCGTTGCCAAAAGCCCAAGGATGGTGGACCCATATGAAGTTGTACAGTTCAATGGGCATGCTGAGGATAAGTATAAGGAGGTCAGAGAGTGCTAGGCTGGCCAAGTGGTAGTGGACAGTGCTCTGCAAGTTCTGCAAGGATTTCTTCCTCACCAGGGTGTAGGCAGTGATAGTATTGCCAGTGCAGCCAACCATGAATAAGAACAAGTACACGATGGTCACCAGGATCTTGGAATAGATGTCTGTGTTGACATCTAGGTCTCCTTCTGCCATAATATGCTGGGTGCTAACATTTGAGATGTTCATGAAAAATGTAGTTGGCACCACAAAGTCTTGAGCATGAAGGGACTGCACCCCATCTGCCTGAGGAACCTGGAGAGTTGTGTTAAAGTGCATGGTGATGCCTAAATAAAGCAAGGTCTTGGAATTGAGTAAAACACAACTACTTCTTAACTGGTTAGGTGTAGAAAAAAGATCTAGGTCACTCTGGAATAGACACTTTACATGGAATGTCCATTAGCAGGCAGAACCCTTACAGAGGTTGACTATTAACAGGCAAAGGAATCTTCTCAGGGGTAGACCATCAACAGGCAAAGAAACCTTCGCAACATTGATCACCATCAAGCAAAAGAACCTTCTCAGGGGTTGACCATCAACAGGCAGACAAATCTTCACAATGGTTGACCATCAACAGGCAGGAGTCACTGGTCTTGAGCCACTTCCAAAAATGTGGAAAGCATCAGAGAGGACTTGAGTGGAGAAAACCTTGACTCTTCACCTTCTCCTTCACTCCTCTGTCCCTCCCTGGTTCCATAGTCGTCTTAATCTTTTCATTCACAGAACCTGCCTCTTTTAGCTTACTCACCAGTCCTCCCTTCCCCACCCCTCACTGAGCAGTCTCTTCTGGTGTACTGTGCTCAGTTCTTTTCCCTCTATAGTCTATGTGCTTCTGTGTCGTCTTCCCCCTTGCTCCAGTGATTTTCTCCGGCTGTTCTCTCTCCTTTCCTTCTCCCTCCTTCTTCACTCTTTTTTTCTCTCTCCTCGGTTCTATTTCACTATGTATTCATGCTTAAATGTTGGAATGCAAAGCAGGTAAGACATTGTAATACAATATTACTGGTGCAGGGTGATAGTCCTAGAGTTAATAATGTATAGAAAGATACATAAATGACTGAAGATTAGATAAACAGATAGATATTAAACTGATAGATACTGTTTCTTTCAGTCTCTGAAGACCAACAGTTATATATGTTATTGTAGGGCACTAAATAGATGCTTTATTGTTTTGTGATAGTGTCTTATATTTCTGACCTGATTAAAAAACAAAATTTAAAAAAAAGTACAAATCAAATCTATTTATTTTTCAAGAAAATGGCAAAGCTATCCATTTATTCTGTTTTTCATCTTCACGTAGCAAAACAGACCTTGAAACAGAGTTACATGTACAGATATACTGATGGAAACAATTATATGACGTGCAGATAATGAAAGGATAAAAGGAATGGTAAAGCAAAATAGACAGTCACAGGTGGAAAAGAGATATATGAGACAGATAGTAGATAGATAATAGAGGGATAGATAGATAGATAGATAGATAGATAGATAGAGGGATAGATAGATAGATAGATAATAGAGGGATAGATAGATAGATAAATAGAGGGATAGATAGATAGATAGATAATAGAGGGATAGATAGAGGGATAGATATAGATAGATTGAGGGATAGATAGATGGATAGATAGATAGATAGATAGATAGATAGAGGGATAGATAGATAGATAGATAGAGGAATAGATAGATATAGATAATAGAGGGATAGATAGATAGAGGGATAGATAGATGGATAGATAATAGAGGGATAGATAATAGAGGGATAGAGGGATAGATAGATGGATAGATAGATGGATAGATAATAGAGGGATAGATAGATAGATAGATAGATGGATAGATAGATAATAGAGGGATAGATAGAGAGGTAGATGGATAGTAGATAGATAATAGATAGAGAGATAGAATATGCTATACATAGATATATAATGGAAGGATAGCTAGAGAGATAGATAGATATTAGATACTAGATAAATAGTAGATAGGGGGATAGATAGATAGATAAATAGATAATAGAGGGATAGATAGAGAGGTAGATGGATGGATAGATAGATAGGTAATATATAGAGGGATAGATAGAGAAGTAGATGGATAGAGGGATAGTAGATAGATAATAGAGGGATAGATGATGGATAGATAGATGATAGATAAATAGTAGATATAGGGATAGATAGATAGATAGATAAGATAAGCCATCGACTTCCATAGCCATCACCCTAGATGTGCCCCCACAGTCCCCATCCTGGATGTGCCCCATCCATCCATCCTACAGTCCCCACCCATCACCCCCACAGTCCCAGTCCCTAATGTACACATGCTTTGGCAAAACTAATTTGTATTTGGTCCTGCCAATAAACCTTATTTGATTTGATTTAGATAGATAATAGAGGGAGAGATAGATAAGATAGATAAGAAATAGATCAAGGGATAGATAGAGTGAGATAGATAAGAGATACTGTAGATAGATCGAGGAATAGATACGTAGATGATGGATATATAGAATTAAGATAGCTAGAATATGCATAGATAGATACCTTAGATAGATAGATAGATAGATAATAGAAAGACAGAGGATACATATTTATTTGCTTATTCCAGTGCCTGGGATCCAGTATAGCTACATGATGACTGGAACAGTACTGCAGCAATCTCCCGGCGTCTGTGCACTGGGGTGCGGGAAATAATCACTTTTGCAGGAAAATTGGTTCAATTCAAGTCAGTTGGAGTCAATGCTGTAATGACCCCAGGTTATTGTCAGTGTGAAGAAGGGCAAACAATTACAAAATCTGATGGAGCCCCCTCAGCTGTGATGTGGTCTTTCAAGTCACAATATCAATTTCTTCCAGTATGACCATTATAAAGTGGAAACATTGTAATCTGAGAGGCCACAATTCTATAGAAAACTATTAATTTGTTTCAAAGTTTTCAAAATCTAAAAAGGGGATGTTGTTTTAGAAAATAATTTTTCCTTTCCCTTTTAGAGCTGCACGGATAACCTTTTTGCGCTGACTGGGCATGGTGTAACCCTACGTTGCCCTGTGACGGCTCTGCTGAGATATTAATTGCCCAGATTTTCACACATTACAATTGAACCCTGGGTTTTCCAGCAGGATGAGACTTTGCAAGCAGCTAATTGAAAGGACACTTGTCTAATAAGAAGTGATTGCCCAAAGCCGAGGAAAAATACATGGATGACTCGTAGGCTGTGTGCGCACATTGCATTTTTGTCGTGATCTTTCGATGCAAATGTGTCGCAACCCTGAAGGGAAT
Organism: Anomaloglossus baeobatrachus; assembly: GCF_048569485.1. Classification (NCBI taxonomy): domain Eukaryota; kingdom Metazoa; phylum Chordata; class Amphibia; order Anura; family Aromobatidae; genus Anomaloglossus; species Anomaloglossus baeobatrachus. The sequence goes on along the minus strand of NC_134357.1, from coordinate 440,494,193 downwards.
CCTGATGCCAGCAAAGTCAATGAGAATCCTGACATCTCATGCACTTGATTTGTGCAGATCTATAGCTGCACAATGTCAATTCTTTCAGTGTCTTTGCTGCAGATCCCTACCCATAGTAATGAATGGGGGAAAATCTGCACCGATATAGCAAAAATGTGCGTTTTACCTTTTCCTTTTTCCTGAAATATAACATAATGAAGCTTTTCTCCTCCGGAATCAGCAGTTCACTCTGGCCCAGGTAGTGCAGGACATGTAGTACCACACTGTGCAGTAGGGTGGCGCCACTAGACTGTGCATGTGGGTCAGTAATAGCAGTGAATCTGATAATTTCTTGATCCATTAGTCAGTGGCATAATTGTATGCTGAATTTCAGTTACAATGTCGCAGATAAAACGATTGTTCAAACAATTGTGATGATCCCAATTATCCCATTATACCTTGTGGAAGCTCTTGTAGATGTGACAGCTGTAGAATCCACAATAGCACGGAAACTTCACTCATGTACTCGTGATATTAATGGGCAAACACATCTCACATGCCTGGCGTCTGCCAAGAAAGTCTGCGGTATGTGGCAGCCTGCGAGCTGATGGAAAACATCTCATGTCATCCGCTCACGCCTAGAAGATCGGAGGCATATCATGGAGAGCGCGGTTATGGTGTAAGATGTGCTTCCAGATTCACACCATTTTCTGCATATCTTACATCTTCAGACTTGTTTCTTACCTCTATTACATGCGGGTGCCGTGGTCACAGGTAGGGTTCACATATGTGTTCGCAGTTTGGAGGACGTGATGCCACAACTCACTTCTATACCATAGAGCTCACTATGACTGCAAATGAAAGGGAATGCGACAACAAGAAATTACCTATTATTTAAATCAGGTCTAGATTTTAAATTTGTTTTTTAACTTTTCATTCTTATTTTTTTAATATTTTACATCAATAGCAATTTTCACACTGGCCACTAGGCCTCATATAGTTCCTGTTTAGTACAGGAGACTTTTCAGCAGGGTCGTTATCATCCCAGACAGATTATTATTATTTATTATTATAGTGCCATCAATTCCATGGCGCTTTACATATGAAAGGAATATACATAATAGGGACAAGTACAATAATCATAAACAATACAAGATACAGACAGGTACAGGAGGATAGAGGTCCCTGCCCACGAGGGCTCACAGTCTACAAGGGATGGGTGAGGATACAGTAGGTGAGGGTAGGGCTGGTCGTGCGGCACTGTATCAGACAGAGGGTTATGGCAGGTTGTAGGCTTGTCGGAAGAGGTGGGTCTTCAGGTTCCTTTTGAAGCTTGTCAAGTTAGGCGAGAGTCTATGTTGTAGCATGGCGTTCCAGAGCATGGGGGAGGCAGATTGACAAGCCTCTATTCACAGTAGATAACACAGGACCCACCCTTCATTATAGTTCAATAGAATTCTGTGGAATCTGAGTCAGTTTATTCCTGTTAAGGTCCAGTCACACTAAACAACTTACCAGCGATCCCAACAACGATACAACCTGATAGGGATCGCTGGTAAGTTGCTAGGAGGTCGCTGGTGAGATGTCACACTAAGCGACGCTCCAGCGATCCCACCAGCAACCTGACCTAGCAGGGATCGCTGGAGCGTCGCTACACGGGTTGCTGGTGAGCTGTCACACAGGCAGATCTCACCAGCAACCAGTGACCAGCCCCCAGCCAGCAGCGCCGCGTGGAAGCGATGCTGCGCTTGGTAACTAAGGTAAATATCGGGTAACCAACCCGATATTTACCTTGGTGACCAGCGCACACCGCTTAGCGCTGGCTCCCTGCACACCTAGCCACAGTACACATCGGGTTAATTACCCGATGTGTACTCTGCTACGTGTGCAGGCAGCAGGAGCCGGCTTCTGCGGACGCTGGTAACCACGGTAAACATCGGGTAACCAAGAAGCCCTTACCTTGGTTACCCGATATTTACCTTCGTTACCAGCGTCCGCCGCTCTCACACTGCCAGTGCCGGCTCCCTGTTCCCTGCACTCCTAGCCACAGTACACATCGGGTTAATTACCCAATGTGTACTGTGGCTACGTGTGCAGAGAGCAGGGAGCCGGCACTAACAGCGTGAGAGCGACGAACGCTGGTAACGAAGGTAAATATCGGGTAACCAAGGTAAGGGCTTCTTGGTTACCCGATGTTTACCGTGGTTACCAGCGTCCGCAGAAGCCGGCTCCTGCTGCCTGCACATTCAGTTGTTGCTCTGTCGCTGTCACACACAGCGATGTGTGCTTCACAGTGGGAGAACAACAACTAAAAAATGGCCCAGGACATTCAGCAACAACCAACGACCTCACAGCAGGGGCCAGGTTGTTGCTGGATGTCACACACAGCGACATCACTAGCAACATCGCTGCTACGTCACAAAAGTTGTTCCTTAGCAGCGATGTTGCTAGCGATGTTGCTTAGTGTGACGTGGCCTTTAGTGTCCATTTGCCCAAGACGTGCTTCACACGTCAGTGATTCTGGGACGTATGTTGCGGTTTTTATATGTACCAGAATCACGGACATACGCAGAGCCATTCAAAATAATGGGTCTGCGCACACATCATTGATTTCTCACTTACTGTGTTTCCGTGCGGTGTACATACAGTACAGACCAAAAGCTTAGACACACTTTCTCATTCAAAGAGTTTTCTTTATTTTCATGACTCTGAAAATTGTAGATTCACATTGAAGACATCAAAACTATGAATGAAAACATGTGGAATGAAATACTTGAAAAAGTGTGAAACAACTGAAAATATGTCTTATATTCTAGGTTCATCAAAGTAGCGAACTTTTGCTTTGATTACTGCTTGCACACTCTTGGCATTTTCTTGATGAGCTTCAAGAGGTAGTCACTGGAAATGGTTTTCCAACAGTCTTGAAGGAGTTCCCAGAGATGCTTAGCACTTGTTGGCCCTTTTGCCTTCACTCTGCGGTCCAGCTCACCCCAAACCAACTCGATTAGGTTCAGGTCTGGTGACTGTGGAGACCAGGTCATCTGGCGTAGCACCCCATCACTCTCCTTCTTAGTCAAATAGCCCTTACACAGCCTGGAGGTGTGTTTGTGGTCATTGTCCTCTTGAAAAATAAATGATGGTCCAACTAAATGCAAACCGGATGGAATAGCACGCTGCTGCAAGATGCTGTGGTAGCCATGCTGGTTCAGTATGCCTTCAATTTTGAATAAATCCCCAACAGTGTCACCAGCAAAGCACCCCCACACCGTCACACCTCATCTTCCATGCTTCACGGTGGGAACCAGGCATGTAGTGTCCATCCGTTCACCTTTTCTACAAAAACACGGCGGTTGGATCTAAAGATCTCAAATTTGGACTCATCAGACCAAAGCAAAGATTTCCACTGGTCTAATGTCCATTCCTTGTGTTCTTTAGCCCAAACAAGTCTCTTCTGCTTGTTGCCTGTTCTTAGCAGTGGTTTCCTAGCAGCTATTTTACCATGAAGGCCTGCTGCACAAAGTCTCCTCTTAACAGTTGCTCTAGAGATGAGAAGGTGTGTCCAAACTTTTGGTATTTTGGAACTCAGACTTGACTTGAACTTGTTCCTGGACCCCGAACGCCATATAAGTCAATGGGGACCCAAACTAATAGGCTCGACTCAAGTAACGAGTATAATGGAAGTCAATAATTGTGCCATTCCGCTTACCTTTACTTACTTGAATTTCAAAACCTAAACATCCGAACTGACCAGTAAAGCTACGTATAGAATCAGTCTGATAGTGCCAGAATAGCACTGGCGTTAGGTTATATACGAGAATCCTGGTGATTGGTTCCCTTTCAATTAAGTTTTGGGGGTGACAGGCTCCCTTTAATCTTACATACAGAGCTTGTACACTGGAATTCATAATTCATTCCGAAAGGCAGTAGATGCCGAATCAATCAGAGTAGGGATGCCAGGGTACCATGTGCCAGGTAACTAATCAGGATGATGGGCAGGAGGCTCCACACTCTTCTGTGCTGCTGTTCTTATTGATACAGAATAACAATTTGATTAAGAACAAAAAGGCAAGAATAAATTAGCACATTCCTGCAAAGAAATTCTCATCATCCACTTACTTGCACTCCTGATGTTGCAGAGAGGGTCAGCGGAATACTTTAAGGGCATAGGATGAGACTAATTACTAAACTACTTTAGATACAGAAGAGAGAAGTTTTTTGTGTAGCAGAATTTTAAGAAGGGATTACTCAGCTCCATGACAAATTTATGTGGAAAACGTGTCAAACTATAAAATAAACCACAAATACATCAACTGTACTATACAGTCAGGGCCAGAAATATTTGGACAGTGACACAAGTTTTGTTATTTTAGCTGTTTACAAAAACATGTTCAGAAATACAATTATATATATAATATGGGCTGAAAGTGCACACTCCCTGCTGCAATATGAGAGTTTTCACATCCAAATCGGAGAAAGGGTTTAGGAATCATAGCTCTGTAATGCATAGCCTCCTCTTTTTCAAGGGACCAAAAGTAATTGGACAAGGGACTCTAAGGGCTGCAATTAACTCTGAAGACGTCTCCCTCGTTAACCTGTAATCAATGAAGTAGTTAAAAGGTCTGGGGTTGATTACAGGTGTGTGGTTTTGCATTTGGAAGCTGTTGCTGTGACCAGACAACATGCGGTCTAAGGAACTCTCAATTGAGGTGAAGCAGAACATCCTGAGGCTGAAAAAAAAGAAAAAATCCATCAGAGAGATAGCAGACATGCTTGGAGTAGCAAAATCAACAGTCGGGTACATTCTGAGAAAAAAGGAATTGACTGGTGAGCTTGGGAACTCAAAAAGGCCTGGGCGTCCACGGATGACAACAGTGGTGGATGATCGCCGCATACTTTCTTTGGTGAAGAAGAACTTGTTCACAACATCGACTGAAGTCCAGAACACTCTCAGTGAAGTAGGTGTATCTGTCTCTAAGTCAACAGTAAAGAGAAGACTCCATGAAAGTAAATACAAAGGGTTCACATCTAGATGCAAACCATTCATCAATTCCAAAAATAGACAGGCCAGAGTTAAATTTGCTGAAAAACACCTCATGAAGCCAGCTCAGTTCTGGAAAAGTATTCTATGGACAGATGAGACAAAGATCAATCTGTACCAGAATGATGGGAAGAAAAAAGTTTGGAGAAGAAAGGGAACGGCACATGATCCAAGGCACACCACATCCTCTGTAAAACATGGTGGAGGCAACGTGATGGCATGGGCATGCATGGCTTTCAATGGCACTGGGTCACTTGTGTTTATTGATGACATAACAGCAGACAAGAGTAGCCGGATGAATTCTGAAGTGTACCGGGATATACTTTCAGCCCAGATTCAGCCAAATGCCGCAAAGTTGATCGGACGGCGCTTCATAGTACAGATGGACAATGACCCCAAGCATACAGCCAAAGCTACCCAGGAGTTCATGAGTGCAAAAAAGTGGAACATTCTGCAATGGCCAAGTCAATCACCAGATCTTAACCCAATTGAGCATGCCTTTCACTTGCTCACATCCAGACTTAAGACGGAAAGACCCACAAACAAGCAAGACCTGAAGGCTGCGGCTGTAAAGGCCTGGCAAAGCATTAAGAAGGAGGAAACCCAGCGTTTGGTGATGTCCATGGGTTCCAGACTTAAGGCAGTGATTGCCTCCAAAGGATTCGCAACAAAATATTGAAAATAAAAATATTTTTTTTGTCTTTGGTTTATTTGTCCAATTACTTTTGACCTCCTAAAATGTGGAGTGTTTGTAAAGAAATGTGTACAATTCCTACAATTTCTATCAGATATTTTTGTTCAAACCTTCAAATTAAACGTTACAATCTGCACTTGAATTCTGTTGTAGAGGTTTCATTTCAAATCCAATGTGGTGGCATGCAGAGCCCAACTCACGAAAATTGTGTCACTGTCCAAATATTTCTGGACCTAACTGTATCTCATAGCATTCAGTATTCACACTTTTGGGTGAAAGGGAACCTGTCACCAGATTTGTCCCCTATATGCCATGGCCACCACCAGTGGGCTTTTATATACAGCACTCTAGAATATATATTATACATAACAGCCCAGGCCGGTGTGTAGAACGTAAAAATCACTTTTATAATACTCACCTAGGGGGCAGTCCAGTCCGATGGGTGTCTTTGCTCTACCGTCCGGCGCCTCCTCTCTTCAGCGATTGCCGTCCTTCTTCTGAGGCCCATGTGCATGACGCGTCCAACGACATCCACACTGGCCAGCATTGAGGTCCTGCACAGGCACTTTGATCTGCCCTGCTCAGGGCCGATCAAAGATTTGTAGTGTGCATGCGCGGGTGGTCTTTAATCTTTCCTAGCACCTGCGCATTACACAGTACTTTGATCTGCCCACAGCAGGACAGAACCAAGTGCACCTGCGCAGGACCGCAGGGTCGGCCTTTGTGGATAATCTAGACGCGTCATCCACACTGGGCTGGGAAAAAGGAGGACGGTGTATGAAGCAGAGAATAGGCACTGGACCAGAGAGCAGCGATACTCACCGGTCTGGATCACCCTCTAGGTGAGTATTATAAAAGTGTTTTTTATGTTATACAGCGTGGCCTGGGCTCTTATATACAGCATTCTCGAATGCTGTATATATAGTGCCTTGCGAAAGTATTCAGCCCACTTGATTTTTTTTTCAACCTATTCCCACATTTCAGGCTTCAAACATAAAGATAATAATTTAAATTTTATGGTGAAGAATCAACAGCAAGTGGGACACATTTGTTAAGTTGAACAAAATTTACTGCTTATTTTAAAGTTTTTTTAAAAAAAATATTAAACTGAAAATTGGGGTGTGCAATATTATTCGACCCCTTTAAGTTAATACTTTGTAGCGCCACCTTTTACTGCGATTACAGCTGCAAGTCGCTTGGGGTATGTCTCTATCAGCTTTGCACATTGAGAGACTGAAATTCTTGCCCATTCTTTCTTTGCAAAGAGCTCGAGCTGAGTGAGGTTGGATAGAGAGCTTTTGTGAACAGCAGTTTTCAGCTATTTCCACAGATTCTCGATTGGATTGAGGTCTGGACTTTGACTTGGCCATTCTAACACCTGGATACGTTTGTTTGTGAACCATTCCATTGTAGATTTTGCTTTATGTCTTGGCTCATTAAGACAATGAGCCAAGACATAAAGCAAAATCTACAATGGAATGGTTCACAAATAAACGTATCCAGGTGTTAGAAGACAAATCTCCGTCCCAGTCTGAGGTCTTTTGCAGACTCCAACAGATTTTCTTCAAGAATTGTCCTGTATTTGGCTCCCTACATCTGCCCATCAATTTTAACTATCTTCCCTGTCCCTGCTGAAGAAAAGCAGGCCCAAACCATGATGCCGCCACCACCGTGTTTGACAGTGGGGATTGTGTGTTCAGGGTGATGAGCTGTGTTGCTTTTACGCCAAACATATCGTTTGGCATTGTGCCCAAAACGTTCAATTTTGTTTCATCTGACCAAAGCACCTTCTTCCACATGTTTGCTGTGTCTCCCAGGTGGCTTGTGGCAAACTTTAAACAACACTTTTTATGGATATCTTTGAGAAATGGCTTTCTTCTTGCCACTCTTCTAGAAAGGCCAGATTTGTGCAGTGTACGACAGATTGTTGTCCTATGGACAGACTCTCCCACCTCAGCTGTAGATCTCTGCAGTATATCCAGAGTGATCATGGGCCTCTTGGCTGCATCTCTGATCAGTCTTATCCTTGTTTGAGATGAAAGTTTTGAGGCACGGTCGGGTCTTGGTAGATTTGCAGTGGTATGATACTTCTTTCATTTCAATATGATCGCTTGCACAGTGCTTCTTGGGATGTTTAAAGTTTTGGAAATCATTGTGTAACAAAATCTGGCTTTAAACTTCTCCACAACAGTATCCCGGACCTGCCTGTTGTGTTCCTTGGTCTTCATGATGCTCTATATGCTTTAAACAGAACTCTGAGATTATCACAGAGCTGGTGTATTTATATGGAGACTTCATTATACACAGGTGGCTTATATTTATCATCATCAGTCATTTAGGACAACATTGGATCATTCAGAGATCCTCAATGAACCTCTGAAGTGAGTTTTCTGCACTGAAAGTAAAGGGGCCAAATATTATTGCACGCCCCAATATTCAGTTTTTTATTTTTTAAAAAAGTTTAAAATAAGCAATAAATTTCGTTCAACTTCACAATTGTGTCCCACTTGTTGTTGATTCTTCACCATAAAATTTAAATTTTTATCTTTATGTTTGAAGCCTAAAATGTGGGAAAAGGTTAAAAAAAATCATTGGGCCGAATACCTTCGCAAGGCACTGTAAGTACACACTGGCTGCAGTGGCTGCAGCTTATAGTCGCCAAATCTGGTGACAGGTTCCCTTTAAGGACTTTCCTTAAGGGAAACCTGTCAGGTTCCTTATGCCCTCAAAGACAGAAGCATTCACATTTTCATTCTTCAAAATTCCTTTCCTAACTAGTCCTGGATAACATCATTCTCTAAAATTAATGTGTAAAAAAAAGCATTTATTTTGTATGCAAATTAGGGACTTGACTACTCAAAAGGGTGTTCTTTCCCCAGACTAGTCAGCTCTCTTTCCACGTTATCACGTGGGAGTAGTGATAATGTCGCGGGCGGAGGAGGGGACGTTGCGCTCTCCCACTGCTCGGGTCCGGCTGCCGCTGCTGCGGCCGCTGCTGCTGCTCGGTGGTGGCTCGAGCGGTGGGCCGGATCCCGGGGACTCGAGCGGCGCTCCTTGCCCGTGAGTGAAAAGGGGGGTATTTGGTTGTGGGGGGTTTTGATTATTATTTATTATTATTATTGTTTATTTATAGAGCACCATTGATTCCATGGTGCTGTACATGAGGGGGTTACATACAGAATACATGTACACGTTACAATAGACAGACTAGCACAGGGGGAAGAGGGCCCTGCCCTTGCGGGCTTACATCCTAAAGGATTTTGGGGAGGAGACAGTAGGTGGGGTGTAGGTGGGGCGGCAGCTCCGCACGGTGGTGGGGCGGCAGCTCCGCACGGTGGTGGGGCGGCAGCTCCGCACGGTGGTGGGGCGGCAGCTCCGCACGGTGGTGGGGCGGCAGCTCCGCACGGTGGTGGGGCGGCAGCTCCGCACGGTGGGTGGATATTGTCCGTGACGCCACCCACGGTTGTGGTGATTTTGGTGACACCACCGCTGCTCTAGACGGGGATCCCGGGAGCGGTGACTGGGAGCAGCTTTGTTGTTATTTCTCCCCTCCATGGGTAGGGGGTTGGTTGTCCCGGGGCCCGGTGATGGGGTAGGGATGGATGGCAGGCAGGTTACGGGGCCTGGGAAGGTGCAGGGTAGCGGGGGCAGCGCTGTGCCGCACGGCACTGTGGTACTCACTCAGCCCAATGATGAAGACACAGTTCTCGGTAAAACACACGGCTGGATGGACGGGTCCCACAGACGGCTGCGGTGCTGTTGCTCCCAGCGGGTTGGTGGCAACTGCCTTTCCCTGCACCTAAGATGTCTGTACGGTTCCAATGGGTTCCCACCGGTAACCCGCTCCCCGGCTTGGATATGGGCCGGAGGAGCCCCTTTTGCCCGCAGGCGCTGGCCCTAAGAAACGGATCCCTTGGCGGTGGCGGTGTCCCTCTCACTCGGTTGGACGGTTGCCTTCTGTCGGGACTTGATTGTTTGGAAACCCAGGAGGTCCCCTTCACTAACGGATTTGGCAAATTCACGGCGACTCCTAGCCTTGCCGGGGTCCGAAAAGCCCCTACCAGATGGTGCTGGCTCCTCTTTGTGTACCGGTCCGGTACCGCCGGGCCACCGCCCGCCCACGGTCCTTACGGTAGACTCCAATCGGCCACTCCTGCAGACGGTCACCACCGTCTGCCAACCTTGCTGATCTGTCCGGGCCACACACCCGGACCAACTTCAGGCTGCTTAGCTGTCACTTTTCTTCCTTCCACTTTCACCTCTCAAACTCATCTTCCTGGTTTTCCCGCCTCCAGGACTGTGAACTCCTCGGTGGGCGGGACCAACCGCCTGGCCCACCCCCTGGTGTGGACATCAGCCCCTAGAGGAAGGCAACAAGGGTTTTGTGTTCTGGCTTTGGTGTGCCTGCTGGGAGTGTGGGGTGTGTGGGTGTTGTGCTCTGTGGCCCCTGGCTTGTCCAGGGCGCCACAATAACATGATTTCAATGAGCTGGCGTCATTGTAGACCCCTAGAAATCTTGCGCATGCGCGGTTCATTTTGGCAGCGTCAGTGCGCCTCAGAAACTGGGTGCACATGTCTCGACTTCAGACAACACCTTCTGAACTTCCGAACATGGGCAGGGCGCCTCTCTAAAGCCAGGATGTGTATGTGACGACCCCTGACCTAATCAAGGTGTCACAGGGAACTGAGCTCCTTTCTCTTATGGTGCAGAGCTCAACCCTCCATGGTTCTGGGATCCTAACTGTTGGTATTGCTTCCATCAGCATCCAAATCCTAGCCACACCTCCCTCCACACCCTGTCAGGCACACCAGTGGGTGGTCTAGCTGGAAAAGGGCTACCCACCTAGGGGTCAGGCAGACTGGTGGGAGGGACAAGTTGAGTTGAGTGGTAGCCCTCAGAGAGTGAGGAGCTGAGGGAGTTGGAGCTCCCTGGGAGACTTTGGCTAGGTCGCAGATGGTGGTCTGGGACTGGAGGAGTCGAAGACCCGGTTGCAGGGTATTGGAGAAGGGTGCTCAGACTTAGTTTTGGAGAACGATCGGCACCGGAAAATCTAGTAACCGGAGCACGGCAGGGTACTGGACCCTAGAACAGGGAGTAGCTTCACACAACCTGATAATTAACCTGTGGAGGATAGTCTCTTTATGAACTTTCCCCAAGAGCTCAGAGATCGAAGGCACCAACACAACGAGGGGGATAGGGCTTTCCCAGCTTATGCGGCCCACTGAAATTCCAAGTTTCAGCCATCAAGAGCACAGCTCCTCTAACTAATCATAGGGAGCGGGACCCCGAAAGCTTCAGGCTGAGGGGTCACTCAAAAAAGTCTAAACATAGTGCATGGAGACAGGTGCAGAACCATCAGCAATACCAACGGGGACGGATTCCTGGACGAGTTCCCCTGAGTGGCAGCGGCACCCAGAGGCTTGGTTTACTCCTGTGTCTGCTTAATGGTCGCACCAACATCCACATGGCCTGAGTGAGAATGCTGCGCTCCCCTGAGTCTGCCCGCCTGACCTGCACCACTCTCCCCCACACCTCCACCATCCCGAGTCCCGGGGCCTCCCCTACCCGTGGAGGCAACGTCATCTGGCTGCCCCGCTCCATCTCCTCTGGGTACTCCCATCGGCAGCAGCGGTACCCCCTTACGGCGAACCACAGGTGCCGTCACGAACACTAACCCCCTGTAAATAGCCCCCCTTTTATTTTTGAGTGGCTGTAAGCCCCCGGGTCCGGAGACCCTCGAGCCACGCAACCCCGGATCTGAGCAGTCCGACTGCTGCAGGGGCGGTACATGTACACCCGGCTTCTGAGGCACACTGACGCTGCAGAAATTAGCCGAGCGCATTTGCAAGATTTCCAGGAGCTGCGGTGACGCTGGCTTGTGGAAATCATGTTATCACACTCATATGGGAGTGATAACATGGAAAGAGGTCCAACTAGTCTGGGGAAACAATGCCCCAAGACCCTAAATTGCATACGAAAGATGGAGGTAATATAATGCTTTTTTTACACATTGATTTTAGAGAATGATGTTATACAGGGCAGGTTATGTGTAAATCAGAATGCTGCTGGTTGGATGGCATAAGGGACCTGACAGGTTCCCTTATGGATGGCATACACCCCAGAGTACTACAGGAATTGAGTTCTGTGATAGATAGACCATTATTTTTAATCTTCTCAGATTCCTTAATAACAGGGTCGGTACCGCAGGACTGGCGCATAGCAAATGTGGTGCCAATATTCAAAAAGGGGACAAAAACTGAGCCGGGAAATTATAGGCCGGTAAGTTTAACCTCTACGGTTGGTAAAATCCTTGAGGGTTTCTTGAGAGATGCTATACTGGAGTATCTCAAGAAAAATAACCTTATGACAGAGTATCAACATGGGTTTATGAGGGATCAATCCTGTCAAACTAATTTGATCAGCTTCTATGAAGAGGTAAGTTCAAGTCTGGACCAGGGAAATGCAGTGGATGTTGTGTATATGGACTTTTCAAAAGCTTTTGATACGGTGCCACACAAAAGGTTGGTACATAAAATGAGAATAATGGGGATAGGGGAAAATATGTGTAACTGGGTTAAAAACTGGCTCAGTGATAGGAAACAAAGGGTGGTTATTAATGGTACGTACTCGGACTGGGTCTCAGTTCATAGTGGTGTACCACAGGGGTCAGTATTGGGCCCGCTTCTTTTCAACATATTTATAAATGACCTTGTTGGGGGCATGCGGAGTAGAATTTCAATATTTGCAGATGATACTAAACTCTGCAGGGTAATCAATACAGAGGAGGATAATTTTATATTACAGGGAGATTTATGTAAATTGGAGGATTGGGCTGAGAAGTGGCAATTGAAGTTTAATGTAGATAAATGTAAGGTCATGCACTGGGTAGAGGAAATAACATTTATGATTATGTACTTAATTGTAGAACACTGGGTAAAACAGACACAGAAAAAGACTTGGGTGTATGGGTGGATGGTAAACTTCACTTTAGTGGACAGTGTCAGGCAGCTGCTGCCAGGGCTAATAAAATAATGGGATGTATTAAAAGAGGTATAAGTGTTCATGAAAAAAATATAGTTCTACCTCTGTACAAGTCACTAGTGCGACCGCACTTAGAATACTGTGTACAATTCTGGGCACCGATATATAAGAAGGACATAGCTGAACTGGAGAGGGTGCAGAGAAGAGCCACCAAGATTATTAGAGGAATGGGTGGGCTGCAATACGAAGACAGGTTATTAAACTTGGGGTTATTTAGTTTGGAAAAACGAAGGCTTAGGGGGGATCTAATCACAATGTATAAATATATGAGGGGACAGTACAGAGACCTTTCCAAAGATCTTTTTACACCTAGGCCTGCGACTGGAACACGGGGGCATCCGCTACGTCTTGAGGAAAGAAGGTTTAATCATAATCACAGACGAGGATTCTTTACTGTACGAGCAGTGAGACTATGGAACTCTCTGCCGCATGATGTTGTAATGAGTGATTCACTACTAACATTTAAGCAGAGCCTGGATGCCTTTCTTGAAAAATTTAATATTACCAGTTATGTATATTAGATTTTATGACAGGGTATTGATCCAGGGAACTAGTCTGATTGCCGGATGTGGAGTCAGGAAGGAAATTTTTTCCCCATTGGAACTTGTTTGCCACATTGGGGTTTATTTTGCCTTCCTCTGGATCAACATGTTAGGCTACGGGTTGAACTAGATGGACTTAGAGTCTCCCTTCAACCTTAAAAACTATGATGATGATGATGATGATGATGATGTATATAGCCATTCAATTTTGAGTTTCAATTCCTCACCATTTTCAAAATCTCTATTTGCTGTCATTGAATAGAAATGCCTTTGACTACTACTAAGACATCCGAGAGTTACTTAAAGTTTTATCCTCTCTAGAAAAGTCCCTTTTAGTGCTGATAGTTACAGTGTGCCCAATTAAGGATAAATAGATTTGCGCCACCACAAAGAGCTAAATTTCCTCTTTCTTATCGATTTGTGAATATAAGTCTGTGTTTAAATAAAACAATGTATGGAACACTGGACTTTAGCACTAGATTAGTATTACACATTGGAACCAGGTAATCAGGTACCGAAGGAGCACAGAAGATTTCCCATCATATGTAAAGTTGGTACTCAAGGACAAGGCATTTTATGTAAACCAATGGCTGCTAATCAAATGAACAACTTGAGGCGACGAATTGGATGACAGTCATATAGCAAGCATGGAAATAAATTAGGATGGATAATGATGGCGCATAGGGAATGGGGTCACAAGATTAATTAACATTATTTGTGTCCCAAAGGGAGACTGGACTATTAACCTAGACTAGTGAGAGGTCAAACAGTATCTGTTAATTGACATCAAGTTGGGCTTTCAGACACTTCCTACACTGTTTTAAAACCCAATACAAATAATAAAATACACAACATGAGAAGATGAAGACTAGTGATGAGCGAGCATGCTTGTTACTACTCGGTACTCGCACGAGTATCACTGTACTCGGGCTACTCGGCGGGTACCGAGTAATTTTGCAATACTCGTGCTTTACTCGTGGTCTTCATCCCTGCATGTTGGCGCTCTTTTGAGAGCCAGCCCTCATGCAGGGATTGGCTGGCAGACCACTGCAATGCCACAGCCCTGTTAGTTGTGGAATTGCAGTGATTGGCTGGCCTGCACAGCGTGACCGAGCCTTTATACCGGCCGGCGCGCTGTGCTCTGTACACAGCCATCTCATATTCCCTGCTTTCCACGCCCACAGGCGCCTATGATTGGTTGCAGTGAGACACGCCCCCACGCTGAGTGACAGGTGTCACACTGCACCCAATCACAGCAGCCGGTGGGCGGGTCTATACTGTGCAGTAAAATAAATAAATAAATAATTAAAAAAAACGGCGTGCGGTCCCCCCAATTTTAATACCAGCCAGATAAAGCCATACAGCTGAAGGCTGGTATTCTCAGGATGGGGAGCTCCACGTTATGGGGAGCCCCCCACCCTAACAATATCAGTCAGCAGCTGCCCAGAATTGCCGCATACATTATATGCGACAGTTCTGGGGCTGTACCCGGCTCTTCCCGATTTACCCTAGTGCGTTGGCAAATCGGGGTAATAAGGAGTTAATGGCAGCCCATAGCTGCCACTAAATCCTAGATTAATCATGTCAGGCGTCTCCCCGAGATTCCTTCCATGATTAATCTGTAAATTACAGTTAAAAAACACACACACCCGAAAAATCCTTTATTAGAAATAAAAAACACAAACAAAGTCCCTCATTACCAATTTATTAACCCCGACAAACCCTCCATGTCCGGCGTACTCCACGGACTCCGGCGTCGCGTCCAGCTCTGCTGCATGGAAGTGACAGGAGCTGCAGAAGACACCGCCGCTCCGGTCACCTCCACGCAGCTAATGAAGGGAATAGCGCGATCAGCTGCTGTCAGTCAGGTAACTCCCGGCCACCGCTGGATCCAGCGGTGGCCGCGATTAACCTCAGTGACAGCAGCTGATCGCTATACTCACCTCAGTTGGTGCATGGAGCTGACTGGAGCGGCGGTGAGTAGCGCGATCAGCTGAGCTGTCACTGAGGTTACCCGCGGCCACCGCTGCATCCACCGCTGGATCCAGGTAACCTCAGTGACAGCTCAGCTGATCGCTATACTCATCTCATTAGCTGCGTGGAGGTGACCGGAGCGGCGGTGTATTCTGCAGCTCCTGTCACTTCCATGCAGCAGAGCTGGACGCGACGCTGGAGGACTGTGGAGTACGCCGGACATGGAGGGTTTGTCGGGGTTAATAAATTGGTAATGAGGGACTTTGTTAGTGTTTTTTATTTCTAATAAAGGATTTTTCGGGTGTGTGTGTTTTTTAACTGTAATTTACAGATTAATCATGGAAGGAATCTCGGGGAGACACCTGACATGATTAATCTAGGATTTAGTGGCAGCTATGGGCTGCCATTAACTCCTTATTACCCCGATTTGCCAACGCACTAGGGTAAATCGGGAAGAGCCGGGTACAGCCCCAGAACTGTCGCATCTAATGTATGCGGCAATTCTGGGCGGCTGCTGACTGATATTGTTAGGCTGGGGGGCTCCCCATAACGTGGAGCTCCCCATCCTGAGAATACCAGCCTTCAGCCGTATGGCTTTATCTGGCTGGTATTAAAATTGGGGGGACCGCACGCCGTTTTTTTTAATTATTTAATTATTTATTTCACTGCACAGTGTACACACACCGGCTGCTGTGATTGGGTGCAGTGAGACAGCTGTCACTCAGTGTGGGAGCGTGTCTCACTGCAACCAATCATAGGCGCCGAAAAGCAGGACAGCAGGGAATACGAGATTGATTAATGAGCGGCCGGCTTTTTCAAAAGAGGAAAAGCCACCGGAGTTTGAACAGCTGTGCAGCGCCGCGGCAGTGATCGGGGAACGGTAAGTAAGAGAGAGGGGGGGGAACTGACCGACAGACTGTGAGAGGGGGACAGACAAGACAGAGAGAGACAGACCGACGGACTGAGGGAGATAGAATAAAAAAAAAAAAATGACCGACATCGCTAGTAAAAAGCACAAAACGTGCGTTTTGGACATCGGAGTGCCACACAATGTTTTCATGTAAAATCTTTCATGTATTAATCTCAAAAAGTAACATACACCAGCTCTATCTCACTATTGGGTATGTGCCCTTAACATTTCCGCCATGAAAATTCATTTTGGTGTCATTTTGGAAGGTTTTCTGGTGAGTCCGTAAAAATGGCGTAAAACACGGACAAAATTGTTCACAGCTGTGACTTTTGAGTGATAAATGCTTCAAGGGGTCTTCCCCATGCTGATGCCATGTCATTTGAGCACTCTTCTGAGACTTTTGTGACATTTTTAGGGTTTCTACATGCTGCCGGGGGGTCATTTCACAAAAATACTCGGGTCTCCCATAGGATAACATTGGGCTCGGTGCTCGGGCCGAGTACACGAGTATCTTGGGAGGCTCGGCCCGAGCTTCGAGCACCCGAGCTTTTTAGTACTCGCTCATCACTAATGAAGACCAATAAAACAGCATTTTTTCAAATGTTAAAGCATCAATGAGAGTTTAATTATAATATTAAGTGTCTCACATTTTAGTACTGCTCCTATGTTCAAGAATATAACTACTATTAGACTGACCCATTTACAAGAATATAACTACTATAAGGCCCCTTTCACACGTCAGTGATTCTGGGACGTTTGTGCTTTTTTTTAAACGTACCAGAATCACTGACATACGCAGACCCATTATAATCAATGGGTCTGCTCACGCGTCAGTGATTTTTCACTGCACGTGTCTCCGTGCGGCGTACCCGCGTGTGCGTGATTGCCGCACGGAGACATGTCCATTTTTTCCTGGCATCACTGATGTTCCACGGACCACGCAGTGGTGTGGTCCGTGAAACACGTGCCAGAAAAAAACGTGCATTTAAAATAATAAACATTTTAACTCACCCGGCGTCCAGCGATGTCCTCTGCAGCCCATGCAGGTTGCTGCTTCTAAGCCGGCTGATTACTGTCGCGCATATTCATTATGCGCGACACAGCCGACCCGGAAGCAGCTGCTGCGGGGGTCAGCGCCGGCCGGATGCTGCGTCGCGGGAGCGATCAGCACCATGGACAGCGGGAGCGGGCGCAGGTGAGTTGATTTCTAAGTGCGTCACGGGCCACGGAGAACGGAGCCCGGATTGCACTTAGACAACCCACGTGTGCCGTAATTCACGGCACATGCAGGGACGTGTGTGTTTTACACGCCAGTGAAAAACGTCACTGTTTTTCACTGACGTGTGAAACGGGCCTAACACTGCCCCCTCATGTATAAAGATATAACCACTGTAATATTGCCGCTAAACACAAGAATATAACTGCTTCTATGTTCAGAATATAAGTACTATAATACTGCTCCTATTTACAAGAATATAACTACTATAATATTGCTCCTATTTTCAAGAATATAACTACTATAATACTGCCCTATATACAAGAATATAACTACTAATAGACTGCCCTTATTTTCAAGAATATAAATACTATAATACTGCTCCTATTTACAAGAATATAACTACTAATAGACTGCCATTATTTACAAGGATGTAACTACTATAATACTGCTCCTTTTTACTAGAATATAACTGCTATAATTCTTTCCCCTCATGTATAAGAATATAACTACTGTAATATTGCCTCTATACACAAGAATATAACTATAATAATACTGCCCCTATTTACAAGAATATAGTTACTATAATACTGCTTCTATGTTCAAGAATGTAACTACTATAATATTGCTCCTATGTAAAAGAATATTACTACTATAATACTGCCCCCTATGTACAAGAATATAATTACTATAATATTGCTCCTATGTACAAGAATATAACTATTATAATACTGCTCCTATTTACAAGAATATAGCTACTATAATACAACATACTATGTACAAGAATGTAACTGCTATAATATTGCCCCTATGCATAAGAATATAACTACTATAATATTGCTCCTATTTACAAGAATATAAATACTATAATACTGCCCCTATGTACAAGAATATAATTACTAATAGACTGCCCTTATTTTCAAGGATATAAATACTATAATACTGCTCCTATTTACAAGAATATAACTACTAATAGACTGCCATTATTTACAAGAATGTAACTACTATAATACTGCTCCTTTTTACTAGAATATAACTGCTATAATTCTGCCCCTCATGTATAAGAATTTAACCACTATAATATTGCCTCTATACACAAGAATATAACTCCAATAATACTGCCCCTATTTACAAGAATATAGCTACTATAATACTGCTTCCATGTTCAAGAATGTAACTACTATATTATTGCTCCTATGTACAAGAATATAACTACTATAATACTGCCCCCTATGTACAAGAATATAATTACTATAATACTGCCCCTATGTACAAGAATATAACTACTATAATACTGCCACTATGTACAAGAATATAATTACTATAATACTGCCCTATGTACAAGAATATAACTATTATAATACTGCTCCTATTTACAAGAATATAGCTACTATAATACAACATCCTATGTACAAGAATGTAACTGCTATAATACTGCCCCTATGCATAAGAATATAACTACTAAAATATGACCCTCTATGTACAATAATATAACTACTTTAATACTTTCCTAATATACAAAAATATAATTACTATAATACTGCCCCCTATGTAAAGAATATAATTACTATAATACTGTAATACTGCCTCCTATATATAAGAAAATAACTACTATAATGCTGTTCCTTATGTTTAAAAATAAAAATAATATAATTCTGCACTGATGAACAAGGACATAACTGCTATAATACTGCCTGCTATGTACATGAATATGCTATAATACTGCCCCCTATAGGCAGCAGTTCTCCATAGTCAGCATATTGCTCATAAATTTGCTACTGTTATTTGGATTGAAGTGAGTGGTGGAGTAATGACTATGTCCTTCCTCTGTCTATGAATCCGCTAATCTTGGGAGTGTGATTCAGAGCTCTGACAGCTTTCTTATGTATAGCTTTTTTTCTCGATTTCTGTTCCAAGTGAAGATTTTCACCCCTGAAGAAATGGTCTGAATCATCTTCACAAATCTGTCCACACATGGTGATTTCCAATTACATTATCACAAAGCCCAGAGGACTGTTTACAGAAGGCAGAGCAGCGTCCAGGACTCATCAGTTCATCTGAAGGAAGACAGAACCCAAATAATCCGTGTAATGCTCTGTTCACCCGCCAGACTCTTCGCACTTTACTCACTGTTACAAGACCACAGGCATCCTCCTCATGTGCTTGGGATTTCTATTAAAATACTGAAACATCTTCTTCACATGGAGTACCACCGTTTTACCCCCTTCAGTCTAACATTAACATACGGTATGTCTTTAGCGCTCATACATCCACTTTCCTTCCATAGTCAAAGAACTGAGTGATACAACTGTGGCTGACTGATATCTCCACTTGGGGGAGTTTGGTGTATTCCATGCTCTATGGCAGGGGTGGGGAACCTTTTTTCTGCCGGGGGCCATTTGAAAATTTCTACCAACCTTCAGGGACCGCAACAGATTATAAACTTGAGAATTATGCGGGCTTTACACGAGACGATATATCATGCGATATGTCATCGGGGTCACGGTTTTCGTGACGCACATCCGGCATAGTGCACATTGTCGTCTCGTGTGACACCTCCGAGCGACGCAGTATCGCTCACAAATCGTGAGTCGTGTACTCGTCGTTAACTTTCATAATATTGTTTACTTTCATGGGTGCAGGTTGTTCATCGTTTCCGTGGCATCACACGTTGCTCCGTGTGACACCACGGGAACGATGAACACAGCGTACCTGCGTCCCACGGCACACGCCGGCTTAATGGAAGGAAGGAGGTGGGCGGGATGTTTACATCCCGCTCATCTCCGCCCCTCCGCTTCTATTGGCCGGCTGCCATGTGACGTCGCTGTGACGCCGAACGTCCTTCCCACTTCAGGAAGTGGACGTTTGTCGCCCACAGTGAGGTCGTCCGGAAGATAAGTGCGTTTGACGGGGGTTAAACGAGTTTATGCGTCACGGGCAGCGATTTGCCTGTGACGGAAAAACGACGGGGGCGGGTACGATAGCTTGTGCTATCGCACAAAAGATCGACTCGTGTAAAGCAGGCTTTACTCTAATATATTTCGTCAAACAATTCATTAACTCACCCCTACACCCCTACTGTGGTGGCCGGAGCTGCATCTCTTTGGTGCGGCTGTGATGTTCGGTGATATTGATCATGTTGATTCTCACAGCTGCTTTTTCAAGTTTCTCTCGGTCTGAAGCGCAATCAACAGATTGCAAAATCATATGCATCACAAAGCAGACGCTGGAGGCACATACATCACAAGAGGGGCTTTGGGCATATATACATGACAAGAGGGGCTCTAGGCAAATATACATGACAGGAGGAGCTGGGAACATATACATGAGGGTCTGGGGACATATACATCACATGAGGGGTTGGGGACATACACATCACTAGAGAGGCTGGGGGCATAGACATCAGAGGAGATACTGGGGCATACACATTACAGGAGACACTGGGATGCAAAAATTACAGGAGATGCTGAGGGCATATACATCACAGGAGGGGCTGGAGACATATATACATCACAGGAGGGACTGAGGACATATACATCACAGGAGTGGCTGGGGGCATATATACATCACAGGAGGGGATAGGGGCATATATACATCAAAGGAGGGGCTGGGGAATATATACATCACAGGAGAGGCTGGGAGCATATACAATCAGGATGGGCTGGGGGCATATACATCACAGGAGGGGTTAGGGTATCTATACATCACAGGAGGGGCTAGGGTATCTATACATCACTAGAGAGGCTGGTGGCATATACATCGCATTAGATGCTGGGGCACACAAATTACAGGAGACACTGGGGGCATGTATCTCGCAGGAGGGACTAAGGGCATATATACATCACAGGAGGGGCTGGGGTATCTATACATCACAGGAGGGGCTGGGGTATATACATTACAGGACACCCTGGGGCATATATATCACAGGAAAGGCTGGTGTATATTCATTACAGTAGATGGTGGGGGTGCATACTTGTTACATCACCACCGGAGTCCGCTCCAGCAACTTCTGCTCCGATCGCTAGGCGACGCCGTGTTCCTGCCATGGATGGTGCTGGTGATGGGAGAGGAGTCAATGCCAGCGGCACCGGTGGGCACAGGCTCCGATCATCCACTGGGCTGGGTTATCTTGGAATCTGCAGTACCACTGGTTGACTGTGGGTGGCGTGTGTCCTCCAGCTGAAGTTGCCAGCGTTCAGCTGCAGCCAATGGTAAGACACCACACCCTTCTTAGTTCCCCTCCTGTCTGCTGACCTCTGCCAGAGATAGTTCTGATTTCCTGGCTCTTGGTCCGCCCTATTCTGTTTTGTGATTCCTGTGTGCTGACTTCTGCGTGTTTTCTGACTACCCTTCTGCCTGCTGTTTTTGTACCTTGCTGCCCGATCCGGATTTGACCCCTTGCTACTCTCATCGGACTACAGCCTTCCACAGGTAGTGATCTCCAGGGCCCTGTGTAATTCCAAATCCCTGTATAGGCGTTAAAGGGTTTCAGGGTTCTGGGGGTCCTGCTTGGTTAGTGGCTTCCCTTTAGCCTGTCCATTACATCCCATCTGAGTCTGTTGATCCAGGCAGACGTTACAATACTTCACAGGAGGGTCTGGGATCATATACATCACAGAAGGGGCTGGGGGCATATACATCACAGGAGGGGCTGGAGGCATATACATCACAGGAGGGGCTGGGGTATCTATACATTAGTAGAGTGGCTGGGGCGCATAAATTACACGAGATGCTGGGGGCATATACATCACATGAGGCTGGGACTCAGACATCACTGGGGGGGCACAGACTGTACTGCTGGGCACCAGCACCAGGGGTGGCACACAGCACTGGGGTGGGACACAGCACTGAGGGGGTAGCACACAGCACTTGGGGGAGTGGCACATAGCACTGAGGAGGCGAACAGGACTGGTGGGTGGCACATAGCATTGAGGAGGGACACACAGTACTGGGGAGGGTCACACAACACTGGGGAGGGCCACATGTGCCGCCCCCACATTAGCAGCTGGGCTGCTCGGATCCAGATCCGCGGTGGCTCAAGGGACGTCCGGACCCGGTGGGATCACCAAAGATTATTTTTAGTAAATTACAAAAACATTTTATTGTTGCCAACAAGCAAAGTACAAATAATATCACACCATAAAAACAATTAAAAAAGCATGAGCTTACAGCAATACATCAGATGTCAAGGAGATATGACACCAAAACCCCATACCCTCTAGAAAATGAACAACTGAACCCTAACTCAGCTGGAAAGACCACATGAGCATGTTAAATGATGCCACAATAAGAAGTAATGAACTGCAGATCCATATGATAAAAAGAGTAACATTAAGCAAAACAGATCAATGCCCGCTCTGTATAAGATTCCCCACCACTGCTCTATGGAAACAGAATGCAGTAAACTCAGAGAGCTCCCTCTGGTGGTAGCTGCAGGCAGCTTGAATTTTTGTCATTTATGCACATGCAGAGGATGTGTCCCTTGTTTATACAGAGCAGCGGACATGCGTGTCACTGCAACACTAATCACCTTTTATTCAAAAAATAGTATGTAGTAAGCTCCCCCTAAACATGTTATGATGTTAAAACATTACTTTAAAGTAGTATTTCCATCTCACACATTTATGGATACCCACAGGAAATACCATAAAGGTCTAATATATCTGAGTTCACGCCTCCATCTCAAGAACTGTGCCTCATCTCAGAACGTTGTGAATGCAGAACTTTCCGATCATGCATAATTCACACCATTCACCTTAATTCAAGTTACCAAAATAGCCGCTCATTTCTCTATTCATGGTGGCATAAGACGGGGCCCCATTCTTGAGAGAGATGCGCTTTCCAATGAGACAGCTATTGCACATCTAGCGGTGTGATTTTCACAGACTGACATAATGGAGACGATAGAGAAACTTTTTTTCTCCGCACCTCTAAGAAAAACGGATGCCATTCTGATCAAACTCTGATCAGAAGGACTACATCACAATTTGTTGTTATGTTTATGAAAGTTTTAAAATGCAATAAAAATGTATCTGATTTAAAAAAAAACTCTGATCAGAATAATCGGACCATTTTGTGTGGATGGAGAGAAAACAGTTGTGTGCACCTACCCATAGACCAGGGGTGCCCAACCTCTCAGGAGGAACATGTGGCTTGCAGACCCTGGATGTGTGGCTCATGACTGTTAGCCAGCTTGGTGCACAAGCACCAGGTCGAAAAAACAGCTTTGAAGAGCAGGTCTCCAGATGAAGAGTTTTGTGAGTAGCAGATCTGAATGGAGGTAAGGAAGGAGACCCTGGACCTTGGTATACTGTCTAGGTGTGATTTCTGTGGAAAAGCTTTGGCTGTCATTATACCGGTAATGGGGGGCGGGAGCTTAATGTTGAATGTTAAAAGTTAAATGTTGCTCTGAATGTCAGAAGACTGAGGACCTCTGCCTTAGGGGTACTTTGCACGCTGCGACATCGCAAGCCGATGTTGCGATGCCGAGCGCGATAGTCCCCGCCCCTGTCGCAGCTGCGATATCATTGTGATAGCTGCCGTAGCGAATATTATCGCTATGGCTGCTTCACATGCACTCACCTGCCGGCGGCAAATAGGAGCGGAGGGGCGGAGATGAGCGGGATGTAAACATCCCGCCGACCTTCTTCCTTCGCATAGCCGACGAGAGCCGCGGTGACGCAGGTAGGAGATGTTCCTCGCTCCTGCGATTTCACACACAGCGATGTGTGATGCCGCAGGAACGAGGAACAACATCGGACCGTCGCGTCAGCGTAATTATGTAATTCGCCGCCGCTACACCGATGATACGATTACGACGCTTTTGCGCTCGTTAATCGTATCATCTAGGATTTACACACTACGATGTCGAGAGCGACGCAGGAAGTGCGTCACTTTCGACATAACCCCACCGACATCGCACCTGCGATGTCGTAGTGTGCAAAGCCCGCCTTAGACCTTGCTCCTAAGTTGTTGATGGTCTTTTTGCTGGAGGTAATTCCTCTCACTATGAAGTGGTCACAGGTGTGAAGACTTGATCAATGCCACTTAAATGCGAAGAGCATGTACAATCTGCTTCCACTAAGTATCATTGAAAAACAGAGAAAATCTCTGGTTAACTAATCTCCTACATTATCCTCGTGTAGAAATTGGCCACGGTGTCTTGCAATATGCTGGAACCTAAGAAACACCTGTCTCCGAACACGCTGCACACTCCATCCTTATAGCAGAAAAAGGTGCAGGAATCCTGTCTCAGCTCTTATGGGTGATAATCTTGTGATTTCGAGTCCGCCATTGCCAGATAAGACGTCTTCTCCACAGTTGGCGTACAGGATGGCAGATCTGCTTGCATTGTGATCAAAGGCTCCTGAACTAGATTGAAATGGATTAGTGAAGACACACTACATGAGAATTAAACATTAAAGAGACACGGCTTTAAACATTTTTATTCCAAAAATTGAAAGACGAAAAAGAGAAAAATTCAGCATCAATCATTCCGGTATATTATGAAGGGCTGTTCCTAGACATCTCAAAAGTGCTATAGTATAGGGAAATTTTGACAAAAAACAACTAACTTACTTCTATATGTAAATCTAATCAATGGCATAATTATTTCATTATTACCACTTGTATAAGGAAAGTCCAGCATAGGGACCCTTATCGGCCTCTGATTGGAGGATGTACCATGGCAAATCTTTGGGGATCCCTCAATTTGACCCAATAAGGGAGGCACTTCCTTTTAGCCGTCCGTGTTTAATCAGGTACCAATCACATGCATGGTTATGGTCACACGTGAGTCATACGTGTGTCATATGTGTTTGCATATGTGTGACAGGTACCGGAGAAAACACGTGTCTGTGAAATAAAAAGATTTTCCATATTTAACTGCTTTCTTTGGCTCTGCTGCCTCCCGCTCCTGACCGCCGCTCATTATATTCATTGATTATTCACCGCACTCAGGACCTGGAAGCCGGAGCAGTGCTGGGGACAGCGCCGGGTACAGCATCGCCGAGGACAGCATCGTGGGGACAGGTGAGTATTCTGCAAGCACAGTGACATCCAGGAGGTCATCGGATTTCCCAATGAACTCTGATGACATCCTGATGACCACCGCGACACCTGTGTTACAGCTTCACGGGTTCATCAGAGTTCATAGGGAACTGTGATGGGTCCCCGCGATGTTCCGGCTTCCAATTTCTCACACACATATACATTAAGCACATTTAAACATATGTATACACACATAGCAGACACACATGGATACACCGAGCACATACACACACATAGCGCACATGCATGTATACACTGAACACACACACACACACACTCTGCTGTATACTCACCCAGCGATGCGGTCTCCGGCACTGAAGTCCCCCGCACTGCTCTGGCTTCCAGCTCCTCAGTGCAGTATAATGAGGGGAGATCAGGAGCGGGAGTCAGCAGAGTCGAAGACAGCATTGCTGGAGAAAGGTAAATATAGAAAATCTTTTTATTAAAAAGACCTGTGTTTTCTCCGGTACGTGTCACACGGATTACATCAGTGTGCGAGCCGTGTGACACCCGTGCTGCCGGAGAAAAACGGACATGCCTGCGTATGTGCATGCGGGGTCATGAGAGGTCACACGGTCCGTATGAAAACACAGACGTCTGATTAACAGCAAATAATAACATAGGTGCGTGTGGCATCCTTTTTAAAAATGGATGTCACAAGTACCAGAAACACGGACGTCTGAAACCAGCCTCAACAGCAATGCCACTCTTGCCAGAGCAAGCCCCTTCAACCCTGTGTTATAGCTCAGCCATTTGCAGTTGCTTGTAAGGTACTTCCTATGGGTAATGGGAGGAAGAAGAAAAGAAATGAAGCACAATAGCCTGTAGATCAGCTGGTGAAGCCCAGCAGTGATGAACAAAATAGAGAAAATTCATGCGGCAAGATAAAATTTAGTTTTAATTCAATACATTAAAACAAAAGAGTGAAGGAAAGGATTAAAACTGACGCGTTTGTGGTGCGCTATGCACAGTCATACCCTATAGTGATGAGCGAGTGCGATCGGCACTGCTCAATATTCGATTGAGCATCGAAGGACTTGGACACACTCGTTACTTGATTGAATATAATGGGATCTCGAGCATCATGCTCAAGTCCCCACCCCGCACGTGTAGCAACTGTTAGCCAATAAACATGCAAAAATTACTTGCCATATACAGTAATGCCGTAGCCATATTGGCTACTGGCATTAATATGATTGGCCAGTCACACTGTGTCATCACAGACACGGGGACTCGATGCTCGGTACACTCTCCTCTGAAAGCAGTACAGGGAGAGTTGATCTAGGAGGGAGAGCTTAGCTTAGATCAGGCATATAGGCAAGGTTTCATTGCTATTACAGTACATTGTATTTTGTACACTTACACCCTTTAGTGCCTTTAATGTTGCACTAATGGATGTTTTTAACTTTTTTTAACCTAATATACGCTCATCAGCATTGCCGGGTCTTGGTGAGCACAGCATTGAACCGGCGGCTCTGGTAAGAGTTTTCGTCATTACCTGACATCTGTGAATAGCTGTACTTTACTGCTATTCACAGTTGCCGGAGCTGGATTCGGGAAACGTGGACTATGGCGAAGGAGCTTAAAGGGAATCTTTTTGATAATAAATTGGTCAACGAAGGATAGTGTGGGGGAGTCAATTTTTTTTTCCTGTGTGTTTTTCTTATTAATGGATTAGTAATGGGATGGTCTGATAGATGCGTCTCCATTACTAACCCCTGGGCTTGATGCCAGCTGATATTACACAGCTGACATCAATCTCCAAAAATATTGCCGCGATTGCCATCACAATAGAGCAGGTGGGTAGAGTCGGGCAAAGTGACAGAAGTTGTGCATCTAATGTGATGCGCCAATTCTGGGGCAGTTGCCGGTTGCTCTTTTATGCCAGGAAGGGGCCAGTATCCATGAACCTTCCCAGCCTAATAATATCAGCCCCCAGCTTTCTACTTTACCTTGGCTGGTTATCAAAAATAAGGGGAACCCCACGTAAATTTTCCTGCCCCCCCCAGCCCCCCTATTAGGGTCTGGAAAAACAGCGATGATCCATATCTCCAACATAGCTACAGTGACTATTGAAGTCGAAACAAGCCTGAAATTTCCCCATGCTTTACATTGTTCCACAATTCAATATTCAAGTATCTATGAACAAATTCTCTTTTCAAGTAAGTAATCCTTGTATCAAGGCACCTTGAATATCAGCACCATTAAATCAAAGACATTGCCAAAAACCCTGCTGTTTAAGAGAAGTGGTCATTTAATAGGAACAACTTCAAATGAAATCACGCTATTTGCCTTTGTGTATAATTACAGAGCCCTCCGGGACTGGGGGAATTCAATAATTGCTTGGCAATCAGTGATTTGACACCCTACATCAATAGTTATAATACAGTCTACATTTTCATACATTCTTATCTGTCAGGGTTAATTGCGTGCTTTGCCTTTAAGGCATCCGATTATTGAACCATCAAATTAATATTATTATAGTTTCAGTATTTCTTGCTAGTCAGCACTCGGGAAGTGAGATCAACTAGAAATGAGGAGCTGGAAATTAGAAAATATGTTTCAGGTTTGTTTGTTTTTTTTTTATCTTTGATTAACAGCCTACCTACTTACTCTTACCTAATAATAATAATAATATTTATAATATTTATCTAGTACCAACATATCACGCAACAATTTACAATTTGGCGGGGACATGTACAGACAATAAAAACATAACAGAGTGACACAGTTCAACAGTCACAGGACGAGTGAGGGTCCTACTCACAAGCTTATAATCTCAAAAGAAAAAGGAAAAACACAAGATCGTCTGGGATAGTGCATTACAGAAAATTTGCGAAGCACAAGAGAAGTCTTGAAGACAGAGTTGCGAGGTTCGGATTATGGATGATGTTAGTCTTAGATCAGATGCAGAAGCGTGGGCACGGGTAGGGTGATAGACAGAAATGGGGGATGAGATACACTGACAAGCAAAAGGGTAACAATGTGTTGAACTTTTAACTTTCAGGCTCCTTATCTCATCATCCACTACAACTTCGAATGTAAAACTATTTTCATTTTATAGATAATCATCTTGGCTATCTCACACATAAAGTTGACTTGCAAATTTTCACCATATGATTAATTGTGCAGATTCTTGTTATTTCACTGCATTGTTACGGTTTTGCGGTTTTGTGGTGGAAAAATCTTCTTCTTGTACACTAGAAGTTACAACCTGTTCTCACATTCCCTAATAGCCCGGTATTATTAGGCTATGTGCCCACGTGGCGTATTTTCATGCCGTTACGCTGCGATCTGCACCGCAGCATAACTGCATGCGTCCTGCGTCCCCAGCACAATCTATGGAGATTGTGCCTAATCCATGACCACGTGGCGTTGTAGGACGCAGCGCTTTGGCTGCTGCCAAATCGCTGCGTTCTAAGACGTGACATGTCACTTCTTTCGTGCGCTTTGCATGCAGCCCCTGCTCTGTCTATACTGTCTATAGCGAGAAGCAGCATACAGAGCGCACAAATTCTGCAGTCACCGAAGCTTCAGAACTTAGCTTTTCAGCTGCGCTCTGAAGTGCACATGCAGTGACGTTACGCTGCTGTGCAGAGCGCACACACGTGGGCACATAGCCATAGGTTGATTCCCAAAAGTAAGGTCACTGGTTCAAATCGAGAAGCAGCCATGAAGAAGATTTCCCAAGAAAAGAGAAACAGCATCATACAGCTCGATAGTGGTCTCTTGGTAAAGAACATTGCAAAACTGCATCACGTGAGTGCCATGACACTTGGAAAAATACAGATTCTAGCATAACATGGCACTTCTGTTGATGGTGCACAAGTAGGATCCAATCCCATACCCAATATAATAGAAAACTTGGCACTCAAGTTTTCTGTTATATTACAGTAGGAAGAATACAAACAGCAGTCTGTCTATCCATTCAGAGGCAGAGGTGGACGTCCATGCAAAATATTGGAGTCAACGAGTCAGCTCATCACAAGGTCTATCAGTTCCGGTGTGACAAACACAGCATTGGAGGTGGCTCGTTTGCTTCAAAATAGTGAGATCACAAATGTACATGCAAACACTGTGCGACGCACATTACAGAAGTCTGGAATGGTGGCCAGAAAAAAAGAGAAAAGGTAAAGGCGTATCGACTTCAATATTGTCAAAACCCTGCATGCCTCATATACGGGACTCCTATTCTTGGCCACGGATGGCAGAAGTTTGTTTATTCCCCTTTGTTTATTTGTGGACTCCCCTGCTAGATTGTGGAACTTTGAGCCACAAGAGAGTCTAAAGCCTGCTTTACACGTTGCAATTTCACAGACGATATCGTATGCGATTTGCAACGCCCCCATCGTATGTGTGGCACGTTCAATTTGTTGAACGTGCCGCACAAACGATTTACCCCCGTCACACGTACTTACCCGTCCATACGACCTCGATGTGAGCGGCGAACGTCCACTTCCTGGAGTGGGAGGGACGTTCGGCGTCACATCGACGTCACGCGGCAGCCGGCCAATAGAAGCGGAGGGGCGGAGCTGAGCGGCACGTAAACATCCCGCCCACCTCCTTCCTTCCGCATTGTGGGCCGGGAGCCGCAGGACGCAGGTAAGATCCGTTCATCGTTCCCGAGGTGTCACACACTGCAATGTGTGCTACCCCGGGTACGATGAACAAGCTGACGTGCAATTCTAGAGAAAGGTACGATGTGTATGCGATGAATGTTTTAATGTTCAATCGCAATCGCACGTACCTGTCACACACTGCAATGTAACTTACGATGCCGGATGTGCGTCACTTATGATGTGACCCCGCCGACACATTGTAAGATACATTGCAGCGTGTAAAGCAGGTTTTATACCTTTCACCATGGACTTTACCCAAATACCCCTTTAATCGTAAAGGTACCAGTTAATCTTAACTGGCATGTGAATGTTGTCAACAACCTGAATGGATGCCCTATAGACATTCGAGAGTGCAAAGCTTTTCTCTAGTTAAGATGGGACCCTTGAGAGTGGGCGTGGGACTATGGGGAGGGAAGATGAGCCTCACAAACTGTGCTGTAATGTTAGGCTTGGTTGCATTGGGACTCAAATTACTAGTAAGATCTCAGGCAACCCAATGGAAACTATAGTCGGCGTTACACGCTGCGATTTCTCCGACGATATGTCGGCGGAGTCACGGTTCCCGTGACGCACATCCGGCATCGTTAGCGACGTCGTTGCGTGTGACACCTACGTGCGACTCCGAACTATCACAAATAGGTTGAAAATCTCTGATCGCTAACACGTCGTTCATTTTCAAAATATTGTTTGTCGTTTAGATCGCAGCAGAAATACTGGTACATTTGACACCCTGCAAACAACGAACAACATCCACACGACCGCCTTGGTCAAACAATATATCTCTGAACGATTTTGCGACGCATGTGCGATCGTTACGTGTGACCGCTAATAAACAACCTATGTGCAATCTCGGTAAATCAAAACAACGATCTGGGCGTGTCACGTTGCTCATGAGATCGTTAGATAAATCGTAGCGTGTGAAGCAGCCTTTAGACTGAGTCTGAACATTCCTTACAAAACTGTAATGTGCTGGAAGATATGTGCTCACTATTTGGAGTGTGAAGTTGTTACAAAGAATGAACTGTTGAGTAAAGTGCTGTTTGAAAAGGACTGTTGGTCGTCATCCAGTCCTGGTCATCCAATGTCAGTTGCAATATGCGGATTACATGGGTTCACAGCCCACAGGACACAAGTCCACACACCCAGCCATGAACAGTCCTATCAAATAGCATACTGGGGAGTCTAGAGACACTCCTTCGCCCATGACTACTGCCTCACACCATGCTACAAGACCACAATACAGATTAAAGGCCACTTTACACGCTGCAATATCGGTACCGATATCGCTAGCGTGGGTACCCGCCCCCATCGGTTGTGCGACATGGGCAAATCGCTGTCCGTGGCACACAACATCACCCAGAGCCGTCACACTACTTACCTGACCTGCGACGTTGCTGTGACTGGCGAACCGCCTCCTTTCTAAGGGGGCGATTCCTTCAGCGTCACAGCGACGTCACAGCTGCATCACTGAACCACCGCCCAATAGAAGCGGAGGGGCGGAGATGAGCGGGACGTAACATCCCGCCCACCTACTTCTTTCCACATTGCGGGCGGCGGCAGGTAAGGAGAGGTTCCTCGTTTCTGCGGCGTCACACGGAGCGATGTGTGCTGCCGCAGGAGCGACGAACTACATCATACACGCTGCAGCAGCTATATTTGAGAAGGGACCCCCATGTCACCGATGAGTGATTTTGCACGCTTTTGCAACGATGCAAAATCGCTCATAGGTGTCACACGCAACGGCATCGCTAAAGCAACCGGATGTGCGTCACAAATTCCGTGACCCCAACGAGATCGCTTGAGCGATGTAGCAGCGTGTAAAGCGGCCTTTAGTCTTATCTGATGTCCAGTCCTTGTGTTGCTTGGCCCATGTGTTGTGGTCCTAAGTAGTGGCTTCTTTTGCAGCAAATCAGCCATAAAGTTCTGCTTTTTGAAATATCTTCTGAGCACTTTGTGTTGAGATGTGTCTGCTACTTGATATCTGTGCATCATTTATGAGTGTTGTTATCTGAGGTACTTTCTATTTGTGGTTTCTGAGGCTTGTAAGTGGTAAGCTTATCCTCTGCAGCAGAGTAAACTTTTGGTCTCCCTTTCGTGAGTCGGTAGACATGAGTGTCAGTTTCATCACACTGATTGATGGTTGTTATCTGAGGTGTTCTCAATTTGTGGTTTCTAAAGCTCATAACTCTGTTGAACTTATCCATTGCAGAAGAGGTAATTTTTGATCTCCCATTCCTGAGGCAGTGCTTATGAGAGTCAGTTTCATCAAACCGATTGATTGTTTCCATAAGTACACTTGAGGATACCTTCAAAGCTCTAGCAATTTTCCTGATTGATTGACTTTCATATCTTAATGCAGAGGTCTCAAACACACGGCCCGCGGGCCACATGTGGCCCCTCAGGCTGCTTGTTGCGGCCGGCAGACCCCATGACGATCGTGGCCCTATGCCAGGGGTCGGCACCAGCAGGACTTTACTGAAATGAAATCCATTTGTGGTGCCGCGTAGAGGAGCTGTCTGCGCTAGTACAGTGGCTGCCGTCCACCAATCAGATGCAAGGAGTTGACGTCATACAGCAACGTCACTTCCTTGCATATGAATGGCGGGCAGCAGCCATTGGTATAGCGCATCTCCTCTGCGCGGCACCGCAAATGGATTCAATTGCAGTAAAGTTGAGCCGGCGCCGACCCCCGGCATAGAGGCACGATTGTCACGGGCCGCAACAAGCAGGTAAGTTACATGCTCACGATCAGGACCCGCTGCATTCTGGACACGGTGGGTCCTGACCTGTGGGGCCGCAAGTCTCCTCCATAGGAGATCACAGGAGACTACAGCTGCCCGTGCCCGAGATCATGGTTCGGAGCACTGCGGTCTCCTTGCTATGTTCTCACTAGGGAGGGCATGCGACTCCACAGCATAAATTCACATGCTGCGGCCTCTGAAAGCCGCACCGCAGGTCAGTTTTCACTGTGGGCCGCACACGCACAGTGTGCATGGAATTTTTAGAAATCCCATCCACTGTACTCGTACTGTATATCACAGGGTTTTGAACGCAGCTGAAACACGCTGCATCCAAAACTCTGCAAATATTGATCGTGAGCACACAGCCTAATAAGAGGGAACAGAGGAAAGATGAGAAGAATTTTTTTTTTGCGAATTACTAAAGGATGGGCACAATACTATAAGGATGGGCACAATGCTACAGGGCACAATATTACAAGGATGGGCACAATACTACTGGGCACAATACTACAAGGATGGGCACAATACTACTGGGCACAATACTACTGGGCACAAGGATGGGCACAATACTACTGGGCACAATACTACAAGGATGGGCACAATACTACTGGGCACAATACTACTGGGCACAAGGATGGGCACAATACTACTGGGCACAAAGATGAGCACAATATTACAGGGCACAATACTACAGGGCACAATATCACAAGTGTGAGCACAATACTACTGGGCACAATACTACAAGGATGGGCACAATACTTAAAATCAAAAAAGTGAGGTATGAGTTGGTATACATGCAGCTTGTAAGCTAATGTTCACACTGGCCATAAGACAGAAAAAAATCAAAGATATAAATAATATGGACATATACCCTAACTGTAACTAAATAAAAGCATAGTGCATATAAATAAACATAGGGTACTTAGTAAACACTGTTTTTTTTTTTTATTCAAAAAAAGCATAAAGCCATCCCACCACAGCAAGGTGTACCCAGGGACAGTACCTACACTCTCTAATATTAAAACCTTACCATGGGTCAAAAATATTCCTCAATGTGAATAAGGGCTGAGAGCGACTGGGTCCCAACTGAACATACAGCCATGGGATGCACAGAATGAAATGCCCAGCTCAGAGAGGGGGCCCCACATCCTATTTGTACTAAATACAACAGACTACATAAAAACAAAAAAGTGAGCTGGAATATGAGTTGGTATACATGCAGCTTCTAAGCTCATGTTCACACTGGCCATATGATAAAGAAAAATCAAAGATATAAATAATATGGACATGTACCCTAACTGTAACTAAATAAAAGCATAGTGCATATAAATAAACATAAGGATGGGCACAACATTACAGGGCACAATACTACTGGGCACAATACCACAAGGATGGGCACAATACTACTGGTCACAATACTACAAGGATGGGCACAATACCACAAGGATGAGCACAATACCACAAGGATGAGCACAATACTACTGGGCATACGGATGGGGGACATTACTGCAGCAAGGGGACATTACTACAAGATGTTAGCTAAGATTACTATATGATGCTGCTAATTGTAAAACAATATTACAAGAAGGTGATCAAATGAAAAAAAAATTCTAAATAAAGCATGAATTATTTTGTTTTGCCTTTAAAAATGCTTTTTCATATATAAAGTTGAAAAACCCCCTGCAAGTTTGTCATAATAAACAAGCAAAAAATGTTCAAAAAAGTGATTCAAAGATATATAGAAAAAAAACATGTAATCATTAAAAATGTCACTTTGTCCTGCAAATAATGCGGCCCCTCTTTTTTTTTTTACATGCGGCCCATACACCCAGCTGAGTTTGAGACCCCTGTCTTAATGTAATAATGAACTGTTGTTTCTCTTAACTGAGAGGTTTTGCCATATTCTGGTGTAGAACAGTTGTGGAATAAAGTCAGCACTATACAAGAGGTGCAAACCTGTCATCAGAGTAAAAGGATGATACTTAGGTTCTTGGAGGAATCTAAGGGGTATTTTGCACACTACGACATCGCAGCTGCGATGTCAGTGGGGTCAAATCGAAAGTGACGCACATCCGGCGTCGTTGTCGACATCGGAGTATGTGAATCGTTTTTAATACGATTAACGAGCCCAAAAGTGTCGAAATTGTATGATCGGTGTAGTGTCGGGCATTTCCATAATCTCGCTGCAGCGACAGGTACGATGTTGTTCCTCGTTCCTGCGGCAGCACACATCGCTATGTATGAAGCTGCAGGAGCGAGGAACATCTCCTTACCTGCGTCCCGCCTGCAATGAGGAAGGAAGGTGGTGGGCGGGATGTTTACGTCCCGCTCATCTCCGCCCTTCCGCTTCTATGGGCCACCTGCCGTGTGATGTCGCTGTGATGCCGCATGACCCGCCCCCTTAGGAAGGAGGCGGGTCGCCGGCCAGAGCGACGTCGCAGGGCAGTTAAGTGCATGTGAAGCTGCCGCAGCGATAATGTTTGCTACGGCAGCAATCACAAGATATCGCATCTGCGACGGGGGCGAGGACTATCGCGCTCGACATCGCAGCATCGGCTTGCGATGTCGCAGCGTGCAAAGTACCCCTAAGTATTAACACATATTCTGCTTTTGTCACAAGTTTCTTTACTCCTTGTTTCCATGTGTGGCTTTGCTGCCTTCAGTCTAAAGACCCCTTTACACGCAACGACATCGCTAGCGAGATGTTGTTGGGATCACAGAATTTGTGACGCACATCCGGCCTCGTTAGCGACGTCGTTGAGTGTGAAACGTACGAACGACCACTAACGATCAAAAATACTCACCTTATCGTTGATCGTTGACACGTCATTCTAATCTCAAATATCGTTGCTGGTTCAGGACGCAGGTTGTTTGTCGTTCCTGAGGCAGCACACGTCGCTGCGTGTGACACCCCAGGAACGACGAACAGACCTGCGTCCAGCCAGCAACGAGGTGGGCGTGACTTTCCTTCAGCTGCTCTCCGCCCCTCCGCTTCTATTGACCGCCTGCCATGTGACGTCGCTGTGACGCCGCACGAACAGCCCCCTTAGGCCCTGTGTGCACTGGAAAAAGGAATTTTCTTAAAATTCTGCAGGCTCTTAAAGATTTCCGCATCTGCGGGAAAAAAAACGCAAAAAATCTGCACCGAAATCCGCATGCAGTATGTTGCGTATTGTTGCGGATTTGGTGCAGAATTTCCGCAGGTTGTTCCCTGCGGGATTTCACAGTTCTCCCCGCTCCTGCTGTCCGTGGTGCTCAAGTCTCCGGGCCGTGCTTTTGTCCCGCGCGGCTGCCTCCAGCACTCTGTTGTTTGCGGGTCAGCTGTGCACTGCATAACTGCATATGCATGAGCCGGCCTGGAAGCAGGAGAGCAGTGTCCGGAAGCAGCCTCGCAGGAGAAGGTGAGAATAAGATCAGTGGTGACTTCATTCAGCTGGTGTGCAGTGACCGCTGGAGTCCTCCACCTGGAGTCCTCCACCTGTCACTGCAAAGCACATCAGTGAAGTCACCGCTGATCCTGGCGACTCACTTCACTTGCATCCTGACCCTCACAGTGAGCAGTCATAGTCTATGGCGCTCACTCTGAATGCCAGGTGTAGCAGAGCTGGAAGCGTTGTGGGACATCTTGTGGATTACGTCGGACCTGGAGGGCTGTTATTAGGGGTTAATAAAGTGGTGAAAGAGGGGGCTTTTTTTGTCTTTTATTTCAAATAGAGGATTTTTGGGGTGTTTGTGCTTATTTACTTTCACTTACAGTTTAGTGATGAGGGGGTGTTATATAGACGCCTGCCAACCCTAAACTAGGACTTAGTGGCAGCTATGAGCTGCTGCCATTAACTCCTTCATTACCCCGATTGCCACCGCATCACGGCAACGGGAAGAGCCAGGAAAAGTCTGGGACTGTCGCATCTAATGGATGCGGCAATTCAGTGTGGCTGCTGGCTAATATTTTTATAACATGGGGCTCCCCATCCTGAGAATACCAGCCCCCAGCTGTGAGGCTTTATCTTGTCTGGTTATTAACATTGGGGGGACCACTCTCCGTTTTCTTTAACTATTTATTTATTTTACTGTACGCTATAGACCCGCCCACAGGCGGCTGTGATTGGTTGCACTGAGACAGCTGTCACTCAGTGTGGGGGTGTGTCTGCCTGCAACCAATCACAGCCACCGGTGAGCAGGGAAGGAGTGAATACGAGATTGAATAATGAGCCGGCTCTGGAAGATGAAAGAGCCGCCGCGGGAGCAGTGTGACAGCCGCCCGGTCATCGGTGAGTATGAAGCGCTTGCTCCTATCCCTTTGGGCCAGATTCTGTTCCCCATAAACTTTATATGGGTAGCAGCATCTGGCCAGATACCGGGGATCAATCCTCCGCCGACCCCGAGTCAGCGGGTGATTGATCTGCCAGCCCTCGAAACCGCAGGGACCTGCGGAAAAGAAGTGACATGCAATTGTTTTTGCTGCGGGAATCCCGCAGCAAAACATGCAGCTGTCAAAATCCGCATAGTGCGCACAGCATTTTTTTTTCCCATAGGAATTGCTGGTGAATCACTGCAGAGATGTTATGAACATTTTCTGCAGCGAAACATGCAGCAAATTACCAGAAAATCCGCGGCAATAACCGTTAAGTGCGCACAGGACCTTAGAAAGGAGGCGGTTCGCCGGCCACAGCAACGTCGCTAGGCAGGTAAGTATGTGTGACGGGGACTAACGATGTTGTGCGCCACGGGCAGCGTGCCCGTGACGCAGAACCAACGGGGGCGGGTGCTTTCACCAGCGACATCGCTAGCGATGTCGCTGTGTGTAAACTGGCCTTAAATCTACAATGTGCATATTCCAATTAGAACACAAAAAAACATGACATGAACAGGTATATGGTCTTTTTTTCCACAAACACAGCACAAATCTTGTACTGGTTATGCATGTTGTAGTCAAGGCTGAACTGCAATAACAAAAACAGCCACAGACATTAAAGGCGCTGTGGTTTCAGACTTTTGTATGTTACAATTCCTTTAAAATACAAATTTGTCTCTGCTACATGTGTACAAGGAGAGAAAACATCCACTTCATCTCTTTTTATATTAGGCTCAGACAATTGAGAATAAAGCCAGACATCAGTATCACAGACACAGTTCCCACTCATTACTTCCGTCTCATTCAACCAGAGCTAAACAAGGGTCATTTATTTACATATCTGCTGCTATATTAAGTCAGGAAGGTGCGGATGTGAGAAAACGGACCTCTATTTATGTGTAAAGCATTGTGCCTCCTCCTCCCTATGGCTGACTATTATGTAGTGTCAGTGATATTTATAGATGGAGGTAACCACCTTGCAAGGCTTTAGGACTCATTAAAGGCTGCCTGCTGGGCTGTTAAAATTCAATAGGGTCTTACATAAAAGGACAGGTGGAGAATAAAGGATCGCTACCAGCAATGAGTGCTTTATATTCGAATCGAGCAGGTCGAACGCTTGAACAGGCTCGACTTCAGTAACGAGTATAATGGAAGTCAATGGGACGCTCAAGCCTTTTCCTGGAAGATTCTAACAGGTCGGCAGGAAAATAGCTGAAATGAAGGGAAACAGTGCTCAGATGGAATGAAAAAAAAAAGGGGAACACGCCTGGACACATCTCTGGCTCCAAGGTCGCTGCTGGGAACTAATTAAATAAACAATTTAAAGCCAGCCAAGGTAAAGCAGACATCTCGGGGCTGATTTTATCAGGCTGGGAAAGTCCATGGTTATTTGGCCCTTCCCAGCCTAAAAATACCAGCCCAAAGCCATATTTCCCAACCGTCCTGGATTCAGTGAGACTGTCCCAATTTGAGGGCTCTCTTCTGCAGTCCCACAGTCCCAGCTGTTGTCCCCGCTCCTGCCTCTCCGTGCAATGAATAAATTAACTCTAGAAGAGCAGTGCATAAATTGAATTCTCACCACTCTGGTTTCCCAGGACAGGGATAATACTCAGGAGTTTGTGAGTTCTTTATAGGCAGCAGCTCTACCATTGAGCCACTGCCTGTACTGAAAGGCATAGAAGGATTTGGTAATCCTGACCTCTGTATTGCAGGCAGAGAATCCAGAAGCAAAATATTCAGCTACAGCAATATATAGATAGATATATACTGTATCTTTACGTAGGTGAAGGAAAAAGTCAGATTTTTTTGTTCACAGAAAACTACTATAAAGAAATGAGAAAAAAAAGACAAAAATATAAGTTTATTTTTCATCACCCCCTTGGAATCATACCATGAATTTTGAAACACATAACAGCAAACCTAGGTGTCTTAGCTGTTGACCTACCATCTTTGATGATGTCAGAGGAATAATTTTACATAGATGAACCTGCAATGCAGCCTCTGATTACACAGGACATAGAGCTCTATTGTACAGTGCAGCATCTCTGTGTCCTGTGTTCAAGAGGGAGAGGAAAAGATTGTTTCTTCTAATAAAATTAGTAAAAATATAGAATGTTATTATTGCGCTTTTTAAAAAATTATAAGCATCACAAATCAACAAATAAAATGGACATATTTGGTGTCTCTGTAATCATAACGACCTGAAAAACACAGTGGTCAGATTATTAATGGGGATTTGTAAATGGCAAAAAAATGGCGCAATTAATTATTTTTCTCTACTAAAACCCATAAAAAATGTAATAAAAAGATATCACCGAGGCTGTATTCACATTTCACATGTAGTGTAAATGCTTTTTATGTGCAGGTGTCCGCACCACACAACTCAATAACAATCTTTTCTGATTAATACGTGTTTGTGTACCGCCCCGGGGCTCGGCCGGTGGGTGGCTCGAGCTCCTCCCGGACCCGGGGGTCACATCGCTCTGAAGGGAAGCTGGCGCTACGTATAGGGATTTCGGTGGGGAAGGTTCACAGCCGATGCCGTGGGGTTTAGGGGTGTAAGTTCGTGACGCCACCCACGGGTTGTGGTGAATGTGGACTCCACAGCTGCCGTTAACTAGGCTCCCGAGGACGGTGTTATGCAGCCTGGTGTTGACCCCTCCGTGGGCAGAGGGTGATGGTCCCGTGGCCCGGTGGTTGTGAGGTGCGGGCAAGTTGTACTCACTATGACAGATACACCGGAGTCTCTGGTAAACTAAAAAGGATGGTGGTCGGTGCCCGCAGCCGGCTGCGCTTTGCCCCTTTCTCAGGTTGGTGGTTCCCGCCTTTCTCCTGCACCTCTGTGGTAGAACTTGACTGCCTATGCTTCAGCAACGGTAGTCCGCTCCCCGGCTTTGTGTGTCGGGGAACCCGTTTGCCCGCAGGCGCTGGCCCGTGGGATCTCTCTGCCTTTGTGGTGGCTTTCTATCCCCCTCGGTGGGCTGCTGCCGTCTTTCGGGTCTTGGGACAGGAAAGGACCTAAGGTCCAGACCTCAATCAGTGAATTTGACGTGGTCCAGTGGCTTCTGGACCTTGTTCTGGGTCTGAGTACCCCTCCTGGTGCTCCAGTTTCCAGTTGGCTC
Source organism: Anomaloglossus baeobatrachus (assembly GCF_048569485.1). Classification (NCBI taxonomy): domain Eukaryota; kingdom Metazoa; phylum Chordata; class Amphibia; order Anura; family Aromobatidae; genus Anomaloglossus; species Anomaloglossus baeobatrachus. Next base: position 440,453,913 of record NC_134357.1, on the reverse strand, counting down.
CCCGGTTCGGTACAGGCGGGCTACTACCCTGTCCCAGTGCCTTACGGTTCCACAAGCCATCTTCCCGGCTCCTGCAGGCGGCAACCACCATCTGCCTCCTTGCCTTACCAGGGCTACAACCCCAGCACCGGTTAGTGTTGTCGTTGCAGACCTGACGCCACAGGCCTGCTGCACTTGAACTAGAACTCCACTCCACTTGACTGAACTGACTGAATTCTCCGTTTCCTGTCTCAGGCCCTCTGGACTCCTCGGTGGGCGTGGCCAACCACCTGGCTCCGCCCCCTGGTATGACCATTGGACACAGAGAGGTGACAAGGTTTTGTAGGTTGGCTGCTGTCACCTTATTAGGGGCTGGTGTTTGTGCAGGTGGTCTACCTGTGACTACCTGGCTAGTCCAGGGCGTCACATTTGCTGTGTTTTTTATGTGTTTTCCCCGACATTTAATACATGTTTGGTGCAGATCTGAATCCGGGTTATTAATGCATTTTAATGTGAAGCCCCACAGGTGTTGTGTCGGTGCATTACCTTCAGGGACTCCACGTAGCTGGATCTGGTCACAGGTAGGAGATCTTCTTCTTGTCGTGACGCCACTCTCAGTATTGCGGCCAGTAGGGACCGCCACTGCAGGTTGAGGGACGCCTGGGGCTGATGGTGAGTGCAGTTAGTTGGAATAGCCTCCTGAGAGTGAGGCAAGCCCCAGGGCCCTGTGTAGGTGCGTAGTACCACAAGGCGCAGAATAACTCCACACAGGCAGAATGTCTTTCAGGGTTTTTACTCACTTCAGGTGGCAGGGTGAGTAACCCGGGCGTAGCTGGGATGAACCAGGCGGGAACCAGGTATCCTTCAGGCTGACTTGTGAGGGTGACTACCAACTCGCCTTCCTTAGCCCTTGGTGGTTTGGGGTGACCCCGACTTTTAGTCCCTATGGGGGTCACCCAGGGAAGTTGCTGAAGCCTCACTCCCCTTCGTTTGCCGTGTGCTTGTTGCCTGGGCCAGATCACTCCAGCTTCTTGCCTCCTGTGAGCTATGGGCCCTAACTGTGGCTACGTGGCTGCGGCTTTTGTGGTGTTGTGGCGTGGGCTTTGAGAGCCCCACACCGGCAGGTTTAGCAAAAGAAAGCTGGATCTATCTCCGCTTCGGGATCTGCCGCCCGTTTGGGCCTGGTACTCCCTAGCAGTCTCCTTACTTCCCACTCTGTGCTCTCTCTTTAGCTGGAGATGGGTTTCGGGTAGCACTCCTAGTTGACCGTTCTCCCCCGTCAGTAGCCACTGCGCGGGCGCTGTTAGACAGCAACAGCCCCACAGGTCTGCTCCTCACTGAGCCCTATGGAGTTCTGCTCTAACTGACTCACTGCCCCTCCTCTCCTGTTCTTGCCTACGCCACCTAGCAACCAGACTCTCTTACCACACCCCTTGAGAGGAGATGGAGGCTTTTGGCCCCCTCCACTATTCCAGTGAAGGTCAAGGCTTTTCCCCCTCCTGGGATCCCCAGGGGTCCTCTCATGGGTACATGTGTGAGACCTGATCACTATGCGCCTGTGTTCCACACCCCGGTCAGCCTTCTGGATTACCTGTGTTGTACTGTCCCCAGCATGGGTGCAGTACTCAGTGGTGCCTGACCAGGTCAGGGGCGCCACATTCCCCCTTAGTTATCACCAGCACGTCCTCGGGCTGCAAGACAACATTTTAAAATGCATAAAACATTAAAAACATGTAAAACATTTTTAAAAGCACCAGGTACCATACATCACCACCCTCCACCCACAAGTCCGTTAACCCACCCAAAACCCTTTCACGTTGGCCGCGACTTCAGCCACTTCTGGCAGGATGTAAAGGCGGCTTTCATGGGCTGGTGGTTTCAGGGTATACCTGGCCTGGTGGATCCGCGCCTTCAGCCTCTTCTGGCAGGATGTAGAGGCGGCCTCCACAGTTGGTGCTGACCAGGTACCCTCTTTGTGGTGGAGAGCCAGGCCCCATAAACAGGCATGCTCTCTGGTTGCAGGCAAGCCAAGGCCCTATATACGGACGGGCTCCTCCTGGTTGCAGACGAGCCAAGCCCCTAAACAGGCTGACTCTGGTGGTGGTGGTGCCCTTTTGGTGTAACTATTTACACTGCGAGAGTTTGTGGCTATAGCCAGTTCATAGCCTTAAGGTTTATTTCTCACAATAGTTTTTGTGGGCACATTCTTGAACTTTAAAACGTTGCAAAACAAACTTTTCAAAACTTTAACTTTCTAACTGCTGATCTTCTTACTTTCCTTTACTCCTCCATACCAGGGCTTGGGCCTGTTGGGCTGCGGCACCTGCTGCTTTCTTGCTCTTTGTCGTCGTCTGAGGTAGTCTCATCTGTAGGTTCCTTGTCTTTTCTTTCTTGATCTTCATCTGTTTCCTTTGCTGCATCTGTTTCTTTATCTCTGTCTTTTCTTTCTTCTTTGGGACATGGTGCTACATCTAAGGCATACCAGCCTCTTTCTCCTTGGTGCATGGTGAACTGCACTGTGTCTCCCATCTTTAAGTTTCTGCCAGGGTGTCCTCTGGGCAAGTGGGCTCTCACATCCCTCCTATTAACGAAAATGCCCTCTTTCATACCCGGTGCCACAATAAAGCCATATCCGCTCTTCAAGTTAAAGTCTTCCACAACTCCTCTACAAAGGGGTCCTCTGGCCTGGGCTTTGGCTCTTCTCAGGAACCTTTTTTCTTGTAGGTCTCTGGCCGTGACTTCTCTCTGCTCTGGGGATGGCGGTGCAGGGGAAAACTGGGTTCTGCTGCGGCGCTGTGTCTTGCGGGCTGGATTCTGCGAAGTGCAGCTTACAAGCTCCCAGGTGAGGCTTTGGGGCAGGTCTTCTTCGTCAGCAGGAGGTGTCAGGTCTTCCTCATCCCAACGGGAATAGGGCAACATCTCCGGCTCTGAGTATAGATCCACTGCTGGTGGCTCCAGAATCAGCTCCTCAGCTTCCTGGCCTCCTCTCCCCCTTAGTTCTTCTTGGCACTCCTTTGGTGGCAGTGCTGGGGATGGGCTTTCTTCAGCAGGCCCAGGCGGGGGACTCTTTGGCGTGGTTGCTGCAGGGGTTGCTGGAATCCTCTTGGGGGTATGCGGAGGGAGCATGTACCGGTCCACCAACCATTGTGGAAACTTGGCCTCCATGTCAGCCTTCAGCCGCCAGTATTCGGGGTCCTCCCCCAGCGTGGGCTTTCCAGCAGGGACCTCTTTGGACTGGGGAGCGGTGTCTGCTCTGGCCTTGCAGGCCGGGGTAAATGGTGATGCAATCTCTTGACGGGCCGCGCCCTGTATGGCGGCGGCCTGGTCTTGGCGGGCCGCGCCCTGTATGGCGGCGGCCTGGTCTTGGCGGGCCGCGCCCTGTATGGCGGCGGCCTGGTCTTGGCGGGCCGCGCCCTGTATGGCGGCGGCCTGGATCGGCGTCGCAGCTGCGATGGGATCTGTGCAGGCTGGGCTGGGCGTCGCTGCAGGGACCGGGTCTTGGTGGGCCGAGCAGGGCATCGCTGCGGCGGCCGGGGCTTGGCGGGCCGTGCAGGGCATCGCTGCGGCGGCCTGGGCTTGGCGGGCCGCACCTGGCGTGGCTGCGGCCTGGCTCAGCGTCGCCGCGCCGGGCGCCTCTTCAGGGACCGCGGGCGTGGCAGCAGGGGTCGGGGCATCCGGGCCGGCAGGGGTAATACTGGACTCACCCATCGGTGGCAGCATCGGGGTCTGAGTCGTCGCCGTCCGGTCTGGCACTCGTCGTGCGGTTCCCCTCTCATAGGCCTGAACCGCGGCAGCCATCTCCAGAAGTTCCATGCGTTCTTCTCTGATCTGCTCCACGACCCGGGTCTCCAGTCGGTCGCAGAACTGGGCCAGCTCCCGATACCACCAGGCAGCGGAGCCCGGTTCTGGATTTCTGCGGTCAGACGCCATTTCTTCTGCGCCCTCTTCTGCACGACTCTCCAGCTGTGGACTCGCCGTTGCCTCTAATAGCAAGCTGTTCAGTTTCTGCCCTGCCTCTTTCAGCAGCTCCTCTCCCAGCAGCAGGCTTCTGGCTCCCTTTCCTTCCCGACGTCTCTGCACGCTTCCGCTCTCTTCACAAGCGAGGTCAGAACTCTGCAGGGGATCTCTGGGTAGCCACACCTCTTCGTGGGCGGTAACTTCTTCCAGCGCGGGCTGCTGTTGTTTTTCAGCGCGCTTTTCATGGTGGCAATATGGCGGCGCTTCCAATTTTTCAAGCGGACCGCCCAGGCACATGGTCACCTGTCTGAACAGGTCTAGTCCTTATCCTGTTCGTGACGCCAGATGTGAAGCCCCACAGGTGTTGTGTCGGTGCATTACCTTCAGGGACTCCACGTAGCTGGATCTGGTCACAGGTAGGAGATCTTCTTCTTGTCGTGACGCCACTCTCAGTATTGCGGCCAGTAGGGACCGCCACTGCAGGTTGAGGGACGCCTGGGGCTGATGGTGAGTGCAGTTAGTTGGAATAGCCTCCTGAGAGTGAGGCAAGCCCCAGGGCCCTGTGTAGATGCGTAGTACCACAAGGCGCAGAATAACTCCACACAGGCAGAATGTCTTTCAGGGTTTTTACTCACTTCAGGTGGCAGGGTGAGTAACCCGGGCGTAGCTGGGATGAACCAGGCGGGAACCAGGTATCCTTCAGGCTGACTTGTGAGGGTGACTACCAACTCGCCTTCCTTAGCCCTTGGTGGTTTGGGGTGACCCCGACTTTTAGTCCCTATGGGGGTCACCCAGGGAAGTTGCTGAAGCCTCACTCCCCTTCGTTTGCCGTGTGCTTGTTGCCTGGGCCAGATCACTCCAGCTTCTTGCCTCCTGTGAGCTATGGGCCCTAACTGTGGCTACGTGGCTGCGGCTTTTGTGGTGTTGTGGCGTGGGCTTTGAGAGCCCCACACCGGCAGGTTTAGCAAAAGAAAGCTGGATCTATCTCCGCTTCGGGATCTGCCGCCCGTTTGGGCCTGGTACTCCCTAGCAGTCTCCTTACTTCCCACTCTGTGCTCTCTCTTTAGCTGGAGATGGGTTTCGGGTAGCACTCCTAGTTGACCGTTCTCCCCCGTCAGTAGCCACTGCGCGGGCGCTGTTAGACAGCAACAGCCCCACAGGTCTGCTCCTCACTGAGCCCTATGGAGTTCTGCTCTAACTGACTCACTGCCCCTCCTCTCCTGTTCTTGCCTACGCCACCTAGCAACCAGACTCTCTTACCACACCCCTTGAGAGGAGATGGAGGCTTTTGGCCCCCTCCACTATTCCAGTGAAGGTCAAGGCTTTTCCCCCTCCTGGGATCCCCAGGGGTCCTCTCATGGGTACATGTGTGAGACCTGATCACTATGCGCCTGTGTTCCACACCCCGGTCAGCCTTCTGGATTACCTGTGTTGTACTGTCCCCAGCATGGGTGCAGTACTCAGTGGTGCCTGACCAGGTCAGGGGCGCCACATTAATACTACAGAAAAGCTTTTATTCTGATTTTAAAAAGGCGACTGCATTTTTTTTTTGAGGCTCTATAAACAATCCTATAGAGAAAAAAAAACACCAAAACCACACAGTTTAGTAGCTTCTTTAGATGCACTGAGGGCAGAAATTTCATGACATATCATCCACTTTGCTTGGACATTTAGTCCATGTTCACATGTAGCGTAAAAGCCGGTTTTCTATGGCTTTTGTGCACATAAATTCTGATGTGTTTAACTGTCCAAGGAAAATGGATGTGATTCCATGAAAAGACGCTGCTGAAATCTGCGGTTTTGGTGCTTTTTTTTTCTCTAGAGGTTTCTATGTGGAGCTTAAAAAAATGCATGTAAAAAAACACAGTTATTTTTTAACTGCAGAATCAAAGCTTTTCTGTACTATAAGGGTAAGAACGCACTTTGCAGTTCAATTCTGCAGCGAAAAAGTCACTGCGTGTGCGTCTCAGAACGCAGCCGAAAAAGCTGCGTTCTGAGACGCATTCGACAGAACGCAAAGTGCGCACATTCCTGGTGAGAATTCATGCGTTCTGGATGCTTTCTCTGCCATAGACAGAGTGGAAAAAGCATCCAGAATGCACATTTTTCACAGAACGCACCCACTCGGCTCTGCAGCATCCCCATAGACTTGCAGCAGGGCCGAGTGGGACCGCACTGTCACTGTCATGGCTGGCTGCGGACAGTGCCGCGCGATCAGAATGAACTCGGATGAACTTCACCCGACTTCATTGTGATCGCGCGGCTCTGTGCGTGTGCCGCGGCTTGATTTGCGGTCAAACGTGAAGGACTCACCTATGATCGCAAATCCCCTGAGTGACTGCAGTGAGCCGCACGATCAGCTGTGTTTCACTCAGGTTACTCGCGGCCACAGCTGCAGTCCTCCACCAGAGAGTGTTCTACTGCTGCTCCTGTCAGCTTCCGATGTAGCAGAGCTGGAAGCGCCGGGGGACTTTGCGTGAATTACGTCGGACCTGGAGGTGTTTTTGAGGGGTTAATAAAGTGGTGAAAGAGGGTGTTTTTTTGTCTTTCATTACAAATAAATGATTTTTTGGATGTGTGTGTTTATTTACTTTAACTTACAGGTTCATCATGGAAGGTATCTCGGGGGGAGACGCCTGCCATGATTAACCTAGGACTTAGTGGCAGCTATGGGCTGCTGCCATTAACTCCTTATTACCCCGTTTGCCACAATATCAGGGCAATTCGGGATGAGTCGGTAAAGTCCCAGGACTGTCGCATCTAATGCATGCGGCAATTCCGGGCGGCTGCTGGCTGATATTGTTAGGCTGGGGGGCTACCTATAACGTGGATCTTCCCATCCTGAGAATACCAATCTTCAGCCGTGTGGCTTTACCCTGGCTGGTATCCAAATGGGGGGGACCGCACGTCGTTTTTTTTCATTTATTTATTTGTTTATTTTACTGCTTGATATAGACACGCCTACCGGCGGCTGTGATTGGTTGATTGGTTGCAGTGAGACAGCTGTCACTCAGCGTGGGGGCATGTCTGACTGCAACCAATCATAGGCGCCGGTGGGCGGGGAAAGCAGGGAATACGTGATGGATTAATGAGTGGCCGGCATTTTCAAAAGAGAAGCCGCCACAGTGAGAATGCCGTGCAGTGCCGCGCCGGTGATCGTGGATCGGTGAGTATGAGAGAGGGGGTGAGAGGGAGAGACAGACATGGACAGAGAGAGAGATAGAGACATAGAGAGAGAGAGACAGACCGACAGGCCGACCGACAGAGAGAGAGCGAGAGACGAAAGAACTGCCTTTGTTATGTTAAAAAAAAAAACATGTGGATCGCAATAATAATGCAATGCAAGCGCACTGCTTCACATTTTGGCTAAGATTTTCTACAACTCATTGATTTCAATGGGTGTAGAACGCAGCCAAAATGGCAAAAACAATTGACATGCTGCTTCTTTGAACACATGGTTTTTGCCACAAAATATGCAAATTAAACGCAGCGTTTAGAAACGCAAAGTGCGGTCTGAAAATCACCATTTTCCATTGACTTTGCTAGAAAATCAAAACACATGCCTTTTGGCATGAAAACGCTGCAGTTCAAAACGGACCTGAAAAGCAGCTGAAATGCAGGTGGAAACGCAAAGTGCGTTCTTAGCCTAAAAAACACTTAAAAACACAGATTCACATCTGCACCAAAAACATGAAATAATGGAGAAATGTATAAGAAAGACAGCAAAAATGTAATAATCAAAGAAAATTGTTTTTGTATAACATGGTGCAGACACCTGCAGAAAACAAAAAAACACCTGATTTTTGCCTTAGGCCCGTTTCACACGTCAGCGAAAAACAGTGACGTTCTTCACTGACGTGTAAAACACGAACATGTCCCTCCGTGATCCGAGATTGCATATGGACATTACTCACCTGCCTTCGTTCCTGCTGTCCATGGTGCTGAGGTCTCCAGCTCTGCAGCGTCCGCCCACCGCTCTCAGCACCTACTTCCTGGTCGGCTGTTGCTGCTCTCATGAATATTCATGAGCCAGGCAGGAGCTGCCGAGAGCAGAGGCTGCAGAGCGAATCGCAGGCAAGGTAAGTTGAAAATATTTAATATTTAATATGTCCGTGATTTTCTCGTAAGTGTTTCACTGATCACAAACGGATCACACCATAGTGTGGTCCGTGGGTCATCAGTGATGCCAGAAAAAAACTGACTTGTCTCCGTGCAGAATCACGGCCACGGGTGTACGCTGCACGGAGACAAGTTCAGTGAAAAATCACTGATGTGTGAGCAGACCCATTGATTAGAATGGGTCTACGTATGTCAGTGATTCTGGTACGTATAAAAAAAAAGCACAAGCGTACCAGAATCACTGACGTGTGAAAGGGGCCTTACAGGCACAAAAAAGCAACATGTCATATAGTGAAACTTTTAGAAATATGAGAAAGTTCTGGTGGCTATGCATGAATGAACAGTCCGGGGTGTCTGCTGAACATCCCTCACTGCTAAATTGGTGTGATTTGTGGTGTGGCTAGGGGGGCGTTGCCACAATTTGCTGTTATGCCTGCCTCTTCCTGATTGCCTTTGTGTGGTGACAATCGAGGTAATATTTTTTGGAGTTGATGTCAGCTGTGTAATGACAAGTGCTGGGTAGTGACAACAATTCTAAGCAGAGCCGCTGACTCAATGCTACACTAAGCGAGACCGGACGACGCTGATGAGCATTGTCGTCACTACCTGGTACCTGTGAATAGCTGTACTTTACTGCTATTCACAGTCGCCAGAGCTCCATTTGGGGAATGTGGACTACAACAGAGGAACTTCATGGGAACATTTTTGATAGTAATTTGGTGATCGGGGATAGTAGTGTAGGGGAGTCTTTATTCAAATAAACTATTTTTTCTTGTGTGCGTGTGTGTGTGTGTGTGTGTTGTTTTTTTGGGGGGGATTACTGGGTCAGTAATGGGTGTGTCTGATAGGTGCCTCTCCATTACTAACACTAGGGCTTGATGCCAGCTGACATGATACAGCTGACATCAACCCCAAATTTTTTTTTCTTCAATTGCCACCGCAATTGGAAAGAGCTGGGCAAAGTGCCAGAATTGGTGCATCTAATGTGATGTGCCAATTCTGGGACGGCTGCATGCTGATATTTTTAGGCTGGTAAGGACCAAATAACCATGGGCCTTCCCAGTCTGATAATATCAGCCTCTAGCTGTCTGTCTTACCTTGTTTGGTTATCAAAAATAGAGGGGACTCCGTGTCATTTTTTTTTACATTATTTAGTTATTATTACTTGAAACAAGGCTAAAACCATCCTTTAGTGCCAAATTAAAGGCACTAAAGGGTGCTGATGTACAATGTGCTACAATAGCACTTAAACATTGTATATGTGCCTGCTATAATATAATCTCTATCTCCTAAATCAACTCACCTTGAACTGCTTCCAGAGGAGAGTGTTCCAAGCATTTAAGACCCGTTAACAAGATGCAGTCAGCCAATCATAGTAATGCCAGTAGACAACATGGTTACGGCATTACCGTGTATGGAAGGCAATCCCCGCATGCTTATTGGCTGTCTACACAGCCACTAAACATGCGGGGCGGGGACTTGAGCATGGCGAGTATCAAGCACGTTCGCTCATCACTAATCGCTACAGATCCAGAACAGGAGCCATTTTATTCTGGAAACAAAAGAGGAAAGTGTGTTATGTAACTTCCAAACAATGGAAATGTGCTTACTTTTGCATGAATAAATTTAGGTTAGGGAACTTTACTGTTTTACTTCTCTTTTTACTTATTTTCAGTTACATAACATTTTCTACTCCTTTCGCAACCAAAGCTGCATTCAGAATTCAATGGTTTTGAGTGCATTGCTTAGTGGAGTTACATAACCTCTTGGGCAGCATAATTTTTATGCTAACCAGAACATAAAGGAATATTCCTATCTATAAGTAATGCCATGGCTAGGGTATGCCATCTCTTTATGAATAGTGGTCCTGAACTGTAAGGCCTTGTGCGCACGCTGCGTATTTTGCGCGTTTTTTAGGTGCGGTTTTGGTCTCAAAACTGCATGCATTTCCTTCACTAGCAAAGTCTATGAGATTTCAATTTTTTCTGTCCGCACATTAATCAATGAGGCAGCTCCCATCTGCTATTTTTTTCTCAGTCCAAATCGGACTGAGAAAAAAAATCGCAGCATGCTGCGTTTTGGTGAGTTTCTCACACGAGTCTCTTCAATGCAAGTCTATGGGTGCGTGAAAAAAAATTGATATCACATGGACAGCACATACACCATCCTAGTGACATCCGTTTATCTCAATACATTTCACGCATGTAGCAGAGAACAATGTAAATGCTCCTGTACATAACAGTACATGAATAGCAGCTGCTGAGGGTAAACACTGACAGCATACTGATGAAAAGTGAACTAAAATTGTCCGACTTTCCAGTATGAGAATCGGACCGATTTTACACTCGCAAGTGTGATTCCAGCCTAAAACTAAAAGATTTGACAACTGACCGCAGTTGTTTGCTTTGTCAATCGAGTGTGTACCTACCCAGGGTATATGCGTACACTGCAGTTTTGGTTTGACAACAAAATTGCACCATCTTGCAGACTTTGACACCTGTATACACTGTGTTTGACAAAAAAAACACGGTAAAAACGCATCTGTTTTTGCCGCAATTTTGTTAATGCGTTTTTTAAAGGACAACAAAATAATATAGGATAGGATAGGATATTTGATAGATGGCTAGAATAGATAGAAAAATAGATAGAAAGAAAAGATAGATAGAAAGAATAGATAGATAGATAGATAGATAGATAGATAGATAGATAGAGCTAAATAACATATTAAATAGATAAAGAGAAAGAACATATAGAATAGATAATAAGAAAGAACAGGTAGAATAGATAGAAAGAAATAACAGAATAGCTCGATAGAGGGATAGCTAACTTGGCCAGCTGTTTTTTAATTTTTTGGGGGGTAAAAAAAATTATGTGGGGTCCCCACCCTCATTTTTCAGATCCAGCACAGGAACAGCAGCAGCTGCGGGCTGCAACCCTAAGCTGTCTGTTGTACCTTGGCTGATTATGAAAAATAGAGGGGTTCCCACACTTTTTTTTAATTATTTTATTTATTTTTTTTAAAAATGACGTGGGGTCCCCCCCATTTTTCTAAAGCCAGCCAAGGTAGAGCAGACAACTAGGGGCTGATATAGGGTGGGAAGGCCATCATTATTTGGCTCTTTCCAGGCTAACAATAGCAGCCCATAACCGTCCCAGAAGTGGCGCATCCATAAGATGCGCCAATTCTGGCACTCAACCCGGCTCTTCCTGTTGCCCTGGTGCGGTGGCAATTGGGGTAATAAGGAGTTAATAACAGCCCGCAGCTGCTACTAAGCCCTAGCTTAGTGATGGCAGGAGTCTATGAGACACCCCCATCACTAATCTGTAAGTGAAAGTAAATAAACACAAACACCCAAAAAATCCTTTATTTGAAATAACAGACAATAAAACCCCTCTTTCACCACTTTATTAACCCCCCCAAACACTCCTCCAGGTCTGATATAATCCACACGAGGTTCTACGACGCTTCCAGCACTCTACATTTGATGCTCACAGCAAGCACCATAAAACATGACTGCCTGCTGGGAGCTCCACACAGCAACTGAAGTGAGCCGCGACCCCAACACAGTTTCAGCCATAAATATGCACTTTCTAAGTAACAAAAACTGTGAATTTTAAGAAAATATTATCCAGAATTGTTATTGCATGAGAACTATAATTTATTAAAGTGGATCGTTAATTCTTATTTGAGTTAAATTCCATCCCAGTATCTTATTCTCACAACCTACATTCATTCTGCGTTATTAGCTGCCTTAACAGCAGCACTCTTGCCTTACTTTGTGTTCTTGGCAGATTGCGCTTTACAAGGTGAACATGTGCAATAAAGGAGACAAATCTCAGTGTATTAGCATAACGCAGGATACATTAGTACAAAATGTTCCTTTGAGGGGCGATTCTGCCATGTTTGAAATAATTACAAATATTTACACTCTGGAGGCTGGAATGAAAGTGGAGATTAGCAGATTAATTAGGTATTTGCGGAGATGGATTTAACATCTCAAAGCATTCCATTAATGAGAAGCACATGTAAATCCAGCGATTACATCCAGCACACGCAGCCGCCGCAGTTGTCCTGTATTTTGTCAGGTTTCACAGCGTTCCTGGAAGCGTCTTCTATCATTATTACTACAAATGGGACCTCAATGTTACTCCAATAAAACAACTGTTGTTAAACTGGATTCAGTGCAAGTTGAAACATGGCCACACTGCCAAAACAAATTATCCTAATTTGTTGCATTCAGTCTGGTCCTCTATTACAATTTAATTGTGTTTTTTAAGGAAATGTACTGCTCCTATTTATGAAGTTAGGCCTGTCTTATTGAAAAGCTGGACGGGGAAATTAATGATCCGGTATAGAAGGAATTGAAGTATATAGAAGGAATGAGCTGTTCAGATCTTTTCCAATTTGGGTAATCAGATTACAGTCTAATGGAACGTTTAATGTTGTTGTGTTACTGGTTTGGAATTCAAAAGGGTAATGTGACTTTTTACTGAAGGTATAAGAACCAAGATGACATTGTCCTTGGACTAAATGGGTTAGAGGCTAAGGCGGGCTTTACACGTTGCGACATCGGTAACGATATATCGTCGGGGTCACGTCGTTAGTGACGAACATCCGGCGCCGTTACCGACATCGCAGCGTGTAAACCCTAGGAGCGTTGATCAGTGACATGTCACTCCTTTTCATAATATCGCTGCTGCTGCCAGTACGATGTTGTTTGTCATTCCTGCAGCACCACACATCGCTGTGTGTGAAACCGTAGGAATAACAAAGCTCTCCTTACCTGCCTCCACCGACAATGCAGAAGGAAGGAGGTGGGCGAGATGTTATGTCCCGCTCATCTCTGCCCCTCCGCTTCTATTGGCCAGCTGCTTAGTGACGTCGCGGTGACGTCGCTGTTACACCGAACACACCTCCCCCTTGAAGGAGATATTGGTCGGCCATCACAGCGATGTCGCCGACCAGGTATATGCGTGTGAAGCTGCCGTAGCGATAATGTTCGCTACGGCAGCAATCACCACATATCGCATGTGCGACGGGGGCGGGTGCTATCGTGCTCGACATCGCTAGCAATTGCTAGCGATGTCGCAGCATGTAAAGCCTGCCTTAGTGCGATCTGCATATATGTACTTAGTCTACTTTATATTTTAGGAGTAGAGTTGAGCAAAAAAATTTGCACAGCCCTGATGTAGCAACTACGTTGGTAGCCCTAAAAACCCCCATCTATTTCCTGGCATCCTTGGCTCCTCTTTTGATTAGTAGGTTTGTGTGATGCATCCCTGACGTTGTGACAATCAGAAGAGTTACAAGATATATCAGCAGGTAGAAGGAGGATTTTAGTGCTCTCGTCTTGAGCCACTGATTACCAACAGCCACTGGACAAGAGTCGTGCAGATCTTTTTGCTCAACTTGAAACATGAGCTTTTCCCAACACATACTGTAACATTGCCATAAGGCCCTATTCACCAGTGTGACGGCGAGACAAAGATGACACAGAGACCCATAAGCTGACCCTAAGGTTGGGGACCCTGTGCTGTCCCTTATCCCGACGGTAGACTTGAAGGTAGTCAGGGTCGAGCCTTCAACGTGGCCCTGTCTCCTATCTTGGTTCTTATAACAAAGTCTTCCCCACCCAGCGGACTAACCGAGACGGAGATCCGGAAAAAACCCCAACAGAACAACAGACGGGGGTAAACAAAAAACTTACACCCACCTAAAACCTGCGCTAGGGAATAACCAAAGGTGCACAGGTAAGGGTACCAAGAAAAGGAGGTAGTAGAAACAACTTACTACAATCACAGCAGATAGCAATAGACATGTCCCCTCTGCTCCTGGGCTAGCGCCAACTGAGTTGAATATCCAGCAACCTCTCCAGGAAGCAGGGGTATTATATAAAGACCGGAAATGAGCAACTACCGACAGCCGATTAAGTCTGCTGCAGCACTAGAGAAGAAGTTGACCCTAAAATGCCCTAAGGAAAACTACACCGTTTAAATGTGCAGAGAACTCTGATCGTGAGCCTGTCTGTACACATGACAACCAGGGGCCAAAAGTATGAACTTTTGGACTCTGTTTTGCTGGTATGTACGTGCATACTATTAATTTTGATGGAAGGAAAGCGTAGCACTCTGAGGGCCATTTCAAAGAAACATATACCATGTAACATACTTTTTTTTTTACAATGTGTCCCTATGGTGCACGGATGTCTTACCATTTATCTTGACTGCGGCTGGTGTTGGGTGCATAGCTCCTGATTATATTCACACAACAGTGGGCACAGACGCAGCCTTTTTTAGCACTCTAAGTAGTTTGTGGGGTTAATTAGTGTATATGTATTGGGCCCTATGTGATGCACGTACATTGCTTTGGAGACCTGGATTGTGCAAATCCAAGTATCTAGGACATTGTGTGTTGGATATGCACTGGTCTTGTTTCCAAATGGGTATAGATCTATTGTTCTCAGACTCTAAGGTGGGCTTTACACGTTGTGACATCGCTTCCGAAATATCGTCGGGGTCACGTCGTTAGTGTCGCACATCTGGCGCCGGTAACGACATCGCAACGTGTAAATCCTAGATGCGCCGATAAAGTATCGCAAAAGCATCAAAAATCGATGATCTGTGTAGCGTCGGTCATTTTCATAATGTCGGGTCGACCGCAGGTACGATGTTGTTTGTCGCTCCTGTGGCAGCACACATCGCTGTGTGTAAACCCGCAGGAGCGACAAACATCTCCTTACCTGCGTCCCGACGGCAATGCGGAAGGGAGAAGGTGGACGGGATGTTATGTCCCGCTCATCTCCGCCCCTCCGCTTCTATTGGCCGGCCAAATAGTGACGTCGCGGTGACATCGCTGTGACGCCGAACGCACCTGCCCCTTGAAGGAGGGATTGTTCGGCAGTCACAGCGACGTCGCCTAGCAGGTATGTGAGTGTGAAGCTGCCATAGCGATAATGTTCGCTACGGCAGCAATCACCACATATCGCATGTGCGACGGGGGCGGGTGCTATCACGCTCGGCATCGCTAGCCATTGCTAGCGATGTTGCAACGTGTAAAGTACCCCTTAGGTTATAGATCCCCACTGACCCCAGAAGTTGTAAAGCACTAGAATTAGCTAGTAGAGTTACCAGATCCTAAGTGATGCACATTCATTATTCTTGGACTCTATGTTGCAGTTCCATTTGTCTTGCAACCTCAACCTTGAAATTCGTTGCTCTCATACTCTATGTGTTGCCAATCCATTGTTTTTGAGCCCTTACTGAATGCACATTCATTGTTCTTGGACCCTGATTGTTAAAGATCCTTTTTTCTAAGATTCTAGGTGATGCATAGGCTTTGACTTGGCTCCCAGCTAGGTGATGCATTGCCATTTTTTTGGTGGCCATTGGCTTTGGAGTTCCATTGCCCAAAGACCCTAAGTGGCACAATGCCATTGTTCTAGGGTCCTAGATGATGCATATCCATTATACGTGGGCTTGTGGTGTTGCAAATCTATTATTTTTAAATCCCATATGAGGCAATTATATTACATTTTCTTAGGCTATATACATTGTTCTTTGACCCTAGGTGGTGCATATTCATTGTTCTTGTGCGTCAGATATCCCAGGCCTTTTCTGTCTATGCTAGAACTCATGATAGTGCGCATTAGTTGTTCTTGGGTCATAGGTGGTGCACATTCTTATGAATGGTTCATTTGCAAATGCAACCTACATAGTGATGTAATGATGTTATATTACCCAAGAACACTTACAATTAATAGTAGTAATCCCTTCCTTTTTATTTCCTGAATTTCAACATCAAATTGGAGAATTGCGGAAACCAATATTGTACCATCACATATTGTATCAACCATGATAGCAAAACTACCATTGCTTCAGCAAAAGAACTCATGGAGTGCAATTTTTATGTATTTTTGATCCATTTATTTACTGCTGCTGGGATTGAGCCGTCTGCCGGTGATTTTATAAATATCCCTCATTTTATTCAGGGAGGCTTCAAAGGAAAGATTACAAACACTGTCAGTGGTGCGAGCCAGAGAAAATATCTGAATTCAGCAAACATCTAACTATGATGGATGTGTCCGTTGTTTAACAGAACAATGTACCCGCACAGTGGTCTACTACTGTATGCCACCAGACTCTGAGATTGATGAAGTTCAATATTAACTACTCCCTCACAAAATGTAGTAGACACGTTAGAGTCCAGAGGACAATGTAGAATGTAAATTGCATCCTATATAAATTACTTTATGGCTACAGTTTGGCAATTGGGAAATGTCAACCTCCTACCAAAAAGTTAATTACTCAATTCAGTTAATGCACGTAATAAATATTCTGACTAGGCCTGAGCAGATCCGGACTTTAAAAGTCCGGATCTCCGCGGTTTCAACGCTATCTGGGCGCCAGACCCGGGTGCGGAATTCCGGGTGCACGATCTGGATTCGGGAATTAAAGTGAAAATAAAGAAAAGAAGAAATAAGTGAGAGTTTCATACTTACCGAGACTCGGTGTCATGGCGGCACACTGCTTCCGGGTCGCACATTCACTTCCTGTACTGTGCATCGCATAGACACAGCTTTCTGTGTTTTCCCCGCCCACCGGCTGTCCTTTCATCTGTGATTGGTTGCAGGCTGACGCGCCACCAGCCTGTGACAGTCTCTGCATGCGGTCATCGCTTATCGCGGCTCAGTAATAGGCTACACTCACAGCTGGCAGTCTTCTCTATGGCTGCTGGCTGTGACATGTAGCAGAGCTGGATGTGTTGTCGTGGGACGTCGTGTGGATTACGCCGGAGCTGCAGGGTGTTGGGGGTTAATAAAGTGGTGAAGGAGGGTGCGTTTTGTACTTTATTCCAAATAAGGAATTTTTCTCTGTGTCTGTCTTTATTTACATTCATTTACAGGTTTGTGATGCAGGTATCTGATACACGCCTGTGCCATCACAACCTGTAGCAGCTGTGCACTGCTATTAACCTCTCATTACCCCGATTGGCACTGCATGAGGCCAACAGGAAGGGCTGGTAATGTACCGGGATTGTCACATCTAATAGATGCAGCAATACCGGGCGGCTGCAGGCTGAGAATATACCAGTCCCCAGCCGGGCATTATCATGTCTGGGGATGAAAATTGGGGGGGAACGCACGTCGTTTTTTTTTAAATTTATTTATTTAACAAAGGAAAAGCCGCATGCAGTTCCTCTTCTTTTGATATACAGCCAAGATAAGCACAGAGCTGGGGCTGCAGCCTGCTTATCTGTGCTGGGTGTCAGAATACGATTTCAGTAATTAAAAAAAACCGGCACACAGATCAGGAAACAAGAATATCCAGTCAAGGGTTGCTTTTAATATGCTGGTGTTTAATTCATGAAAAATTCCATAACAGTCAGTGTGTGATAATACAGGGAAATGCAGGGTCCAACGTTTCGGCTCACATGAGAGCCTTCACCAGGGACAAAATACTAAAGCAGTGTTGTACAAAAACATAAAGGGAAAATAATTACAATAACATCATGATATGGATACATAGCATATTAACATGACGCCTGAACGATGAATAGAGCAGATGGGGGGTAAAAAAAATAGTTTAAAGTGCATAGGTGAAGGGGTATATAATAAATGTACATCCGTGATGGAATTAATATAATGGAGGAAGGGTGAGAAAGTGGGGACGTAGGGATCCAAGAGGCAAGGGAAATGGAAGTGAGGAAAGAAATTGAAGATAAGGAGGGAGAATACGGCAAAAAGTGGAAAAGGAGAAAAAGAAAGAGGAAGAGAGAATAGAATTTTTTTTCCCCCCCATCTGCTCTATTCATCGTTCAGGCGTCATGTTAATATGCTATGTATCCATATCATGATGTTATTGTAATTATTTTCCCTTTATGCTTTAGTATTTTGTCCCTGGTGAAGGCTCTCATGTGAGCCGAAACGTTGGACCCTGCATTTCCCTGTATTATCACACACTGACTGTTATGGAATTTTTCATGAATTAAACACCAGCATATTAAAAGCAACCCTTGACTGGATATTCTTGTTTCCTGATCTGTGTGCCGTTTTTTTTGAATTATTGGACTACTTTTTCTCCCGAGCACCAGCTTGTATAGTAGTTGAGCGCAGCTTATCGCTTCTCAAAGAATACGATTTCAGATGATTTCAGCACTAAATGTGCACCTACTGGCAAAAAATGGGCAAAAACCGCAGCAAAAAAATGCATCAAAACACCACGTTTTTTTGACAGGAGGTGTAGATTGAATGCAGGGATATGGTGTAAAAAAATTTAAGCTGGATGTGTCGTCATGGAACGTGTGTGGATTACACCGGAGCTGCAGGGTGTTGGGGGTCAATAAAGTGGTGAAGGAGGGTGCGTTTTGTATTTTATTAATTTATTAATAACAGGATTTTTCACTGTATCTGTGTTTATTTACATTCATTTACAGGTTTGTGATGCAGGTATCTGATAGACCCCGGTGCCATCACAACCTAGGGTTTAGTAGCAGCTGTGTGCTGGTATTAACCTCTCATTACCCCAATTGGCACCGCATCATGCCACCAGGAAGAGTCGGTATCTCACTGGGATTGTAACAACTAATAGATGCAGCAATACTGGGCGGCAGCAGGCTGGAATACCAGCCCTCAGTCGCCGTTATCTTGGCTGGGGATGAAAATTGGGGAGGACCGCATGTCATTTTTTAAAATTATTATTTATTTAAATAACAAAAAAAACGCATGCGGTTTCTCTTAGACCGGAATCACACTTTCGAGGGACTCGCGAGAGTCTGCCATGGCAAAGCCTTGCACGTGTGACTGTGGGCACTGGATACACAGCACAGATACAGCCCGACAGCTGGAGCTGCAGCCGCGGGCTATATCTGTGCTAACGATTGTTTTATTTTTTTGTTTATTTTTTATCACCATACTGACCGGCAGACACTTGCACTGCTTTCCCCGCCCACCAGCCGTCTTGCCACCTGTGATTGGTTTCAGTAGGGTGACACGCTGCCAGAGTGGAAGCACGTCTAACTTTAAACAATTACACGTGCCGGTGGGCGGGCAAAGTAGTGAATATTGAATTGTTGGCTCCGGAAGGTAAAAGCGTGACCCGGAAGGAGTGTGCCGCCATGACACAGCCTCGGTGAGTACACCGAGCGCGCTCCTGCCCCCCTTTCCCCTCCACAAACGTTTTTAATCTCTGGATTTTAGTGCCCATTGACTTATATGGGCACTGGATTTCAGAGCGGATTGGATTTATTTCTAAATCTGGCAGTGATCCGCAGGTCCCAGTTTTTGGGGCGTTCGATCAGCTCTAATTCTGACCAGTTTGACCCAGTCTACAGTATATAAGATCTTCTCATCTTTCTCCAAGTCATTTCTTGTTGGTTTTGTACAGTCCATATATGATCTCCTGAACCCGCAAATACAAAATAGAAGGAAGGTGTTTGTTTAACTCAGTTGAAGCAGCAATATTTGGCCCACCATCCCTTAGGTCTTCTCTTCTATTTGTCCACAAAGGTCCTCCTGAACTTATGAAGAGAGTTAAAATCCGTTTTGTATTCAACCATGTTTATATAGGACCTCCTAAACAACCCTCTCCAAGTCATTCATTTTGTTTGGTTTGGCCAAGTTCATACACGGTATGTTATAATGGAAATATTGGGCATTAAAATATAACATTAATTTAAATAGCACATTAAAAACATCAACTGAACAGTTCCACCTTCCCCTCTGAGTAGTGGACAGTACTCACCTGTGTATTGTAAACAGATACTTAGGTGTAAAATGTACAAATAAGAAAGATCTCACTGAATTCCATGTTAGGCTTCAGGATGTTGAGAGATTATCCTCAAATTTCCTCTGATAAAAATTCACAACTTGGTTGAGGAACACTCTGCAGTGAGAAAACAGGGCCAGTCACATCTCCCTCTTCCAAAGCGTTTCTTCTCAACAGATCTTCATTAGGGAAGCTAAAAGGGGGAGGACCGTAATAACTGGTTAGACATTAGAGTGCATCACTGCTCCCGCGGTCAAAATGCTGTAACGCTGGTGTCCCAGCATTGCTCTGCATTTCCCCAGCAGAGACGCTGACTTACTCACCGCCGCGGCCTGACTGCACTGTCCTGTCTCGCTTCCCCACAGTCCTCCACATGGGTCTCCCCTGCCTCGTGCATGCCACACAAGTCCCCCGTGAGTGCGCTTAGAGTGCACGTGCGCACACGCTCGTTCTCTTAAAGTGCCAGCACACCTATTTCTAAAAGTGCCAGCACACCTATTTCTGGAAGTGCCTCTCAGCCTATGGCTGAGAGTCACTAAGTATTTAAGGCATCCTCCCACTAGGGGAGGTGCCTGAGCAACATGGTTAGTCAGTTAGTATATGTCCACCTAGCTAGTTACTTGTCAGGTCCCTTTTATCCACTGTCTGTTACCTGTTCCCATGTTCACTTTCCTGTACTGGTCCTTGCCATACCTTGCTGTCTAGTTTGCCTGAGCCTTCCCGGCTACCCCTGCCAGCACTAGAGACTCTACCAGTCTTTCCAGCCATCCCACCTGCATGTGCCAGCACCAAAGACTCTGCCTGTCTATACCTGAGCCTGTTCCTGCCCTGGAGATCAGCTACCACAATCCTGGACTCTGCCTTGGAAGTGGTACTTGGCGTCTACCCTGTAGGTGTCTAGTCAAACTTCTCCCATGTCTGGGTAAACACGGGTTTCCCCTGTGGTTTAGTGAATTCACTCCTGCTCGCCACCTCATAACAGGCGAGCATTTCAGGTGCCTCCTAGCTGTGTTCTGCTTTCCAGCAGCGTTATTTAAACTATGCATTCTGTTTCCAGATCACCTAATACCGCACTAATCACATCCGGCCACTAGATTATCTGCTGTGAGTGTGTAGTGAAACCATGGCATCAATTCCGGCGCATGACATGTAGAGTCAATCATAACATTTACTTGGAACATAAAAAATCAGGTTGGGTTATGCTACAGATCATCAAGTCTAGCATTTGAACCACAAGACGTCATGTATACCTGGACTCTAATAGGACTAAGGAATGCAAAGTCCTCTATTAGCCCTTACATTCAAATGTCTCAATAAGGGGGTGGAGGTAAAATGTATGTATTCTATGAAAAAGCACATTTTCTCCATTATGTTGGTAGACTAAAAGCTCTATAGTTACCAAATGGAGAAAAAAGCTTCATCAACTGATACCAGGTTAAACCTACCAAGTATTGATAAAAGCTATCAGTATACTGCTTATTATTTGCACACTTTACACAATGTTTCTCCTTTTTGGTTCCATCCTGTCTATAAGGACCTTTTAGCCAAGTGACGAAAATGAGGAAGGGACTCCTCTTCTTAGTTTAAACCAGATCATGCAGGACATCTTAAACCTCCCACTCCTTTTCCTCCTTTTTTAATGTTTTACCCTGTTCATGTAGGAATTCCTAAGACTTTAGGCCAAGTAACCAAGACATGTAAGAGGGTCTACTTTCCAGTTTGTCTACGGAGGACCATTCTTTTTTTTTTTTACTTTTTTTTAAAGGGAACCTGTCAATCCGCCATCTTAGCATGTTAGTACGTCCACAGGGGTATCCTAACATGCTATTCAATGCAGCATAACCAGCAGTGCTGCTAGTACCTGTGTTCGATGTCAACACTCTTCTCAATGTCGGGCACTTCCAGTCATGTGCAGTAGACCTCTCTGAAGCTGGGACGCGTACACCCAGCTTCTGATTGCACATGACCGGAAGTGCCCAGCATTCAGAAGTGCGGTCACAGTGAATAGAGGTACGCGCGTCACCACTGGTGATGCTGAAATGAACAGCATGTTAGTACGCCCCTGTGGGCATGCTAATGTAGCGCCCCATGGGGCATGTGTTTTAACCTACTCGTTGCCGGGCTGGGGGTGCAGATCCTTTGCGTCGTTATGGGGTGGCCTGGCCCACTTCCGTTGCCCCAAGGCATACAGAATGGAGGATTGGAGGGTGGTAGGGAGGCAGGATGGAGGATGGGGGTGGTATTGACAGTTAGGAAAGTCTAATAGATGACGCCACCTGTAGTATGCGACCAGGGATGGGGCCGCCGCTGCAGCGTCTCTCTTGCCGAGGCAGATGTTGAGTGCAGCCGGGGTGGTGTCGCTCCCCACAGGCAGAGTAGGATTACCCCGGGGAGGATAACGGGGGTGGTAGTAGTCCCCATTGGCGTCGCAGCACTGGGCGCCAGTATAGGAGAGGCAGAGGCAGGGGCTGCGGTTCCAAGTCTTTTTACTCATAGTTAGTTCAGGCGTTGCCCCAGAGTACCGATCTCTGCTACGATGGGCTCCAGCCGTTCCCGGATAGTCGGTGGTCACCGCCGGTGCCCGTGAAAGTCCTTTAGTGAAGTGTCCCTCAGTTGCTGTCCGAAAGCAGAGCTGAGCCTCCTGCTCCAAGCCACGGGCCCATGAAGAGAGAGAAACCAGTTGTCAGTGCTAGGTGTTATCCCAAGCTGTGCCCAGGAAGGTTCTGTCTAAAGTGTGATGGTTGCGCCTACTTCTACCCCATGTGGTGCCCGCCCCCAGTGGTTGTCCTAGTGACTGGGAAAGTCTCATGCTTCGTGATGTCTGGCTACCCTGTCTGCCCTAGTCCAACCCCCTGTGAGTAAGCACCTTGCTGTTGTTTGTGTGTATTTTGTGAAGACACCAGCAGCGCTCATTGAGGGATATGTGTTCATAAGTGGTTTCATATTAATGCCTAGATAAAGTAGGCAGGCAATAGGTTGTTGTATATTGATGAGAAGCCTCTGAATAACAAAGTGACAAGTAATTGAGATAAGAGACTTGGTGAAATAATATGTATGTATAAGTCTAATGGTTATAGGTCATACTGTGGACTGTGAAAAGATGTTCCGGTTGTGAAATGTCACAGGGCATAGCCATATAGAGTATTTGAGTGGATACCTGACATATGTATGTTTTCCCATCAGTGTCAAGAGCGGTTTAGATAATTTTATTTGCATGTGAGGTTAACTGATCCTTGGAAGGTGTATTGTTACATATGCTTCTGGAATCAATGAATGAGTAGGACAAGTTGTCCTGGGATCTGTCCTTATAGTGAGATATTGTGTGTTTCTTCCCCTCAAAATGGGGATGAAGGTTTTATAGTAAAGTAGAATATTAGTGCTGTGAAGGTATATAAGTAGTCTCAATTTTCTGCAGGGATTGTGTATTATACCAGTGGGTATTAGGATTGTGTTTTGGGAAGCTGAATCCGGACGAGATAACACTCTTGCTAAACAAACTGTGCGCTGGCTGACATTCTTTTGGGAGGGGTCAAGTGAACAGCTGCGCGATTTTCTGCCCTCTGTGAGAAGTCAGCTGTGTTAATTGTTTTGGTTTAACTCTTACGTTCGTTGCTGGAATACTCTGTAAAGGACCAGCATGAAGTACCCAACTGCACATCAGGTTTGAAGAAGTGGGTTAGAGAGCATTGTAGCCTTCCCACTTGTCACAAACCACCGGGGGGGTCACTCAGAAATCCCCCGCGCTGGCTACCAGTACGTCACAATCGGGGGGTAACAAGTGGGGGTCACCCCTACTTTATACCTCCCGACCGACAGACAGAGCACGTGACGCGCTCTCTAGCGCCCCTCTTATAGTCAGGCCAATTATGGAATTGCCCGACAATAAGCAAGGAGGCCGCTATACTACTTATGCCGATTATTGAAGGGTCCCCGGTGAGAGTAAGGTATATATTCCCCCGACCTCCGCGGGCGGAATATATAATATCTTCCCGAATCTCACTGGCCTCCCCACAATAATCCTTGGCACAACTCGCTGCCACCAACCGCTTCACGGTAACTATTAGCCGAACACACAGACGTGGGATTCAAGATCGAGATAACAGAACAGCCCAAGATTAATTATATAATTTAATCGCCTAAAGCACACTAGAAACTACAATATATACAATAGGGAATCTACAGAATATACAGTTATGTCAGAGTACAGTTACAGATAAAGCATGGTTTACAACAGGTATGCAATTCAATCAGTTACCTTGTGCGTCTGGCCACAGGGGGGCGCTGTAGACCAGGTTTCCAGGAACTCTCTCACAGGTCTGTCCCAACCAGGCCCCCGAGCAGAAGAACGCTGGAAAATGGCCGAAGTAGGGTTATCAACCTGGGCAGATCCAGGTCCCCTCCTACCTTAGTGACCTCACAGGGAAGCACTGCCACTCCCCCTGCATGGATCAGAATTATCCAGCAAAGGGGATATTGGCCATAACTTTGCCTGGGAGCGTCGTAGGCAGACGCCCATGCTCTCATTGTGACAGTTATGAATTTAGCTACAGAACGAGGGGACTCATGACCTGTCTGCCAGTTCCCCATTGGCTGATATCACGCCTGGGGCATTTCCCAATGTCCTGTTCCCATAAAAAGGGGGTGCCGGCATCGTCCACATGCGGAGACACCATTTTTATGGTTGCCATATTTATCGGAAATATGGCTTGCGAGATATGAACCATTTTTTACTGGAGTCGTTCTGTCTGGCTATTTCCATAGCCTTGCTAACTAGCTAGCAGCTCCTACTACAGGGTGACGGCAGGGAGTCATCCTGTGTCCATTGTCCTAAAGCCACCTAATTTCCATATCACAGGACATGGCCATGGATTTGTTGCTAAACCAGTTGTGTGAAGGGAAGGGGGTAGTGACACCAGGAGAGGGCTTCCTGACATGACTTGAATGTCATGATTTATCGTCATATCTCCGGATTTACCTCACACCTCCCCCCTTTTGAGGGCGCTAGGGGGCAGCACACTCCGGTGTTCCCCCGTGCGCCCGTCCGCGACCTCTCCTTGTCGGGACAGCCCGTCGGCGTTACCGTGGTCACGGCCCCTTTTGTGGCGAATGGTGAAGTTGTATTGCTGGAGCGCAAGGCTCCATCGCAACAATCGCCCATTCGTCCCAGAGACGGTGTGCAACCAGCTGAGGGGATTGTGGTCCGTCTCCACGATGAAGTGGCGCCCGTATAGATAGGGTTGCAGACGCTGCAGGGCCCACACTATGGCCAGGCACTCCTTCTCCATCGTGGAATAGGCAACTTCCCTTGGTAACAGCTTCCTGCTCAGGTACAAGACTGGGTGCTCTTGGCTCGCAGAGTCCACCTGGCTGAGCACCGCACCGAGGCCGAAGTCACTGGCGTCGGTCTGTACTACAAACGGCCGCGTGAAGTCGGCTGCCTGTAGCACGGGCGGGCTGGACAGGGCGTCCTTTAGGGCCCGGAAGGCTGTCTCGCAGTCCATTGTCCAATCGACTGCAGAGGGCAGCTTCTTCTTGGTGAGGTCCGTCAAGGGCTTTGCCAGGCTACTATAGCATGGAACAAACCTCCTATAGTACCCAGCGGTCCCCAAGAAGGACATCACCTGCTTCTTGGTCCTGGGGGTGGGCCAGGATGCGATGGCTTCCACCTTCTCAGGCTCGGGCTTCAGGGTTCTCCCACCTACCCGGTGACCGAGGTACTGGACCTCGCTCATTGCCAGCTGACACTTTCCCGGCTTGATGGTCAAACCTGCCCGGTGGATCCGCCTGAGCACCTGTGCTAGATGCTCTAGGTGATCTTCCCAGGTGGGACTGAAGACGGCAATGTCATCCAGGTACGCGGCCGCGTACCCTTCAAGTCCCTTGAGCAGGGTGTTGACCATCCGCTGGAAAGTGGCAGGGGCATTCCTCATCCCGAATGGCATCACCGTGGACTCGTACAGTCCAAATGGGGTAATAAAGGCAGAGCGTTCCCTGGCCTTGCGAGTCAGGGGGATCTGCCAATATCCCCGGCTCAGATCCATGATGGTCAGGTACTGAGCCCCGGCCAACTGATCGAGCAGGTCATCGATGCGTGGCATTGGGTACGCATCGGCGACCGTGACCGCATTGAGCCCCCTGTAGTCCACGCAGAACCGAGTGGTTCGGTCCTTCTTAGGGACGAGGACTACAGGCGAGGCCCAAGCGCTGTTGGATGCCTGGATCACCCCCAGGTTCAGCATCTCGTCAATCTCCTGGCGCATGTGTTGCTGCACCTCCAGGGAGACCCGATATGCTGAACGCCGGATCGGGGGATGATCCCCAGTGTCCACGTGATGGACAGCCAAGTCAGTCCTTCCGGGCTGGTTGGTAAACAACCCCCGGAAGGGGTGCAGGGTGGCCCAGAGCTGGGACCGTTGGTCCTCCAAGAGCTGGTGGCCAACCCCCACATCCTCAATGGATCCGCCTGCCCTAACCTGGGCTAGCATATCCAAGAGGGTTTCCGCTTCTCCCTCCTCGGGCAGGTTGCACACAGGGAGTGCACATGCCTCCCGCTCATGATGTGCCTTCATCATGTTCACATGGAAGGGCTTCCGCCTTCCACGGGCAGGGTCCAGGGTGACCAGGTACGTCACAGGGTTGAGCTGCTGGTACACGAGGTATGGGCCTTCCCAGGCTGCCTGAAGCTTGTCCTGTGGTACGGGGACCAGTACCCACACCTCTTGACCCACTTGGTAGGTCCTCTCACAAGCGTTCTGGTCGTACCAACGCTTCTGATCGGCCTGGGCTTGAGCCATATTGTCGTGTACCAGTTGCGTCAAGGCCTGCATTTTGTCCCGGAAGCGCATGACATACTCGATAACCGACACTCCAGGGGTGGCCAAATCCCCTTCCCAAGCCTCTTTCACCAGAGCCAGGGGGCCCCGCACACGTCGCCCGTACAGGAACTCAAACGGTGAGAATCCTGTTGAGGCCTGTGGAACCTCCCGGTAAGCAAATAACAGGTGTGGGAGATACCGCTCCCAGTCACGCCCATGGGAGTCGACCAACATCTTAAGCATCTGCTTTAAGGTGCCATTGAACCGCTCGCACAGGCCATTAGTCTGTGGATGGTACGGGCTGGCCACCAGATGTCGCACCTGGACTTGCTTACAGAGGGCCTCCATCAGCTGGGACATGAATTGGGTCCCCCGGTCAGTGAGCATTTCCTGGGGAAAACCCACTCGGGAGAAAATCTCCAGCAATGCGGTGGCCACCTTGTCAGCCCGAATGGACGACAAGGCCACTGCTTCTGGGTACCGGGTGGCATAGTCCACTACCGTCAGTATGAAGCGTTTCCCGGAGCTGCTGGGGATGGCCAGCGGGCCGACCAGATCCACAGCCACCCTCCTGAAAGGCTCATCGATGATTGGCAGAGATACCAGTGGGGCTTTGGGGCGTGGCCCCGCCTTCCCCACTCTCTGACAGGTTTCACACGAACGGCAGTAGGCAGCCACATCGGCCCCCATTTTTGGCCAGTAGAAATGCTGGTTTAACCTGGCCTTGGTCTTAGCGATCCCTAGGTGTCCGGCCATCGGAATCTCATGTGCGATCCGCAACAACTCCGTCCGGAACGGATAGGGTACCACCAACTGTCGGTCCCTGGGCCACGCCTCCGGTGAACCCTGCTGGACCGTGGCCCGGTACAGCCGTCCTTGGTCCCAGACCACTCGCTCCGGGTCCGAGTCCGAGGGAGGCTGTGCCGCCTGCTCCTTAAGAGCTTTCAGGCTGTCGTCAGCTTCTAACGCTGCCTGAAACCCCTGACTAGATGTGGCCAGAATCGACGAGACTGTCACATCTTCGGTCAGTACCCCGGGACCTGTGTCCTGGCCTCCACCTGACTCGGCTGCCACTTGGTCAGAAGGGGAAGAGCTATCGGACCTCCGGGAGGCCCCTTGGCTTCCAGCACTCCCACTGCGGGTGACAGCGGCCACAGCCGCTGCGACCGTGGGTCGTGCCTGCTCCTCCTCCGTTCCTGACCAAGTCGCCGGTTCAGGCAGACCTCCCTGGCTTCCTGACACCCCGGTTGTGGGGGAACCATGCACCGAGATCTTACCTGGGAGCACTTCCGCTCCTGGACCGGCCCCAATCTCACCTGCCTGTTCCCCTCCTGCAGCAACAGAACCCCGCTGTGAAATCTCTGGGGACCCCACATTTGCTGTGGTAGCCCCCACCCCACACACTGGTCCTCCCCCTGCAGCACCCTGCTCTCTGCTTATCCCTTCAGAGGGCAACAGATCCCAGCTCACAGGCTGGTTACTAGTAGAGGCATTGTCACACCTTTCTCTGACCCCCTCCCCTGTCACAGCTGCAGCTGCGTGTGTGTCTATGGTGTCTGTGCAAGCAGAAATATCAGAGTTCACTCCCTCCTCCCTTACATCATTCATAGATAACACATTAACATTGTCAGGAGTCATGTCAGCACTGGCTGAAGGTTCAGCCTTTGGGGCGGGGCCAAACTGGGAGGTTATTTGCCCCAAATCTGTCCCAAGTAGCACGTTTGCAGGGATCCGATCAGTTACCCCCACCTCCCTCACCCCTCGCCCTGCGCCCCAGTCCACATAAATGTCAGCAACAGGCAGCGCCGGGTTAATGCCTCCAATCCCGGAGACAGCGAGGGTTTTTCCAGGGATCAAGTCTTGGGGGGACACCATCTCAGGCCGCACCAGAGTCACCTCCGAGGCGCTGTCTCGCAGTCCTATGGTCACAGACTGGCCGACGGTGACAGGTTGGAAGCTGTCCAGGGACCTACCACCACCCCCACCCACACAATACACCTTGGGCGGCCCTTGGGACGGGGACGGAGCCGGGGCCTTGGGACGCTGAGGGCACATGGCCTTGAAGTGTCCAGGTAGGTTGCACTGGTGGCACCGTCTTGGCTCTGCCACGGGCCTGGAGAGGGGAGTTGAGGGGGACACCCCCTGCAGTCTAGGGGCAGGTGGGGCAGTCGCAGAGTTCATCTTACCCCCTCTCCAGGTGCTGCTGGTGGCTGCTCTCCTGGCTTCAGGAGCCCGATTGTTGGTGTAGTCATCTGCCAGGGCAGCTGTAGCCGTGGATCCCTTTGGCTTTTGGTCTCGGATGAACTGGCGGAGATCCTCAGGGCAGTTCCACAAGAGTTGCTCCGTGATGAACAAGTCCAGGATCTCCGGTCCGGTGGAAAGCTGCAGGCCTTGGGTCCAGTGGTCGGCAGCTCGGGCAAGTGCCCGCCGGTGGTCAGCCCAGGAGTCCTTTGGTCCCTTCTGCAGCGTCCGGAACTTCTTGCGGTAGGACTCCGGGGTGAGGTTGTACTGTTGGATCAGGGCCCGCTTGATGGTGTCGTAGCCCTGATCCGCCTCAGCAGGCAAGTCCCCAAGGATATCCAGGGCCTTACCCCTTAAACGGGGGGTCAGGTATTTGGCCCACTGGTCCTTGTTCAGATGATGCTGCAAGCAAGTCCGTTCAAAAGCAGTCAAGAAAGAGTCCAAGTCTCCATCCTTCTCCAGCACTGGGAAGTCCTCAACACGGACCTTTGGAAGTTTGGTGTCTGGAAGGTCACGGGTGGCTGATGAGGGCCGGAGCTGAGCTAGCTGCAGCTGGTAGTTACGCTCTGCCTGGCGCTCTTCACGCGCTGCTTGCCGCTCACGCTCGGCCATGAGTTCCTTGTAGCCCTCCCGGTCTCCAGCCTGGCGTAGGGCCATAGCCATTTGAAGAAGGCTATCCGAGCCTCCCAGGCTCGGTGGAATGGCACGTGGTGATCTGCGGCCCGCTGCGGAGCCTGGTGCTTCACTGTCCATTGCAGAGCGGAGGGCTGGCGTCTGGCTCGTTGAGGACCCTTGGGCGAGCTGCTCCTCATCTTGTCCAGCAGTGCCCGGTTGTGCAATGTCCTCTGCAGAGCTGTTTTCTGGCGTCGAGCTCCTGGAGGACTCGTGGACAACCTCCTCATCGTCTCTGGCCTGAGCATCGGCCATTCCTTTGGCTTTGCTCCTGGTGCTCTCAGCCATTCTTGCAGACTTTTGGTCACTTGCACAGAACTGACACCTGATGCCTCCACACACCTTACAGTATCTGCACTCTGACACTCTAGTGTTGAGCTAGTCTGAAGACCCCAGCAGCCACAGCTGCTGCAGGCAGTCTTTAGTGTCTGGGAGTATGGGTCTCACACTCACACACACTATTATCTCGATCCCACCGCTGCCACCAATATGTCACAAACCACCGGGGGGGTCACTCAGAAATCCCCCGCGCTGGCTACCAGTACGTCACAATCGGGGGGTAACAAGTGGGGGTCACCCCTACTTTATACCTCCCGACCGACAGACAGAGCACGTGACGCGCTCTCTAGCGCCCCTCTTATAGTCAGGCCAATTATGGAATTGCCCGACAATAAGCAAGGAGGCCGCTATACTACTTATGCCGATTATTGAAGGGTCCCCGGTGAGAGTAAGGTATATATTCCCCCGACCTCCGCGGGCGGAATATATAATATCTTCCCGAATCTCACTGGCCTCCCCACAATAATCCTTGGCACAACTCGCTGCCACCAACCGCTTCACGGTAACTATTAGCCGAACACACAGACGTGGGATTCAAGATCGAGATAACAGAACAGCCCAAGATTAATTATATAATTTAATCGCCTAAAGCACACTAGAAACTACAATATATACAATAGGGAATCTACAGAATATACAGTTATGTCAGAGTACAGTTACAGATAAAGCATGGTTTACAACAGGTATGCAATTCAATCAGTTACCTTGTGCGTCTGGCCACAGGGGGGCGCTGTAGATCAGGTTTCCAGGAACTCTCTCACAGGTCTGTCCCAACCAGGCCCCCGAGCAGAAGAACGCTGGAAAATGGCCGAAGTAGGGTTATCAACCTGGGCAGATCCAGGTCCCCTCCTACCTTAGTGACCTCACAGGGAAGCACTGCCACTCCCCCTGCATGGATCAGAATTATCCAGCAAAGGGGATATTGGCCATAACTTTGCCTGGGAGCGTCGTAGGCAGACGCCCATGCTCTCATTGTGACAGTTATGAATTTAGCTACAGAACGAGGGGACTCATGACCTGTCTGCCAGTTCCCCATTGGCTGATATCACGCCTGGGGCATTTCCCAATGTCCTGTTCCCATAAAAAGGGGGTGCCGGCATCGTCCACATGCGGAGACACCATTTTTATGGTTGCCATATTTATCGGAAATATGGCTTGCGAGATATGAACCATTTTTTACTGGAGTCGTTCTGTCTGGCTATTTCCATAGCCTTGCTAACTAGCTAGCAGCTCCTACTACAGGGTGACGGCAGGGAGTCATCCTGTGTCCATTGTCCTAAAGCCACCTAATTTCCATATCACAGGACATGGCCATGGATTTGTTGCTAAACCAGTTGTGTGAAGGGAAGGGGGTAGTGACACCAGGAGAGGGCTTCCTGACATGACTTGAATGTCATGATTTATCGTCATATCTCCGGATTTACCTCACACCACTTACATGGAGGTGGTCTAGCAGGTGAGAGGACTATCACACCTGGTCCTTCCTGCTTTAGTCATCTGGTCTATTGGGTGAGAGAGGTTTTTAACCCTTCCCAATACGCCCTACAAGTGTAGCAGGTGAGAGTGAATGCTGATTGAGCCTTCTTGCTACCACTTGAGAGCCCATTCTGACTTGCCAGGAGACGTGTGGCCTGTTAACAAGGTTCAGGGACACTGAGAGGGCATTTGCAGAAAGGTGGGCTGTGTGGGAATAAGTTGAAGCCATGGGCAACTTGTTCAGTGTGCAGTGTGGGGCTCCAGCAGGATCCAAAACAGCCAAACAGATAGTGCAAGAAAGAGAAGGCAAAGAAGCAGTGAAAAATGTCAGACCGATACTCAGAAAGGCAGACATGCCAGAGTGTGGGTATTTGTATGTTGAGAAATGGCACAGATTCAGGGAAGAGGTGCAGCATTGTGGATGTAAAGAAATAACAGTGGGATGTATTATTATATTATTGTTATGTAAAGTGTATTATAAATTTTTAATGCACCAAGAGCAAAAACTGTGACTGCTACCGCCCCCCCTTCACATGATCAGAAACCCAGACCAGATGAATGGACTTGTAAACATTGTAGTCAGAAAAACCCAGACTGGAGAGGTACTTGTGCTACGTGTAGTGTTACTCGCCCTAAGCAGATTGCACTAACTCCTGTTCGAACCAGATCACATGTGCTGACAGAGGACGCTGACACTGAGACAGAGGTAGTGAAGGAATTGAGTTTTGGGGAGGAAGCTGGACATTACTCTGACGGTGAGGAAAGAAAACAGTTATCTGACCCTGAAGACCAACCTTTCCCTCTTTCCCTGACTGACGTAATACAGCAGGAAGGGGAGAGTATAGAGACGTACTTTTGGAGGTTACAGCTGAAGTGGGCAGACGTGGGGTACAAAGTCAGAACCTCCCTTAATGACAAAATACTGATGAGTATATTTGTTAACGGTATGAATAAGTTTTTTACGAGAAGCAGTACAGACAGCCAGACCTGAGTGGAGAAACATGGACCCAACAGACCTTCTGCAAGTAGCTAAGGGGGTTGAACTGACAAAATGCAAGCGACCAGTTATGTATGCTAGAGCACAAGGAAAACAGTGGAAGCAGAGAGGGAGGGCACCAGGTGACCGAGTGACCGTACAGTGCTGGAATTGTGGACAGAATGGACATTACGCCAGACAGTGCAAAAACCCCAAATAGGAGAGGGAGCAGACTGACTCTCCCCCTTCCTTCCCTCCTCCTTTGCCTCTGGCCTAGGAAACTGGTGACCACGAAGGGACTGGAGGGATTGGTGTTTGAAATTCCCTTGATAAAACAGTATCCCTTAAGCCCAGCCAAATCAATGGCCCTGACCAGAGAATATGTGCAAGCAGGGGCTCTAGTACAAAGGTCCTCCCCCCTGTAACACTCCCTTGTATCCAATCAAGAAAAAAAAGGGCCCAAAGGTTCCCCTGACACGTACAGAATGGTGCATGATTTGAGAGCTGTCAATGCTGTCACTGAGAGTGTAACACCAATTGTTCCAAACCCACATACCTTACTGTCACAAATCCCAGGGACCTCCAAATGTTTTACAGTAATTGATTTGGCAAATGCCTTTTTCTCTGTGCCTCTACCCCCTGACTGTCAGTATCTTTTTGCCTTCACACATGAGGGGAAACAGTACATGTGGACAGTCCTCCCGCAAGGAGGAATGAATTCACCTACCATTTATTCTACAGCTATGGCAGGAATTCTGGAGCGGTGGCAACCGCCTCATCCACAGGTTACGCTATTGCAGTACGTGGATGACCTTTTGCTCTGCTGTCCAGACCAGACGTCCTGCAGAGAAGCCACAATTTCTTTGCTGTGTTTTCTGGCAGAGAATGGTTGCAAAGTTTCACGTGAAAAATTACAGTACTGTAAGCAAAAGGTAACATTTTTGGGTCACTGTATCTCTGAAGGTACGAGACACCTGACTGAGGAGAGAAAACAAGCAGTCCAAAATCTCTCCTTACCCAGGTCCCACCGGCAACTGCGCACCTTTTTGGGCTTAGTGTCATACTGCAGGCCTTGGATAAGGTCTGCCTCGCAAATGATGCAACCCCTCTATGATTGTCTGTCATCTGACCCCTTTGACCTCACTCAGGAAGCTATTGATTCCTTTCATTCCCTTAAACTACTCATTGTATCTGCCCCGGCCCTGGGTATTCCAAATTACGATCAACCATTTTTCTTGTTTTGCACAGAACAGGGAGGGCATGCGACAGCCGTCCTCACACAGCAACATGGTGACAAACAAAGACCAATAGCTTACTACTCAGCGCGATTGGACCCAGTTGTCAGAGGGTCTCCCACGTGTGTCCATGCTGTAGCGGCTGCTGCAGTACTGCTAGGGAAGGCTTGCGAGATCACATTGACATTTCCCTTAGCAATTTACTCCCCGCATGACATTCATGCTATACTTGTGCAAGTCCAACCGAAACACCTGTCTATAGCCAGACAGCTCAGACTTGAATGTGCCCTTCTGATTCCTGAGTATGTCACCCTCAAGAGGTGTAATGTTCTGAATCCAGCCACCCTTTTGCCAGTAGATTCAGAAAAGGGGGAATTGGTGACAATGGTAGCAAGTGAGGATGAATACTTTGACATGACGCACGAGCATGACTGCATAGAGCTGATGAGTCAGGAGACAGCAGGTTTTCCACATGTCTATGATACACCTATTACTAATGCAGATTTTGAGTTTTTTTGTAGATGGCTCCAGATACCACCTGGATGGGAGATTCTACACTGGATATGCTGTAGTATCCTCACATGAGGTAATCCGAGCTGAACCACTCCCGCCGCACATGTCCGCGCAGGAGGCGGAGCTTACAGCGCTCATTGAGGCGTGTAGAGCGGGATCAGGTAGGAAAATTAATGTTTATTCAGACTCAAATTATGGATTTGGGATCTGTCATGATTTTGGCACTATCTGGAGAAGTAGAGCTTTTCTTACGTCAGCTGGTAAGCCTATTAAAAAAAAAATGCAGAATTGGTAAACCGGTTAATGGAGGCACTAATGTTACCAGTCCAGGTTGGCATCATTAAGGTGAAAGCACACACAAAAGGTGACTCACTGGAGGTAGCGGGCAATAGAAGGGCGGATGCAGCTGCGAAAGCAGCGGCAAAGAGGCCTAGGGATCAGAGGATAGTGGCAGGGAGCCAGCAAGTCCCAGCCACAGTGAGTCTGGATGTCCTGAAATCCCTCCAGCATCAGGCTGCCCAAACAGAGAAGGAACACTGGGGAAAATGGGAGCTGGGCTGAACTCGAATGGAGTATGGGAAAGTAAGGATAGGTTGTGTTTACCAAGGTCCCTGTTCCCTATGATGGCACAAGCAACACATGGCCCCACTCACGCCTCAAAAAGTCACATGTGTAACCAGGTGAATGCCTTCTGGATCGCTCCTGGCTTCAGTTACGTAGCCTCCAAACACGTACAATCCTGCATTATCTGCGCACAACACAACCCAGGTAAAACAGTAAAAGTCCCTAAGAAAGCAACACCCAGACCGCTCTACCGTGTCAACGACTGCAAATAGACTACATACAACTACCCAAGGTAGGAGTGTATGAATACGTCCTGGTATGTGTAGATCTCTTCTCAGGATGGGTTGAGGCCTATCCAGTAAAATGTGCAAATGATAAAACAACTGCAGAAAAACTGATGGAGGAACTAGTCTGTCGGTATGGCATCCCAGAAGCCATAGAAAGTGACAGGGGTACACACTTCACTGGAGAAATAATGAGGGACATTATGCAGGCCCTGGGAATAGAGCAGGCGTCCATACCCCTTATCATCCACAGAGCAGTGGAAAAGTAGAGAGATTAAACGGGACACTTAAACTAAAAATTCAAAAGGCCATGGCAGAGACAGGAAAGAATTGGGTAGAGTGCTTATCCCTGGCACTCTTTTCAGTCAGACACACTCCATATAGAAAGACAGGCTTGTCTCCTTTTGAAGTCCTGTTTGGTAGTGCCCCAAAAACAGGTTTCTACTTTCCACAAGTGTTACAGATGCAACACGGCACTATGACAGCCTACGTCCAGGCCTTACAGGAAAGACTTAATGTGGTGCATAAACATGTCTTTTCATCCATTCCAGATCCCAATGCAAGTGCAGATGTGCATCAGCTGAATCCAGGTGATTGGGTGGTCGTGCGCAGACACGTGAGAAAGAGCCTAGATCCACGCTTTGATGGCCCATTCCAAGTCCAGCTGACCACATCCACCTCAGTGAAACTTGAGGGAAAGCCCACCTGGATCCACGCCAGTCACTGTAAAGAGGTCACTCCACCGGCAGAATGACAGTCTTGCTAATTATCCTGCTAGGTGTAGCAGGGTTGCTGCAACAACCAAAGACACTGAGCGAACTTTTTAATACGGACTGGGATAATAAACTCATTCGCCACCATATTTCTCTTACTGAGGACATGGAAGGAGAAAAGCCAAAAGACTGTTGGATCTGCACACACAGCTGGAAAGGTCACTAATCCCTGGTTCCAGCTAAATATCACACAGCCTAGGCGACAGTCGTGGTGGATGGAATACAATCCGGACATTGAGGGTGCAGTTACCAAAGTAAAGACTAAGATCCCTCATTCAGGCCCCATTACCTACGATGGATTATGGTTCAGTATTCAATATAATGATGTTGCTATCTGTGGAAAGGACAATGATTGTTTCCGTGTGTTTGTGTCTATGTGTGTATCTACATACATGGTCACCAGTTTTTGTCTGTTCTCCTATTATATGTATATATGTATATATATGGATGACTCCAGCGAAGACTCCTGGTGAGGAAATACATTTTCTTTTATGAATCCAGCTAATTGGTTTAAGGGCCTAGCAGGTTGGGTTTCTGGCATTATACAGTCCTGTATGCAAATATTGTTATTCTGTCTATTGCTTTATATAGCTGTAAAAGCATTGATATATGCGTTAGCTAAACTACTGAATAATGTATGTTCTAAGAGTTTCTAAGAGTTTCAGTATTGAACCCTCTGTAGTTTACTACGGACCCCAAATGGCCTCTACTGACGGGGTGTAGGTGTCCACACTGAGGGTGGATGGGTGAAGTGGTAGGAAGACCCCTCATGGGTACTAGGCCCATGAGCCAGCAGCTCCTGTTTGGACGCCTACTGACCCTGTAGTGAAGGTTATACCATTTACAAAAGGGGGAAATTGATATAGAAGGGTTAATAGTTTCTATATTTCTTCATTAAAGATATTTTATTGTTATTAGTAAGTATATCTGGTGGTAGTTCATAGTCATTATGGAGCCTTCGGAATAAGAGACATGCTCAAGGATTATTTTGTCTCTAAATGTTCTTCTTATCTTCTTCTTATCTCATATGCATGACTCTACATTTTTGCTTTGCTAAAACTTAAAGGTCATATGAGCAACTTGTAAAGTCCAGCTTAGAAGCCTTATTTGCAATATCACATTGATCTGTAAATGGTATAAATAAAGTGTACTTTGGTTAAATAAACAGAAAATTGATCATGCCCACATGGATGCTGGTCTT
Organism: Anomaloglossus baeobatrachus; assembly: GCF_048569485.1. NCBI lineage: Eukaryota > Metazoa > Chordata > Amphibia > Anura > Aromobatidae > Anomaloglossus > Anomaloglossus baeobatrachus. The sequence goes on along the minus strand of NC_134357.1, from coordinate 440,417,006 downwards.
TTTCTCCGAGCGCTCGATCTTGATTAGGTCTGAAGAGGCCTAATTGAGAAGACCTCACTGGTGATCCCATAAGCTGACTTGTGACAAAACAGAACAGCTACAACACAGTGAATAGAGGTACGCGCGTCACCACTGGTGATGCTGAAATGAACAGCATGTTAGTACGCCCCTGTGGGCATGCTAATGTAGCGCCCCATGGGGCATGTGTTTTAACCTACTCGTTGCCGGGCTGGGGGTGCAGATCCTTTGCGTCGTTATGGGGTGGCCTGGCCCACTTCCGTTGCCCCAAGGCATACAGAATGGAGGATTGGAGGGTGGTAGGGAGGCAGGATGGAGGATGGGGGTGGTATTGACAGTTAGGAAAGTCTAATAGATGACGCCACCTGTAGTATGCGACCAGGGATGGGGCCGCCGCTGCAGCGTCTCTCTTGCCGAGGCAGATGTTGAGTGCAGCCGGGGTGGTGTCGCTCCCCACAGGCAGAGTAGGATTACCCCGGGGAGGATAACGGGGGTGGTAGTAGTCCCCATTGGCGTCGCAGCACTGGGCGCCAGTATAGGAGAGGCAGAGGCAGGGGCTGCGGTTCCAAGTCTTTTTACTCATAGTTAGTTCAGGCGTTGCCCCAGAGTACCGATCTCTGCTACGATGGGCTCCAGCCGTTCCCGGATAGTCGGTGGTCACCGCCGGTGCCCGTGAAAGTCCTTTAGTGAAGTGTCCCTCAGTTGCTGTCCGGAAGCAGAGCTGAGCCTCCTGCTCCAAGCCACGGGCCCATGAAGAGAGAGAAACCAGTTGTCAGTGCTAGGTGTTATCCCAAGCTGTGCCCAGGAAGGTTCTGTCTAAAGTGTGATGGTTGCGCCTACTTCTACCCCATGTGGTGCCCGCCCCCAGTGGTTGTCCTAGTGACTGGGAAAGTCTCATGCTTCGTGATGTCTGGCTACCCTGTCTGCCCTAGTGTGGCGCCCCAGGACCTGGTCGCCACAACAGCATTGCCCTCCCAAAAGGGTTAATGCTGAGCCTGGAGGTAATTGGGAGATCTATTGGCCAGTAAGTTAACACTCAACACAGTTCTCCCTCCGGCCAGCAGGGGGAGCTCTGAACCTGGAACTTCAGGGAGCATTCCTTAAGTCTGGCTGGAAGGAGGAAGTGGTAGTTAGTCTGGAGACAGGAGTGAAAGAGTGCAGACGCAGAGTAGTGCTGCCTTGTAAACTGGGGCCTAGAGCTGGGATAGCTTGGCCCAGTGAAGCAAGGGGAGCAGAGAGGCACAGCAGGGATTCGGACATCGGAGTCTGTAGTTGCCAGGGCATAAAATCCATCCCTGGTAGCTGAATCCGGAGGGCAGGAGAGCTGTAAGCCCCCTGTCCCAGAAGCAATCTGAAGGTACAGCTGCATCCCAAGGGCCCGGTGTAGACTCCAGCAGAGAAGCACCAGAGAGGGCCTGCGCAGTCTACCACACAGAAAAGGGGACGAACAACAAGTCCCAGCAGCAAGAGGGCAATTGCAAACCCAAAGTGCAGTGTCCTAACACAGCAGAGAAAGATTAAGGAGTAGGCCTCATACTCAACTGGCCAAAGATCACCCCAGGCACTTCCAGGCCGGCCGGATCATCTTTACCATCTGTGACGGTCTCCCTGGACTAAGTTTCTGCCGAGTAAAAGAGGAGAAGGTAAATAGACTACTGTTTGTGCCTGTTTCTTTCATTGCTGGTCGGCCCTGCACCGTGTTAGTCACGCAGCACCATAGACTTCCATAAACACCAACCGTGCCCCGGGCATTGCTCCACCTGTGGGGAGCAGTACTACCATTGCTGCCATAACCTCATCCCGGAGGCCTCACACAGCAGCGGCGGCTTAGTAGCCGCATACCACAGGTGGCGTCACGAACACAAACTTTAATTCAAGCCACATATTCAACACACCCACCAGGGCCACGGAGCCGGGCCCAGCCACCACTGACTACCACCGGACTAGTCCGGCACCGGGTGTCCCATAGCCCTGGGGTGGGCGAGTCAACTTTGGCGTCACGAACAGGATTTCGTGCCCGGTCACACCGGGTACTGTGCGCCTGAAGAACTGTGTAAAAGACTGTGTACTGGTTGTAAATTGCCGCCGCCATTAGCCGCGCCGAGCGCAGGAAGAAGGGGGGCGTGCCTGACAAAGAGCGCGAAGGGAGCGCGCCATCAGAGCAGAGCGCTGTTAACCCCGCGCGACCCGGAAGAAAATTTGAAAAGTGAACGGAGCCTGGTAAGGTTCACTAAGGGGGAGGAAGATGTCCGACTCCGAGGGAGAGCAGGTGGCTGCCATCGCCCAGGGCGCCGCAGCACCGGCCGAAGTAGTCCCAGTCGTTGTCGCCCCAGCCCCCACTGTAGCGCCGGTAATGCCGATCACCATGCCGTACATACCAGGAGCAGAATGGCTGCCGCAGTACTCCGGGGAGTCCCATACCTTGAGTGACTTCAGAGAAAGCCTGCACAGCTTGTTCCGGGTGTATCCTCTGACTGAGAGCCAGAAGGTGGGCATAGTAATGGGACAGCTAGCCGGCGCAGCCCAGCGTGAAGCGAAGTCCTGGCCTGATACAGATAAAGGGACAGCAGCCCAGATACTGGCCAAGCTAAAGAGTACTTTTGACACCCGCACCGCAGCAGAGATAAAGATGAGATTCTTTGGGTGCAAGCAACGGGCCACGGACAGCATAAGGGACTATGCCTTAAACTTGCAGGAGGCCCTGAAAGCAGTTAAACAGGTGGACCCAGAGAGTGTACGTGAAGAAGACAAACTCCTAACTGAGCAGTTCATAGAGGGGCTCCTGTCAGATGCCCACAGGACCCAGCTGCGTATCCTGGTCCTGCAGAACCCTGCTCTGGACTTTGCCAAGTTTAAGGACCAGGCCATCAGGGTACTGAGAGAATCTACACCGAATGACCCAGTACCCCTCCGGCCTCTTGCTATCACGTACCCCGGGGTGGTGCCTGCAACACGAGCCACTGCAGGGGCTGAGGCGCAGTCCCTGGATAAGGATCCCACTGCAGAGCTCAGACAGCAGTTCCAGGAGCTGACCAAGACTGTGGCTGCCCTTGCCAAGACCGTGCAGTCTCTACAAATGACCCCCTCGCCTGCAAAAATCGAGTTGGCCTCCAGCCCAGAAGACGTCCCATGGATGCGACAGAGGAGGATTCCGCCGACCCGAGGCAGAGACACAGACCGGTATGATTCAACAGGACAACCGATCTGCCGCCACTGCAACCAGGCGGGCCACATTGCACGACGCTGTCCTTTAAACGGGCCGAGCCTGGGGCCAGGAGCCGACCCCCAGGTGTGAGGAAGCCCGGCTCAAACCCCAGCCGCAGCAAGTATGTGGGAGGACGCCCGGTCCTTCCCATTGTGCTGGATGGGATCCCTTTGAATGCCCTCCTGGATACGGGGTCCCAGGTAACAACCATCCCCCACAAACTGTACAAAAGATATTGGGCTGATTCAGACATTGACCATGGCCCAGATGATGATTTAACGATTGTGGCCAGTAATGGTCAGCCCTTACCTCAAATTGGGTACAAAGAAGTAACCATTAAAGTGGGGCGGGTGGAATTGCCATGTCAGGGGATGATAATTGTAGATATAGATCGCAAAGAATCTGACCCACTGCTAACCCTTGGTACAAATGTGATAGAAAATTGTATTGCCGAAGTGATAATTTTGTTGCAACAGGCGTCTGAAACTGCCAGCTCCGGGCAGCAGCGTGTCCTACAGAGGGAGATCAGAGCCCTGATGAGGAGGCAGCAAGTAGAGCTAGCCGGAGGAGAAATTGGCAGTGTGAGGGTAAGTGACCCCCTCCCCATTGTAATACCCCCAAGAAGTGAAATGTTGATATGGTGTCGGGCAGCAATAGGCCTCAAGGGTCAGGATTACCATGCCTTGGTAGAACCAGTGTATTCAGACAGTAGGCCTGGAGTCCTGATAGCCAGAGGGGTAGCGGACGTCCGCAAGGGGAGAGTGCCCGTCCGTGTCCTGAATTGTGGGGAGGAGGAGGCCAAATTGCCCCGGTACGCCACTGTAGCAAAACTGTACACTGTCAGTAACAATACCATTAAAGCAGTGGAACCCTTGATCCCGTCCGACCAGGCGGAAGACAATGGCTCCAAGGGGCAGCCGGAAGACTGGTGCCAAAAATTACATGTAGGCACCGACTCCACCCCCTCGCACCAAAAGCATGGGGTTTACCGGGTGGTACAGGAGTACGAGCGGGTCTTCAGCAAACACCCCCTAGATTTTGGGCAGGTGAAAGGGGTTAAACATCAAATCCCCACGGGTGATCATCATCCCATTAAAGAGAGATACCGCCCTGTACCCCCCGCACAGTATCAGTGTGCCAAGGAAATGTTACGGGAAATGAAGGAGGCTGGGGTTATCAGAGATAGTTGTAGCCCCTGGGCAGCTCCACTAGTGCTCGTAAAGAAAAAAGATGGTACAATGAGAATGTGTGTAGATTACAGGCAAATTAACCGCATTACACATAAAGATGCTTATCCACTGCCCAGAATAGAGGAGTCACTAACAGCCTTAAAGTCAGCTAACTATTTCTCCACCTTGGATCTCACCAGTGGGTATTGGCAGGTTCCCGTGGCAGAGGCGGACAAGGAGAAGACTGCATTCACGACACCAATGGGCCTCTGTGAGTTCAATTGTATGCCATTCGGGCTCTGCAACGCCCCAGGGACATTCCAAAGGTTGATGGAGTGCTGCTTGGGCCACCACAACTTTGAAACCGTGCTGTTGTACCTGGATGACGTAATAGTCTACTCCAAGACTTATGAGGACCACCTGAAGCACTTAGCAGAAGTGTTTGAATCCTTGTCGAAATATGGCCTGAAGATCAAGCCGTCCAAATGTCACCTCTTGAAGCCAAAGGTACAGTACCTGGGTCATGTGGTCAGCGCAGAAGGTGTGGCACCTGATCCGGAGAAAGTCACTGTAATCAAGGACTGGCCAAGACCCACCACAGTGAAGGAGGTGCGGCAGTTCCTTGGACTGGTGGGCTACTACCGAAGGTTCATTGATGGTTTCACCAAGATAGCAGCGCCCCTTCAAGATCTCCTGGTGGGCCAGCCAAAGCAGGCTAAGAAGCAGAGCCCTCCATTTGAATGGAGCAGCCAACTGGAAACATCCTTTGTCCGGCTGAAAGGGGCTCTCACGGGAGAAGAAATTCTGGCCTACCCTGACTACAGCCAACCGTTTGTACTGTATACAGACGCCAGCAACGTGGGACTGGGAGCAGTTCTGTCCCAGGTACAGGGAGGCAGAGAGAGGGTGATAGCGTACGCCAGTAGGAAGCTTCGGCCCACAGAAAGGAATCCAGAAAACTACAGTTCCTTCAAGCTGGAGTTCCTCGCTATTGTTTGGGCAGTGACTGAACGCTTCAAGCACTATCTGGCATCGGCCAAGTTCACCATCTTCACGGACAACAATCCGTTGACACACCTGGCAACAGCCAAGTTAGGTGCGATGGAACAGCGATGGATGGCCCGGCTGTCTAACTTTGACTTTACCATCAAGTATCGGGCTGGCAAGAAGAATAACAATGCTGATGCGCTGTCCAGAATGCCTCACTTGCCCGAGTCTGGAGAAGACATGGATGAACTCGAAGAGATAGAGTTACCGGCTTTCCATCACCAAGGTGTGTCCCAGTGTGAGCATGCTGTGGGAGTGAAGTGCTCAAGCCAGCACGGGGTCTCGGTCAACCCCTTACTCCACCATAATTGGGAAGAAACACAGAACGGTGACCCGGCCGTGCGATTGGTCAAAGAGAAGCTAGCGCAAGCTGAGACCCATCTTGGCCCAGACGCTCCAGAGGAAGCCCAGCAGCTGTGGAAGGAGAGGGGACGACTGTTCACCTACCAAGGCAAGCTCTGCAAGAGATATGTCAACTATCGAACAAATGAACTTGTCTGGCAGATAGTGGTTCCGCAGAGAGATGCTCCAATGGTCCTAGCAGCGTATCATGATAACGCAGGACACTTCGGGTGGAAGAAGTTGGAGGCCCTACTCCGTGATCGGTTCTATTGGGTGCACATGAGAAAGATGATCGAGAAGTGGTGCCGAGACTGTGGCCCGTGTAACCTGAGGCGGAAAGACGATGCCAGCCAAAGGTCTCCCTTGCAGCCAATTGTCACAAAGCAGCCCCTGGAGTTGGTGGCCCTGGACCACGTGAAGTTAACACCAAGCCGGTCAGGCTATGTGTACGCCCTCACCATTGTGGACCATTACTCTCGTTTCCTGGTAGTAGTGCCTGTGAAGGACCAGACAGCCAGGACAGCAGCTAGAGCGTTCCAGGCATCCTTTTGCCGACCTCACGGCTATCCGGAAAGGGTACTGACTGATCAGGGTCCTGCATTCGAGGCTGAAGTGTTCCAAGAGTTCTGTAACATGTACGGTTGTAAGAAAATCCGAACCACACCGTACCACCCCCAAACCAATGGACTGTGCGAGAAAATGAACCATGTGGTTATTGATATGCTGAAGACCCTACCGCTGGAGGAAAGGAACCAATGGCCAGAAAAGTTGCCAGATCTGGTAGACCTGTACAACCACATCCCAGTGAATTCGACCAACTGCAGCCCCGCTTACCTGATGCGAGCCAGACCAGGCAAGTTGCCTGTAGACTTTGAGATGGGGACTGTGTCGCCTGAGGCGGTTCAAGAAATAGAGGATTGGGATACAGAACGGCAGCAGCGGTACCGTAAGGTCCAGGAGTGCGTAGAGAGGAGCCTGTCTCAAGCAAGAACGAGACAAGAACAGCATTACAATCAAACAGCCCCAGCAACTCCCTTAGCACCTGGAGAACAAGTCCTCAAGAAGAAGCGGAAGGCGCATAAATTGGATGATCAGTGGGAAAGCGAGCCCTACACCATTATCCCCTCCAACTTTGACAATAGTAAGGTATGCCTCATAAGCAAAGATGAAGGCAAGACCTATCAAGCAATTTCCCGAGACCGCCTGAAAGCGTGCCCTGAACGGTGCAGAATCCAAAGAGAAATGGAAGGAGTACAAGGAAGTCCCCAAAGTCAAGAGAAAGAAGGGGAGATGATTCAAACCATCCTTGGAAAGTTCCCCAAAACTTGGACCCGAATAAACAATGCCATAGTGGTACCAGTTTTGACGTTTCCGCAGTTGGTCGAGCCAGAAACGGAAAAGGTTCCGGATCCACCTAAAGAATCGTCCGCTCCAGCACGAGATGACACGCCAGCAGTGGAACAGGAGGATCAACCCCCTGTCAGTGGTGAACCTGTCATACCCTTGGCGACTCTTAGATCACAAAGGCAACCATCACGCTTACCTATGGGGGTTAGGCCCACCTGTAGTGCTGAGATAGAAGACGCACCACGTAGTCAGGGGCAAACACCAGAGCTACGTAGGTCCCAGCGCAGCACTCGGGGACAACCCCCTCTAAGGTATAGGGAGTCAACTGTATAAGGGAAAGAGTACTTATTAGAATGTAAATAGTTATTCAAAATGTCTGTCATGTTGTGTACAAAATGTTTTCTTTTTCTTTGATTGCGAAAATGGACAATTGGGCCACTGGACTATGGGTGGCCAACACCTAAATTGTTCATAGTTAGCACCAGTGTGCTCAACACCCCTGAAGAAAAACCCGTCCGGCGTGCATAGAGTGGGGTCATCAATGCTCTGACGCACGCCCAGAGCCTACGTTGGGGGTTTGAACGCGGCGGGTCCCCCATGGAGCAGTGTAATGGACACCCGGCAGGGAGCCACACTGGACTCTTATAGTAATGTTTAAGGTTGTAACGTTAAAGTATTTGCGCCTCCCATAATGGGATGAAATGTTCTAACATGTCATGTTTGTTTCTACAGTCCGGGAGTACTGAATTTAACTAAGGGGGAGTGTGGCGCCCCAGGACCTGGTCGCCACAACAGCATTGCCCTCCCAAAAGGGTTAATGCTGAGCCTGGAGGTAATTGGGAGATCTATTGGCCAGTAAGTTAACACTCAACACAGTTCTCCCTCCGGCCAGCAGGGGGAGCTCTGAACCTGGAACTTCAGGGAGCATTCCTTAAGTCTGGCTGGAAGGAGGAAGTGGTAGTTAGTCTGGAGACAGGAGTGAAAGAGTGCAGACGCAGAGTAGTGCTGCCTTGTAAACTGGGGCCTAGAGCTGGGATAGCTTGGCCCAGTGAAGCAAGGGGAGCAGAGAGGCACAGCAGGGATTCGGACATCGGAGTCTGTAGTTGCCAGGGCATAAAATCCATCCCTGGTAGCTGAATCCGGAGGGCAGGAGAGCTGTAAGCCCCCTGTCCCAGAAGCAATCTGAAGGTACAGCTGCATCCCAAGGGCCCGGTGTAGACTCCAGCAGAGAAGCACCAGAGAGGGCCTGCGCAGTCTACCACACAGAAAAGGGGACGAACAACAAGTCCCAGCAGCAAGAGGGCAATTGCAAACCCAAAGTGCAGTGTCCTAACACAGCAGAGAAAGATTAAGGAGTAGGCCTCATACTCAACTGGCCAAAGATCACCCCAGGCACTTCCAGGCCGGCCGGATCATCTTTACCATCTGTGACGGTCTCCCTGGACTAAGTTTCTGCCGAGTAAAAGAGGAGAAGGTAAATAGACTACTGTTTGTGCCTGTTTCTTTCATTGCTGGTCGGCCCTGCACCGTGTTAGTCACGCAGCACCATAGACTTCCATAAACACCAACCGTGCCCCGGGCATTGCTCCACCTGTGGGGAGCAGTACTACCATTGCTGCCATAACCTCATCCCGGAGGCCTCACACAGCAGCGGCGGCTTAGTAGCCGCATACCACAGGTGGCGTCACGAACACAAACTTTAATTCAAGCCACATATTCAACACACCCACCAGGGCCACGGAGCCGGGCCCAGCCACCACTGACTACCACCGGACTAGTCCGGCACCGGGTGTCCCATAGCCCTGGGGTGGGCGAGTCACTAGTCCAACCCCCTGTGAGTAAGCACCTTGCTGTTGTTTGTGTGTATTTTGTGAAGACACCAGCAGATTAACCCCCTCCTCCTGACCCGGGATAGATATTACCCCTGAAAAGTGGTGTAATACCCTGTGGCGCCTGAAGCCCAGGGGCGCCACATTAACATGCTAAGAGGGCGGACTATTCGGGGGATATAACGCCCTTGGGACTAGTCTCCGCACTCATTAGCATAAGATAAAAGATCTTTAGAAATACTTTTTCTAAAGATCTCTTTATCTATGCTAGTGTATACAGGGACGGTTAGGCAGGGATTAGCAATATGCACCCAGAACTGCTCGTGGTTCTGGGTGCATATTGGACCTGACAGGTTCCCTTTTAGGTCTCAGTCATCTTTATTTTGTTCTGATAACCCTTACAATACAGTCAGCCTCTGCACTGTGTGAAGTGGCAAGAAACCGAGAACAACAGATTGTCCCTTTGGGGGCTTGTTATATATTCTCCTAATATAAAGATAACAATGATTAAATCTCATTGTCCATTTTCAGAACGAATCATGTGCACCAATCTCTCATTATTACCTGGTATGACCAGGTAATATAATACCAATGTGAAGCAGATAGCTCTGCTTGTACTTTTTTGCTTCTATCCGTTCAGTCTCAGATCTTTTAAACACAGCCCTGGGTAAAAGTTAGCCTCTAATAGACATCTCTGATGTGCCAGGAGATCTTGCCAGGTTGCTTATTTAGAAGCTTTAGTTCACTCTGATGGGCGGCTATCCTTACCTAGGGTAGAAAACAGCTACACAGGGAAGGCTTTGAACTGCTAGAGTCTGAAAATACCAGCTGGGCAGAGTCTACTGATGGCACAGACTGAGCTAATGCCCCTCCCGGGTCCTTCCATATCAAAGAGCTGCAGTCCATAGACAGATGTGCTGCATTGTGTCAGGCAGCTAAGTGGAAATAAATATCTGGGCAGACGTAAAAAAGGTAACATTTTTGCATTTCACACTAGACACCTGTAAAAATGGCATAATAAGGTACTAACTTTTGCCAGACGTCTCGTATAGACCAATGGGGTTGGAATTGTTAAAGGCAAATCTCTACTATTACAATTCCCATTTGTGGGAAATTACTAAACCTCACCGAGTCTGGCTAAGAACTACTATAAAATATCCCAGAAACCCCACTTTTGTACATATTTGTATATGCCCTCGTTCTTTAGGGCCATTTTGTAGGACAATTAGGAGCAGTGGCGTAACTAGAGTGCGATGGGCCCCGCTGCGAAATTTAGACCTGGGCCCCCCTCCGGACGTTGGTCAGTAGAGTTCTAAGATTATATATATATACATATATATATATATATATATACACACACATACACATACACCAGGATAGGCCCACACCCTGGGGGACGAATATATGTCATAATAGGGCCCAGTCTGGGAGACAAATATATGTCACAATAGGGCCCAGTCTGGGAGACAAATATATATATAATAGGGCCCAGTCTGGGAGACAACAAATATATATATATAATAGGGCCCAGTCTGGGAGACAACAAATATATATATATAATAGGGCCCAGTCTGGGAGACAAATATATATATAACTAGAAGGTGGCCCGATTCTACGCATCGGGTATTCTAGAATTTACGTATTGTGTAGTTCATGTATGATTTTTGTTATATATATATATAGATGTTGTGTGTAGTTACCAAGTGTTTGTGTAGGGCGCTGTACATGTTCTGGGTGTTGTCTGGGTGTGACGGGGGGTGAGAGCGGTGTTGTATGTGTGTTGCGTTGTTTGTGGAGCGCTGTGTGTCTGTAGCGTTGTGTGTGTGTTGCGCGGTTTGTGTGTGTGTGGTGTGTTTTGGGGGGAGGTATGTTTTGTGCAATGTGTGTGTTGTGCGGTATGTGCGTATATTTGTGTGTGCAGCGTTGTCTGTGTGTGTGGGTGTCTGTGTAGGGCAGTTGTTTGAGGTTCCCAGTGTGTGTGTGGTGTGTTGTGCAGTGCACGCGCGTGTGTGTGTGTGTTGGGGGGAGGTGTGCACTTCCCATCGTGCTCCATCCCCCATGCAGCGCACTCCCCATCGTGCTCCATCCCCCATGCAGCGCACTCCCCATCGTGCTCCATCCCCTATGCTGCGCACCCCCCATCGTGCTCCATCTCCCATGCTGCGCACTCCCAAACGTGCTCCATCCGCCATGCAGCGCACTCCCAAACGTGCTCCATCTGCCATGCTGCGCACTCCCAAACGTGCTCCATCCGCCATACTCCACACTCCCCATCGTGCTCCATCCCCCATGCAGCACACTCCCCATCGTGCTCCATCCCCTATGCTGCGCACCCCCCATCGTGCTCCATCTCCCATGCTGCGCACTCCCAAACGTGCTCCATCCGCCATGCTGCGCACTCCCAAACGTGGTCCATCCGCCATGCTGCGCACTCCCAAACGTGGTCCATCCGCCATGCTGCGCACTCCCAAACGTGCTCCATCCGCCATGCTGCGCACTCCCAAACGTGCTCCATCCGCCATGCTGCGCACTCCCAAACGTGGTGCATCCGCCATGCTGCGCACTCCCAAACGTGCTCCATCCGCCATGCTGCGCACTCCCAAACGTGCTCCATCCGCCATGCTACGCACTCCCAAACGTGCTCCATCCGCCATGCTGCGCACTCCCAAACGTGCTCCATGCGCCATGCTGTGCACTTCCAAATGTGCTCCATCCCCCATGCTGCGCACCCCCCATCGTGCTCCATCCCCCATGCTGCACCAGCATCAGCCTCTCTACCCGCAGCATCAGCCTCTCTGCCCGCAGCATCAGCCTCTCTCCTCCCAGCATCAGCCTCTCTACCCGCAGCATCAGCCTCTCTCATCCCAGCATCAGCCTCTCTCATCCCAGCATCAGCCTCTCTCCCCCAGCATCAGCCTCTCTCCTCCCAGCATCAGCCTCTCTCCTCCCAGCATCAGCCTCTCTCCTCCCAGCATCAGCCTCTCTCCTCCCAGCATCAGCCTCTCTCATCCCAGCATCAGCCTCTCTCATCCCAGCATCAGCCTCTCCGTCCCCAGCATCAGCCTCTCTGTCCCCAGCATCAGCCTCTCTCATCCCAGCATCAGCCTCTCTCCTCCCAGCATCAGCCTCTCTGTCCCCAGCATCAGCCTCTCTCATCCCAGCATCAGCCTCTCTCCTCCCAGCATCAGCCTCTCTGTCCCCAGCATCAGCCTCTCTCCTCCCAGAATCAGCCTCTCTGTCCCCAGCATCAGCCTCTCTCATCCCAGCATCAGCCTCTCTCCCCCAGCATCAGCCTCTCTCCTCCCAGCATCAGCCTCTCTCCTCCCAGCATCAGCCTCTCTCATCCCAGCATCAGCCTCTCTCATCCCAGCATCAGCCTCTGTGATCCCAGCATCAGCTACTCCGTCCCCAGCATCAGCCTCTCTGTCCCCAGCATCAGCCTCTCTCATCCCAGCGTCAGCCTCTCTCCTCCCAGCATCAGCCTCTCTGTCCCCAGCATCAGCCTCTCTCATCCCAGCATCAGCCTCTCTCCTCCCAGCATCAGCCTCTCTGTCCCAGCATCAGCCTCTCTCCTCCCGGCATCAGCCTCTCTGTCCCCAGCATCAGCCTCTCTCATCCCAGCATCAGCCTCTCTCCTCCCAGCATCAGCCTTTTCTGTCCCCAGCTGATGCCTTTTTGGTCCCCAGCATCAGCCTCTCTCCTCCCAGCCTACCCCAGCCTCAGCCTCACCCAGCATCAGCCTCTCTTCTCTCAGCCTCCCCATCCCAGCCTTCCCCAGGATCAGCCTCTCTCCTCCCAGCCTCCTCCAGCACGCCGTGCTCCTCTGATGACACTCACAGATCCGATCGCATACACTCACACACACCCACACACACCCGATCGCATACACTCACACACACCCGATCGCATACACTCACACACACCCGATCGCATACACTCACACACACACACACACACATTGACAATATTGCACATACGCGCTCATACTCACAACATCCGGAGATACCACGTGCTTCTGGCCATGTGATCCTCCGGCAGGTCCTGGAAGCTCACAGCACAATATCGCCGCCGAGAAGCAAGCGATATCCCAGGATGTTGTGAGTATGTGGATGCGATGTGATGTGTGTGTGAGAGTGTGTGTGAGAGAGTGTGTGTGTGTGTGTGTGTGTGTGTGTGTGTATTTTTCGCCGCTGCAGGACCTTGATGCGCTGGTAACTATGCTACCATGGTTACCAGGGCATCTCGTCCCCCGCTCGCACGGGAGCCCACACCAGCATACGCCGGCCAGCCCCAGCAATGCGAGGGTATGTGTCGGCTGGTTTGGCGGCGTACGCTGATGTGGGCTCCCAGGGGTACAGTACTCACCTGGTAGTCGTAGCTCCGTGACCGTGTCAATTCGGGGAATGCGGGGGGGTGCGGGGCCAGAGCTAGCGTGCATTGCGTGAGGGGGGCGGGGCGTGGCCGAGTTGCCAATGCCTGCAGGGTGCCGGGGCGAGAGGCCAATCTGTGGGGGGGGCGGAGCCTGGGCGAGCGGCCGGCCAATCCGTGTGGGGGCGCAGCCTGGGCGAGGGCCAATCCGTGTGGGGGGGCGGGGCCATGGCAAGCCCAGCGGCCAATTAGCTTTGTGTCACCGTAAGGACACAATTTTGGAGAGCAAGACAGACAGACAGACAGACAGAATAAGGCAATTATATATATAGATAGGGCCCAGTCTAGGAGACAAATATATATATAATAGGGCCCAGTCTGGAAGACAAATATATATATAATAGGGCCCAGTCTGGGAGATATATTTATATATATATATATATCCCAGACTGGGCCCTATTTTATATATATATATATATATATATATATATATATATATATATATATATATATATATGTATGTATATATATATATATATATATATATATATATATATACAGTGCCTACAAGTAGTATTCAACCCCCTGCAGATTTAGCAGGTTTACACATTCGGAATTAACTTGGCATTGTGACATTTGGACTGTAGATCAGCCTGGAAGTGTGAAATGCACTGCAGCAAAAAAGAATGTTATTTCTTTTTTTATTTTTTTTTAAATTGTGATAAGTTTATTCAGAGGGTCATTTATTATTCAACCCCTGAAACCACAAGAATTCTGTTTGGTTCCCCTAAAGTATTAAGAAGTATTTCAGGCACAAAGAACAATGAGCTTCACATGTTTGGATTAATTATCTCTTTTTCCAGCCTTTTCTGACTAATTAAGACCCTCCCCAAACTTGTGAACAGCACTCATACTTGGTCAACATGGGAAAGACAAAGGAGCATTCCAAGGCCATCGGAGACAAGATCGTGGAGGGTCACAAGGCTGGCAAGGGGTACAAAACCCTTTCCAAGGAGTTGGGCCTACCTGTCTCCACTGTTGGGAACATCATCTGGAAGTGGAAGGCTTATGGAACTACTGTTAGCCTTCCACGGCCTGGACAGCCTTTGAAAGTTTCCACCCGTGCCGAGGCCAGGCTTGTCCGAAGAGTCTAGGCTAACCCAAGGACAACAAGGAAGGAGCTCCGGGAAGATCTCATGACAGTGGGGACATTGATTTCAGTCAATACCATAAGTAACGTACTCCACCGCAATGGTCTATGTTCCAGACGAGCCCGTAAGGTACCTTTACTTTCAAAGCGTCATGTCAAGGCTTGTCTACAGTTTGCTCATGATCACTTGGAGGACTCTGAGACAGACTGGTTCAAGGTTCTCTGGTCTGATGAGACCAAGATCGAGATCTTTGGTGCCAACCACACACGTGACGTTTGGAGACTGGATGGCACTGCATACGACCCCAAGAATACGATCCCTACAGTCAAGCATGGTGGTGGCAGCATCATGCTGTGGGGCTGTTTCTCAGCCAAGGGGCCTGGCCATCTGGTCCGCATCCATGGGAAGATGGATACCACGGCCTACCTGGAGATTTTGGCCAAGAACCTCCGCTCCTCCATCAAGGATCTTAAGATGGGTCATCATTTCATCTTCCAACAAGACAACGACCCAAAGCACACAGTCAAGAAAACCAAGGCCTGGTTCAAGAGGGAAAAAATCAAGGTGTTGCAGTGGCCTAGTCAGTCTCCTGACCTTAACCCAATTGAAAACTTGTGGAAGGAGCTCAAGATTAAAGTCCACATGAGACACCCAAAGAACCTAGATAACTTGGAGAAGATCTGCATGGAGGAGTGGGCCAAGATAACTCCAGAGACCTGTGCCAGCCTGATCAGGTCCTATAAAAGACGATTATTAGATGTAATTGCAAACAAGGGTTATTCCACAAAATATTAAACCTAGGGGTTGAATTGACCCACACTTTTATGTTGAAAATTTATTAAAATTTAACTGAGCAACATAACTTGTTGGTTTGTAAGATTTATACATCTGTTAATAAATCCTGCTCTTGTTTGAAGTTTGCAGGCCCTAACTTATTTGCATCTTATCAAACCTGCTAAATCTGCAGGGGGTTGAATACTACTTGTAGGCACTGTATATATATATATATATATATATATATATATATATATATATAATAGGGCCCAGTCTGGGAGATATATATATATATAATAGGGCCCAGTCTGGGAGAGATATATATATAATAGGGCCCAGTCTGGGAGAGAGATATATATAATAGGGCCCAGTCTGGGAGATATATATGTCCCCCAGGCTGGCCCCTACGCTGATATATATATATATATATATATATATATATATATATCCATATATGCCCCCCATGCTGCAATGAACAAATAAAGCCTTCAAACTCACCTGCTTCAGGGTTCTCCTGGTGGCCCCAGTGCCGATGGATCAGAGCAGTCTCATCGCGTGCGCAAGATATCAAAGTCCCGGCGCTTTGTGGTGACATCACCACACTGGGACTCTGATGTCCTGCGCGTGCGCTCATGAAGCAGTGCAGGGAAATCATATTTCCCAGCACTACCGCAGAGGTTAACTACATCGGCGCGCTGTATGCACCGATATAAATAACAGTAGCGCAGCTCCGGTTGGGCGTCCTCTGAGCACGGGCCCCCCCCTCCCCCGGTAGCTGCGCTACTGTTTGAAAGTAAAGTAACAGCTGAGAGGAGCCGGCTGTTTCTCTGAACAGCGGGCGCCGGCCGTGGGCCCCAAACCTGCCCGGGCCCGGTCGCAGTGGCGACCGCAGTCGTTACGCCCCTGATTAGGAGGTATACTGTAGGAAAAGCTGATCTATAATGTTTATCGAATGTCTAATGGAGTGCGATATACTAGTACACCAAAAATTAAATTGCATCATGCTCCACCACCTCTTGCTGCGCTACACGTACCACAGTCCAAAAGAAAAAATGACCTATTGCCGCTTTTGAACTGACTCTAACGTCTGAATGTCCTTTTAAAATGTGAAGCCCAAAACTGGATCACATATTCCAGATGTGGCCTTACAAGTCATTTATAGAGGGGTAGCAATGCGTTGGGATCACAGGATTCTTGTAATCTGCTTTTCTAAAACACTAGCAAAAGGCTAAAAATACTAATTCATCAGCAGTTGAAAAATAGAGATATAGATACAAATACAGATTTTACCAAGTTATTGGACTTGGCTAATTAATGAAAACGTGGTCACAACAGGCGAGAAGTCAATTGAAAATGGAAAGGATAATACAGCTTCAAAATGGAAATCCAAGTCCATCAATGAATATGTCAAAAATATTGGCAGAGACTAGATATCCGCCCCAATGTATACAGAATACAAGATTGCAATGGACATTATAGTACAGATGATTGGATCAAAGAACTCAGGCCATTATAAAATCCACAGTTGGAGCAACAAACTGCTGATTGTGTTTCTTTTTGAAGCATTGTAGCTAATGATCTCTATTTTTCTCTATTTGATCTGAATAAAGAAAAGGCAATAATTTAAAGGTAATATGTGAGCAGATTTTTGCTATGTAATCTGAGGGCAGCATGAGGTAGGGCTGATACACCGATTTCAAGGTTGTGTCAAATATTATGAGGCTGTATGTTGTTGTTTAAGTACAAGTTGAAGATGAAATGATCTCTAAAAGGCACAAAGTTAAAGACTATACATATTATTTACATTTTACACAAAACAAATGTATATTTTCAATTTCTAAATTTTAAAATTAACAAAAAAGGAAAATTGGTTGATGCAAAAGTTTGGGCACCCTTCATGGTTAGTACCCAGTAGCACACCCTTTGGCAAGTATCACACCTTGTAAACACTTTGTGTAGCCGGCCAAGAGTCTTTCATTTTTGTTTGAGGGATTTTCATTCATTCTTCCTTGGAAAAGTCTTCCAGTCCTATGAGATTCCTGGCTCGTCTTGCATGCTCTGCTGTTTTGAGCTCTAGCCACAGATTTTCAATAATGTTCAGATCAGAGAAATGTGAGCACCATTGTAACACCTTCAGCTTGCGCCTTTTGATTTGTGGATTTTTTCGTGGATTTTAACTTGTGTTTAGAATCATTGTCCATTTGTAGGTGCCATCCTCTTTTAAAATTCAGCTTTTTTTTACAGATGGAGTTATGTTTGCATTAAGAATTTGTTGAGATTTCAGTGAATCCATTCTTCTCTCTACACATGAAATGTTCTCCGTGATATTGGCTGCAAGGGCTGGATGATTTCCTCATTACACACAACATTGTTGGTTATAAATTACTTAGTGACCAAATGTAGAACTGGTGGAGGAAGGTTGAACTAGATGGACCTAGGTCTTTTTTCAACCAAAGTAACTATGTAACTATGTAAAACAACCCCAAAGCATGATTGATCCACTCACATGCTTAATGGTTGGCGAGATATTCTTTTGCTGTAATTTTGTGCCTTTTTTTCTCCGCACATATTCATTGCGGCCAAAGAGTTCTATTTTAACCTCAACTGAGAAAAGGGCAACTTGAAACTCTGTGCTATCTTATATCCTTCTCCTGCTTTGTGGGCATCCACCATTTTCATTTTCAAAGTGCTAGGCAGCTGCTTAGAAGAACATATGGCTTCTGTTTTTTGGCACAAGGTTAGAGAAGGCTGGGTTTTTATAAAGCTGTGAAAGTTGCATCACCTGGCATTTCCTAATGATGATAGTGAACAAACCATAACCCTAACAGGCTAATTAAGGTCTGAGCACACAAATCTCCAAGGATGCCCAAACGTTTGCACTGAACCAATCTTCCTTTTGTAATTTTTCAAATGTAAAAGATGAAAATTATTTTTCTTTTAACTACAATACAAAGGAAATGCATCATCTTTAACTTTATGCCTTTTAGAGATAATTTGATCTTCAACTTACTTAACTGTTCACATTAACAGTAATTTTGAATACTTGTGTCCAAACTTTAGATGTCACTGTACAAACCATGATGTACAGCCGTTCAGCCTCATCATATTTTGCATGTTCACTGCCTTTTTTTGCTGAAAAGTGATGAGTTAAGATCCTGCTGGTAGAACCCCTACATTTTTTTAAAACAAGACTCAGTATCCTGTACTCCAGCCTTTTTTGAAAACACATGCAAGGTGTGATACTCGATACTATGTGGTGTTAGTGTGATGCTAGTCACTAGGTGGCGCAAGATACTACTTACGGGTAGTGCGAACGGAAAGTTAGTCAGACAAGCCAGGATCAGAAACCAGGAAAACACGACAGGACACAGGGAGCAGGCAGAGACGAGGTCAAGATACAGGCTGAGGGTCAGGATTCCAGTAGAGTTCGTATAGGATACAGGGAGGAGGAGACGTGGTCAGGAGAAGGTCAAAAGCCAGGAGGTAACGACAAACTCAGATGGGCGGCAGAGCAGGGTCAACAACATTCCAGGGTTGAGAAGCCAAGATCAGATAATTGTACACAAACGGGAGCCAAGAGCACTTACTGCGAAACAAGGATATACGATGGGCGACGCTCACTAATGAAGCAGAGCAATCACCCGAAACGAGGAGCATCTAAGTAAGCCCCCTCCAAGCATCAGCATAGGACCCAGTGTGAGAAACAACCCATCCAAAGGACCTCAAGACAGACAGCAGAGCATCTGAACCTGCAAAATGCTCTGCGCGATGGAACAGGCAAGTACCGCCTTTGCAGGAGAGCATGATAGAACATCACAAAGCACAAGCTGCTCCGCAAATTGGAACTGTGACACAAGGTAATTTTTTTTTTTTTACTGAAGTGCAAGGGAGAAATCAAAGTGATATTGTTTAAAGGGGGTCATGTTTTACATAAATAACTTTCTCATTTACTTTGTGTGTGGTAAACCGAAAAGGAATTGCTCACCTGGTAGGGTTGTGTAAGACACAACCACTTGATGAGCGTGAACACGGCTGCGGCAGACCCTGAGAAATCGAATGTCTGACAAAAGATTGTAGGGTTAACATCCGCGCTGCCATAAAACCGGAATGAAAGGAGTTTCCACTCCAAAACGTGTTGAATAGAGTTACTTTCTAGGATCCCCTTTTATTTCTTTTTCACGGTAGCACGGATGTTAACCCTGATCATCCATTGTCAGCCAAAAACTTGATTTGATCATTCCATGCTGCCAATGAGGGGTGTTACAATATATTAGTGATATTTCTGGGGTATCTCTATCAGAAGGACTTGAATTTTAAATTGGGCTATAATACTGCCATTTGGTACTGATCTTACACAAAACTCATTGACATCAGTGGGTGCTCGCTGTTTTTATGGGTGCTTTAGAAAACCTGGAATTACTTTACAAAAAAAACCCACAACATCCTGTTCTGTTATCTTTGCGGCGGATCTGGCAATAATTGAAAATGTTTAAATATTAGCAAATCTGTGAATTTCTGAAATGTCAGTTTCACAGATCCCCACATGTCTGTCTCTTTTATGCCAACGAATCTTTACACACCATATGTAGAAATGGAAATAATGTCTCTAGGGTTCTTCAGGATAGCAAGGTCTACAACGAGAGGCAGCAGCTTCCTTAAAGGAATGTTATATTATGTGACTTCCATACATTTTTTATAATCAAACTTTGCAGGCTGAGATACACTAATCGCATCACTCCTGACTGTATATAGTTTAGTCAGGATCAAAGAAAAAACTAGAGATTGTACGATCCAGTACCAAAAAAATGGATAAAATATCATATTGAATCGTCCTAAAAATGCATAAAGTTAATGACTAAAAGGGGTCCGGGACGTGACACCTTACACGTTTTGGACACCACTGTTCATAGGCAATGCGGTGAGATGATACTTTTTCGTATATATCACACAGGACAAGCTTAGATACGATGGTACCTGTCACTGGAGGCTACTTGACAATGTCACACTGTGTTGTTCTGATTGCATTACTTATGCCGTGTGACGTATTAAACCTCAATTATCCCTGTTCTGGCTACAGTCCAGCCACACATATCCCCAAGGTGATGTGTAACAGTCGTACCGCCAGCTGCATCTCATCTCCTTACACGTTTCAGCTTCTTAAGCATTTGTGGATGACGTGTCCCAGCGGTGGCCAGAAGTCTGTCGCTCTGTGATTTCTCTCCAGCTTTCTGAAGGTGCAGAATTGAGATGTAATATATTAAACACTGCCCTGGACGACGTACTTTTAGGCTACATTCAGTTCACATTTTTCTATACTCTATGTAATAGAGTGTATACTTTTGCAAATCATTTTTTTATCTCCATTTCATTAAAGATAGACAAGCAAGAACAAGTTTTGCAAATAATCTTAATTAAAAAGATCCTACAGTTTTGGGTCTTCAACTGCTCTGCAGACCTATGTGTCTCTATTGTTACAGACTACAAACAAAACTTGTGTAGTCTGATCCTGTACTTAGCAAGAAGCAAGAAGTAGAGGCAGAAGTTGAGATTTTCTTGACTGCCGAGACCCCACCAGCGTATCGAGTGTCCCATGCCCGAACAAAACACACCAATGTAGTAAACCAAAATGAACTTTATTGGAGAGATAACCAAATATGTACAGACTCTCATCTTTTGTTGGGTTGGGGTCGGTCACAGCTTTTGAGATAACAGGTATAATTAACCAACCAAATATACCATGTCAACGAGGCGTAATGCCAGGCCGGACTCCCGGCGCAATCAGCCTTCGCTTAACATCCACCATTTTCGACCACTGACCGCTGTGACTTAAACAATATAACATACCACAAAAAAGGGGAGGGGGGGTGGGCCAGCAGCGCAAGTGTGTCCGGGTATCCAGCAGCACAGCAGCGTCCGGGTCTCAGGCTGAGGAGAGACAGAAGCCAGGAAGTAGGGGGATTATATAGGGAGAAACAGTAGGAGGGGAAAAACAGTGGGATTGGACAAAACGCAAGGGGGACGGATTCGGGCATGGGAGATGGATTTAACCCTTTATATACGGGGCTCAGCAGTCAGGGTGCATTCAGTGTAGCTCCACTGACATGCCCCACAGACTGCCGAGACCCCACCACCGTATCGAGTGTCCCATGCCCGAACAAAACACACCAATGTAGTAAACCAAAATGAACTTTATTGGAGAGATAACCAAATATGTACAGACTCTCATCTTTTGTTGGGTTGGGGTCGGTCACAGCTTTTGAGATAACAGGTATAATTAACCAACCAAATATACCATGTCAACGAGGCGTAATGCCAGGCCGGACTCCCGGCGCAATCAGCCTTCGCTTAACATCCACCATTTTCGACCACTGACCGCCACGGAGGAGCAAAGTCGCTAGACTGCGCTCCGACCCCCACCCATGATTGATAGCACAACCCCGTCCTGAGGGCCCAATAAAATTGCATACTGGAGGCCTCATCCGTTGCACCGCTCCCTGACCAACTCAAAATATAAGAATGGCCCAACCGCCGCACTACCAAACGGGCAAAGTATCAGCAATAGAATTACAAACCGAGAACATGACGGGTGCGAAAACAGATGTTAGGGTCAAGCATCTAAGCGCTAATGCTTGAAATGACTGAATTACCAGGGGTGAATACATAAATGTTATGGCAATAACTACGCACATGTGGGCAAGGGTGTACATGAGGCGGCAAAACTGGGCGGCAAGAGAAAATCATCCAAAAAAAAAAGGGGTTGAAAACAACTAATACATTGATGGCAGACAGGTGAACTTGTAAAATACGAAAAACTACTTGGTGTCAGGAAAAGAAAACAGGATCCCGCCAATTGCAATTCAACGTACCGCATTTGAAGGAATACGGTGAAAAAATCCGAATCCGCTTATGGATTGGAGCAAACGAAGGTTCCCTAGGAAAGGATAAAGGATGAAAATTAAAACAAAAGTGAAGCCAAATTACCCCTGAGCAGCTGCTCCTTTATTGGGTATCGGTCAAGCCATGTCGCCATCATAAGGCTCACTGGCATCGTTATTAGGCCTGTGAAGTGGCGTTGCTGGCAGTTTTGCAGATGGCTGGGGGCACTGGGCTGATGCGTGCGGTCCACCACAAGCAGAGCACTCGTGCTTAAATTTACAAAGGCCAAAGAAGCGGCAGTATCCTTCATTAAATAACCGACACGTGGCAGGTCTACGACTGGCCACTGGACCGAAACCGGAAGAGGTGCTATGAGGCACAGAATGAAAGGGGTTATAATCTGTCTGGGCCAACATTAAACGCAGCCAGGTGTCCGTGGCTTTAACTCCCCAGCCCAACTGGGGTTGAAGGGCTAAACGACGACGAAAATCCTCATCGTAGCGCCACCAGGCTGATCCCCCATGAGCTTTATAAGAATTATATATGGTGTCAAGATATATAAACATCTCGGAACAGCGCTCAGGGTGCTTTTGTCCCATGACACAACCCACGACAAAAAATGCCTGAAGCCAATTGTTAATAGACTTCGCCACTTTTTGCGTCCCAACAAAAGGATGATCAGATGGACGCCGCTCCTTATCAATTGTATGCTGATCGGTCGAAACTAAAGACCATATATCAACATAATCGTTCGCCCAAATTTTCCGGACGGTCTCGTCAGTCAAGTGGGATCCCAAAGGAGAAACGCCACAAAAGAAAGCGTCCCTATGAATATCGGAGCGAGGCGGAGGGTTAGATTGTATAAGAGGTTGACCAGGAGATGAAGGGCCAACGAAAATATTCCCCCCCGCCGCAGGCTTCAAATTATCTAAAAATGTTTTAATAACCGCTGCCATACCCGCACTCTCCCCCCCGGCCCCCGAGTATCGATACTCACCAGCATCCGAGAGGGGAGCGTCAGAAGGCTCCTGTACAGGATCAACAAATGCCACAGGCTGCCGACATGCTGAGGGAATAACAATCTCCCCCTGAGAAGGTTGGTAACGACGGCGGTGATGCCCATGGGGCACGACTGAGGAATCCGGTGTAGCGGAAGTAGAACGCCACCCCGATGAACGAGAATGGCGGCTCCTCCAAGCGGATTGGGAATGACGGGCGGAATGGCAGCTACGTCTGCCACGTGATCCAACAGAGCGTCCGTGCCGGCGAGGGGTGCGAGGGGGTGACGGCGAGGAAAGCGAGGAGGAGCGGATACCGCGCCCACGGTGGCTACGACCGAGGGCCGGTGTTCCAGCAACCACCTGCGTTGGACCAGCAAAATATGGTGGTTGACAGACTGGGGCAAGTGCCCCTGGGGCAGATAGGGCTTGTGGGGTGGGGGCAGGCACTGCAGGGTACACACCTGCAGCCTCCTGCTGTAATGGCGGCAAGGCCAGCAGTGGGGGTTGTGAAAGGGGGGTAGAAGGGCTTATTAACGCCCTAGCAGCCAGGGGTGCATCATGTTGAGGAGACTGGGGTGGCGCGTGGGGGTGCACCATGTGTGCAGACCCCTCTATAGACGAGGGGCCGCAGACATGGCGACCCTGCATTATAAGTGGTGATGGAGGATGTAGGAATGGTGTTTCGGGTAGGCAGGGGTTAACTACTACCGGCCGTGGCTCTACACTGACAGGAGAACAGTGCCTGCGTGCATCAGCCACGGCCGGAAGCTGAGAGGAGGTGAGGAGCTGGGAGGGGGTGAGGGGGGGGGGATCCACATGCATTGGTGTTACAGTGGGGTTAACAGCTCCCGACTGCAGATCCACGCAGCCAGGATGGTAGTCCCGCCGGTGCACAGACGCTGCAGTCGGGAGCTGGATGAAAGTGGGCTGTATTGGTCGCGAGGCGCGCGCACGAGAAGCGCGCACGCCCCGCGATACCATAGCTCCCGACCGCGGAGACACGCGGCCAGGGGGGAAGTCCCGGCTCACAGCCGCCGCGGCCGGGAGCCGAGCTGAAATGTCAGGCACTAGGCGCGAGGCGCGCGCACGAGAAGTGCGCACGCCTCGCGATGCCATAACTCCCGACCGCAGATACACGCGGCCAGGGGGGGAGTCCCGGATCACAGCCGCCGCGGCCGGGAGCCGGGCTGAAATGTCAGGTAGTAGGCGCGGGGCGCGCGCACGAGAAGTGCGCACGCCCGACAACTTCCCAGCTACCGACTGCAGGTCCACGCTACCAGAGGGACAGCACTGGCGTGTAGCCTCTGCGGTCGGGAACCGAGGTGGGTTTTGGGGGGCTAGTCGCGAGGCGCGCGCACGAGAAGTGCGCACGCCCCGCGACATTATTGGTGAAGGACTCAGGCGCTCCGGCGGACGGGTACGCCGTGCGGACCGCCTACCGCCGGAAATCGCCGCCTGAGCATCAGGAGGGACGGGACCTGGCACATCTAAGAAAGTGGTAAGCCAGGCGTCACCATCCCTCCTGATTCTGTCCCTTATGGCAGCAGCCAAATTGTCGGCCATCTCTCACCAGCAGCACAAGTGTGTCCGGGTATCCAGCAGCACAGCAGCGTCCGGGTCTCAGGCTGAGGAGAGACAAAAGCCAGGAAGTAGGGGGATTATATAGGGAGAAACAGTAGGAGGGGAAAAACAGTGGGATTGGACAAAACGCAAGGGGGACGGATTCGGGCATGGGAGATGGATTTAACCCTTTATATACGGGGCTCAGCAGTCAGGGTGCATTCAGTGTAGCTCCACTGACATGCCCCACAATATACACTGATGTGTTGTTGGTTTTTTTTGCTCTATTTTCCCTACTGTTTTATTATATAAAGGGCAGCGCCAGTGTAAGTATGTGATAAACACAGTACATCTGGGACCAGCACTGATTTCCAAAACGAAAGGCTGTTAACAATGCCATTGTCATTCAGCAGGGCCAAAAGAGATTGACCTCTAAGCAGTGGTCCTAAGGCAGAACCTTCATGAATGTATACAGTGTTACCTAATGATTCCTAATGGGATGGTCAACCAATTGTAGACAACAGGGAACAAGATACAAGGAAATTGGAGATGTCTGACAAGATGATGGACACATTGTTAGACATTTTGGATGCTATTAATTTCAGTGTTTAGTCATCTGGTCACTGGCCATGCGAACAAATGTAGAGGAACACGTTTTTCTGCTGTTACTCAAATGGTCCTATTCTTGGTCCATTTGTGTCTGCCACAAATTGAAGCTTATCCAGTTATCTAGTAGAAACAGCTACTTTAAGGTACGTATACCTGAAAAAGCTATAAATGCAAGCTATGATGACTGTGGAGTATAACAGAGATATATGGAGCATAAGGGGCAATGACCAAATGGGGTATGATACCCCTCCTTTGGATGAGCTTCTTAGTCTAGAGTCCTGCTAGTCCCAGATATTATCACCTGGAGGCAGGGGTTCAAAAGCTGAATTTTTTCTATAGGATCCCATAATGGACAAAGAAATGTAGATAATATCTGTTTGTTTTCATCCCTATTTGCTTAGGTCCCTAATAGCAGTGCCACCTGTAGTGTAGCACGATGGGAGTATATGCTAGCGTACAGGCCAATCTGCAAATAATTGCAGTCTTCAGTCACTGACAGTTTTGACTAATATTCTGTTCTTGGAAGAACTTTTTCTTAACAGGAACAAAGTTCAGTCAACAATGAGCAATTTCCAAGACAAGTGATGTAAACACTTCTTAGAATAAAAAACACTTGTTAACGTTCTGCACATCAATCTAGAATGGTTAAAGGCAATACAAAATAACAGTTTGTAGGTTTCAAGGGAGGCGAGTCCACCTGTCAAAGGCACAAGAACACAAAAATATAAATTTATAGACAGGCCCGTTTTTTTTTTATAAAGCCTTAACATATATTTCTAGTTTTAAGATGGGCTAATAGGGTGAGTTCTGTTTAGATGCAACAGACAAAAAGAACCTAAGTGTTGAACCCTGGAGTTTGATATTAATGGTTTATAGTTAGGATAGGCCATCAGAATCATATCAGTGGAACTTGGACACCGGCAAACCTGACAATCAGCTGATGGAATGAGTCGTTTGTAGTGCTGAAACTGTAAAAGTCCGGATCCGCGCGGTTTCAAAGATACCCGGGTGCCGGACCCGGGTCTGGCATTCCGGGTGAACGATCCGGATCTGGGTATAATAATTGAAAAATAAAGAAAAACGGAAATAAAACAGCGTTCATACTTACCGAGATTCGGTGTCATAGCGGCACACTGCTTCCGGGTCGCACATTCACTTCCTGTACTTTGCATCGTATACACACAGCCTTCCGCATTATCCACGCACGAGTCTGACATCGCAGCACAGCCGCGCACACTTCTGACAGGAACATGCATGTGTTTCTGAAACACATGCACGTTCATCATACTGACCCGCAGACGCTTGCACTGCTTTCCCCACCCACCGGCTGTCCTGCCGCCTGTGATTGGTTGCACTCAGCTGACACGCTGAGACTCAGGGTGGGGGCGCGTCCAACTGCAACCAATTACACTCGCTGGTGGGCAGGC
This sequence comes from Anomaloglossus baeobatrachus, assembly GCF_048569485.1. Lineage (NCBI taxonomy): Eukaryota > Metazoa > Chordata > Amphibia > Anura > Aromobatidae > Anomaloglossus > Anomaloglossus baeobatrachus. Next base: position 440,390,283 of record NC_134357.1, on the reverse strand, counting down.
AAAACAATGAATATTGAATTGTCGGCTCCAGAAGGGAAAAGCGTGACCCGGAAGGATTTGCTGCCATGACTCAGCCTCGGGTGAGGACACCGCACGCGCTCCTACCCCCCTATCACCTCCACAAATGTTTTTAATCTCAGGATTCTGGTCGTCAGAGACTTATATGGGCACCAGAATACGGAGCAGATGCAGATTTTTTTAAATCCGGCAGTGATCCGCCGGTCCCAGATTTTGACGGATTCGATCAACTTTAGTTGTATGTCTTTCTTTAGCATCACGTCCTCTTCATGGCATAGTTCAACATATTTTGTAGTGACTTTTCCTAGATTTGCAGCTCACAGCCACCCTATAAAGATAAATCTATGTATGCTTGCTTGCTCAAACATTGCTTCATACATACCTATCAATTTTTCATTATATGGATCTTAAAGGGAACATATATATGAACCAAGGTCCTCGGACTAGGGGCAGCATGATTAAGGGCCGCTTTACACGCTACAACATCGCTAAAGCGATGTCGTTGGGTGTCATGGAATTTGTGACGCACATACGGCCGCGTTAGTGATGTCGTTGCGTATGACACCTATGAGCGATTTTGAATCGTTGCAAAAAAGTTCAAAACCGCTAACCAGTGACATGGGGGTCCATTCCCAATTATCGTTGCAGCTGCAGCTACGATGTTGTTCGTCGTTCCTGCGGCAGCAAACATCGCTATGTGTGACACCGCAGGAACGAGGAACCTCACCTTACCTGCGTCCGCTAGCAATGAGGAAGGAAGGAGGTGGGCGGGATGTTACGTCCCGCTCATCTCCGCCCCTCCGCTTCTATTGGCCAGCCGCGTAGTGACGTCGTGGAGACGTCGCGGTGACGCCGAACGCACCTCCCCCTTGAGGGAAAGATTGTTCAGCAGTCACAGCGACGTCGCTGAACAGGTATGTGCGTGTGACGCTGCCATAGCGATAATGTTCGATACGGCAGCAATCACCACATATCGGCCATACGACGGGGCGGGTGCTATCGCGCTCGACATCGCTAGCAATTGCTAGCAATGTCGCAGCGTGTAAAGCGGCCCTAAGAGCCTGACTGCACAATATAGCTGAAAGATCAGCATGCAACCAGCATGGTGAAGGGAGACATAGGCCCTGCAACCCTTTACCAGAGAGAGTCAATGTCTGTGGATCACTTTGAGCGGCGTGTTCAACACTTACTTTCCCCTTCAGAGTAGTGTCCATCACCCTGCAGCCAGTCATCATTGTAGATGCAGTATTGAAACCCACAACATTGGGATTCTGTGGTCAAACCAAACTTGAACTTTTTATTTTCTCTTTCACAATTGCGACAGACATGGCCTTCCTTTTTATGGTTTTGCTACTGCTACTTCCTTTGGTACTCTGTCTCGGCCTATCCCCACTTTCTTGGACTTCATGTCCACAAGCTGCTGGGTTTGTGCCTCCATTCGCCTGCTCTTTTTAGTACCACTATCTACCCATCTACTGCCCCGACGGCTGTCCAGTCACTTGACTTCCCTAAGCTCATCCAGGGTGAGCCATAGGCTCTGGACCTTCTGATGATGCCTCCGGGTTCCTGACGAGCTAGATAACTGTGCCATGTTTCCCTTACTCGAACTGTTCTGCAAAATTCTCCCAAATCCCATCTCTACAAACAACCACCTGGCCATCTGTCACTCCTCCCCTCTTGACTCGAAGCTTCCTCCTAACCATGAAGTGCATACTAAAACCTTCATCTCGCTCTAACATTTATCCAGCTAAAATATTTCACTATCCATTGTTTATACATTTACAGCACATAAAATATCACATAAGATTATACGGTACTTTGGCTTACCAGGCCTCAACTCTAGGTGGGGTCGGTCTCATCAAAACACCGCATCTAACATGTACAATGCACTTCATTCAAAACTCTTCTTTAGGAACACAGGGAGGGAATAGCATACTACGAAAAGCGTAAAAGCGACCACCTCCTTCAATGGGACCGTAGGTAGAGACTTGACTAGTCTGGTGCCAACCCTAGCCAGCTTCTATAGTCACCCAACTTTTGTCCCATTAAAAATAGAAATAACTAAAAAATATAAAATACACATATGTGATATCACTGAGTTTAGAAAAGTCCGATCTATCAAAATGTAAAAATAATTAACCTAATTGGTAAACAGTAAACAAAAAATTCAAGAACGCCAAAATTACATTTTTTGAGTCAATGCAATACTACAAAAATGTCGTAATAAACGATCAAAATATCATATCTATCCTAAAATTATATCAATAAAAATGTTGTCTCGCCCTGCAATAAATAAGCCATCTTGTAGCTCTATTAACTGAAAAATTAAAACGTTACAAGTCTTTGAAAATGGCAACACAACTCCCCAAATTATTTAATATAAATTTAAGATTTTTTTCACCACAAAAGTAATAAGAAAACTGAACATGTGTAGTATCACCATAATTGTACTAATGAAGAGAATCTTATTTCAAGGTCTTTTTTTACCACAAAATGTACACCGTAAAAACACAATTTCTCCCCATTGGAAATTTCTCCCTGTTTTCCAGTACATTATGTGGCGAAATGAATAAAGTCTTTCAAAAGGACAACTCATCCTACAAAAAAACAAGCCCTCAAATGTCAATGTGGACAGAAAAATTGAAAATTATGACTCTGGAAATTGGTATCGCCATGAAGGGGTTAATTAATACTTTGCACACAAGTCTTTGTTGGCGATGACAGCTTCAAGATGCTTCCTGTATGGAGACACTAGTAGCATACATTGCTCAGTTGTGATTTTGGCCCATTCTTCCCCACAAATGTCTTCAAATCCTCAAGGTCCCATGAGCTCCTTCTATGAACGCTATAAATTTTCTATTGAATTCTGGTCAGGTGATTGGCTGGGCCATTCTCCATTGTAGCAGCTTTATTTTTTTTCTTGGCTATGAGTTTCCTTGGCTACATTTTTGGGATCATTGTCTTGCGTAAGTGTCCCCCCTCATTTGATCTTCATTGTGCTGTGTCATTTCTCATTATTAACCCCTTCACAACGGGGCTGTGGCGCCCCAGGACCTGGTCGCCACAACAGCATTGCCCTCCCAAAGGGTTAATGCTGAGCCTGGAGGTAATTGGGAGATCTATTGGCCAGTAAGTTAACACCCAACACAGTTCTCCCTCCGGCCAGCAGGGGGAGCTCTGAACCTGGAACTTCAGGGAGGATTCCTTAAGTCTGGCTGGAGGGAGGAAGTGTGGTTAGTCTGGAGACAGGAGTGAAGGAGGACAGACTGAGAGTAGTGCTGCCTTGTGAAACTGGGGCCTAGAGCTGGGATAGCTTGGCCCAGTGAAGCAAGAGGTGCAGAGAGGCACAGCAGAGACTCGGACATCGGAGTCTGTAGTTGCCAGGGCATAAAATCCATCCCTGGTAGCTGAATCCGGAGGGCAGGAGAGCTGCAAGCCCCTGGCCCAGAAGTAATCTGAAGGTACAGCTGCATTCCAAGGGCCCGGTGTGGACTCCAGCAGAGAAGCACCAGAGAGGGCCTGCGCAGTCTACCACACAGAGAAAGGGACGAACAACAAGTCCCAGCAGCAAGAGGACAATTGCTAACCCAAAGTGCAGTGTCCTAAAACAGCAGAGAAAGATTAAGGAGTAGGCCTCATACTCAACTGGCCAAAGATCACCCCAGGCACTTCCAGGCCGGCCGGACCATCTTTACCATCTGTGACGGTCTCCCTGGACTAAGTTTCTGCCGAGTAAAAGAGGAGAAGGTAAAGAGACTACTGTTTGTGCCTGTTTCTTTCATTGCTTGTCGGCCCTGCACCGTGTTAGTCACACAGCACCATAGACTTCCACAAGCACCAACTGTGCCCCGGGCATTGCTCCACCTGTGGGGAGCAGTACCACCTTTGCTGCCATAACATCATCCCGGTGGCCTCACACAGCAGCGGCGACTTAATAGCCGCATACCACAGGTGGCGTCACGAATACAAACTTAAAGTCATCAGCCACATATTCTCTGACACCCACCAGGGCCACGGAGCCGGGCCCAGCCACCACTGACTACCACCGGACTAGTCCGGCCCGGCATCGGGTGTCCCATAGCCCTGGGGTGGGCGAGTCAGGGCCAATTTCCATTATTGTGTTTGTTTTTCCTCCCTTTCTTCCGAGAGCCATAACTTTTTTTATTTACCTGTTCACCAACGTATGAAGGCTTATTTTTTGCGTAAAAATGTTTCACTTTTGAATTACATTTTATCACATGATGTACTGGACTGAGCCGCGTGCAAGATGGTGACCGCTATGCAACCCAAGATAGTGCTAAAAGCAAATTAGAAGATGGTGAACAGTGGTGCCACACAGTAAGGAGGTCCCGACCATCTTAGGTGTCAGAAAAATGAAAGGGCGCAAACATCTGGCCAGCCCTCAAGAGGATAGGCCTACTGGAGGGAGTGCTGCAGTTGGAAGAGTCGGACCACGGTGAGGAGTGCCCCACCCCCAGAAGGTGAAATGGAGAAATAATGCCTGCCGTTGCAGGGTGACAGCAGAGAACAGATGGAGAGCTGGAAGAAACGGGATTGTGGGGCAGAAGAGACCCTATCAATACAAGTCAGTGCTGTGATGCAGGATATGCAGGATGCCAGATGGTGAGCGGTACGGCACCATTTTGTGAGTGGAGAATTATGAGGACAAAACAGGTGTCAGAAGCTAATGGCCCTAATGTCTGAGATGTTCACCCCTTCCCCTGAGCCAGAGTCTGAGTCAGAAGCTGAGGCCTATACTTCAGCCTGGTCGCTGGCCCGCAGAAGGGCTGAGCATCTGAAGTCTCAGGCCCAGTTGCTGCTAGGTTTTCCAAAAGCCACACTGGAATCACTGACCCTGGTACAGATCCTGAACCCTGAATCCCAAGGACGAAGGGGAGCCCCTCACCACTAGGGTGGAATAGATCAGGCTTCTTCCACCTAACTTGACAGTTCCTTCAATTTCTTGATCTGTTGGCCCTTTTTCCCTTGCTTCTTCCAGACCCATTGCATTCACCAGAGCCTAGTATATTGACTTTCATCTCATCTCTCCAAATCACTCGTCCACTTTTTGTACTTTTTTGCAAATTCGAGCCGACACTTCTTATAACAATATTGAAGTCGGGGCTTCTTCACATTTTTTTGGGACGCCATTCTAGACTTCTTGTAATGTGCATCGCACAATGCTTGCATGGACGTCTGTGATGTCACTATTATAAAGCGTACGAGCCAACTCCACTGTCTTGTTTGTTGTGTCAGAACAAATCTTGCGATGAGCAAACTGTTGACTCTGATATTTTACCTGGAAGTCCAACTCTTGGCTTTTGAATGGATGGACGGACTTCATTTTGTATTCTTCCAACTGTCATGGCACTCACATGATGCAGTTTGACAATTTTCTTGGCTGAGAGACCGCTATCAATGAATTGAATGATTCTATATATCTATTCTTGGGAAATCTTTGTCATGGGTGCTCCTCGATTCGAACCAGTGACATTTTGCTTGGGAATCCACCTAACACACTGATCTATTGGAGTATGTGAGAACAGGTTGTAATTTGTAGTATAGAGGAGGAAAAAGATTTTCCACCACCAGGAACAAAACTGTAATAATGCAGTAACCTGACAAGAAACTGCAGAGCTAATCATATGCTAAATAATTGCAAGTCAAATTTATGTAAGAGATAGCCAAGATTGTCTATAAAATTCTCACATTCAAAGCTGTAGTGGGTGATTGCGAAATGGAGTCTGAAATTCAAAACTTTAAAACATTGTTACTACCATTTTGCTCGTCAGTGTACATGAACATTCTGTCTCTGGGGTCCTAAACTAGTAGTAACAGGTTCATGTTGCCTCGGAAGCAAGAAAACGTCATCTGTATTGTGGAGATAGAAAGTGACTTATGTGAATTAATGTTATGTGTGTTATTGCATTGGTGTCTTTTAGATTTCTAATTGGTGATGGATGACCATCATTAAAGAGGGGAGGAATGTAAGGAGGTGAACCTGTGGTTGTGTTCCCCCTCTGAAGACACCAATTGCATGAATGTAATGTAAAGTGTAATGTAAAGTAGGTCCTGTGTTAGTATAGAGCAGACCTGGGCAAGGGGCGGCCCGCGGGCCACATCCGGCCCGCCTACTCTCTGTGACCGGCCCGCCCGTCTTCAGCCGGTGCAGTGGAGCCGGGCTGCAGCGTGCCGGGCAGCGAGAGATCCTGCAGGTCCGCACAGTCAGTGCAAAGAGCGGAACGCTGGAGTCTCTCCTCTGTTCCCTGCTGGCACTTTGTCAGTGACACACGCGCGCCCTCTGATGTTATCAGTACTGCGCTGCGTGTGTCATTTCAAAAGTTCCCGCCCGGCAGGAGAAGAAGTTGCAGCAGCCGGGGCCTGAAGAGAAGCAGCGTCGGGGGCCGTACAAGAGAAGGAGCAGCTCAGCGGGGGACCTGTACAGAGGTGCCTGAGAACGGGGACAATAAGAAGGGAGAGGTAAGTAGTGACTAATAAGCTGAGGAGGGGACAATGGAGGAGGGGGAACTGGTGACTAATACTGGGGGTGTAGTGGTGTAGTTTTACAGGTGTAGTATATGGTGTTGTGTATATAGTGGTGTAGTATATAGTGGTGTAGTACATGGGGTCAGGGGCGTAACGACCGCGGTCGCAGAGGTCGCCACTGCGATCGGGCCAGCAGGGTTATAGGGGCCCAGGAGCCGCTCTGCAGAGCCGGCTGCCGGGCCCCTATGTGTAGTGCCGCTGTGTAGTGGCCGACAATGCAACCGTCAGGGTGCCGGCGTGTGAGTCAGGGGAGCCCAGTGTCAGTAGAGGGGCCCCTGACCTGGAGAGGCCACCAGCCGTTTGTGAGCTACAGCAGACGGAATCTCCATTCTGCAGGACCTGCGATGATGTCACGCCCATGTGACTGTGTGGGAGGAGACACAGGATGCCGGACAGAAAGCAAAGATACTGAATCCTGAAGGAGATTTGGACACATGACTGGTAATAAGAAAAGAGGGGACATGAGGGGGAAGGGGGCTGCAGGGTGAGTGGCATATGAGGGCTGCATACTGACAGAAGGATGTGAAGGGGTGCGGAATGTTTGAGATGGGTAAGTTGGGGTTCAGGCAGGGTGAGATATGTGGGGCAGGGGGTGTGTGATAATGGGGGGGAGTGCATGCGACATATGCGGGTATAGTGTGTGTGATATGGGGGTGCAGGCTGTATGGGGAGCAGGGTGTGTGACATATGGGGGTATAGTGTGTGTGATATGGGGGTGCAGGCTGTATGGGAGCAGGGTGTGTGACATATGGGGGTGCAGTGTGTGTGATATGGGGGTGCAGGCTGTATGGGGAGCAGGGTGTGTGACATATGGGGGTGCAGTGTGTGTGATATGGGGGTGCAGGCTGTATGGGGAGCAGGGTGTGTGACATATGGGGGTGTAGTGTGTGTGATATGGGGGTGCAGGCTGTATGGGGAGCAGGGTGTGTGACATATGGGAGTGTAGTGTGTGTGATATGGGGGTGCAGGCTGTGTGACATATGGAGGTGTAGTATATTACAGGTGTGCTATATGGAGGTGTTGTGTATAGTGGTGTAGTATATGGGGGTATAGTGATGTAGTATATTACAGGTGTACTATATGGAGGCGTAGTATATTACAGGTGTACTATATGGAGGTGTAGTATATTACAGGTGTGCTATATGGAGGTGTTGTATATAGTGGTGTAGTATATGAGGGTATAGTGATGTAGTATATTACAGGTGTACTATATGGAGGCGTAGTATATTACAGGTGTACTATATGGAGGCGTAGTATATTACAGGTGTGCTATATGGAGGCGTAGTATATTACAGGTGTGCTATATGGAGGTGTAGTATATTACAGGTGTGCTATATGGAGGTGTAGTATATTACAGGTGTACTATATGGAGGTGTAGTATATTACAGGTGTACTATATGGAGGTGTAGTATATTACAGGTGTACTATATGGAGGTGTAGTATATTACAGGTGTACTATATGGAGGTGTAGTATATTACAGGTGTAGTATATGGAGGTGTAGTATATTACAGGTGTGCTATATGGAGGTGTAGTATATTACAGGTGTAGTATATGGAGGTGTTGTATATTACAGGCATGCTATATGGAGGTGTAGTATATTACAGGTGTGCTATATGGAGGTGTAGTATATTACAGGTGTGCTATATGGAGGTGTAGTATATCACAGGTGTGCTATATGGAGGTGTTGTATATAGTGGTGTAGTATATGGGGGTATAGTGATGTAGTATATTACAGGTGTACTATATGGAGGTGTAGTATATTACAGGTGTGCTATATGGAGGTGTAGTATATTACAGGTGTGCTATATGGAGGCGTAGTATATTACAGGTGTAGTATATTACAGGTGTGCTATATGGAGGTGTAGTATATTACAGGTGTGCTATATGGAGGTGTAGTATATTACAGGTGTGCTATATGGAGTTGTAGTATATTACAGGTGTGCTATATGGAGGTGTAGTATATTACAGGTGTAGTATATAGAGATGTAGTGATGTAGTATATTACAGGTGTACTATATGGAGGTGTAGTATATTACAGGTGTGCTATATGAGGGTGTACTATATTACAGGTGTGCTATATGAGGGTGTACTATATTACAGGTGTAGTATATGGGGTGTTGTGATGCAGTATATCACAGGTGTATTATATAGTGGTGTAGTATAATACAGGTGTATATGGGGGTGTAGTATAATACAGGTGTATATGGGGGTGTAGTATAATACAGGTGTATATGGGGGTGTAGTATAATACAGGTGTAGTATATGGGGGTGTAGTGATGTAGTTTATTACAGGTGTAGTATATGGGGGTGTAGTGATGTAGTTTATTACAGGTGTAGTATATGGAGGGGGTGTAGTAATGTAGTATATTGGGTAGAACGGAGTTAATTATATTAGTCCGGCCCTCTAAACCAATGCCAATTTCTCATGCGGCCCCATGGGAAAATTAATTGCCCACCCCTGGTATAGAGGTAGTGTGTTGTGTAAACTGTGTTGTGCAGCAATGTTTTTAGGTAGGAACGTGTTCTACTCAGCAAGAGGAGGTTAACAGGGTCAGAAGTAGTTAATAGTTGGGACTATCCCATATGTTAGTGGCTAGGATGTAGGGCAAGTGACAGTTTCCTATGCAACATCAGATACGGTCCATCGAGGGAAAGATACAGACGTATGAATGATGGTCAAGGCTGCATGCAGAAGATGACTTTTGGTGAGAAGGAGAAAGGAGACTGGGACAAACACAGGGGGATCCTGAGGGACAAATTGAGATACAAGGAGTGTGGTAGAGACCCAGCATGAAAAAGATCGCCAGGTCCAAGAACGGATCATAGAACGGAGTATCCCAATCAGAAGTGACGTCTAACAGAAAGGCCCCAAGTATCTTATAGCTTCTAAAGGTATCAGGCCAAGATAAACTAGATTGAGATGAAGGAAGTTCCTTGGGCATCAGAAAGCTTGGAAGCTTGAGTTCAGCCATAGGGGCAGACTCTCTCCTCTACGAGGAGAATCAGACGTGGGAAGACAAAATGACTTTCACAAACTGTTTTACGTGGTGTTAGACTGAATTGTGTTGAAACAAACCAAAACAGGGGGGACAGGAACAACTAAGATAGGACCAAAGAAAGTGTGTCTAAAGTTTCTCTGTGTCAATGAAATGTACAAGAAGTTGTGTGCCCGCTAACTTGTCTACATAGTTGTCAACAAAGGACTGTTATGTAAAACTACTATGTTGCTTATATAGAGCTGGTGGTATCTCTTCTTGAATGGGTTAACATCTGATTCTGGCCAGCCGAAGCCATTGGCATTATGCGGCCTGCAAAGGGCGTATTGCTCCACTAGTGAAAGTCCACACCAGGACCCCATCTTTCATGCAGCATGCTGGAGTATGAGAGAACACTACCTTGACCATGACTACCTTCCCGCAATACTTCTATAACTGGCTGGATCTTCAAGCTGTGAAAAAAACTTGGTTGCAATGCTACCTGTGGTTTGGGCAGCAATAATTATAGTGTAACACAAGGGCCAGAAATGCAACAAGCAGTAAAGTCCACTCAGTGGTGACTCCAAATGATATTTATTGGGCGGGAATAGGGAGATGGAAGAGAAATCGGTAAGTGGAAAGCAATACAAAGGTTCAAAGAAAACAAATCAACTCACCGCACGCTTCACAGTTACATTCGACTGATTATTATGAACAAATTCCCTTACCATTAACCCAACCCTGGTTGATCTGTCAGGGGAGCGTTGGTGTCCCCCGCCTTATAGTGAGCAAGGAAACTAAATGAGGGCCCAGGAAGGGGGACATTATACCAGGATGGGGGTCATATTTTGCTGGTAAGGGCCCAGGATGGGGTACATTATACCAGGATGTGGGTTATATTTTGCTGGAATAGATTCAGGATGGGGGGCATTATACCTGGATGGGGGTCATATATTACTGGAAAGGGCCAAGGGTGAGGGGAATTATACCAGAATGGTGGGACATATATTACTGGAAGGTGCCCACCAGGTCGAATATAATACCAGGAAGAGGAACATATATAATTGGAAGAGGCCCAAGATGGGGGGAATTATACCAGGATGGAGGATATATATTACTGGAAGGGGCTCAGGATGGGGGGAATTATACCAGGTAGTGGTACATACTGTATATTACTTGAAGTGGTCCAGGATGGGAGACACTATACCAGGAAAGCGAAACAGTATACTAGGAATGAGCCCAGGATGAAGACATTATAGCATGAATAATTAATGGTGTCATTAAAAATACCAAATCATCCCACATAAAAAAACCCTCACGAAAAATCATATGGCTATATTGACAGAAAAATAAAAAAAACTATTTATTTCTCCTCTTGGATGGATCTTTCACTCTAACTGGTAAAATATATATTCTGGAAGAACAGATTTTCAAATGACTGATATGGGAAATGATAGTTGGCGTTCCAAACGCTCTATGGAGAGAGCAGGAGTGAGGAGGAGGGAGGAGCTAGAGGCAGACACAGACATTTTATTAAAAGATCTCCAGAAAAAAGTTACACTTTAAGCAAATTTGTCAGGAGGTTTTTGTTAAGGAATCTCAAAGCAGTATGATGGAGGGGTAGAGAGCCTAATTCCAGCGATGTATCACTTACTGGACTACTTAGTGCTGTTGTGATAAAATTCCTATGTTCTCCGCTGTAGATGTAGCGAAAATGGGAATGCTGAGCTGTGTATAACCCTGCCCACACCACTGACTGGCATCTTCCTGTGTATACTGTGCATTGTGAGCAAGCTGCCAATCAAGGGTGAGGGTGAGGTTACATGTGAGACCTTGTCCTGTAATCATGATCTCCTGCTGATAAAACACTGATTTTATTGAAACTAAAACACACAGCCCTTTAAGTGCCACATCGCTGGAATCGGGTTATCTATCCCTACATCATAATGGTTAATATGCAAAGAAAAAAAGCCCATACAGAATTTTCAGAACAATAATCTGATGCTCCTGTGGTCCGTCAAAGGTGCGAAGTCCAGCTTGCAGTCTGGCGGCAAAGATTACTAATACAGGAGAATGTATTACCTACTAATATTCTTTCTGAATTCAGACCTTGTCAGTGATGTCATGATCATGACTAAGGACGATCGCGTCTGAAACGCGTTGATCGGAGGAATTTATTTTATGCTGTTTTTATTTTTCCAATAAATGTGAAGTTTTATATTATACTTCTGAAATGGATCTTTTTGTGCTGGGATCCACCCTCTATTGAGTGATGTCATAGACGTATGACTTGTTTAAGGTGTAACTTCCAGCACATGGGTCCTAGTGTAACATCTTTAATAAGGGCCCCACCTACATTATGCCGTTTATAATATTGGTGTTGTGGCCATTAGTTTTTATACTACCTTTACATCCAATATAGCTGCACCTCTACAATTTTATATTTTCCAGCCGTATGGGTATGTTGGCAGTTACTAAAAGTGGAATTGTCCTTTAAATGGGACAATTAAGGGTTAATGCACAATGTTACACAAGAACGTAACGTGTTATCTCGAATGAGAAGGAAAACCAGGATTTTATTACAAACCCCATTGCCTGCCCTCAATAGAGATTGAATGAAAGTTTAATTTCCTCTGCGAGCAGCAGGTGCCTTGTACGGAGGTGGCAAACAGGATGAAGAGGAATATGGAAGGGCTTCATTCGCTGCGCCCGTCTGTCTGCGGTCTCCTGCCAGTCACTTTGCCACAACATACTGCTTCTTCTGAATATAAGTACAGGGAACAGAAGCCAGCCCCAGGGACATGAGCACAACGTGTACCTTCATGCAGAACATCCATGAACGATTAGGCCTTTGTTCGGCTATAGGCCTGGGCCCTGGTGGGCTGGCACAGGTTGTCACTTGGCTCGGAGGCTTTTTGGATATGTTTCTAAAGTTCTCTTATCCGATTATGTGAGTAGAGCTGTTAGTCTGACATATAGAAGCCAATAAACGCCACTGCAAATCCGTCTGTCTCGTGTCATCTACACAACCACCTGCAAATATTCTTACAGGAGCAGTACATCCAGAAACAAATTTGTGGGCACAATTTCCAAGTATAGAGTAGTTATATTCTTATACAAAATGGGGATTTTAATAATAGTTATATATACTTGCGGACATAGAAAAAGAGCCCCTATGCCAGGGTAAAGGAATAGAAAAGCTGGCCACAGGTAGAAGCGGAAGTCATGGAAAATGGGGGTCCTGGCTAGATGTGTTTGCTGTTGTTGCCTTTGTGACAGGGTCAGAATAAGGTATTTTGGTGCCCTAGGCAGGTAAAGTCAATGGCGCCCTCCCTCCCCCAAAGCAAAAGACGGGGCCAGGGACTAGGGTAACAGGTCCCCTAACACACCACTCCATCTCTGATGGGTGAAGTAACAAACTCCGATGACCACTGTCACTAGAATTATTACATTTTTCACACAAAAATACTAACAAAAGTTAAAAATGTGGTGTACTTGAGGGGTGAGGCTTAATAGTGATATAGAATTACTCATTGTTTGCTGCCCGTTTACACCAAACTAGGGACAAATAGTGATAGTCATGCCTAACATCATATATTTTAAATCTGAAACTCAAGAATAATCATAGAAACTAATATAGCTTACTATATTGGGGGCCGTCTGGTTTTAATTAAGGTGTTTAGCATTCACTGGATGGCCCAATGGAAACGAAACAGAGCCCATTATAGATACATGATAAGTCTGATGGTTTTTGTCAGTCATGCGACAAACACAGCTTGCAATAAAACTGATAGTGGTTCTGGTGCTGTATTTCTGTATGGATGGTGTTTTTGATGACTTTTTCCTGTTTTGGTAGTTCTGCTGATATTCATGTAGTAATGGTGGTTCTGGTGCTATATTGATGTGCTGATGGTGGTTCCGGTGATGTATTCACGTACTGTTGGGGGTGTTGGTGACAAATTCATGTACTGATAGTTGTTTTGGTGCTGCATTCACATACTGAAGGTGGCTCTGGTGATCTATTCATGTAGTGAGGTTGGTTCTGGTGATGTATTAATCACCAGAACCGTCATCAGTATATGAATATGAAACCAAAATCATTATCAGTACATAAGTAGAGCACCAGAGACATCAATAGTACATGAAAACGGTACCAGAATCATAATCAGTACATGTATACATCACCAAAACCCCCATTGGTACATGAATACAGCACCAGAGCCATCATAAAAAATAAATACAACAACCGTACCATCATCAATACATAAATACATTGGCATGTAAAAGTTTGGGCACCCCTGGTCAAAATTACTGTTATTGTGAACAGTTAAGCAAGTTAAAGATGAAATGACCTCTAACGTTAATTATGATGTTGTATTTTAGACAACAACGAAAAATATATTTTCATCTTTTACATTTTAGAAATTACAAAAAGGAAACTGTCAAAGTTTGGATACCCTTGGAGATTTGTGTGCTCAGATAACTTTGATGAAGAGTTCAGACCTTAATTAGCGCTTGTTAACTATCATCATTAGGAAGGACTAGGTGATGCAAATTTTCCAGCTTTATAAAAACCCAGCCTCCTCTAACTTTGTGCTAAAAAAAACACAGCCATTGGTTCTTCTAAGCAGCTGCCTAGCACTCTGAAAATGAAAATGATGGAGACCCACAAAGCAGGAGAAGGCTATAAGAAGATAGCAAAGTATTTTCAAGTGGCACTTTCCTCAGTTCGAAATGTAATTAAGAAATGGTAGTAAACAGGAACAGTGGAGGTCAAGATAAGGTCTGGAAGACCAAGCAAAATTTCTGCAGCACATCCCCACATATTGGCCTTAAAAATAAGTGTTATTAATATACTCATTGCAGGGGTGGAGCCTTTCTCAATTCAAGTGTATTGGGGGATGCTGCATCCATCTAGTCTTGATTCTGGCCAGTGCTATTAATATCGCATACTCATGGCCACGTGAACGCAGTTCCCGGTTCTGACACCAGCGTATCCTCACAGCGCACAGTGCAAGCAATGTGAGAATTCATAGGTCTCCAGTCACTTAGAGTGCTCATAAAGTGATTGCAGACTTGCCATTTTAAACTGGAAAACCCCTTTAAGGCCAGATAGCAGCGATTGTATGCTTCTATACCCTATGATCTACATATACAGTGCCTACAAGTAGTATTCAACCCCCTGCAGATTTAGCAGGTTTACACATTCGGAATTAACTTGGCATTGTGACATTTGGACTGTAGATCAGCCTGGAAGTGTGAAATGCACTGCAGCAAAAAAGAATGTTATTTCTTTTTTTATTTTTTTTTTAAATTGTGAAAAGTTTATTCAGAGGGTCATTTATTATTCAACCCCTGAAACCACAAGAATTCTGTTTAGTTCCCCTAAAGTATTAAGAAGTATTTCAGGCACAAAGAACAATGAGCTTCACATGTTTGGATTAATTATCTCTTTTTCCAGCCTTTTCTGACTAATTAAGACTCTCCCCAAACTTGTGAACAGCACTCATACTTGGTCAACATGGGAAAGACAAAGGAGCATTCCAAGGCCATCAGAGACAAGATCGTGGAGAGTCACAAGGCTGGCAAGGGGTACAAAACCCTTTCCAAGGAGTTGGGCCTACCTGTCTCCACTGTTGGGAGCATCATCCGGAAGTGGAAGGCTTATGGAACTACTGTTAGCCTTCCACGGCCTGGACAGCCTTTGAAAGTTTCCACCCGTGCCGAGGCCAGGCTTGTCCGAAGAGTCAAGGCTAACCCAAGGACAACAAGGAAGGAGCTCCGGGAAGATCTCATGGCAGTGGGGACATTGGTTTCAGTCAATACCATAAGTAACGTACTCCACCGCAATGGTCTCCGTTCCAGACGAGCCCGTAAGGTACCTTTACTTTCAAAGCGTCATGTCAAGGCTCGTCTACAGTTTGCTCATGATCACTTGGAGGACTCTGAGACAGACTGGTTCAAGGTTCTCTGGTCTGATGAGACCAAGATCGAGATCTTTGGTGCCAACCACACACGTGACGTCTGGAGACTGGATGGCACTGCATACGACCCCAAGAATACCATCCCTACAGTCAAGCATGGTGGTGGCAGCATCATGCTGTGGGGCTGTTTCTCAGCCAAGGGGCCTGGCCATCTGGTCCGCATCCATGGGAAGATGGATAGCATGGCTTACCTGGAGATTTTGGCCAAGAACCTCCGCTTCTCCATCAAGGATCTTAAGATGGGTCGTTATTTCATCCTCCAACAAGACAACGACCCAAAGCACACAGCCAAGAAAATCAAGGCCTGGTTCAAGAGGGAAAAAATCAAGGTGTTGCAGTGGCCTAGTCAGTCTCCTGACCTTAACCCAATTGAAAACTTGTGGAAGGAGCTCAAGATTAAAGTCCACATGAGACACCCAAAGAACCTAGATAACTTGGAGAAGATCTGCATGGAGGAGTGGGCCAAGATAACTCCAGAGACCTGTGCCGGCCTGATCAGGTCTTATAAAAGACGATTATTAGCTGTAATTGCAAACAAGGGTTATTCCACAAAATATTAAACCTAGGGGTTGAATAATAATTGACCAACACTTTTATGTTGAAAATTTATTAAAATTTAACTGAGCAACATAACTTGTTGGTTTGTAAGATTTATGCATCTGTTAATAAATTCTGCTCTTGTTTGAAGTTTGCAGGCTCTAACTTATTTGCATCTTATCAAACCTGCTAAATCTGCAGGGGGTTGAATACTACTTGTAGGCACTGTACTATTAACATACATACAAGTTTAGAATATTGCCTAATTCAATAAAATGTATAAACACACATATGCACGTGTTGAGGTTACACAACATGAGCTGCAGCACCTCAGCTACGCAGCAGTGTCCAAGAAGACACTTTCCTGCCCTCGCCTTTGCCAGGACTGCCGACAAGAGCAGGAGTAAGCTGACAGGACAAGAATCTGTTCTAGTATCAGAAGGATACTGTGCTAGTTATTGTTACAGTCGCCGAGGGGCGGCGAGCATCCGGGAGTGGACCCATTGGGCTGTACACCAGACTCCCCTGGTAGGAGCTAACCTGGAGCTAACCCCTATACAGGGATTGTCAAGCGCAGCCCCATGGGGCCTAAATGCACGGCAGCCAGGACCAGTGGAGTCGGCTCTGACGGACTGGTGAGTCTATGATGTCCGGTACAGGTGTGCTCAGATGTGGCAGCATGGAGGTGGAGGCTCGGATGTGGCAACATGGAGGTGGTAGCTCAGAAACGGCTGCACGGAAGTATTAACTCAGATGTGGCAGAACAGAGGTAGTGATGGTAGGAATCCCTGGAAAGAGACAAGTTAGCAGGAACGAGTTACTGGTACAAAACACAAGGGTGCAGGGTCAGAAACAGTAACACGTATGGGACCTGAGAACTAGCAATGCAGTAATGATAGGTAAAGTTGCTCAGGCGCCTCCCCTAAGACAAGGCAGGCTTAAGTAGCTTCAGGGTAATAGCAGACCTCAAAGATCACTTTCGGATAATGGGATGCCGACCCTTTAAGAAAGGGGCGTGGCCAAACACACACATTCTGTGGGCACTCTCAGAAGGCCTGCGTGTGGCCTGGAAGCAAGAGGAGGCCGCAGCAGACTTTGGGTCAGGGACAGGGCGAATGAAACTGGCAAGCAAGTGAGGAGAACGACGCTCCCACCGAAGCCTGGGAACAGGAGCATGCAGGGGTGCTGCATCGGGACCTGCCACTATATTTATCTGGCTGCTCAGGTTGGTAGGTGCCATTCATCTCTATCTCTACCTCGTCATCAGGGGTGCGCAGTGCAAGAGGACAGGAACACTGACCAATCAGCTCTTCTATCATTCTGATGGGGAAGTGTTCATTGACCAGTGTTTTTGTCCTTTACAGCACTCTCATTTTTTCAATGCCTGCCACATCACTGCTTCACATAAGTGTGCCCCCCCAACCTGTTATAATTTGGTACCCTAATCTGGCGCCTACCTTGCCTATCCCCTGTCCTGGTCCTGCGTGGTGATACACCCCTGCAAACTGCATACTGGCGCTGGATGTGAAGAAAGTGCAACGAAATGATCCAGCAACTCTAAAACATGATATTTTATTTCTAATATGTTAAAAATGGCAATACAGAATAGAGAAATAAATAATATAAAGTAAAGAATGTCCCCTTAATCCATAAAAGGTGATGTGTTTTGTGGCGATTGCCTCTTACTCATAACCTAAAGGATGATTTAAATCCATGATGTAAAAACCGCCGGAGGTACACACCATTCACGTGATCGGTGATGTTGGTTAAAATGATCCAAAAGAAAGTATCTACATACAGTATATGTAATTCAAGAAACATAAAAAATGTACAGTAATATATGTCCTTACATAGCATTTTACTAATGCAGAATCACATCTATATGTTTATGTGTCAAGCATCAATATCCAGTACGCCTCTCTGTTGAGTAGAGCTTGTCTTCGGTTTCCAACTCTAGGTAAGTGGTTTAACCAGGGGCGTACATAAAAACCATTGGGCTCCATACCAAGAGTTCTAATTGATCCCCCACCTCGGTAGAGTACATGAAGAACATGTGTTATTTTGCACAATTCCTTTAAAAGGAACCTTACAGCTGATACCAATGAGCCTTGGGCAGCACTGTCTTTACGATCACAGCCAGGTATGTTTGACCCTAAAACGCTGTGGAAAATCAGAGAAAAACATACTTTAAAGCTGTCAAGGACATAGTAGTCTGACAGATGTGACCCGGTGGCTTCTCCCCGCTCGCTGCTAGTGACTGACAGGTGTAAAGTATTCCTGTGTGCGTGTATAGAAAGAGACCTGTCAGTGACTGGTAGCGAGCAGGGAGAAGCCACTGGGTCACATCTGTGCAACTAATATTTCATGCGGCTCAGTCCTCAACAGCGATTAAAGTATGTTTTTCTCTGACACTTGAGATCAAAATTAATTTAACAACACACAATTTCCTAAATGTTAAGGTCATTGTGTAATCCTATGTCATTATATCCTAACATGAGTAAACTCGCAGTATATAAAGCTTATTTCATAAATTTATTTTTTTTTCAAAAGCACTAATAAAAATGTAAATGAGATAAATTAAAAAGAATACGGATCAAAATTAGAGAACCCTTTCAGATACCGGCAATTTATTGGTGTAAATCTGGCACCTGGTGCTATTTTCCTTAATTATCTGACAAACCTTGAATAAATGGCAGCCTAACTCTCCAATTTGCGCTGACTTTGCAAAAATGGTGTGCCGTTCCAAAGGGACTGAAACCCTCCGACAGCAGGTTATTCAGATGAAGGCCAAAGGGGTGACCCAATAAGCCATAGCTAGTGAAGTTGGTCATTCCAAGTCTGTGATTTTGAGAATATTGTATCTTTACAACATCACAAACTCTTTCAAGTCCCCCAAGAAGGCTGTTCGCCCTCAAAAGACAAAGAGAGGACATGTTAATACGGAGAATCTTGATGAGTAATTGTTTCACACTGCAGAGCTGGAATTGCTCTCCAGATCAGCATTGAAAAGAGTAAGGATCTGTCTCGTCATAGAGTGTCACGACATTTAAGAGAATTTAGATTGAGAGCCCACTCTGCAGTGACCAAGCCTCTCATTAGCAGAAGAATCAAACGGCTAGACCCACCTTTGGTGAGGAGCATGTTGTGTGGACAGAGGAGAAGTGGTCCACAGTTCACTTTAGTGATGAGAGCAAGTTACATTTATTTGGGTCTGATGGAAACATTATGTTCGTCAACAAACTGGGGAACGACTGAATCCAAAGTGTGTTAAGAAGTCAGTGAAAGGTGGTGGAGGAAGTGTCATGGTGTAAAGGGGTACAAGGCTCTGCTACCCCCGCAGATGTAGCGGCATTGCATATAGATGTGCAATAAAGTTTTGTGCTGTTTGTTGTGTGGCCACAAGGTGGCAGTATAACCAAAGTGACCGCTTCCCTGGTACCCCATGGGTAGGAAAGGGTTAGTTACAGTGAGGGGCAGGACTTAAAAAAAAGGGAAAATTGTAGTAAGAGGACAGGAGAGTCCCCAGTAGGAGAAACAGAGCAGAAGCCCAGACGATTGATTTGACAAGACCAGGGTCGAACCCATATCCCGGAAACATGGGGTTCTAAACGAGTAGGACTGAAGATAACTACGTCCCCTGCTATTGGGGTTAAGTCGGGACAGTGTGAGTGATGGCTGTCCCTGGAAAGAATTCCCAATTATTCCCATCAAGAGACTAATGGTTAGTGTGGCCCTAAGGATAGGGTGGGGACCAAGCATGTGAGCAGAAGATGAGCCTGTCACGCATTGTTAAGTCTAAGGAAGAGATGAGGGGTTTAATGGTACTCTCTGAGACCTATGTGCCATGGAAGCAGTCGGCTGGTAAATTGGATTATGTAACAACAACTAAAGGGAACCCTGTTGAGTTCAGAAGTGGTGCCCTCAAAATGCAAGATGCGGTTGTGAAGAATAATGTCCTAGTGATTGCAAAAGACTCTCGTGTGACTAGTTCATTGTGTCAGTGGATAAAAGGACTTGTCCTGTGCAACTGCACTGGAGTGGCGACCGGGGTGCAAGAGGTTAATGTTCAGCCGCGCTGCAGCCTAGAAACCTCTGTGACGTCTACACTGACCCCCGTTGGCCACCCCAAGATTTGGTGTAGTCAGCAGGATATTCCTCCGTGTCCTGGCCCTGCTCACAGGGTGAAGTTGAAATGTCACTGTCCATGTTCGGCTGAAGAGAGCAAAGATGGCGGAGGCCACATGGAGAGGACGGTGTGCCCATCGTGGGCGTATTTTCAACCCAGTGGCGCAAAAATATGACTGGCTCCCGGGAGGTGCAGAAACTGGTGTTCGGCCCCAGAGGTCGTGGTCGTGACTATCCAGTTGCTGGATAGTGAAATGCGGCGTGGACCAGGAGTAAACGGGTGCTGTTGTGAATGTCATCCGAGGGGGTGATGGCAATTTCTCTAGTGCGGCACGGTGGCTTAGTGGTTAGCACTGCAGCCTTGTAGTGCTGGGGTCCTGGTTTCAAATCCCACCAAAGACACCATCTGCAAGGAGTTTGTATGTTCTCCCTGTGTTTGCGTGGGTTTCCTCCGGGTACTCCGGTTTCCTCCCACACTCCAAAGACATACAGATAGGGACTCTAGATTGTGAGCCCCAATGGGGACAGTGTTGCCAATGTATGTAAAGCGCTGTGGAATTAATAGCGCTATATAACTTAATAAAATTATTATTATTATTAGTTTTGTTAAGCCTTTGACTGATTTGACCAAAAAGGAAGCTGACGTGGAGAATTGGACTCCAGAGGCAATTATGGCCTTTCAGGAGCTTAAAAGAGGTTCACTTCTGCCCCAGTCCTGCAGCAACCTGATGTTTCTCTTCCGTTTCATGTAGAGATAGATACCTCAGAGATTGGAGCACTAGCTGTTTTGTCTCAGAGAGATCCTAGAACTTCAAAGCTGAAGCCTTGTGCCTTCTTTTCTCGGAAGTTTTCTCCATCCGAACGAAATTATGATGTGGGTAATCGAGAATTATTGGCTATGAAGTAGTCCTTTGAAAATGGAGTCACAGGCTGGAGGGGGCGAGACATCAAGTTGTGGTGCTCACCGATCATAAGAATCTGACCTACCTTGAATCTGCTAAGTGACTGAATCCTAGGCAGGATAGGTGGGCTCTATTTTTTACACGTTCCAATTTTGTGGTCTCTTTTCTTCCGGGCACCAAGAATATTAAAGCCGATGCCCTCTCTAGAAGTTTCTTTGCTGATTCTCTCGATGCTGCTGAGCCATCTACCATCCTAAATGAAGGTGTGGTCCTCTCCGCTACTTCGCCTGATTTGAAGTTAGCACTTGAGAGATTTCAGGAGGACAAACCTGAGAGATGTCCTGTGGGGAAATTGTATGTTCCTGATCAATGGAGGACTAGAGTTATGTCCGAGATTCATTGTTCCATATTGGCTGGTCATAATGGGATTTTTGGTACTAGGGATCTTGTGAGTAGGTCTTTTTGGTGACCTTCTTTATCTCGGGATGTCAGGAGTTTTGTGCAATCCTGTGGGATTTGTTCCAGATCCAAGCCTTGTTGTTCACGTTCTAGTGGGTTGTTGTTGCCATTGCCTGTGCCTAAGAGACCTTGGACTCAGATCGCCATGGATTTTATTTCGGATCTTCCTGTATCTCAGAGGATGACGGTTACTTGGGTTATTTGTGATAGGTTGTCTAAGATGGTCCATTTGGTACCATTGCCGAAGTTACTGTCTTTTTCAGAGTTGGTGCCCTTGCTTTTTCAACAGGTGGTTCATTTACATGGTATTCCTGAGAATATTGTGTCAGACAGAGGAGGGCAGTTTGTGTCCAGATTTTGGAGAGCATTTTGTCCTAAATTAGGAATTGAGCTGTCTTTTTCTTCTGCTTTTCAGCCTCAGAACAATGGTCAGACTGAGAGCAAATCAGACCTTGGAAACCTATTTGAGATGTTTTGTATCTGCGGATCAGGATGACTGGGTTTCTTTTTTGCCATTGGCAGAGTTTGCTCTCAATAATAGGGCTAGCTCTGCTACTTTGATGTCTCCTTTTTTCTGCAATTTTGGGTTTCATCCTAGGTTCTCTTCAGGGCAGGTTGAGGCTTCGGCCTGTCCGGGAGTTGATTCTGTGGTGGAGAGAATGCAGCATGCAATTCTGTCAGATAATACTCAGTTTCTTCTTGAAAATGATTGCAATCACAAATTCTTTGGTATTATTATCTTCATTTAATTTGTCTTCAATGAAAAAAAAAATTGTCATAAAGCCAAATTGAATATAATTCCACACCAAACATAAAAAAGGGGGTGGACAAAAGTATTGGTACTGTTTGAAAAATCATGTGATGCTTCTCTAATTTGTGTAATTAACAGCACCTGTAACTTACCTGTGGCACCTAACAGGTGTTGGCAATAACTAAATCACACTTGCAGCCAGTTGACATGGATTAAAGTTGACTCAACCTCTGTCCTGTGTCCTTGTGTGTACCACATTGAGCATGGAGAAAAGAAAGAAGACCAAAGAACTGTCTGAGGACTTGAGAATCCAAATTGTGAGGAAGCATGAGCAATCTCAAGCCTACAAGTCCATCTCCAAAGACCTGAAAGTTCCTGCGTCTACGGTGCGCAGTGTCATCAAGAAGTTTAAAGCCCATGGCACTGTGGCTAACCTCCCTAAATGTGGAAGGAAAAGAAAATTTGATGAGAGATTTCAACGCAAGATTGTGCGGATGGTTGATAAAGAACCTCGACTAACATCCAAACAAGTTCAAGCTGCCCTGCAGTCCGAGGGTACAACAGTGTCAACCCGTACTATCCGTCAGCATCTGAATGAAAAGGGACTGTATGGTAGGATACCCATGAAGACCCCACTTCCTCCCCCTTGACATAAAAAGCCAGGCTGGAGTTTGCCAAAACTTACCTGAGAAAGCCTAAAACGTTTTGGAAGAATGTTCTCTGGTCAGATGAGACAAAAGTAGAGCTTTTTGGGAAAAGCCATCAACATAGAGTTTACAGGAAAAAAGAGGCATTCAAAGAAAAGAACACAGTCCCTACAGTCAAACATGGCGGAGGTTCCCTGATGTTTTGGGGTTGCTTTGCTGCCTCTGGCACTGGACTGCTTGACCGTGTGCATGGCATTATGAAGTCTGAAGACTACCAACAAATTTTGTAACATAATGTAGGGCCCAGTGTGAGAAAGCTGGGTCTTCCTCTGAGGTCATGGGTCTTCCAGCAGGACAATAACCCAAAACACACTTCAAAAAGCACTAGAAAATGGTTTGATAGAAAGCACTGGAAACTACTAAAATGGCCAGCAATGAGTCCAGACCTGAATCCCATAGAACACCTGTGGAGAGATCTCAAAATGGCAGTTTGGAGAAGGCACCCTTCAAATCTCAGGGACCTAGAGCAGTTTGCCAAAGAAGAATGGTCTAAAATTCCAGCAGAGCATTGTAAGAAACCGGAAGCGGTTGTTCGCAGTTCTTTTGGCTAAAGGTTGTGCAACCAAGTATTAGGCTAAAGGGGGCTTTACACGCTACGATGTCTTTAATAAATTATCGTCGGGGGTCACGTTGTTTGTGACGCACATCCGGCGTCATTAACGATATCGCAGTGTGTAAAACTTAAGAGCGATCTGAAACGATCGCAAAAGAGGGCAAAATCGTTTGCCGCGGAGAGGTTGTCCTGAAGTAAAAAATTGTTTTCTGCTTTTTAGCGATGTTGTTTGTCATTCCTGCGGCAGCACACATCGCTGTGTGTGACACCGCAGGAGCGACAAACATCTCCTTACCTGCCTCCGCCGGCAATGCGGAAAGAAGGAGGTGGGTGGGATGTTTACGTCCCGCTCATCTCCGCACCTCCGCTTCTATTGGACGACTGCCGTGTGACGTCGCTGTGATGCCGCACGACCCACCCCCTTAGAAAGGGGGCGGTTCGCCGCCCAGAGCGACGTCGCAGAGCAGGTATGTGAGTGTGACGCTGCCGTAGCAATAATGTTCGCTACGGCAGCGATCACCACATATCGGCCATACGAGGGGGGCGGGTGTTATCGCGCTGACATCGCTAGCAATTGCTAGCGATGCTAGCGATGTTGCAGCGTGTAAAGCCCGCTTAAGGGTGACAATACTTTTGTCTGGCCCATTTTTGGAGTTTTGTGTGACATGATCAATGATTTGATTTTTGTTTCATTCTCTTTTGTGTTTTTCATTGCAAGCAAAATAAATGAAGATAATAATACCAAAGAATTTGTGACTGCAATCATTTTCAAGAAGAAACTGAGTATCATCTGACAGAATTGCAGGGGTGCCAATACTTTTGGCCAGTACTGTAATAGATAATACATTTTAGACACAACAAAACACTATATATATAATCACAAGATCTTCAAGGGGGAGTGCTGACAGCTATTAAACTCTAAAGGCCCCGTCACACTAAGCAACATCGCTAGCAACATCGCTAGCAACATCGCTAGCAACATCGCTGCTAACGAACAACTTTTGTGACGTTGCTAGCGATGTTGCTGTGTGTGACATCCAGCAACAACCTGGCCCCTGCTGTGAGGTCGTTGGTTGTTGCTGAATGTCCTGGGCCATTTTTTAGTTGTTGCTCTCCCGCTGTGAAGCACAGATCGCTGTGTGTGACAGCGAGACAGCAACAACTAAATGTGCAGGCAGCAGGAGCCGGCTTCTGCGGACACTGGTAACCACGGTAAACATCGGGTAACCAAGAAGCCCTGTCCTTGGTTACCCGATATTTACCTTCATTACCAGCCTCCTCCGCTCTCACTGTCAGTACCGGCTCCTGCTTCTTGCACATGTAGCTACAGCACACATCGGGTAATTAACCCAATGTGTGCTGTAACTAGGAGAGAAGGGAGCCAGCGCTAAGCAGTGTGCGCTGCTCCCTGCTCTGTGCACATGTAGCTGCAGCACACATCGGGTAATTAACCCAATGTGTGCTGTAACTAGGAGAGCAGGGAGCCAGCGCTAAGCAGTGTGCGCTGCTCCCTGCTCTGTGCACATGTAGCTGCAGCACATATCGGGTAATTAATAGTGATGCGCGAGCATGCTTGTTACTACTCGGTACTCGCACGAGTATCACTGTACTCGGGCTACTCGGCGGGGACCGAGTAATCTCGCGATACTCGTGCTGTACTCGTGGTCTTCATTTCTGCATGTTGGCGCTCTTTTGAGAGCCAGCCCTCATGCAGGGATTGGCTGGCAGACCACTGCAATGCCACAGCCCTGTTAGTTGTGGAATTGCAGTGATTGGCCGGCCCGCACAGCGTGACCGAGCCTTTATACCGGCCGGCGCGCTGTGCTCTGCTCACAGCCATCCAGACAGTCAGTGCAGGGAGAGGGTCGCTGCTTCAGGGAAAGGTTTGCGGCCCTTTATAGCTAGTTCCGGAGCAGGGCTGCAAACAGTGTGACCAGAAGTCCTTCTCAGGACTATTCTAGTTGTATACAGGCAGGCAGGGTATAGTTAGGTCGGAGTACAGTAGCAGAGTCCTTCTCGGGACTATTGTTGCTATATACAGGCAGGGTATAGCCAGGTCGGAATACAGGCTAGTGACCAGAAGAGTCCTTGTCAGGACTATTGTAGCAGTATACAGGCAGGCAGGCAGGCAGGGTATATAGCCATTCCTAGTGGTGACTGTATACCAGCCTTCATCATATCTGTGGCTGGTGTACACAGTTTAAAACAGTCCAGATAGTGTCAGACTTCTCAGTAATTGTCGCTCCTAAAAACCTGTTAGGTTTTTATTGCGTCCGTGCTTGCATTTAAAAAACGCACGTGTGTGCCTGTCGGTGGCAGCGTACAGGTGCACGTTTTTCACAAACTATTATATAACGCACAAGTCTAGTGAATAATACACGTCAGTCAGCAGTGTCTGATAGTGTCAGACTTCTCAGTAATTCTCGCTCCTAAAAACCTGTTAGGTTCTTATTGCGTCCGTGCTTGCATTTAAAAACCGCACGTGTGTGCCTGTCGGTGGCAGCGTACAGGTGCACGTTTTTCACAAACTATTATATAACGCACAAGTCTAGTGAATAATACACGTCAGTCAGCAGTGTCTGATAGTGTCAGACTTCTCAGTAATTGTCGCTCCTAAAAACCTGTTAGGTTCTTATTGCGTCCGTGCTTGCATTTAAAAACCGCACGTGTGTGCCTGTCGGTGGCAGCGTACAGGTGCACGTTTTGCACAAACTATTATATAACGCACAAGTCTAGTGAATAATACACGTCAGTCAGCAGTGTCTGATAGTGTCAGACTTCTCAGTAATTGTCGCTCCTAAAAACCTGTTAGGTTCTTATTGCGTCCGTGCTTGCATTTAAAAGCCGCACGTGTGTGCCTGTCGGTGGCAGCGTACAGGTGCACTTGTGTGCGTTTTTCACAAACTATTATATAACGCACAAGTGTAGTGTATAATACACGTCAGTCAGCAGTGGCTGATAGTGTCAGACTTCTCAGTAATTGTCGCTCCTAAAAACCTGTTAGGTTCTTATTGCGTCCGTGCTTGCATTTAAAAACCGCACGTGTGTGCCTGTCGGTGGCAGCGTCAGGCTCCATATTGTCCCTGGATTGAGATGTGCATGAGGGTCTCAAAACATTGTTCCCATTGCAAAGGAGCGGGTCTCCTGTCGTAATGCCCATTCTGAAAGAATGGGCGAAAAAATTTACCACTGGGGTATACCTGAAACAACGTCCTAACTATTGTAACGGTCATCATGATGGCGCATGAGGAGAAGGAGGAGCAGTCCAGCGATTAGCCAAAGTCCAGAAGTGTGTTACCATGGGTGAGTGGAGGTACATGGCAAAATCCCGTTACAAACTTTAAATTCCGCTGTCATTTGCTGTTGGTGTGGTGAAGTCTGGCCCAATCCAACCCTTGTTCATCTTGATCAGAGTCAGCCTGTCAGCATTTACAGTTGACAGGTGGGTGCGTTTATCTGTAATGATTCCACCTGCGCCACTAAAAACACGCTCTGACAAAACGCTAGCGGCAGGGCAGGCCAGGACTTCCAAAACGTAGAGAGCCAATTCATGCCACGTGTCCAGCTTGGATACCCATTAATTGTAAGGCACAGAGGAATGTCGGAGTACAGTTGTTTGATCTGCAAGGTACTCCTTGAGCATCTGGGCAAACTTAGGATTTCTTGTGGCACTACCCCGCACCTCAGGGGCTGTGGTATGTGAGGGGCTGAGAAAACTGTCCCACATCTTAAAGACTGTTCCCCTACCTCTGGCGGATTGGACTTGTGCCCCTCTCGGCTGTATGCCTTGGTTGTCCACTGATTCCTGACCTATGCCGCTAGCGTTTTGTGAGGGGAATGCTTTGCCTACTTCCGTGACTATGGCCTTCCGGAACTGCTGCATTTTTCCTGACCTCTCCGCCTCGGGAATAACAGACATAAAGTTCTCCTTTTAGCGTGGGTCTAACAGTGTTACCAACCAGTAATGATTGTCGGCCAAGATGTTCTTAACGCGAGGGTCACGAGACAGGCAGCTTACCATAAAGTCAGCCATGTGTGCCTGACTCTTAACAGCCATCACTTTAGTATCCTGACCAACACGATGACTGAACATGCTGTCCTCCTCCTCCTCCTCCTCATCATCTACCCTGTCCTCTGGCCAGCCACGCTGAACCGAGGATATGACTGCATGTCATATCCTCAATTTGGCCAGAGAGTTGCTACATGTCTTCATCCTCCTCCTCGTCATAGTCCTCCACTGCACGTTGTGATGAGACGAGGCTGGGCTGTGTGTTATCACCCACACCCACTACTGTTTCTTGCTCAAACTCATCGCGCTCCGCCTGCAATGCATCATGGTTGTTTTTTGAGCAGAGACCATTTTAGAAGGCAGAGAAGCGGTATGGTGACGCTAATAATGTCGTCATCGCCGCTCACCATCTTGGTGGAGTCCTCAAAGTTTTGGCGGATGGTACATAGGTCGGACATCCATCTCCACTCCTCAGGTGTTATGTGTGGAGTTTGACCCATTTCCTGACGGCTTAGGTGATGCAGGTACTCAACAACTGCCCTCTTCTGCTCACATATCCTGACCAACATGTGCAGAGTTGAATTCCAACGCGTGGGGACATCACACACCAGTCTGTGAGCCGGAAGATGCAAATGGCGCTGAAAGCCGGCAAGGCCGGCTGAAGCAGTAGGTGACTTTCGAAAATGTGCAGACAGGCGGCGAACGTTTACCAGCAGATCAGACAGCTCTGGGTATGACTTTAGAAACCGCTGAACCACGAGGTTGAGCACATGGGCCACGCATGGAACATGTGTCAGCTGGCCTCGCCTCAAAGCCACCACCAGGTTCCGGCCATTGTCACACACGACCTTTCCTGGCTTTAGGTTCAGAGGTGTGAGCCAGTGATCTGCCTGCTGTTTCAGAGCTGTCCACACCTCTTCTGCATTGTAGGGTTTGTCACCTATGCAGATTAGCTTCAGCACAGCCTGTTGCCGCTTCGCCGAGGCAGTGCTGCAGTGCTTCTGTGTCGCCCTGGACAAGCCAGGGGCCACAGAGCACAACACTTACACACCCCACACTCCCTGCA
This sequence comes from Anomaloglossus baeobatrachus, assembly GCF_048569485.1. Taxonomy (NCBI): domain Eukaryota; kingdom Metazoa; phylum Chordata; class Amphibia; order Anura; family Aromobatidae; genus Anomaloglossus; species Anomaloglossus baeobatrachus. The sequence goes on along the minus strand of NC_134357.1, from coordinate 440,361,650 downwards.
GGCATATCATAGTCAAAACACAAAATCCTTGTTGCCTTCCCCAGGGGCTGTTGTCCACACCAGGGGGTGGAGCCAGGCGGTTGGTCTCCACCCACCAAGGAGGAGGGAAAACACAGGCAGTGAGAGTTAAGCTAAGGAAGTGGAAGGAGGAAAGTAGTAGAGAGTAGAAAAGTGACAGCAAAGAGCCTGAAGTTGGTCCGGGTGTGTGGCCCGGACAGGACAGCAAGGTTGGCAGGATGTGGTGACCGTCTGCAGTGGAGGCCGATTGGAGTCTGCCGTAAGGACCGTGGACGGGTGGTGACCCGGCCGTACCGGACCGGTATACAAAGAGAAGCCAGCACCATTGGCAGGGGCCTTTCGGATCCCGGCAAGGCTTGGTGTCGCCGTGAATTTGCCAAATCCGTTAGTGAAGGGGACCTCAGGGTTTCCAAACAGCCAAGTCACGATAGAAGGCAACCGTCCAACCGTGAAGGGGAGACACCGCCACCGCCAAGGGCAACCGTCTCCCAGGGCCAGTGCCTGTGGGCAAAAGGGGCTCCTCCGGCCCATATCCAGGTCGGGGAGCGGGTTACCGGTGGGAAACCATCACTACCAACACTGAACTTAGGTGCAGGGAGAGACAGTCATCACTAACCTGCAGGGAGGAACAACCGCAGCCGTCCGAGGGACCCGTCAATCCAGCCACTTGTTTTACCGTGAACTGTGTCATCATCATTGGGCTGAGTGAGTACCTCCGTGCCGTGCGGCACAGCGCTGCCCCTGCGACCCTGCACCTCATCAGGCCCCGCAACCCGCCTGTCATCCATCTCTACCCCATCACCGGGCCCTGGGACAACCAACCCCCCTACCCACGGAGGGGAGAAATAACAACAAAGCTGCTCCCTGTCACAGGCTCCCGGGATCCCCGTCCAGAGCAGCGGTGGTGTCCACACAATCACCACAACCGTGGGTGGCATCACGGACAATATCCCCAAAACCCAAACGACCCCTTTTCACTCACGGGCGATGAGCGCCGCTCGAGTCCCCGGGATCCGGCCATCGCTCGAGCCACCGAGCAGCAGCAGCCGTAGAGCAGCGGCAGCCGGACCCGAGCAGTGGGAGAGCGCAGCGTCCCCTCCTCCGCCCGCGACACTTCCAGCTTGGGACTGGTGTGTAGGGTAAAGTGGATGAGGATGCGCAGGAGGAGGAGGAGGCTGAGGAGCATGACATTCCGGAGCTGTAGAGTGTGGGTGAAACCCTGACTGAGGTAGGGCCTGCAAAACTTGGTGTGTGAAGGACGTGTTCCGTCCCTCGCTCAGACTGGGTCCCAGCTTCCACAATATTAACCCAGTGTGACGTCAACGAGATGTAGCGGCCTTGCCCACATGCACTTGTCCACGTGTCTGTGGTTAGGTGGACTTTGGCTGAAACAGCGTTGTTCAGGGCACGTGTGATGTTTTGTGACACGTGGTTATGCAATGCGGGGACGGCACACCGGGAGAAATAGTGGCGGCTGGGGACCGAGTAATGTGGGACAGCTGCCACCATCAGGTCGCGGAATGCTTCTGTCTCAACCAGCCTAAAAGGCAACATTTCCAGCGCAAGCAGTCGCGAAATGTTAGCATTTAGAAGTGTTGGCAGTGTATTTGCGCCTGCGTTCAAAGGTTTGCTGAATGGATAACTGAACGCTGCGCTGGGACAAGGACGTGCTTGATGATGGTGTTATTTCTGCGTGGGCAACTGCAGGTGCAGGGCCGGAGGAGGCTTGTTCGCGGGCAGCATGGACAGGGGATTGGCTCGCATGCACAACAAGCGAAGACGTAGCAGTGACATCAGCAAGCACTGCTCCTCGACTCTGTTGTACATCCCACAAAGTCGGGTGCTTGGCTGACATGTGCCTGATCATGCTGGTGGTGGTCAGGCTGCTAGTTTTGGTACCCCTGCTGATGCTGGCATGGCAGGTGTTGCAAATGGCCTTTTTAGAATCATCTGGAGCCAACTTAAAAAACTGCCAGACTCGGGAAGACCTAACATTTGTACAGGCACCTTGTGTCGTGTTGTTCCGGGGAACAGTTGCCTGACGTCTGCCTGGGGCCACCACCCTGCTTCTTACTGCCTGTTGGGATGCTACGCCTCCCTCCCCCTGTGCACTGCTGTCCTCGCTCTGCATAGCCTCCTGCCAGGTTGGGTCAGTTACTGGATCATCCACCACGTCGTCTTCCTCTTCCGCACCCTGCTCCTCCTCCTGACTTCCTGACAATTGTGTCTCATCATCGTCCACCCCCTTGTTGAGACACGTTGCCAACTTCGTGAGAACGTGGCTGCTCAAATATTTGGGCATCTGTACATACGATCTCCTCATGACCCACTTCAACATGAGCTGGCGAGAGGCCAGAATGTGCGAATTGAAACGTGAACAGCTCTTCCGAGTGTCCAAGTGTGGGATCATTAATGTCCGAGGACGTGTACTCAGCCTTGTGGTAGGAAGGAGGATCAGGTTCTGAAATGTGCGGTGCAGTATCACGGCTACTGACACTTGACCGTGTGGAAGACAGACTGTTTGTGGTGGTGCCAATCTGACTGGAAGCATTATCCGCTATCCAACTAACAACCTGTTGACACTGGTCTTGGTTCAAGAGCGGTGTACTGCTGCGGTCCCCAAAAATTTGGGACAGGACGTGCGAGCGACTAGATGTGGCCCTTTGTTGTGGCGAAATTAGAGCTTGCCCACGACCTCGGCCTCTGCCTGCACCACCATCACGTCCACTTCCTTGTTCCTTGCCAACGCCCTTGCGCATTTTGCAATGCTGTGCTGACCTGTATTCACTAGACTTGTGCGTTATATAATTGTGCTTCTTACTGCCTGTTGGGATGCTACGCCTCCCTCCCCCTGTGCACTGCTGTCCTCGCTCTGCATATCCTCCTGCCAGGTTGGGTCAGTTACTGGATCATCCACCACGTCGTCTTCCTCTTCCGCACCCTGCTCCTCCTCCTGACTTCCTGACAATTGTGTCTCATCATCGTCCACCCCTTGTTGAGACACGTTGCCAACTTCGTGAGAACGTGGCTGCTCAAATATTTGGGCATCTGTACATACAATCTCGTCATGGCCCACTTCAACAGGAGCTGGCGAGAGGCCAGAATGTGTGAATGGAAACGTGAACGAACAGCTCTTCCGAGTGTCCAAGTGTGGGATCAGTAATATCCGTGGACGTGTACTCGGCCTGGTGGTAGGAAGGAGGATCAGGTTCTGAAATGTGCGGTGCAGTATCACGGCTACTGACACTTGACCGTGTGGAAGACAGAGTGTTTGTGGTGGTGCCAATCTGACTGGAAGCATTATCCGCTATCCAACTAACAACCTGTTGACACTGGTCTTGGTTCAAGAGCGGTGTACTGCTGCGGTCCCCAAGAATTTGGGACAGGACGTGCGAGCGAGTAGATGTGGCCCTTTGTTGTGGCGAAATTAGAGCTTGCACACGACCTCGGTCTCTGCCTGCACCACCATCACGTCCACTTCCTTGTTCGTTGACAACGCCCTTGCGCATTTTGCAATGCTGTGCTGATGTGTATTCACTAGACTTGTGCGTTATATCCAAGGTTTTGCAAAACGCACACAAGTGCAGCGGAAAGCTGCCACCAACAGGCACACACGTGCGGTTTTTAAATTCAAGCACGGAGGCACTAAGAACCTAACAGGTCTCTATCCAGGGACAACGTGGAGCCTCCCAATTTTTGGCTGCCCTGCCAAAGGGCTATACTACAATAGACCCACTTCCTTACAATGGGCACTTCAGGTTTACAGGCCCTCATGCACGTCTCTATCCAGGGACAACGTGGAGCCTCCCAATTTTTGGCTGCCCTGCCAAAGGGCTATACTACAATAGACCCACTTCCTTTCAATGGGCACTTCATGTTTACAGGCCCTCATGCACGTCTCTATCCAGGGACAACGTGGAGCCTCCCAATTTTTGGCTGCCCTGCCTAAGGGCTATACTATAATACACCCACTTCCTGACAATGGACACTTAATGTTTTGAGGCCCTCATGCACGTCTCTATCCAGGGACAATGTGGAGCCTCCCAATTTTTGGCTGCCCTGCCTAAGGGCTATACTACAATAGACCCACTTCCTTCCAATGGGCACTTCAGGTTTACAGGCCCTCATGCACATCTCTTTCCAGGGACAACGTGGAGCCTCCCAATTTTTGGCTGCCCTGCCTAAGGGCTATACTACAATAGACCCACTTCCTTCCAATGGGCACTTCAGGTTTACAGGCCCTCATGCACGTCTCTATCCAGGGACAACGTGGAGCCTCCCAATTTTTGGCTGCCCTGCCTAAGGGCTATACTACAATAGACCCACTTCCTTCCAATGGGCACTTCAGGTTTACAGGCCCTCATGCACGTCTCTATCCAGGGACAACGTGGAGCCTCCCAATTTTTGTCTGCCCTGCCTAAGGGCTATACTACAATAGACCCACTTCCTTCCAATGGGCACTTCAGGTTTACAGGCCCTCATGCACGTCTCTATCCAGGGACAACGTGGAGCCTCCCAATTTTTGGCTGCCCTGCCTAAGGGCTATACTACAATAGACCCACTTCCGTCCAATGGGCACTTCAGGTTTACAGGCCCTCATGCACGTCTCTATCCAGGGACAACGTGGAGCCTCCCAATTTTTGGCTGCCCTGCCTAAGGGCTATACTACAATAGACCCACTTCCTTCCAATAGGCATTTCAGGTTTACAGGCCCTCATGCACGTCTGTATGCAGGGTCATTGGTGAACCTCACAATTTTGGACTGCCCTGGCAAAGGAAAATACTACAAAGACTCAGTTCCTCAAAATGGGCACATTAGACTCAGAGGCCTTTATGTACGTCTCTTCTCAGGGATATCGGAGTGCCACACAATGTTTTACGTAAAATCTTTCATGTATTGATCTCAAAAAGTAACATACATTAGCTCTATCTCACTATTGGGTATGTGCCCTTAACATTTCCGCCATGAAAATTCATTTTGGTGTCATATTGGAAGGTTTTCTGGTGAGTCCGTAAAAATGGCGTAAAACGCGGACAAAATTGTTCACAGCTGTGACTTTTGAGTGATAAATGCTTCAAGGGGTCTTCCCCATGCTGTTGCCATGTCATTTGAGCACTCTTCGGAGACTTTTGTGCCATTTTTAGGGTTTTTACATGCTGCCGGTGGTCATTTCACAAAAATACTCGGGTCTCCCATAGGATAACATTGGGCTCGTTGCTCGGGCCGAGTACACGAGTATCTTGGGAGGCTCGGCCCGAGCTTCGAGCACCCGAGCTTTTTAGTACTCGCTCATCACTAGTAATTAACCCAATGTGTGCTGTAACTAGGAGAGAAGGGAGCCAGCGCTAAGCAGTGTGCGCTGCTCCCTGCTCTGTGCACGTGTAGCTGCGTGCACTGGTAACCAAGGTAAATATCGGGTTGGTTACCCGATATTTACCTTAGTTACCAAGCGCAGCATCTTCCACGCGGCGCTGCTGGCTGGGGGCTGGGACACTGGTTGCTGGTGAGCTCACCAGCAACTCGTGTAGCCACGCTCCAGCGATCCCTGCCAGGTCAGGTTGCTGGTGGGATCGCTGGAGCGTCGCAGTGTGACATCTCACCAGCAACCTCCTAGCAACTTACCAGCGATCCCTATCAGGTTGGATCGTTGTTGGGATCGCTGGTAAGTTGTTTAGTGTGACTGGGCCTTACTCAAGAACAATATATGTGCCCTCTGCAGTTCAATTGCTCATCATAAGACACAATTACACCTGCTTTCGAAATGGGCCTCTTATCTTGACCAGCTGAGGGAGTATTCTCCGGTCGTGATGTCTGTGTTACCAAACCCCTTATACTATAAATAAACACACGGACTGCATGCGACTTGGTTCAAAATGGCCACAGCAGCCTTTTATTGCCTATTGTTCACAAACTAAGCACCTTAGGGACGCCGTCCAACGGGCGACCCAAAACAACACACAGATAACAATAGACAATGCCAATTACATGACCCTCCCGGGGGCAGGCCCAGTCCATAACTACTACTCCCCTTGCCCCTGGCCGCAACACACCGACCCAGAGACGAGGTGCCAATCACCCACGGATTGACACCCCCACACTTTGGCAGAACCCCGTGTCTGCCACATCCCGGAACCGAGAGCCACCATACCGAGACAATGACTCCCGGTCCAGTTACCAGTCACTTCCAACCTCTGGACCAGACCTACCCCCCCCGCCGCTGTGACAAATAGCATCCCAACATCCCAAACCACGTCCCCCAGATGACAACACAAAAAGGGAGGGTGGGCGGGGATCTCTTGGCGTCCGGAAGAAGAAGAGGAGGTAACCCCCTCCTCTCCCAGACTAACCCTTTCCCTACTCCTCCTCTTCCTCCCAAGCTAAAACCACCCCTTAATGCCATATTAGGCCTGCCTACCAAACTGTCCCTATTAACCCCATCACTCCCTAACTCCCCCTTGGTCATGTCGCCCCTCCTCCCCAAGGGGGGATCCATGGCTGTCTTGACCAGCTGAGGGAGTATTCTCCGGTTGTGATGTCTGTGTTACCAAACCCCTTATACTATAAATAAACACACGGACTGCATGCGACTTGGTTCAAAATGGCCACAGCAGCCTTTTATTGCCTATTGTTCACAAACTAAGCACCTTAGGGACGCCGTCCAACGGGCGACCCAAAACAACACACAGATAACAATAGACAATGCCAATTACATGACCCTCCCGGGGGCAGGCCCAGTCCATAACTACTACTCCCCTTGCCCCTGGCCGCAACACACCGACCCAGAGACGAGGTGCCAATCACCCACGGATTGACACCCCCACACTTTGGCAGAACCCCGTGCCTGCCACATCCCGGAACCGAGAGCCACCATACCAAGACAATGACTCCCGGTCCAGTTACCAGTCACTTCCAACCTCTGGACCAGACCTACCCCCCCCGCCACAGGACAGACCACGTGACACCTTACGTGGCCTGGACCCGCCACACACCAAAAGCCCGCTCAACACCATCCTGCAGGCCCAATGCCCATAAATCTACTCCAATGTCGTTGAGGTGCACTCCGTCACCCCTCCGAAACCGCCAATCTGCCGGCTCCAACTCCCTGTGCCTCACCACAATCCCACCGTTCCTGATCACAAACCTGGCAACCACCCGATTCACCTGGGCCCTGGCCTTATTGACCTTTTCCATCGACCGAGCCCACCTCCACGACAACCTGGTCACTATGTCTGACCACACGACAATCAAACCCGGGTACTGCTTCCACAACCGCAGTAAGTCAATCTTTATATCCCGGATCAGATCCCGTGACGCCCGGACTCCCAGATCATTACCTCCCACGTGTAATACCAGCACATCCGGAGGACGGTCAACCTTACAATAACGACCAAATTCTGGGACCACCCTGCCCCACTCCATGCCCCGAACACCGATCCACCGAACAGTCGCCTGCCCACGATCCAGCCCTAGCTGCCGACCATTCGGGCGAACCGCCGCCCGCCGAGCACCCCAGAACATGAAGGAATGCCCCAGAATCCAGATTAGGCACATCCCTACAACAAAGAAAGACAACGAAAACAGAAATTAAAAACCAATAACATCACCACCATCAACGCCTCTCAGAAAAAACCCATTCTACCTCCGTCCTCTAACACTTGTACATTACCCCCTCTTTTTTTTTTTTTTTTTTTTACATATATAAACCACTTCCAAACCGCCAAACCACCTGTACCTAGACCAAAGTTACCATAATGCTACAACAGCTGCAGCCTCACGTACCGCCGAAAACAAGAAGATTCCCATCTACCAATACGCTTTACCACCTCATCTCCAAGCCCCCAACGAGCGGCCTCCGTAGCTGCCCCTATCCGAAAGGAATGCGACCCGAAATCCTCCGGGCGCTCCCCCACATTCCGCAAACTTCGCCGCAGAACCGCTACAAACTGGAACCTTGATAAAAAGGACCCATCCACGTGCCGCAAAAATGGGCCCGGTAAACCCCCCCTCACGGCCATGAATTGCTCCACCAAACGTACTGGGCACAACTCCTCCCCCGGGACCGCGTATAACACCACCAACCTACCACAGCCCAGCTGATCCGTTTTCGACCGACTAATCCGGCACTCCACCTGATCACCGCCCACTCGCACATCCTCAAGCAGCAACCCGCCGCCTGTCACCCTGGACGGGCTTACCAACTCACCGATCCGGAAAGCCCCATAAAAAGCAAGACCGAAAGCTGTTGTAAACAAAACAGTCTCGTAAACCGACTCACAAATGCCGCTCAGGCCCCCCACCAACCGCCTCAACAAACCAAACGATACGGGACGCCTCTTGTCCCTCTCCCGCACACCGCGGCGGAACCCCCGCAAGGCCCGTCGAACTCGATAATCCTGCGAAACATCTTGTTCCCCTCTCATTTTTAACCAAAACGCCACCGCCGCCACCCGATGCGCCACGGCCGACGCCGATCGCCCGGCCGAGAAATCCACACTCACCAACGCCAGTAATGCCACCAAGTAATCCACGCTTACCCCATCAAACATCCGACCCAGCAACTCCTCCCATTCAGCCCACACCTTAGCATATCGGCACCAAGTCACCTCAGTCACCGAATTCCGAATCAATTCTGAGATCACCGCCTCACCAGATTCCATAAATCCACGGGACACTCCACTCCGACTTCGTCCGCCCAAGGCAGTAGCGCCCGAAACCTGCTGAACTGAAAACGAGACAAAGCGTCAGCCACCCCATTGTCAACTCCCGGAACGTGCTTTGCCACCACCTGTACATTCAGCTGCAGACATCTCAACACTAAATGCCGCAAAAACACCACCACTGGCTCCGACTTAGCCGACAAGTTGTTAATAGCAAACACCACCGCCTGGTTATCACAATGGAAGCAAACCTTCCTCCCGGTAAAACGCGACCCCCACAGCTCCACTGCTACCACGATAGGAAATAGCTCCAACAGAGCCAAATTCCTGACCAAACCGCTCTCCCGCCACGCCTGTGGCCACCGACCCACACACCAGTGACCTCGAAACACGGCCCCAAACCCTGCCGACCCAGCCGCATCGGTGAACAGCTGTAACGCCCCGTTAGACGCCACCTTCTCCATCACCAGGGCCCGGCCATTGAAACACTGCAAAAATTGATCCCATACCAAAAGATCGTCCTTGATCGCCTTCGTGATTCGCACGAAATGTGTCGGCGACCGCACACCTGCCATCGCCGTTGCCAAACGTCTCGCAAAAACTCTCCCCATCGGCATAATCCTGCAAGCGAAATTCAATTTCCCAAGCAAGGACTGCACCACCTTAAGCCGCACCTTCTTTGCCGCCTTCACCCCTGCCACCGCGGCCCTCAAATCACGAACCTTCTCCTCCGGCAACCTACATTCCATGGCAATAGAATCAATCTCAATCCCCAAAAAACGCATCACAGGCGCCGGGCCTTCCGTCTTATCGGGAGCCAAGGGAATTCCGAAGCTGTCTGCGACTTTCTGCAACGCAAATAACAACCCCGCACAAACCATTGAACCCGCCGGCCCAACACAAAGAAAATCGTCCAAATAGTGAATAATGGACGTAAGCCCAGACACATCCCGAACCACCCACTCTACAAACGAACTAAACGCCTCAAAATACGAACACAAAATTGAACAGCCCATTGGCAAACAACGATCAACATAATAACTGCCATCCCACCAGCAACCTAACAAATGCTGACTATCTGGATGAACCGGTAACAACCGAAACGCCGCTTCCACATCAGCCTTTGCCATCAACGCCCCCCGACCCGCAGCCCTGACCAGGTCCAACGCCTTGTCGAACGACACATAATATACCGCCGCTAACTCCGGTGCAATGCCATCATTCACCGATAACCCCTCTGGGTAAGACAAATGATGGATAAGCCGAAATTTGTTCAGCTCTTTCTTCGGCACAACCCCCAACGGCGAAACCACCAACTTCGAACACGGCGGGGCGTCATAAGGACCACCCATTCTGCCCAAAACCACCTCCTTTCTCAGCTTCTCATCCACCACATCCGCATGATCCCGAGCAGAACGTAAATTACGGTACGGCGGGGGCGATGGACTAACAGCCGACGGGATACGGAAACCGTCAGAAAAACCAAACCATAACAACGCCGCTGCCTCGCCGTCCGGATACCTATTTAAAAAGAGGGCCATCGCTTCTACCTTCACCGGCGTCATCCCTTTTTCCAACCCCGTCACCCGCTTTTCCTTTCCCCTTTTTAAAGCACTTGGACAGGCTATGTCCTCCCCCACAACCTGAGCATTCATGCTTAAAGCGGCATGCCGCTCCAAACCTTCACTGCCCCTCATTATATTGCCAACAGAAACCTTTTTTCTGACTTGCCGGGGACCCGGCCCCCGGTCCCCCGGCACCCCCCCGAAAGGGCTGAGTCGGTGCCGACATCAGTCGCATCCATAAGGAAATATCCTTATGGTCCCATCGCATATCCGGCCGCAACGCCTTCTGCTGCCGAAATTGCTCGTCGTAACGCAGCCACGCCAGCCCGCCATAAACCCGATAAGCCTCCCCTATCGCATCCATGTAACCAAACAAGGCCGAACAATGCTCCGACTCCTTTTCCCCGACCACGCTCGCCAAAATCGCAAACGCTTGCAACCAGTTTGCAAAAGTCCGAGGAATAAGCCTATAACGGCGCTTTTCCTCCTCGTCCTTCTCCTTTTTGGAGTCGCTCGGCTTAACCCTATCCAAATTAAATTTCTCCAGGGGAAGCAGAGAAAAAATCTCCACATATTCCCCTTTCCAAATTTTTTCCCGCACCTCCTTCTTTAAATGAGCCCCCAGCGGGCCCTCAAAACAAACATAAACTTCGCTTTTAGCCCTATCATCTAGGCGCACCACCTCATCCTCCTTCTCCTTTTCTTTTTCCTTTGCCCCCTCCGCCGCACTCCCCCCTGTGCCCCCCCCTTCCGCCGCGCCCGCTCCGTCCCCCCCTCCCACCGCCGCCGCCCCCCGACCTGTCGTCCCCACCCACGCCGCCACCGGCGCCTGCGCCGCCCCCCCCCCAGCCCCGGCAACCGCCGCCAACCCCTGCAACAGCCCCAACAACTGGCTCCACACTGCTACTCCGCCGGGCGCTGCCGTGTCCACAGCCGCCCTCCCGCCCCCGACACTCCCCGCCAGCGCAGCCCCTGCCGACCCCGCTGCCGTCTCACCCAACCGCGGCTCAGCGTCCCCCGATACCGCTGCCTCGCTGTCCTCCGTCTGCCGACCATCCGACTCTTCCGACAGCACGACCTCCTCATCCTCGCCGCTGACATCTTCTTCCATCCGACATCCGGGGGGCGCCGCCGCGGCACCCCCCCACCATGGCCGCCAAACCGGGCCGCAGAGTGGGCAGTGCCGTCCCCGCTCCGTCTCTTGCCCTGGGGCGACAGCCCAGGAGACCGTCCTGTCCCCCGCACCAGCACCCCAGGCCTCGACCTCTTGCGCCCGCGCCCACCCCCTCGCCGACTGCCAGGGGACTCTGGACGCGGACTGATGGACGCCCGGCTCTGGATCCCAGCCGTCGCCGCCTCTGGCCCTCCTGGGCCGCTGCAGGCCTCCTGCCGCTGGGTCCTCCCGCTCCCACGGGACACCGCCACATCCGGGGGCTGCACAGCGGTCCTGAGTGACCGGGCGGTCGCCGCATGGCTCACGCCGACACCACTGCTCACTGCCGCGCCAGGGTCAGGCACCACAGACCTCCCCCTGGCGCTGGACCTACCGCCGCCTGCAGCCCCTCGGTCCTCCCGCCGACTGCAGGGGGAACTGCTGGCCTCCATCCCTCGCCGAGCGCGCTCCCGACCTGGAGCCGCTGCTGTCACTGGAAATCCAGCCCGGAGGCCGGGACCGGAAGTAGGCCCCACGCTGGCCACTCCCACCTCCCGACCACCGCGGCTGGAACGCAGATTCCTCCCGCTGCTGCTGGGAGCAGCAGCCGGACTGCGCTGCTGCTCGGCCCGCTGCGGAGGGTCCCTGGAGGGGCTCTGGCATCTCCTCCTCGCCCCCCCCCCCGCACCCGGGGAATACCTGCGGGGGGGCCGCGACTGGCGCACACCACGGCTGGGGGAGCGAGGGGCAAGCGCCGACGGGTTAACCCCGGCAGCCCTGATGTGGGTCTGCACTGCCAGGGGCCCGTGCGCTGCAATGGCTGCTGCAATCAGGTGCTGAAGTTCCTGGAGATCAGCCATGGTGACTCATGCTGCTGATCTCTTGGCGTCCGGAAGAAGAGGAGGTAACCCCCTCCTCTCCCAGACTAACCCTTTCCCTACTCCTCCTCTTCCTCCCAAGCTAAAACCACCCCTTAATGCCATATTAGGCCTGCCTACCAAACTGTCCCTATTAACCCCATCACTCCCTAACTCCCCCTTGGTCATGTCGCCCCTCCTCCCCAAGGGGGGATCCATGGCTGTCTTACCTATTGGGCCTCTGTGCTGCACAAGTTGCACCAATGGTTATACACCAACAAGTAAAAGGATAACAATGTTTTGAACTTTTGATTTTCAGGCTCCATATTGCACCATCCACTACAGGTTTGAACGTGAAACCACTGTAATTCTCGCGGATGTGAGCAGGAGTGGACCCACTAGGCCACAGAGCCCGGGCTTGTCCTAATGTGGGAGGGGCATGGCTAAGCACGTACCGAATATTTACCAGAGCCTCAGATGGTGAGATTGTGCAACAAGAAATCAGAAAGTGCACTGGATGGCGGCGCCACACTGCGGACAGGAGAAGGTGTACTTACAAAGGTTCTTGGAGGGTCTGTGTGTTGCTAGGACAGGCGGTGCTTCACTCCGTGTATAGTCCCAGGATAGAAATTATATAGTCCAACAATTTATTGTTGAAAACAAAGTTATATGTGTAACGCCCCAGCAGCGGTCGAACCGCTCGGATCCGGATCTCACTGCTCGTGGCTCGAGGGTCTCCGGACCCGGGGCTACGGGTCACACCCGAATGAAGAAGGGAGGTATTTACAGGAGAGATATAGTTCGTGACGCCACCCGTGGTGTGCGGTAATATGGAGTACCGCCACTGCCATTGGGGAGTACCCGGGATGATGGAGTGGGACAGCCAGATGACGTTACCCTCCATGGGTAGGGAAAGGCCCCGGGACCACGGATGGTGGGATGGGATGCAGGGGGAGTGCAGGCTCGCTGGTTGCAGGGGTTAATCAGGTACTCACTCAGCAATAAAGCACACGCTAACAACAGGGTAAACCAAGTCTCTGGGTGCCGCTGCCCTCTTGGGGGAGTTCATCCGGGTCCCGTCCCCTGCAGCACTGCCTGGTGGTCCCTGACCTGCCTCCTGGTGCAGTATTTTTAGAGTGTCCTTTGTGGCCCGTCAGCTTGGAGCTTTCCGAGTCCCGCTCCCCACTGTGGCTACGTAGAAGAGCCTGCTCTCAGGAGCTCACGCTTGGGATTTCAGTGGGCTGCTTGTTTGGAAAGCCCTATCCCCCTCGTTGCGCTAGTGCCCCCGATCTCTGAGCTACGTGTGAACAGTCCATATAGGCCCTGTCCTCCGCCGGTTAATTGCCGGGTTGCTTGAAGCTTCTCCCCGACCTAGGGTCCGTGTACCCCATCTTGCCTTTGGTCCCAGACCAGTGATTAGGCTCAGGCTGCTGACCGTCCTCCAAGACAGGTCCCAGGCACCTAGCCTCAATTACCTGCGACCGGGGGTCCGACTCCTCTAGGTCCAGACCACCGTCTGTGACCTAGTCTGCTTCTCTCCTGGGAGCTACAACTCCTAGCTTCCTCTGAGCTCCTCACAGCTCGAGGGCTACCACTGAACTGACTTGACACCTCCCTTCCTGACCCCTAGGTGGGTGGCCCTATTCCAGCTTAAGCAGCGCACTGGTGTGCCTGACAGGGTGTGGTACAAGGTGTATCTAGGATTCCTCACAGGGGAGGCACATTACTTAAACATTACACTTAAAACTCATGATTATGTTTATTGGTAGAACCCTGGGAACGCTACCGGTTGAAGCGGTAGTCGGTGCTCAGCCTACTCTACTGCAGCACCTTCCTTCGACAGTCCATTCCCAATGTCCCTCTCCCTTCAACCCGCCACCCACACAACCTGAAGCCCGCTGCTTCCTACTTGGTTCCGTGACAGGGTTGACGTCCTGGAGGCATAAAAAATTACTCTAGTGGGCGCACTGGGCGCAACTATTTACAAGGAGCACAAGTTCATGCTGGCCGCTGCCAGTCCCGCAGCCATGGTCCATATTTTTTACTTTTTTTTTTTTAAGAAAATCAGGTGACTTTCCCGGATGATCAACATTTTCATTTTTCAAAACATTAGCAGCAGTTTCAAGACTTTACTTATCATTCAGGAAAATAACAAACTAAGAAAAACAATAAAAGAAAACACAGTATCAACAAATTTTAACTAGATATCTGGGTCCCAAGACCACGACTCCTTGTGGTCACATACCACGGAAGCTGGCAGGATCGCCTCATTAATCATGACATACTTATTCACCTCCAGAGCGTACCAGCCCAGCTCTCCACAATGCCGGCTGTAAGACACCATGTCTCCCGGCTCCAAATTTAGCCCAGGGTGCCCCTAGGGGAGGTGCTCTGCAACGTCCCTTCGGGACACGAAAATCCCAGCTGCTTCCCTTATGAACCCCCATCCTTTTGTACAGCCCTGAGAGGGGCCCGGCCGCTTCCTCCGCTTGATCGGGCCGAGCCGCTTGAGGTCCGGGCTCGGGTTTGTCGGTGGCACGAGCGCCTCCGGACCGGGGGCCACGTCACTCTTGCTAAAAGGGAAGTAGGCGGCGGGAGGATGGTGGTCGGGTAATGGGTCGTGACACCACCCATGGGTCGTGGTGACGGGGGAGGCACCACCGCTGCGGCTGTAGTAGTGACGGTCTCGTCCGGCATCGGTGTTGCGGCCGCAGCCGAGATGTTAGCCCCTCCGTGGGTAGGGGCGGTGTGCCCCGGGGCCCGGTGGGGGACTGTAGGAGTTGGTGGTTGTTGTCGTCGGGGTGCAGGGCGCTGTGCCGCGGTGTAGTGTGTCGTGCCCGGATGGCACTGGTGTACTCACGATTAATACACACTGAGTCCCTGATAAACCAAAGTTCAGCAGTGGTCGGTCCCCGCGGCCGGCTGCTGTTGTCCCCTGTGGGGTTGATGGTGGCCCCTTTTCCCGTGCACCTCTGAATGTTTTTGTTTCGGCTCCCCCTGCTTCAGCAGTGGTAGCCCGCTCCCCGGCGCTGAGCTGCCGGAGGAGCCCTCTGTTGCCCGCAGGCGCTGGCCCGTCGGGTGTTTGGCCCTTGGTGGTGGCGCTCACCCGGTCTCGGTGGGCTTTTGTTTTCTTTCGGGACTTGGGTTGTGGATAAACCCCTGAGGTCCGTCCAGCAATCAGTCAATTTGCCTATACTCAGTGGCTTCTAAGCTAGGACGGGGTCTGAGCACCCTTCTTCTGTTTGGTGCTCCGGTACACGTTTGGCTCCCCGGTTCGGGACCGGCGGGCTCCAACTCAAGCCCGGTCCGTATGGTTCCGCCGGTTGCTGTACCGGTACTCCTGCAGACGGCCACCACCGCCTGCCTGCCTGATGTTTTCCAAGGGGCCGAGGCTCCTACCCGGGTCCCTGACAGCTCTACAATTCCTGTCAACACTCTCTCCAGAACTGTTCTCTTCCTAAAACTGTTTGAACTTCCTGCCCCAGGACAGTAGTCTCCTCGGTGGGCGTGTCTTTCCATCTGACTCCGCCCACCTGGTGTGCTCTACTCGCCCTGGGGGAGGCATCAGGTCTCCCCATCGGGTGACTGTGTGTGACCTCACAGGGGATGGGGGTGTGTGTATGTGGCTGGTGTTATTACCTGTGACCCCTGGGGTCCAGGGCGTCACACTTTATCGGGGTCGTAGCGCTCTACATGGCCCCGATACCGCGGGCCTCTGACTCTGTAGGTAGCTTTTCTCAAGTGCTCTTTTTCTTGTCTGGTGCGGGCAGCAATCTCCCGTCATCGCTGGTCTCGGGTCGTCATCTCCTGGTGCAATTTCTGCTATTGTCGTACGGCCTCGCCTGCCTCACTGGTATCTCTCATAGGTGGACTCCTGCGGCCCCAGCAGCCGCCGGGATGCCACGCGGCGACGGAGCCGGCAGCTCCACAGGCTCCGCTTCCGCCCCGATGGACAAAGGAACAGACTGCTCCGCAGCCGGGGATGCAGAGTCTGGGTGCTCTGCATCAGGGCACGGGCCCAGCGATGCGGCCGAGTCCGGTCGAGTCGGGCCGGGGTAACCGCTGTCGTGGCCTGGTCAGATGGTAGACTCAGGGGTTCTGCAACCTGCAATTCACAAACGGGGACTGGAGGTTCCACTGCCGGTGTTGGGATTAGAAGCTCGGCGTCCGCTGAGAACGAGGGTGATGGTGGCGGACTGCTTGCAACGGGCGGGGGCAGACCGGACCCCGCAGCCGTATAGGCCGGGTCAACCGGGGCTGGGTAGCTGCTTACCCGCTCCTCGCGTGGGACTTCTATCGCACCGCCATTGCCAGGCTCCTCATCTCTTCCCTCCAATGATCCAGAATGAAGAGGAACTGCGTCCGCATCCTCCTGCAGAGTTGCTCAGTCTCCTGCTCTATCCAGGCCGCGATCCCAGGAGCAGCGCGCTCTGGTGACCAGTCTCGTGCTGCCGCCATCTTGCCTCTGTTTGCCCAGGAACATTATTGCAGAGTCCTGGCGTCTCTGCTCCACTTCCGATGCCACATCCCGTCATGCCCCCTTGGTTTTCGCCAGCCACTCACTTTCGCGCTGGGACACGCTGGGAACTTCCGGTTCCGGCCACACTCTCAGATCGAAGGGCGGGGCTTCGGCTTTGCGCGCTTTTGGCCTGGAAAATGGCGTTTTGGCGCCAAAGATGGCGGAAAATGGCGGGAACGGGATTTTGACACCGCAGATTGGATTCCAAGGTGCACGTCACCCAGGTTAGTGGATCCTGGGTCGCTGCAAGACTGCAGTGCTAACCACTGAGCCACTGTGCCGCCTGTACTATGGGTATGAAAAGGATGGCGGGACATCGACGCAAAACATACGTTGAGATTTGCAAAAATGGTTGGATGGCAAAGAAGTAGAGGTGCTGGATTGGCCTCCAGAGTCCCCAGACCTCATCCCAGACATTTATGGGTAGAGTTAAATAAAAATCTGTATATATACCCAAGTGAGTCGACTCATATGCACCAATATTGGGAAAGTGTAGAAAGAGACCTGGGATCAGATTTTGGTTGAGACATGCTTGAATCTGATCGATGGCATGCCCACAAGGATTCAGACAGTGTTGAAAGCCCACTTTTTGGTATTACAAAATAGAAATAAAATAATAAAAATTTAAATTTTGATTTTTAGGAGCAAAACAGTAACAATGCAGTGACATGATAAGAATCTACATAACTAATTCTATGCTAAATAGTTGCAAGTCAAATTTATGTATAGATAGCCAAGATGATTGTCTATAAAATGAAGGTAGTCCCATGCTCACCGCTATAATGGATGGTGAGATATAGAGCCTGAAAGTCAAACGGTCAAAACATTGTTACCCTTTTGCTTGTCATTGTATATCTGTACATGGGGGGCAGTATTATAGCAGAAAAAAATCAAATATTTAGCAAAAGTAAAGGTCCTTAAAATGTAGAAGTTTTTTTTTTTATTTCAAATCCATATATCCATTGAAATCCAATAGTGTACGTTGAACCGTAAAATGCGTTTTAGGCATAGTCTTTATTCATGCATGAATAAAGACTATTTCTAAAATGCGTTTGAACATAGGGAGCAGTATTATAGTTGCTATATTATTGTACATTGGGGGCAGTATTACAATAGTCATATTCTCATGCATAGGGGCAGTATTATTTGTGGTTATATTCTTGCACATAGGGGACAGCATTATAGTAATTATATTCTTGTACATAGGGGGCAGTATTATAATAGTTATATTCTTGTACATAGGGGCAGTATTATTGTAGTTATATTCTTGTACATAGGGGCAGTATTATCGTAGGTATATTCTTGTAAATAGGGGCAGTATTATAGTAGTTATATTCTTGTGTATAGGTGCAGTATTATAGTAGTTATATTCTTGTATATAGGAGGCAGTATTATCATAGGTATATTCTTGTAAATAGGGGCAGTATTATAGTAGTTATATTCTTGTGTATAGGTGCAGTATTATCGTAGTTATATTCTTGTACATAGGGGGCAGTATTATAGTAGTTATATTCTTGTGTATAGGGGCAGTATTATAGTAGTTATATTCTTGTGTATAGGGGCAGTATTATAGTAGTTATATTCTTGTACATAGGGACAGTATTATAGTAGTTATATTCTTGTATATAGGGACAGTATTATAGTAGTTATATTCTTGGCTACAGTAAGCAGTATTATAGACGTTATATTCAGGTTCACAGTGGCCATGAAAGCTCTCTTTAAGTAGACTATACTTTATATATTTAAGCGCAGACACTATGGATGTGGTAGTTTCAGTTCAATGACTATTGTATTATGTTATAACTGTATTATATGAGTGTGGTGAGAATATTATATTAGACATGTATTATTATTGTATTAGTCCTGGGACAAGCAGATCTATTGCATTAACCTGATGACAATGGAAAAGAATAGTACACTCATTGCATCCTATTAGTACGATTAGGATGATGATATTTGGGTAATTTTATTGTATTAGAATGACGTGAACGATACACTAATTTCATCATTTTCTCTATTGCTCGTATGAGACTGGTACAATGACTATAAATAATATATGTATTGAGGACAGGTGATTTACCCTGTGGAAAGGTAATCATTAGTCCATATTTCACTATGTCTAGTCATCAGATTGATGTATTATGGTTTATGGGAAGGCCCAGAACCCAGTAAAGTATTGGGGTCCATGGTGCCTGGAGGAGCCCACACTGCCAAGGTCCCATTAGGAATATCCATCATGCATGTTGATGTGCACACTATAGTTCTAGACCAGGGTCATAAAATAAGTACCGTATGCGCCATACATAGAGGGCACAGTGCTATACAGCCACACGTTAATGTAACTGTTGCAATTGGAGCCAAGTTGGATATCAGCAGTTTAACCCTTTAAATGACACTGACAATTTTGACAACAACAATTAATGACTGCGGAGTGCCGTTGCCACTTCAAGGCAGCCATGGAGCCTAATGAAGACTGTGTTTGCCATGCTTGTACACCGATGGAGCCCAGCCTGTGGGAATTTGGTACAATACTCTGCAATATTACATTCATGCAATGTATTGCACAAGCGATTAAGGGGTACTTTGCACATTGCGACATCACTAACATCGGCTAGCGATGCCGAACGATATAGTACCTGCCCCCGTCGCACATGCGATATCTTGTGATAGCTGCCGTAGCGAACATTATCGCTACGCCAGCTTCACATGCACTTACCTGCCCTGCGACGTCGTTGTGGCCGGTGACCCGCCTCCTTCCCAAGGGGGCGAGTCGTGCGGCGTCACAGCGACGTCACACGGCAGGCGGCCAATAGAAGCGGAGAGGCGGAGATGAGCGGGACATAAACGTCCCGCCCACCTCCTTCCTTCCGCATAGCCGGTGGAAGCAGGTAAGGAGATGTTCCTCGCTCCTGCGGCTTCACACACAGCGATGTGTGCTGCCGCAGGAACGAGGAACAACATCATATCTCCTATTGGTGCGACATTATGAAAATGACCGACGCTACACAGATCATCGATTTTCGACGCTTTTGCAATTGCTTATTGGTGCATCTAGGCTTTACACGTTGCGGCGTCGTTACTGGCGCCGGATGTGCGTCACTTTCGATTTGACCCTGACGATATCGCAGTAGCGATGTCGCAGCGTGCAAAGTACCCCTAAGACAGTGCTCCTCAACTCCAGTCCTCATGGCCCATCAACAGATCATGTTTTCAGGATTTTCTTAGTATAGCACAGGTGATGGAATTATTCCCTGTGCAATAATGAGGAAATCCTGAAAACTCATCACGTGTGCAATACTAGGGAAATCCTGAAAACATGATCTGTTGGTGGGCCATGAGGACTGGTGTTGAGGAACACTGGATTAAGAGATCACAGGTTCCTGTCCATTAATTGGCCTATTAAAAAAGTGTAACAAAAAAATGTAAAATATATTTTTTAAAAGGAACAAAATCTAAAAGTTCATATCGTGCACAACTCTTCCCCTCAATTTCCAGAACGTAAAGAAAATCTTAGAAATGAAAGAAAATTAGCATCTTTGGTATCTCTGCATGCATAACTAGTAAAATATCAGAGTATTTATCCCATAGAGTTACCGCCAAAATAAACAAAAACAGATGGCAGTATCACTAGTTTTTGTTCACTTCGCCTCTCAATAAAGTGGAATATATGCTCATATCACACATAATAAGCCCAGATACAACTCTATTGACTGAAAAATAAAAACGTTATAGCCCTTATATAGAGATGGTGAAGAAACCAAGCAAATGCTAAGTAGGACCCACTGATAGGGGCATATATAGCACTAGTACAAGAGCTCATTGTAGCAGGATTACATTAAGGCCGGCTTCACACTTGCGATTAACTTGCACGAGTGCAATGCGAGAAAATCTCGCATTGCACTCGGACCAATGTTAATCAATGAGGCAGCTCAGATCTGCTATTTTTTTTCTCAGTCCAAATCGGACTGAGAATAAAATCGCAGCATGCTGCGTTTTGGTGAGTTTCACGTGCGACTCACTCCAATGAAAGTCTGTGGGTGCGTGAAAAAAAACGGATGTCCTAGTGACATGCGTTTTTCTAAATACATTTATCGCATGTTGCAGAAAACACTGAAAATGAGTGAGGTCTGTCGATGTCGGTCAGGCTGGAAACACATCTATGCGAGTAAAATCGGTCCGACTAGGCTGAAAAAAAACTCGGCTGATTTAAGTTCGCGTTAGGTCCGAGTGCAACGCAAGTGCAATGATTTTTCTGAATAAATTAATGATTTTACTAACGTGTGTAATGCGTGTGTAATGCGTATTTTTTACTATGTCATCTGCCATTCAGCTCTGCTACATGGCCGCTGACAGCAGACACAGACAGCCATGTAGCAGAGCTGAATGGCAGATGACAGCAGACACAGACAGAGCCGCACGATCAGAATGAACTCGGGTGAACTTCACCCGACTTCATTGTCATGCTGCGGCTCTGTCTGTGCCGCGTCCTGATTAGCGGTCACCTGTGAAGGGCTCAACGGTGACCGCTAATCCCCTGAGTGACTGAAGTTAGCGGCCCTCTCTCATACTCACCGATCCCCGATGCGGCGCTGCACGGCATTCACACTGCTGCAGCGGCTTTAACTATTTTGAAAAAGCCGGCTGCTCATTAAACAATCTCGTATTCCCTGCTTTCCCCGCCCACAGGCGCCTATGATTGGTTGCAGTGAGACACGCCCCCACGCTGAGTGACAGGTGTCTCACTGCACCCAATCACAGCAGCCGGTGGGCGGGTCTATACTGTGCAGTGAAATAAATAATTAAAAAAAATGGCGTGCGGTCCCCCCAATTTTAATACCAGCCAGATAAAGCCATACGGCTGAAGGCTGGTATTCTCAGGATGGGGAGCTCCACGTTATGGGGAGCCCCCCAGCCTAACAATATCAGTCAGCAGCCGCCCAGAATTGCCGCATACATTAGATGCGACAGTTCTAGGACTGTACCCGGCTCTTCCCGATTTGCCCTGGTGCGTTGGCAAATCGGGGTAATAAGGAGTTATTGGCAGCCCATAGCTGCCACTAAATCCTAGATTAATCATGTCAGGCGTCTCCCCGAGATACCTTCCATGAGTAATCTGTAAGTTACAGTAAATAAACACACACACACACACACCTGAAAAAATCATTTATTAGAAATAAAAAACACTAACAAATTCCCTCATCACCAATTTAATAAGCCCCAAAAAGCCCTCCATGTCCGGCGTAATCCATTGACCTCCAGCGTCGCATCCAGCTCTGCTGCATGAAGGTGACAGGAGCTGCAGCAGACACCGCCGCTCCTGTCAGCTCCACGCAGCAAATGGGGTGAGTAGTGCGATCAGCTGAGCTGTCACTGAGGTTAATCGCGGCCACCGCTGGATCCAGTGGCGGCCACCGGGTAACCTCAGTGACAGCTCAGCTGATCGATCTACTCACCTCATTTGCTGCGTAGAGCTGACAGGAGTGTAGCGCCGCGCCGGGGATCGGGGAACGGCGAGTATGAGAGAGGAGGGGAAAATGACCGACAGACTGAGAGAGAGGGACAGACAAGACAGAGAGAATAGAGACCGAGAGGGAGAGACCGACTGACGGAGAATAGTGATTGACAGACATTGTGAGACATCACTCGTTTCCAGTGTTTTAGGAAACATGCGAGAAATGTATTTAGAAAATCGGATGTCACTAGGATGGTGTGAGTGCCGTCCCGTGACATCCGATTATTTACACTCTCCCATAGACTTGCATTGGAGAGGCTCGCAGTAGAAACTCGCAAAAAAGCAGCATGCAGCGATTTTTTTTCTCAGTCCCATTTGGACTGAGAAAAAAATCGCAAATGCGAGCTGAATCATTGACTAACATGTATCCGATTCCAATGCGAGTTTTTCTCGCATTGCTCTACTGCGAGAAACTCGCAAGTGAGAAGCAGCCCTCAATCTCTCTCTGTCAGTCTGTCTCTCTATCAAGAAATATCATCTGGAACACCATTCTGAGTCTGAACTGGGTGCAAAAACCTAAAAAATCTACACTATATGGAGAGAAGGTATGCACACTATGTAAGGGGAATATATGAAAAGCAGAAACTGCTGTGTGAATACTGACATGAAAAGTCCAATAGCTATATGTAAGAATTAAAATATGAAAAATGGAATCTGCATTACTGCCATGAAAATATGAATAAAGAGAAATTTAGCAATTTTAAAAACTTACCGTGTATGGGAAGACGTTATTTCTTGATTGATTGTAGTCTTTCGTTTGTGAACCCGGTCCCACCCACACCTATTGTCAGTCCACATTATACGCATATGTCGCGGGCGGAGGAGGGGACGCTGCGCTCTCCCACTGCTCGGGTCCGGCTGCTGCTGCGGCTGCTGCTGCTCGGTGGTGGCTCGAGCGGTGGGCCGGATCCCGGGGACTCGAGCGGCGCTCCTCGCCCGTGAGTGAAAAGGGTGGGGATTGGATATTGTCCGTGACGCCACCCACGGTTGTGGTGATATTGGTGACACCACCGCTGCTCTGGACGGGGATCCCGGGAGCGATGACTGGGAGCAGCCTGGATGTTAGTTCTCCCCTCCGTGGGTAGGGGTTGGTTGTCCCGGGGCCCGGTGATGGGGTAGGGATGGATGGCAGGCGGGTTATGGGGCCTGGCGAGTTGCAGGGTCGCGGGGGTAGCGCTGTGCCACACGGCACGGTGGTACTCACTCAGCCAATGATGAGGACACAGTTCTCGGTAAAACACACGGCTGGATGGACGGGTCCCACAGACGACTGCGGTGTTTCTCCTCCTGGCAGGTTGATGGTGACTGCCTTTCCCTGCACCTATGTAGTGTAACGGTTCCAATGGGTTCCCACCGGTAACCCGCTCCCCCAGCTTGGATGGGTGCTGAAGGAGCTCCTTTTGCCCGCAGGCTCTGGCCCTGGGAACTTTAGCCTTGACAGTGACTGTGTTTCCCTCTCTCGGTTGGACGGTTGCCTTCTGACGGAACTTGGCTGCTGGGAAACCCAGGAGGTTCCCTTCGCTAACGGATTTGGCAAATTCACGGCGACTCCTAGCCTTGCCGGGGTCCGTAAGCCCCTGCCGAATGGTGCTGGCTTCTCTTTACGTACCGGTCCGGTACCGCCGGGCTACCGCCCGTCCACGGTCCTTACGGTTAGCTCCAATAGGCCACTCCTGCAGACGGTCACCACCGTCTGCCAACCTTGCTGATCCGTCCGGACCACACACCCGGACCAACTTCAGGCTGCTTAACTGCCACTTTCCTCCTTTCTCAACTCTCCTCCAAACTGATCTAATCTCATCTGCCTGCTTTTCCCACCTCCAGGACTGTGAACTCCTCGGTGGGCGGGGCCAACCGCCTGGCCCACCCCCCCCGGTGTGAACACCAGCCCCTGGAGGAAGGCAACAAGGGTTTTTGTCTGACTTTGGTGTGCCTGACCAGGAGTGTGGGGTGTGTAGGTGTTGTTCTGTGACGTCCTGGCTTGTCCAGGGCGCCACACATATATAGCCTGGGGCTCAGCTTCCCATACACAGTAAGTTTTTTTAACTACATGAGAGGACATACACTAGCTAGGGACCCCAACGTAGAGAAATACTTTGGCGTAGTGTTGGGGCTCTGTTGCATTGATCAATTCAATAGCTAAATTTCTCTTTATTCATATGTGCATGGCAGTAATGCAGATTCCATTTTTCATATTTTCATTCTTACATATAGCTATTGGATTTTTCATGTCAGTATTCACACAGCAGTTTCTGCTTTTCATATATTCCCCTTACATAGTCACTGGTGTGCATACCTTCTCTCCATATAGTGTCTCTCTCTCTGTCTGTCGGTCTCTCTCTGTCTGTCTCTTTCTCTGTCGGTCTATCCCTCCCCCCCTCTCTCATACTCGCCGATCTCCGATCACCAGCGCAGAGCTGCACGGCTGTCACAAAGCTCTGGCGGCTTTTCCTCTTTTGAAAAAGCCGGCCGCTCATTATTCCATCTAGTATTCACTGCTTTCCCTGCCCACCGGCGCCTATGATTGGTTGCAGTCAGACACGCCCCCACGTTGAGTGACAGCTGTCTCACTGCAACCAATCACAGCTGCCGGTGGGCGGGTCTATATCGTGCAGTAAATTAAATAAATAATTTTAAAAAAAACGGCGTGCAGTTCCCCCCAAATTTCATACCAGCCAGGGTAAAGCCATACGGCAGGAGGCTGGTATTGTCAGGATGGGGAGCTCCACATTATGCTCCCACCCTAACAATATCAGCCAGCAGCCGCCCGGAATTGCCGCATCCATTAGATGCGACAGTCCCGGGACTCTACCCGACTCATCCCGAATTGCCCTGGTGCGATGGTAATCGAGGTATTAAGGAGTTAATGGCAGCAGCCCATAGCTGCCACTAAGTCCTAGGTTAATCATGGCAGGCGTCTCCCCGAGATACCTTCCATGATTAACCTGTAAGATAAAGAAAATAAAGACATACACCAAAAAATCCTTTATTTGAAATAAATGACAAAAAAACACCCTCTTTCACCACTTTATTAAACCCCCAAATACCCCTCCAGGTCCGAAGTAATCCACAGAGGTCCCACGACGATTTCAGCTCTGCTACATCAGAGGCTGACAGAGAGCGGTCACAGACCACGACCGCTCTCTGTGAGCTCCCCACAGCGACTGAAGTGAGTCGTGCTATCAGCGATGATGTCACTCAGGTTACCCGCAGCCACAGATCTCAGCTGGTGGTCTTCTGCTGTGGCCGTGGGTAACCTCAGTGACGGCACCGCTGATAGCGCAGATCACTTAAGTCACTCAGGGGATTTGCGGTCACCGGTGAGACCTTCACCGGTGACCAAAAATCAGGCCATGACACACAGACAGAGCTGTGGGATCACAATGAAGTCGCATGAAGTTCATTAGACTTCATTCTGATCCCGTGGCTCTGTCTATGTCTGCTGTCAGCGGCCATGTAGCAGAGCTGAATGGCAGATGACATCGCTGGTGAGAATAAAAAGGGATCCCATACGGATCACATACGGATTGCACATGGACTACAATCATGAGAAAAATCACAGAATCGCATTGCTGTTGCATTGCAAACGGATCAACACTCGGACAGAGCTCATGCTACTTTCTAGCATGAGACTTGGTCCGATTTTACACTCGCAAGTGTGATGCCAGCCTAAAGGGGTTATCTGTATTAAACAAGTTATCCTCTAATAGTAGGATAGGAGATATAACTGGCTGATAGGTGGATGTCTGTCTAATGAGACCTGCATTGATTGGCAGACTGAGGAATATTTATCCCTCATGGGACACACATGTTTATTCCTGTTATAAAATGGTACTGCAGGTTGGACTCCCAACAGCAGCAACAGTATATTAATTCTCTATGGGGCTGCCATTAAAAGGCGCATGTAACACTCAGACAACCCCATGGATAGGGGATAGGGGCTTGTTTTACCCAGGCAATTCCTTTAAAGAGGACCAACCATGTTTCATATATAAACTAAAGTCAGTGCTATACTGGCGCTATCATGCCGATTCTAAACATACCTTTAGTTATGAGATCAGATGTATACTCTCTGAAATATAGGTGTGACTCCTCTGGACTAGTCAGGTCGTCACAGGGTACTGCACGCTCTTTATCTTCCAGTGCAGGACTCAACCCCCCATGGTTCTGGGTTCCCAACTTGCAGCACTGCCTCCACCAGCATCTAAAAATCCTAATCCTAGGCCAGTGGAAGACCATGACCTGCACCAGTGGAATACTCCTGATCAGAGCCAATAAAAGGCTGAGATCGACCTAGCTGTAGCAGAGGACTGTTTCCGTGAGCCGTTGCTTCCTGCGCAGAGGTATGGTATTGTGTGGAGACTAAAGGCTGCTTTACACGCAGCACCCGCTTCCGTCAAATCGCTGCCCGTGGCGCACAATATCGCTAGGACGCGTCAAACATACTTACCTTCCTAGCGATGTCGCTGTGGGCGGCGAACAACCTCTTTAAGGGGGATGTTCGTGTGCCGTCACAGCGACGTCACACAGCGGCCCGCCAATAGAAGCGGAGGGGCGGAGAGCAGCCGCATTAACGACACGCCCACCTCGTTGTCGGCAGGATGCAGGTACGTTGTTATTCGTTGTTCCCGGGGTGTCACACGTAGCGATGTGTGTTGCCTCAGGAACGACGAACAACCTGCGTCCAGCACCAGCAATGATATTTGGGAAATGAACGACGTGTCAACGATCAACATTAAGGTGAGTATTTTTGATCGTTAGCGGTCGCTCGTAGGTGTCATACGCAATGACGTCGCTAACGAGGCCGGATGTGCGTCACGAATTCCGTGACCCCAACGATATCTCGTTAGCGATGTCGTTGCATGTAAAGCAGCCTTTAGGCCATGCTTCAGAGCATGAAGGTGGACAGCCAGTGGAGGGTGTGCAGAGATCCCCTAATTACTTATGGTCTAGCGAGCAGCATCTCTGACCCTGCTATGGCCTGTACACTGTATAGTATTGTTTAGATAAGTACATGACAGCAAAGAATAGAGAGACTCTGACGTTTCCCTGGTAGAGGGATCTAGAGTACGATCATGCCAGCAGACATCTCTAGTTAGTGGTAAGAATAATACTGTGTAATAATATGATGTAAAGAATATTATGATTATAATCTGTATATTTGTGCTTCCTAATTAATCCACTGTGAAATAATCTGATTTACTACTGTTAGTTGTGGTTTACCAATATCTCACATTTTAAAGTGCTAATCCATGATTTGTATACAGTTAATAAACCATTGTTGGTTCAGTCACCACTGCCTCCTTATTGTCTGCAACGATGCATCCTATCACCTGCTTGCACTTATCTTTATTAGAACATTAAACATAAAAATAGCATATGGATGCCCATGATAAAGCATATACAACAGCTATGGGTTTGAATTCAGACAAAGGACACCGGAGTGCATCTGAAATACGTGGCTGTTGTACATGGCTAAAACACTGATCCATATGCTATTTTTATTTTTAATGTTCTAATAAAAACAATCAATTTATCTGGAGTTAGAAGCACTTTTTTTCTCTTGGATATCAATAATTTGTCAGAAGTAATTCTCCGTGCTACTACTCTACAAGAACCGTGTTAGGTGGGATGGCTGAGCCCTTTTTTTTCTCTTTCTATAAATTCATGTTCTCCCTGCAGCTGCTGGTCCAGGAGGGAGGCAGGATTGTATCGCTATTTACCTGCATTGGAACCCTTTTTGTGCAGGTAAATAGCGTATATGTACATGACAGATTCCCTTCAACACAGCCCAAAAATATAAAAACAAATCACATGTAATATGGCAGCCAGTCCACTCTCTGTGATCTAAGGCAACCACTTCCAATGATGCAAAAGCAAGCAATTGTGTGTCAGTCAGAGCATAGTGCGTATGTCAACTATTGTTTTGATATGTGCAATTACTAGAGGATCTTTCACTGAGAAAGTTAGTCACCGGTGTTAACAAATGGCAACGTTGTGGGCCCTATTGATCACGGAGGCATCATGCTGTTTCAAATGAAGCATAATGACCCATAATACTGAGGAGTAAAGAGCACCAACCACAAGGATTTTCATATATAAACTAAAGCCAGTGATATACTTGCGCTATCATGCAGATTCTAAACATACCTTTAGTTGGGAGATCGGATGTATACTTTCTGAAATATAGGCAAGTAAAGTTTGTGAAATGCACTGTTATTTGATGAGAGGTGCAACGGGATATCTAATAGGTGGTTCGAGTTTTGCAAATTATTCCCACCCCTGTCTGCCTGTCATTCCTCCCCCTGTCTCTTTTATTACAGGGGGAGAAGGGAGAGATTAAAGGGAACCTGTCAGCAGAAATTTCGCCCAAAACCTAAAAGATTCCCCCTCTGCAGCTCCTGGGCTGCATTCTAGAAAGGTCCCTGTTATTATTGTGCCCCATGTGAGACCAAAATAAAGAGTTTATAAAGTGGTACCTTTTTGTATGCAGATTCTGTAAATGTGACACGGGGGGCGGGCTCTCTGCCGTCCGTTATTCTGCCTCCTGGTCCTGTATGCCGTCCCCATCGCTCCTTTCCATAGCTGATGCACCGCCCACTGCTCCAGCCATCCCCGCGCATGCCCAGTGCCAGTCTCACGGGACTGAGCAGTGTGACCGCTGGTGACGTGTGCGCAGACAAGTGATTATGGGCGGGGCTGTGATTGTTATCAGCAAGTACCCGCACATAATCTCGTGAGCGCGCAAACCTCTCTAGCGGTCACACTGTGCTCAGTGTAGATGCTAGACTGTATGGGCTGCTTCCAGGGATGACGTCCCTTTTGTCACGTGATAGGGGAGTGTTCAAAATACTATCACGTGACAAAGGGACGTCATCCCTGGAAGCAGCCCATACAGTCTAGCATCTACTCTGAGCACAGTGTGACCGCTGGAGAGGTTTGCGCGCTCACGAGATTATGGGCGGATACTTGCTGATAACAATCACAGCCCCGCCCATAATCACTTGTCTGCGCACACGTCACCAGCGGTCACACTGCTCAGTCCTGTGAGACTGGCACTGGGCATGCGCGGGGATGGCTGGAGCAGTGGGCGGTGCATCAGCTATGGAAAGGAGCGATGGAGGCGGCATACAGGACCAGGGGGCAGAATAATGGATGGCAGAGAGCCCGCCCCCGTGTCACATTTACAGAAGCTGCATACAAAAAGGTACCACTTTATAAACTCTTTATTTTGGTCTCACATGGGGCACAATAATAACAGGGACCTTTCTAGAATGCAGCCCAGGAGCTGCAGAGGGGGAATCTTTTAGGTTTTGGGCGAAATTTCTGCTGACAGGTTCCCTTTAAGGACAAGGGGAGGAAGGACAGGCAGGCAGACAGGGGTGGGAATAATTATCAAAACTCGACCCACCTATTAGATATTCTGTAGCTGTATCAAATAACACTGCATTTCACAAACTTGCCTATGTCTCGGACGTGTACCGCCTCAGCAGCGGTCGAACCGCTCGGATTCGGGTGTCGCTACTCGTGGCTCGAGGGTCTCTGGACTTGGGGGCTCGGGTTCACTCCGAAAAGTGATGGGGGAGGGTTTTACAGGGGAGTTAGGTAGTTCGTGACGCCACCCATGGTGTGCGGTAATAGGGAGTATCGCCACTGCCGTTGGGAGTGTACCGCCCCGCGAGCTCGGCTGCGTCCGCCGAGCCGCTCGGATCTGTGCTTGTACTGCGGGTGGTAGCTCGAGCCTCTCACGGACCCGGGGGTCACGTCGCTCTGCAAGGGAGTTGGCGCTACACGCAAGGATTTGGGTGCTTGGTTTGGAATGACAGTTCATGACGCCACCCACGGGTTGTGGTGAATATGGACACCACCCCTGCGGTGAAGGTACGGGGATCCCTGGAGCGGTGTAATGACGCAGGTAGGTGTTGAGCCCTCCGTGGGTAGGGGGTGTTGGTCCCGGGGCCTGGTAGGCGAGGGCCGGGGTGCAGGGTGAAGTGTTGCGGTGCAGTGCGGTGCGGTGCCTGATGGCACTGGTGTACTCACTCTGACACAAGACACGGGAGTCTGGTAAACCAAACGGAGTAATGAACGAGGCCCGCAGCCGGCTGCAGCTTCTTCCAGACTAGGTTGGTGATCTCCACCTTTCTCCTGCACCTCTGTGTAAATGTTTCAACTCCTGTGCCTAGGCATCGGTAGTCCGCTCCCCGACTGGTTTGTACCGGAGGAGCCCGTTTGCCTGCAGACGCTGACCCTTTGGGTCTCTATGCCTTGGCGGTGGCGTTACCCTGTATGGTTGGGCTGTTGTCTTCTAAAGGGACTTGTGTTGGGTAGGTCCTCAAGTCCAGCCTGCAATCAGTTATTCGACTCGGCCCTGTCGGTTCAGGGCTTTGTACGGGGTCTGAGTACCCTGCCTGGTGCTCCGGTATCCAGTTGGCTCCCCGGTTCGGTTCCGGCGGGCCACTACCCTGTCCCGGTCCCTTACGGTTCCACCGGTCATATTCCCGGTCTCCTGCAGGCGGCCACCACCGTCTGCCTCCTTGCCAATGGTGACTGGGCTCCGACCCAGCCACTGGGTAGTCTCTTATCATCAGGGCACGGACACAGGACTGCCCGTGACCTTGACTGCTCTCCACTCCGACTCTGAACTTGACTCGACTAACCGTTTTCCCGCCTCCAGGCCTGTGAACTCCTCGGTGGGTAGAGCCAACCACCTAGCTCCGCCCCCCTGGTGTGGACATCAAACCTGGAGGGTGGTGACAAGGTTTTTTAGGTTGGCGGGTGTTACCTAACCGGGAGGGGTGTGTGGTGTGTGTGTGACTACCTGGGACGACCTGGATAGTCCAGGGCGTCACAGGAGTACCCGGGGCGATGGAGTGGGGCAGCCAGATGACTTTACCTTCCATGGGTAGGGAAAGGCCCCGGGACCCTGAATGGTGGGATGGGTTCCAGGGGAGTGCAGACTCGCTGATAGCAGGGAATAATTAGGTACTCACTCAGAAGGAAAGCAGGGGTTGACAATGTGGTAAACCAAGTCTCTGGGTGCCACTGCCCACTTGTGGGAGCTCGTCCGGGTTCTGTCCCCTGCAGCACTACCTGGTGGTCCGTAGCCTGCCTCCGTGCACAGAATTTGAAAGTGTTCAGGTGGCTCGTAAGCTTGGAGCTGTCCAGGCCCCACTCTGTACTATGGGTAGCAGAGGAGCTTGCTCTCAGGAGCTCACGCTTGGGATTTCAGTGGGCTGCTTTGCTTGGAAAGCCCTATCCCCCTTGTAGCACTAGTGCCCTCGATCTCTGAGCTTCATGGGAACAGTCCATAAAGGCCCTGCCCTCCGCAGGTTAATTGCCTGGTTGCTTGAAGCTTCTCCCCGACCTAGGGTTCAGTACCCCGACCTGCTTTCGGCCCCAGACCGGCTATTGGACTGCAGTTGCCGACCGTCCTCCTTGACTAACCCAGCACCCAGTCCCAATCTCCCGCGACCGGGTCTCCGACTCCTACAGGTCCAGACCACCGTCTGCAACCCAATCTACGTTTTCGTCTGGGAGCTCCAACTCCCAGCTTCCTCAGAGTTCCTCACAGCTCGAGGGCTACAACTGTTCTGACTTGTCACCTACCACCTCCCTGCCTGACCCCTAGGTGGGTGGCCCTATTCCAGTTTAGCAGCCCACTGCTGTGCCTGACAGGGTGTGGTGGATTAGGATTAGGATCTTCCAGGTGCAGGTTCTGGTGCCAACTCCTCGTCTTCTTGGCCTGGCCAGGCCTTCTTATACTTAGTAACTGCAACACAACTTTCACATGACCTGGTGTCTCTTCTTATTCCTTCCCTCTAGGAAACTGACGATTTGCTTTCTAGTTCTGGCTGTTTTCTTTTTGTTTCTGCTCTTTAAATTTTTGGCAGCCAGATAGCGATGTTTACTTATTTAAGCTTCATAGATCCTCAACGTATCTCCTCCTAGTAGCCGCTGACTTACAGTCATTGGGGCACTGCAGGGAGATCCTAAATTGGGGCAGTGTGGGGAACTGTTAGTCACCACTCACTCTACTGTGAGAGCCGCTGTAATCACTCCCAGCGCTTTGACAGCCTATACCGCAGCGTGTGTGCAGAGCAAGCTGTCAATCTAATTATATAGTAATTATAACCGCACTCATAAGTACAAATCTGTGATTAGAATTTTCTTAGTAAACAGACTAGGAGAATAATGCAATAGTCACCAAAGGCTTTTGAGAAAAATAATGAATATCAAAATGTTACTGTATACACAAAGGAGACGTTGCCTTACAGATGACTGTTTTAACAGCTTCACTCTTAGTAAGAGTTTCTGAAGAGTAAGGGGCCCAAGTATTGCTCCTGCTCCCTTGTTTTCTGTTTTCGCCCTTGCTCTGTAGCACACAATTGTATTATTAAGCCAATTACTGAGATCAGATTTCTATTACTACTTTCCTCATAACTTCTTCTTGCTAACCTACAGATAATAAAAGATGTGTTAGTCCTGTGTCACACTTGCCTCTCGTGTATCTCGCGCGAGTCTTGCGTTGCATCACCCCACACGGACTCACACTCTCCTCACAGGAGCGGGTCAGTTGTATGCATCTTTATGCAGCTGAGACGCTCCTGTGAGCAGAGTGTGAGTCCGTGTGGCGTGATGAAACGAAAGACTCGCGCAAGATACATAAGGCAATCGCAAGTGGGACACCGGCCTTAGAATAACTCTGGCCATACCCGTATGATGGCCCCAAGTGAGTGCTTTCAGCATTGAGCTATCTCTCCATAAACTGGAGCTCTGTGGGGCTGCACGTTTATACGTCTTTAAAGGGGAGAGTGGAGAAAGCCTCTGCCAAGCGGCTCTGTCAGTGGCTATTCTCCTGAATAAGGATCAGCTGTTGAGTTTGTGTTAACCTGCCTTTAGTCTAATGTGTTTGGGAACCTTAACTCATAAGTGCAAGATCAGGGTTTGTTTGCAGGTTGTAGCAATAACCCTGTGTACTGCCCCGCGCTCGGCTGCAGCCGTGCCGCTCGGATCCGGGGCTCGTTGGTGAGTGGCTCGAGCGCCTCCGGACCTGGGGTCACTTCACTCTGAAAGGATGCTGGCGCTACGTAGGGGTTAGGTTTACGGCCGGGGCCGTGCTTTTTAGTTAAGTTCGTGACGCCACCCACGGGCTGTGGTGAATGTGGACACCACCGCTGCTGTTTACTAGGCACCCCGGGGGAGGTGTTGTGCAGCAAAGGTGTTAACCCCTCCGTGGGCAGGGGTGATGGCCCCAGGACCCAATTGGGATGGTATGTCGGTGCTTGGCGGTGCACGGCCCGAGGTCACAGTTGTACTCACTATGATTGATGCACAAAAGTCTCTGGTAAACAAAGATGATGGTGGTCGGTGCCGCAGCCAGCTGCGTCCGGTCCCCTCTACTCGGGTTGGTGGTCTTTGCCTTTCTCCTCCACCATGTAGTGTGTATGTAGGCTGCCTTCGCTTTAGCGACGGAAGTCCGCTCCCCGGCGGTATGAGTGTCGGGGAAGCCCGTTTGCCCGCAGACGCTGGCCCGTGGGATCTCTGCCTGTGCGGTGGCTTTCTATTCCCCTCGGTGGGCTGTTGTCTTCAGTCGGGACTTGGGTGGGAAAGGACCTATAGTCCAGACCTCAATCAGTGAATAAACTCAGTCCAGTGGCTTCTGGACCTCGTTTCAGGGTCTGAGTACCCCCCTGTGTGCTACGGTTTCCAGTCGGTTCCCCGGGTCGGTACCAGCGGGTCACTACCTTGTCCCAGTCCACCACGGTTCTACCTGGCAGTCTTCCTGGCTCTTGCAAGCTAAGGCCACCTTCTGCCTCCTAGCCGAGGTACCTGTCAGTTCCCGCTGCAGACCTGTCACCACAGGCCTGCTGCACTCTCCTTCACTCCTCAACTCCACTCACTACCGACTACTGACTGAACTGTTTTTGTGTTTCCTGCCTCAGGCCCTCCGAACTCCTCGGTGTCCGTGCCAACCACCTGGCTCCGCCCCCCTGGTGTGTCCATTAAGCTCTGAGGGAGGTGACTAGGGTTTTAAGGGTGGCTGATGACACCTTTTTAGGGGACAGGTGTTATGCAAGGGCCTACCTGTGACTACCTGGCTAGTCCAGGGCGTCACACCTGCATGTGAGCTGTGTACACCAAACGGGGTTTTAAATCAAGATCATTGGCAACTTTTTGTTCTATTTGTATTGGGACAATACAAAATGGTTTGTATGGTTACAAACATACATACAATGTGAGACTCTGTATGAGGCGTCTTTCACACGTCCGTGTCTCCGGTACGTGTTTGGTCCGTTTCCTCACGTACCGGAGACACGGACACACATGGACCCATTAAAATCAATGGGTCTGCGCTCACGTGCGTATTCTGCCATGAACCATGTGTACGTGTGGAGCATACGTGTGCCCGTGTGCTCCAAACGTAGACATGTCCGTTTTTCTCCGACATCACGGGTGTCACACGGAACGCAAATGGGTCACATGGAACGCAAACGGACCACACGGATGTGTTCCGTGTGACACGCACCGGAGAAAACACGTGTCTGCGAGAAAAAAAAAAACTTTACTCACCTTCTCCAGCCCTGCTGTCTCTGCCGCTGCTGTCGCTTGCTTCCGACCACCGCTTATTATGCTCAGTGCATATTCACTTCCCTGCGGCCGGAAGCAGCAGCAGCGGGGAGTCGGCAGGACCGGAGGCAGAAGATCAGCACCACGGACAATGAAGCCAGGGACAGATGAGTAGAAAGTTCCCGTTCTCCGTGTGTTATCACGGATAACACACGGAGAACACACATGTGCCATAAACATGGCTCACGGAGGGCAATACGCACCTTTGACACGTCCGTGAAAAACTTGTGTGATTTTCACGGACGTGTGAAAGAGGCCTAAGATACAGTAATATGAGAAGAGATATAACAATTATTTCAGTATGTACCACAATCATAGCAGCTTCTGGGTATGTACAGGAGACATCTTCAAATAAAATGCAGAATTCCCATAATAATAATTGCCCCATGTATAGGATAATAATTAATATATTAATCATTCTTAATGTCTATTATTTCCATAGAATAGCAATCTGTCCTTGAACGCAGCTGTCACTATGTGTGACGTGTAAGGGTTAACACCCGCAGGCGCAGCTCCGAATACAATTTACATTGATATTATAACATGGGATCAGCCAGCCATTCCCCAATCAAATTAAAGTGTCGGCTATATCTGCGTCTTGCTGACATTCCTGCTCAGTGTCCAGAATATGGGCTTAGTGCCGATGTCTTGTATCAATTATGTATTATAGTGATTCTTGGTCTACGAGAAATTACCTTGTATCATATATAGGAACTCTCATCAACTTCCACTGTTCACATCTCCTTTCCATACACTGAGGCGCACAGTGTACTATTTACATGGACATATGACCTGCTTTACCACATGGAGACAAGCTTTATGACCTTAACGCTACAAGTCCATGAATTAATGGATGGAAATGTATCTTGATGGTGCTTTAATATACCTTGTTATACGTATTATACTACTTAGATTTTTGTACATAGAGGACATTTGGCAAAAACTCAGCGTTTAAAGAAGCAACATGTCAATTGTTTTTGCCATTTTGGCTATGTTCGCACGTTGCGTTTTTTTCCGCGTTTCTGCAGCGTTTTTAGCAGCAGCGTTTTTGCTCTAAAACGCATGCGTTTTTGATTGCCAGCAAAGTCAATGGGAAAAGCAGAAATCCTGTCTGCACTTTGCTTTTTTTTCAGCAGCGTTTAATTTGCATATTTGTGGTCAAAAACCATGCTGAAAAAGAGGCAGCATGTCAGTTGTTTTTGCCATTTCTGCAGCGTTTCCTTAACATTGGAGTCAATGAGAAATGGCAAAACGCAAACAAAATCACAATTCCTGCGTTTTTCATGCTTTTTACCTGCTTTTCCACTGCGTTTTTGGCTCCAAAAACGCATGCTTTTCTGGACAAAATTTAATGGGTTCTAATGTTCCTTTACACACACACAATAACCGAAAATTTAAATGTTAAAAAATTATAAACTTCACCTATTTTTCTGATAAAATGTGCATAACCACTATTTTCTCATTAAAAATGATAATTTCCCATATAGTTTTATTAAAAGTTAATTTTATACTTTTTTTCTATTTTTTCATTCTTTTTGACTAATTCAACTTTATTTCTCAGTGTCTTGATCTCAAAAACGCATCTGCAGAAACGCAGGTGAAAACGCAGGTAAAAAGCGCTAAAAACGCACTAAAAACGCGGTAAAAACGCATGCGTTTTTAGCGCTAAAAAATGGTCAAAAGCCATTTAGTCAAAAACCAAGGGAAGGAAAACGTGCAGAATAAACTGCAGGTACACCGACGCAACGTGCGCACATAGCCTTAGGCAGCGTTTTGCTAACTTTGAAGTCAATGAGAATTTGCAAAATGCAATCTACTTCAAAATTCTAGCGTTTTACATGCTTTTTTGATGCAGAAAGCATGCTTTTTGACCAATTAAATGCATGCGTTTTTGACAAAATATTAATGGCATGATATGTCCCTTTACACACACACACATAGTCCGACAATTAAATTTAAGAAAATCAATAAATAAATGTAATTTTAGGCATACATATTAGCACACAGTTATCATTTTAATAAAATAAGCCATTTTGTATGATTTTAATCTTGATATTTGTTATCATTCTTTTCCTTTTTTTTTTTAGTGTTTGTATGTTTTAACTTTATTTAGCATTGTATTTGTAGTCAAAACGCATTTGATTTTAAGCAGTGAAAACGCATGTAAAACGTGGTAAAAACACGGTAAAAACGCAAGCTTATTTATAGCGTTTTTGTTGTCAAAACCAAATTTGACAAAAAACATTTCTGCCAGAGGATGCGTTTAGAACTGCAACTACCTCGACACAAAGTGCGCACATAGCCTTAAGCAAGCGATCGTACCCATCCCTGTCGGTTGTGTGACACGTGCAAATCGCTGCCCGTCGTGCACAACCTCACTTACCCCCGTCACACGCACTTACCTGCCCTGCGACGTCGCTCTGGCCGGCGATCCGCCTCCTTTCTAAGGGGGCGGGTCGTGCGGTGTCACAGCGACGTCACACAGTAGCCGTCCAATAGAAGCGGAGGGGCGGAGATGAGCGGGACGTAAACATCCCGCCCACCACCTTCCTTCCGCATTGGCGGTGGAGGCAGGTAAGGAGATGTTTGTCATTCCTGCGGTGTCACTCTCAGCGATGTGTGCTGCCGCAGGAACAAGGAACAACATCGCTAATTAGAAAAGAACGATTTTTTTTTAGGATGACCTCTCCGCAGCAAACGATTTTGGCTGCTTTTGCGATCGTTTTAGGTCGCTCATAAGAGTCACACACTGCAATATCGTTAATGACGCCGGATGTGCGTCACAAAGAACGTGACCCGACGATAAATCATTAACGATATCGTAGCGTGTAAAGCACGCTTTACTGTCTGCCCCATGGGATTTTTGCCTTCCTCTGGATCAACATGTTAGGCTATAGGTTGACCTTGATGGACTTAAGTCTACCTTCAACCTTAGAAACTATAAAACTATGAAACTACATGTGTTGAAATGTTTGGTGTACATACATTGGGCATACATTGAGGAAAAAAGGATTTGGCATGTTGAACTCAGGGTGTATGTTCATGGGGAGTTTGTAAGCTGAAATCTATTAAAAGTGTATGGCCACTATAAACCCACCTCCTCTTAACACTTTAAAATATATAAAGTGTATTGAGCATCAGTTAGCAACAATGAGCACATAAGAGATATCCTGTTGTGAAAAATATCCATTTAGTTGTTAAAAGAGGATCTGAAAATTTCTTGGATTGGGATTTTGTAAAATATAGTGTACTGTGAATGGTATCTAATAAATCCTTGCATATTTTATGAAGACTGTTATTTTCTGCCTTTATGTATAGGTACTCATCCCAATATTATGTTCTCATTGATATTGAAAATAGACAGTAGAAAATTATGTTTTTCCATGTAGCCCTTTTTACGGAAATGTTTGTGCCAAGTGAGCAATGCTAATGTTTTAGGAATTAACCCTCCGTCACATTCAATATCGGTTCTAACGAGTTCACATACAATGTGACTGTCAGGCGCAGGCTAGAAAAATACCTATAATATCTAATGTTTGCAATTTCAGTGCTCTAAAAGTGCTCAGTGACCTTCATAGGGATGTAATAAAAGAGACTACACATAATCAGGTGCAAAAAAAAAACATTTACTTAACATAAAACTAATAACTCTGAAATACAAACATTTCAAAACTCCCGCCAAATAGTCCCCAGTTCGACTCTGTCAAAAAACTCTACAAAGAAAATTTATGGAAACAAACTTAATTTTAAGGTACCTTAAGTACTATTAAACACATATTCAATCAGAATTAGATACTGAAGTTTCCCCAGAAAAATTACACTTGCAGAGCATGTGAAGAATAAAAACATAAAATACCAACCTTATTGAGTGTGACGTGTTCACATACAATGAGCCTGAGAGATTAGTGCAGTTATATCTGTCCTCCTGAAGCTCTGCAATCCAACTGTGGTATGAGGTTTCACAGAGCTACTAGAGACAGGAGACTACCTGGAGGGAGGGGATTTCCTCACAATCTGGTGAGGAAGGAGAAATGAAAGTAAAAGAGATGTGCCTGTCAGGCCTATTGTATGTGACGGAGGGTTAAGAGGTCCAACAGATTAAATGTAAGTGAAGAAACCCTCATATTCCCCTCTAAAAACAATATAATTATGTATGTATGTATCTTTAAAGCAGGGGTGGGGAACCTTTTTTCAGCCGAGGGCCATTTGGAAATTTCTACCAACCTTCGGGGGCCGCACAAAATTATCAATGTAAAAATGACCCTGCTATATTTGGTCAAACAATTAACTCACCCCTACTGTGGCGGCCGGAGCTGCTTCTCTTTGGTGCAGCTGTTTGGTGATACTAATCATGTTTCTTCTCACAGCTGCTTTTTCATTTTTGTCTGGGTCTGGAGCGCAGTCAACTCTTTGTGATAAGATTGGTAAATCATCTACATCATATAACAGACGCTGTATATACATCACAGGAGACACTGGGGGCACATACATCACACAAGGGGCTGGGGACATGTATATGCCCCCAGCCCCTCCTGTGATGTATATGCCCTCAGTCTCTCCTGTGATGTATATGCCCCCGCCCCTCCTGTGATGTATAAGTCACAGGAAACACTGAGGACATGCACATCCCAAGAGGGGCTGGGGACAAGCACATCACAAGAGGGGCTGGGGACATGCACATCACAAGAGGGGCTGGGGCGCAGACGCCACAAGAGGGGCTGGGGCGCAGGCGCCTCAAGGGGATGGGGCGCAGGCGCCACAAGAGGCTGGAGCTCAGGCACCACACAAAAGGGGCTGGGGTGCAGGCACCACACAAGAGCGGCTGGGGCACAGGCACCACACAAGAAGGACTGGGGCGAAGGCGCCACACAATAGGGGCTGGGGCGCAGGCACCACATAAGAGGGGCTGGGGAATAGGCACCACACGAGGGGCTGGGGTGCAGAACCACACAAGAGGGGCTGGGGCGCAGGGACCACTGGGGGGGCACAGATATCACTTGCGGAGCCCTAACATCAGTGGGGGGGAGAGGGGACACACAAACCTGGGGTGATACACAACATTGGGGGACACACATGAGGGGAGGGGGGCCACAAAGCACTGGACAGGGCACACAGCAGCAGAGGGCTGGCGCTGGACACACAGCAGCGCCGGACTCACAGCACCGGAGAGCAGGCACCGGACACGCAGCTCCGAGAGCTGGGGGCGGGCACGCAGCTCCGAGGGCCGGGGGCAGGCACGCAGCTCCGAGGGACGGGGGGGCGGGCACACAGCTCCAAGGGACGGGGGGCGGGCACGCAGCTCCGAGGGACGGGGGGCGGGCACGCAGCTCTGAGGGACAATATGCTGAAGGCTTCCTATCCTGAATTCTCACTGGCCAGATATACATTGTGCATCTCTTCGGACAGTAGGGCATACTGAGTATATACCAGACCCTACTGCATGTAGATTGGGGACGTTTGCGGGTCTCCCGCCCCACTGCAATATTAGTGGCTTGGATGCCATTTTCCACGCACCAGCCATCCGGTCCCCGTAGCGCGCTGGGCAACTGTCTTCATTTGCTTACAAGTACTGCACGTGTCTGAACTAGCAGTGAAATTAACCCCAGGACTCCAGGTCTGTACAATCTTATCATATCTACCCTCTAAACTCAAGAGACTCTGAACCTAAAGCATACCAGAATTAAATCTGAAACAAATCGTGCTCTTAAAGCTCCAGTACCCTAATTGCACTTCAGCATTCAACTCCAAGCTGAATTTGCCGTGGCCTACCCACGAGAGACTGTGAAACATATATTCCGTATTGATTTGCTTTGTTCCTGCTATATTAAAGCAACTGTTATCCCCAAGACCGTGTCTGTGGACTGTCCATCAGCTGTGGATACTGTGTGGGGGTGGATAGCAGGGAACATCTGGACCCTTACAAAGGTGCATCCAAGGACACACAATATGCGCTGGCGCCTGCGAGCCTCCACCACTCTTGGGCTCGATCGTGGTCGTGATCTGTGCAACCACAATCGTAATGCCTGTGTCTGCTACCCAGACAAATTATTTTTAAACAACACAATCCTGAATGTAGCTATGTTGGTGCAGAGTTTCACAAGGCTCAAGTGGCACAGAAAGGTGACTTCAGCCATGCAGCCATTCAGCAGCACCGATGGGCTGCTATGCCCTCAATTCTTTTGGATGAACCTTGGACATCCTGGGTAGGTACATGCAGAGAAACACATTAGTGACCACTGACTGTGGGGCTCACATGGCATAACAATGTCATTTGAGCCTTGGTAGACAAGGGGCCAACATCATTGGAGGTATGGGAGGTGAGTATAAGTTGTTTTTTGGTTTACATTGGGATTGTATGATTAAAGGCCCAGTCACACTAAACAACTTACCAGCGATCCCAACAACGATCCAACCTGATAGGGATCGCTGGTAAGTTGCTAGGAGGTTGCTGGTGAGATGTCACACTGCGACACTCCAGCGATCCCACCAGCAACCTGACCTGGCAGGGATCGCTGGAGCGTGGCTACACGAGTTGCTGGTGAGCTCACCAGCAACCAGTGACCAGCCCCCAGCCAGCAGCGCCGCGTGGAAGCGATGCTGCGCTTGGTAACTAAGGTAATTATTGGGTAACCAACCCGATATTTACCTTAGCGCTGGCTCCATGCTCTCCTAGCTACAGTACACATGGGGTTAATTACCCAATGTGTACTGCAGCTACATGTGCAGAGAGCAGGGAGCCGCGCACACTGCTTAGCGCTGGCTCCCTGCTCTCCTAGCTACAGTACACATGGGGTTAATTACCCGATGTGTACTGCAGCTACATGTGCACAGAGCAGGAGCCGGCACTGACAGCGTGAGAGCGGCGGACACTGGTAACGAAGGT
Organism: Anomaloglossus baeobatrachus; assembly: GCF_048569485.1. Lineage (NCBI taxonomy): Eukaryota > Metazoa > Chordata > Amphibia > Anura > Aromobatidae > Anomaloglossus > Anomaloglossus baeobatrachus. Next base: position 440,319,858 of record NC_134357.1, on the reverse strand, counting down.
AAATATCGGGTAACCAAGGTAAGCGCTTCTTGGTTACCCGATGTTTACTGTGGTTACCAGAGTCCGCAGAAGCCGGCTCCTGCTCACTGCACATTTAGTTGTTGCTCTGTCGCTGTCACATACAGCGATGTGTGCTTCACAGCGGGAGAGCAACAACTAAAAAATGGCCCAGGACATTCAGCAACAACCAGCGACCTCACAGCAGGGGCCAGGTTGTTGCTGGATGTCACACACAGCAACATCACTAGCAACATCGCTGTTACGTCACAAAAGTTGTTCGTTAGCAGCGATGTTGCTAGCGATGTTGCTAGCGATGTTGTTTAGTGTGACTGGGCCTTTAGGATGAGATTGTCAGAGTAGTAAACTGTAAGAAAAGTTTATTATTGCCATATTACTGTTGCCATTTATATGTGCTGTACTGTAACCCCACTTTTTTGTGCACTATTAAAAAACCTTGGCTATAAAGGACTGTCATAACACTGTGGTCTGTGGTGCTATTGTAGCGCCCCACGGGGCAGGTGTTTTAACCTACTCGTCTCCGGGCCAGCGGTGCAGATCCTCTGCATTGTCACGGAGTGGCCTGGCCTGGTTCCGTTGCCCCGAGGCGTACAAAAAGGAGGATTGGAAGGTGGCAGGGAGGATGGAGGTAGTAGTCTGGGGTTAGGAAAGTCTATTAAGATCATGACACCACCTATGGTACGCGGCCAGGGATGAGGGCCGCCGCTGCAAGGTCTCTCACCAGATCAGATGTCGGGTGTAGCCGGGATGGTATCACTCCCCCCAGGTGGAGCGGGCCCTGGGAGGATGGCGCGAACACGGCAGTCCTCGGGAGCGCTGGCACGCATGGCGACGGCAATCAGAGTCAGAGTCAATGGGTGCGGGTTCCAGGTCTTTACATACTGATTCCACGCCGCACCCCGGGTACTGGTCTCTGCCATGATGAAGCTCCGGTTGATCCCGAGTAGGTCAGAGGTTAGGTCCGGTATGACAGTCTCTGTGGGTCTCTCCTTTTCTAAAGATACACTGTGTCGATCCCCGTGGCCTAAAGCACCTTGGGGACCCCCTTGATTGTTTAAGTGTCCCAGCCCTGTCGCAGGTGAAGTGGATCCTCACCTTGGGATCTGCCGCTGAACTCAGTCCCGTATCCAGTGTATCACTGTGCCTTAAGCTATTTGGGTGGTGGACGGGAGACTTGAAATCTTTCTGTCCTGCAGATGTTGGCAGCCAACGTGAAGTATAACTTGCCCTAGGACTCTGCACCCTGTAGTAGTGCCGACCCTGTAGAAGCAGCCGCCTGCTTCTCCCTAGCGACCACTGTAGAACTCCTCCATCCCACAAGATCTACCAGTATCGGACTCCTTTCTCCTCTCTGTGTCTCCAGCCTGCCCCCGGTCTGGCCGATTCTATCCGCAGGAGCTCTCAAGCACTCCCTATGGATGAACGTATTGTTCTGTGTCCCAGACTGATCTAAAATCATTCTGTCTTTGCTCCTGTATTTTAGCAGTGCTCCCCCCTCCCTCTGGATGAGTCACCAAGCTAGGGATTTTCCAGTTGTCATGGTGATCACCCCTGCTCTAATAAGTGAGAAGCAACCTGCTGTATGTGTTATGCAAGGAAATTGCTGACTCATTCTCTGACTGTGTGGTTTAAGTGAGATATACCAGACATTAACTTTACCAAACCTGGGATGGATACTGCACTTTAAATGAGTTGCAGTACCCTGTGGTGACCAGAAGCCTCAGGGGCGCCAAATATTGGCATAACTCTGTGCTCTGTGATGCTATCATGCCATCATAGCCATTAGAGTTGCTTGGCATCAGGAAAGACATTTTGGTTTCCAACATGTAATGAAAATATAGAAATAAGTCCATATTTGGCAGGGTTTTGGTGCCAGTCAGTTCGTGTGCTTGGAGGCTGTGGATTTTCCTGAGTAGCCTGTACGCAGTGTCTAATCAAAATTGACCACAGTATTGCCAGCAAGGGTTGTGTCATATGAAAATAAGCAATTGACAGAGTGCCCAATTAGCCATTGCTAGACTACCAGTGTAAGCTGTAGACAGAGGATTGGAGATCCAGTGTGCTAGCGAGTAGTGTTGTCATCATGGCAGTGTTAGTAAGTTACTCAGGAGAGATCACCTTTTGCTGTTTGTGAACTATTGCTGGGACAGTGTGGGCAAAGGAAGTGTAAGCTCAGGGTCTGAGAAGAGGATAGACCAATAAATAGTGAGAAATAGGTTGTTCTGAGGTTTAGTGAGACCACTTTGTATCTAACAGTGAGACTACAAAATTTTGGAGGAACAGTAGGAAACCCAGTGGGATCTTGGAAGATAATTCAGCAGGTACCCCTCCTTCGGAGTATAAACAGGATTCACAGGATGCACCATTTGGTCTAGGACCATGCCCAACAAATGTATTGAGTGATGACTTAATTGATCCCCCACATTTGTGAATAGTCAGCCAATCCTTACAATGTAGAGGGTATGGTGCCCAAATGGACACACCGACGTGCAGGGCACTTCTATACAAAGTTGCTAGTTCAATCCCACATGAAACACCTAGAATTGACACACTTCATTGGGGATCAATCACCAGGATAGTCACAGAAATGAAAAAGAAGACAGTCATTGTGGGCATAATTCATCCCTAGTTCCAAACCCGTTTAATGTATTGTACAGTCCCCTACCTCTGTCAAGGATACTTAATGGATTTTTTTGCTAACCGCAGGTCTGCATCATTCTTACCGGAAGTCCCTGCTTAGAGACGCACAAATTTACTGTCATTGTAAAGCACATCTGAATTACCCTATGAATAGCACAAATTCCAAGTCAGTGAATATTTTCCAGGGTCTGGTGCTCCTTCAACTGGAAATCTAATTTGGACTCTTTCATATGGAATTTTATGAGGTTATTCATTCAGTGGAAAAAGTAAAAGGTAGTAAAAGAAAGCAGTGGCGAGATGAATGCTAAATGTATACAATAAATGGCGTTTTCTAAATTTGTAAGACGTATCATGTGCTCTCAAATAGAAAGTTTAAAGCAACTGTGACTAATCCTTGCAGTGTTCTCAGTGGCACATTGGATTGGGCTCTGTGGTCTTCATATACTCCAGGGCAGTGTGTTTATAATGATTTATTATTATTATGTCACCAGGAGTTGCCATTTCTTAATCAATATGATTCATTGTATATCATTGACAAAGGGGGAAAACACCCATGTAAGCTCTTACTGCTCCCTAAATTGGATCTGTCCTTTAAATACTGTATGTTGTCCTATGTAAAGGCAGTGAAGAAACTTTATGGAAAGTTTAAGAAAACAGTATTTTAGTCTTATATAAGGAAAGTTCAATAACTTTTTAAAGTAAATCAATCTTCTTCACATTATGGAGACTTAAATTAAAGGCTCCTCTGAAGCAAGGATCAGATATTGGGTTAAATCATTTTTATCCCCAAAGTGTAAAATGTCAGTTGACTGAAAATAATTGTACTACAATAATTACTCTAAAAAATGGTCTTCCATGGGGATGGAAAATAGTTAGTAGATCTGGTCTGGATAAAGATGTGGGTTTTTTTGGAAAGGTTTGACCACACTTTACATAGATGATTTCCTTAAAGGGAACCTGTTAGGTCCAATATGCACCGAGAACCTCGAGCAGTTCTGGGTGTATATTGCTAATCACCACCTAACTGTCCCTGTATACACTAGCATAGATAAAGAGATCTTTAGAAAAAGTATTTCTAAAGATCTTTAATCGTTTAATAATGAGCTAGGGCACTAGCACCCCTGGGAGTTAGCTCCCCTGGCTAGTCGGCTCCATTAGCATGTTAGTACACCCCTGTGGGTGTGTTAACATGCTAATAATGCGCAGCATCAGAGGATGATCTCACTCACTTTTCTGCCGCCATCCCATCCGAAGCTGGATTTCGGCTCAGTGTGCATGACCCCGGAGTTTCGTTCATGCACACTACTTCAGTTTGAAGCCAGGATGCATACACCCGGCTTCATAGTACACATGACTAAATCTCCGGGGTCATGCGCACTGAGCCGAAATCCAGCGTCGTATGCGATGGCGGCAGAGAGGTGAGTGAGATCATCATATGACACTGCACATTCATTAGCATGTTTTCACGCCCACAGGGGTGTACTAACATGCTAATGGAGCCAGGGGGCTCATTAGCATACGATAAAAGATCTTTAGAAATACTTTTTCTAAAGATCCCTTTATCTATGCTAGTGTATACAGGGACGGTTAGGCAGGGATTAGCAATATGCACCCAGAACTGCTCGTGGTTCTCGGTGCATATTGGACCTGACAGGTTCCCTTTAAGGATCTGTTGTATCCTACAGTTTCTTCTCATATAACCTGGACTCTACTAAAGCCTGGACACTTTGGATAGGTTTATTTCCTATAGCATGTCTTTGATCTCTTGATAAGTTGTCCTCAAGAGGATTGAATGCTCCTAAATTCTTTAGAAAAATACTACATACATAACTATTTTTTGCATTTATTAACTTCTACTGGCACTAGAGCGTCTATGGACATTGTAGGAGGTATCAGGTGGCAGTACCTGTTTGTGAATGCCTCATTAATCATCTCAACAGAAGCATTGGATGAGCAAAAATAAAGTGTATCATCTGTCAGTTCATTGAAATTATGCTAAGCTGATCAAAATCTGATTCTGAGCTGAGCCCCTCATTATTTGGAAAAGGTCACTGCATGATGGAAGCGCTTGCCATCAATGGCTATCTTTGATTTTTTTCTCATTCGCCTTATGCAAATGTTGAATTCTAACCTTTAATTTGCTTGTGAAAATGAAGGAACCTTTGAACTTTCACAGCCCCTAAATGAGGAAGGAAAGTACATTCATGCAGCTTTCAGTCTAATATATCGCATAACACTACTGCAGACATAAAAGCTAATTGTTTCTAGAAATAGAGAAAATAAATGTGTCCAAATTGGTGTCAGTCCCTGAGTTGTCATCATGTAGGTAGTGTTTAACTAGATTTTTAGCCATTTTTCAGTTTTGTTTTGTTTTTTTACATGGGTGATAGTTGGGAGACAACCATTAAATAAAGAATCACAAGTACATTGGCACTGACCACCCTGAAATAGCAGCTACTGCCCTGCTGTTATAGCACCTGCTATTTTATCATGTTATGTGATAAGTACCAATCTACTTTTTGATAAGTTACTTTTGAACTCTCTCAAATATTGTGCAGCACATGTGTGAATACTGCCCAATGTGTTTATCCTGCTTTAGGCCTCCGACACACATCCGTGCCGACGGTATGTGTTTGGTACGTTTTTGCACGTACCAGTGGCACGGAGACACGTACACCAATGCTACCCTATGGTAGCAGTTACACACACGTAAAACCACACGGAACGTGTGTCCGTGTCCGTTTGTACGTGTGTGCGTTTTCCAACACGCTGACATGTCCACGTTTTCTCCAGCATCACGGGTGTCACACGGCCTGCACCCGTACCACACGGATGTAGTGTGGATGCTGTCCCGTGTGACACGCGCCGGAAAAAACTCACATGTCAGAGAAAAAAATAACAAATCTTTACTTAACTTCTCCAGCCCTGCTGTCTCTGCCGCTGCTGTCACTTGCTGCCGACCGCCGCTCATTATGCTCATTTAATATTCACTTCACTGCAGCTGGCAGCAGCAGCGGGGAGTCGGCAGGACCGGAGACCGAAGATCAGCACCACGGACAGCAGGAAGGACCACGTGAGTATGCAAATTACCAATTCTCCGTGTGTTATCGCGGATAGCACACGGAGAACACATGTGGCCCGCACGTTCCGGAGACACGTACTTACCTACACGCAACACGCAGGGAAAATACGTGTCTCGCGGCACGTGCATGATTTTCACGTGAGTGTGGCAGAGGCCTCAGGGAGTGCAAAGAGCCGTAAGTCCGGAGTCTCAGGCTATGTGTCCACGTTGCTTTTTACCTGCTTTTTACCTGCTTTTTTGCTGCTTTTTCAACTGCAGCGTTTAATGCCGAAATGGATGTGTTCTGCTTTTCAAGCAAAGTCTATGGGAATTTGGGTTTCCTGTGCCCACTATGCAGTTCAAACTGCAGCCTTTTTCTGGCAGAAATTTGGACAAAAACTCAGCTTTGCAGTTCAAAACGCAAATGGCAAAAACAATTCACATGTCAATTGTTTTTGCCATTTGCGTTTTGAATTGGGATACTGGAAGACTGTATCCAAAACCTGTGCAGGTGAACTATGAAGGTAACGGACTGCAATATGTGATTGCTTGTTTATTTTGCCTGTAAAGCCGGAAGAGGCTGCGGTTATGTTTTTGAACTGCGGTTTATGGAGGATGTAAAAAAACCCTTTGGATGAACTGTGTGTTCCTGTGCTATCTCGCATCACAGCAAAAGTGAGTAAAACCCCCAATAATGCACTGTGTGAACTGGGTGCAACATCACACAAGGGATGGAAGGCCTCCCATATGGTGAAAGGTTGGAAAAGTTGGATTTGTTCTTTACTAATAAAGATGTCTCAGAAGAGATCTCATTGATATGTACAAGTACGTGTGGTCAACAGAAAGGACTGTCAAATTACTTTTTCCTTCCAAAGACAATACTAATGACCAGGGAGCACTCATTACAGATGAAAGAAACGCAATTCTGTCAGCTGTTATGGACATGATTATATGAAGATATCCAAACTACAGGACAAGATGGCATTTGCACCCATATTTGCATTGCATTGACTACAGAGATATTTTTTAAAGACATTTGTTCCTATAATTTAGTCTCTGCAATTTACCAAGTGAAGCAACATGTATCTTATTTCCGCTTTCTCTCGCATCTTAGAAAAATATAATATCAGGAAGTGTTGTAACATATGTCTGTAACTAGGAAAAGGTTCTTTACTGTTAAAGCAGTCAAACTGTGGAATGCCCTACCACATGAGGTAGTAATGGCAGATAATATAACAGCTTTTAAAAGGGGCTGGGTGATTTCCTCAGTACACAAAACATTGTCCCTTAGGCTATGTGCGCACTAGACATTTTTCCCTGCGTTTTTGCGTGTTTTTCGGGTGCGTTTTTGTTCAGAAAACTGCATGACTTTGCTTCACTAGCAAAGTCTGAGTTTTCAGTTTTGCTGTCTGCACACAGCGTTTCTTTTTAGCTGCGTTTTTGTGGTGTCCACAAAAACGCAGCATGTCAATTATTCCCGCTTAAACTATCAGCTGATGCGGTCAGGTGACCGCATCAGATGATTACCGCCGGGTTCTGCAGCGATCGGACGGGAGTCTGCACAGAAGTGTGTAGTTTTGTTGTTTTTTTTTTTCTACTGATGCATCAGCTGATTGTATAAACGGCTTTTATACAATCAGCTGATGTGTCATATGATTCACATCCTTGAACCTGACACATCATCTGATCGCTTTGCCTTCCAGCAAACCAATCAGATGATATTGGACCCGGATTGGACATCGCGATACCTTTGAGCCAGGATTACTGTGGAGGGGATGGGGGGTTTTTTAGTTCAATAAAGATGGAGTCACTAATTGTGTTGTGTTTTATTTCCAATAAAAATATTTTTCTGTGTTGTGGTTTTTTTTTATCTTTACTAGAAATTCATGGTGGCCATGTCTAATATTATCATGACACCATAAATTTCGGGCTTAGGGCCAGTTGATAATACACAGCTAGCCCTAACCCCATTATTACCCAGCAAGCCACCCGGCACCAGGGCAGCTGGAAGACTTGGATACAGCGCCAGAAGATGGCGCTTCTATGAGAGCGTCATTTTTTGGGGCGGCTGCGGACTGCAATTCGCAGCGGGGGTGCCCAGAAAGCTTGGGCACCCTGCGCAGCGGATTCCAATCCCCAGCTGACTAGTTGTACCTGGCTTGACACAAAAATTGGGCGCAGCCCACATCATTTTTTTTTTTTTTATTATTATTATTTCATGATATTCATGAAATAATTAAAAAAGAGAGGGCTTCCCTATATTTTTGGTTCCCAGCCGGGTACAAATAAGCAGCTGGGGTTTGGGAGCAGCCCGTACCTGCCTGCTGTACCTGGCTAGCATACAAAAATATGGCGAAGCCCACGTCATTTTTTTTTCCCCCGTTTTACTTTTTGGGCAAAAAACTGCATACAGTCCTGGATGGAGTATGCTGAGCCTTGTAGTTCTGCAGCTGTCTGCTCTCCTGCCTACACTAGTGGATGGAGGAGTATGCTGAACCTTCTAGTTCTGCTCCCCCTGCCTCGCCTTCCAGCATACAGTCCTGGATGGAGCATGCTGAGCCTTGTAGTTCTGCAGCTGCTGTCTGCTCTCCCGCATACACTAGTGGATGGAGTATGCTGAGCCTTGTAGTTCTGCAGCTGTCTGCTCTCCTGCATACACTAGTGGAGAATGAAGGAGAACAGATTGATGAGGGAAATGACGTCAGATCTTTTTTTTTTTCCTTCAACAATCTTTAAGGCATTGTTCACTGATAAAAAAAAAACGCATAAAAATGCAGTGAATAAAATCGCAGCCAAAAACGCACCAAAACGCGGTAAATGCGTGTGTTTTTTTATGCGTTTTTGCCGCGGATGCGTTTTTTTGCGGCCAAAAACGCAGCATCTTTGGAGCTAAAAAAAAGTGGTTAGGTGCGCACATACCCTTATAGATAATTTAGTGGCAAAAATGTATAATTTATGGAGGAAGGTGGAACTTGATGGACCTAGTTTTATTTTCAACCTATTTAACTATGTAATATCTAATAGCTGGTTATCATTGAGGTCTGGACTACAGATCATGGTGCATTAGTGTTAAAAATCTTAAGAGGATTTGTCACTTTAAGAGTATTCAGTAAATTGAAGATGCAATCTCAAAGTTCAAGTGAGATGTACAGTCCATTTACATGTCAACACACATGGGCTCTTCATAGAGGGCCAGATGAAAAGAGGATTATCAAAGGCACTTTAGAAGGTGCTCAATCCTCTTGTGTGCTATAGTAAAACATAAAACACAACTATCATAATAAACCACTGCCCTCAGATCTCCATTTTAGGTGGAATATTTTGTTACGTTATTTTTAAAACTGTCCGTGCTTTATGAATACGTTATTTATTCCATTTACAGAATTATCTATGTTCTCAACTGCAAAATGCTAAGTAGAGAAATAATAATTTACCCTATTTCAGAAAATCAATGGTTTCTGATTTTTTTTTAAACAAAATCCAATATTAGATAAAGAAATATTATATATACATAATGCAATGCATAGCAATATCATCCAGAGATATTCCTATAATAAGGGGCAATTATAGAGAATAATACTTTTGTACACAAGAATATATTTGTAAAATAATTCTATCCCTTTCCTGTTCTCTTTGTTTTCTTCTAATTTTGTATGCTGAAACCTAATACAGCATGTTGACTTATTCAATTTTCTCTGACTTCTACTTGTGTCTGAGTGGGATGGTCCTGAAACAAGTCTGTGTAACATAGATAGTCAGTATCTTCTACAGCAGATAATAATAATATATTAATTCACCCAGCTATATTGAATGGAAAGAGCGTCCCTCTACTGTCACTATGACAGCAGGTAGATGATAGTTCCAGAGTTTGAACCCATAACTATCATATTAATCTTTATTTCTATAGCGCCAACGTATTCCGCAGCGCTGTACAATTCAGAGGTTCATATACAAGCAAGTAACAGTTATAGAAGATATAATAGCGCTAAAATAAAGACAACCCTGTTTGTAAGCGCTTACAATCTACAGTGAGGTGGGGGGACAAGGTACAGGTGCTTATGTGAAGCCCCGCTAGTATGTGTCGGTGCAGTACCTTCAGGGACTCCACGTGGATGGAACAGTCTGGTCACAGGTAGGGAACCTTCTTTTAGGATTGTCGTGACGCCACTCTCAGTATTGCGGTCAGCGGGGACCGCCACTGCAGATTAAGGGATGCCTGGGGCTGATGGTGGGTGCAGTCAGTATATTAGCCCCCTGAGAGTGAGGCAAGCCCCAGGCCCCGGTGTATGTGTGTGGGACCACAGGTCGCAGAATGACTCAAACACAGTCCAAGAAGTCTTTCAACGTGTTTACTCACTGTTTGGAGGTCACGGTGAGATGCCCGGGCGACACTGTGATAACCAGGTTGAACCAGGAATTCCAGGAGGCCGTTCTGAGGGTAGCTGTCCGCTCGCCTTCCTTGCACTCTTTCTGTTTTAGGAGGATCCTTTGCTTGAAGCGTGGTAGGACCCCTCCAGGGAAGCTGTTACCACCCTGCTCCCCTCTCTCTGGCTCGTCTGCCGGCAGCGTGGCCTTGGTGGGATGGCTTCTGGCCCTGTCCCCTTATGGGCCTGGTGATTGCTGCTTGGCTCAAGCTCTGTGTAGTCGTGGTGAGGGTATGAAGTACCCCCCCCCCACCTGTAGGTTAAGCAGCTCTGGATGATCTGCTGCCTGTACTGGGGATCTAGTTCCCCTTGTGTGCTCGGATACCGGGATCTCCGTACTCAGCCACCCTTCTCTCTCTGGATGGTTTTCAGGCCGACCCACGGTACTCCTTTCTCCCCCGCTTTCAGCTACTGCACTCCTCAGGACCTGTCTGACACGAGAGCTCCTCTGCTCCCTTCCACACACTTCAACTTCTTCCTCCAGACTCTCCTCTTCCTCTCTCTCTCTGCCCTGCTTCCTAGCAACCAGCCCCTGAACACACCCCTTGCTGGGAATTGAAAGTTAACCCCTACTGGTTACCCAAGGGTCCCTTCTGGTGATGTGGGAGACCTGGTCACTATGTGTTTGTGTGTGCACCTCATCCTGGCCTTTGGAAATTACCTGGAAGCATTGTCCCAGCATGGGTGCAATACTCTGTGGTGCCTGACCAGGTCAGGGGCGCCACATTCCCCCTTAGTTATCATCAGCACGTCCTCGGGCTGCAAAGACAAGAGAAAAGGTAAATACAAACTTTTCCCACACAGGGGCAATTATTTACATTTAAACATACCAGGTACCATTCCACCACCAACCACCCACATGTCCGAACCCCACCCAAAAACCTCCAGGAGGTAGGTCGCCGGTCCTTTTGGTGACCAGGGCTGGGCCATCACATTCCCCAGACCTTTCCTCCAATCTTCCTCTCCTGAGGGGAGTGGTGTAAGGTAGGCCCCATAAACAGGCGTACCCGCTTCCGAGTGTTGGAGGGCAGGCCCCATAAACAGGCGTGCCCCCTTGTTGGTGCAGAGCCATGCCCCTCAACAGGCAGACTCTGTGGTTGATACCAAGAAGGCAACTTTTTACAATGCAAAGTTTGTGGTTAAAGCCAGTTCATAACCAGTGGTCTAACATTTTAAGGAGGTCTCACAATAGTCCTTGTGGGCACATTTCGCTTAAACGTTACTTAACTATAACAGGTTAAACATTACATTTCACACCGTCACTTTGAACTAAACTGTACTTTCTCTATAGCGTAATGGGAGCTGACCAAAGTTGCTGCGGGTTGATCTACGCAGTACTATACTGTCATCTGTCTGAGGTTGTGTCCTCCCACCCGATGTATGTGTCTCAATGTGAATAATAGGTGTGCTAGGTATTGATACCAGTGCATGGTCTTCTGCTTCAGCTACATTTGGCTCTTCCAGGTTCTGAACAGGTTCTTCTGGGTCTCTTACTTCTCCAGATTGAGGGAATGTAATAACCGGAATAACTACTGCTCCATTGTATTGAGGCCAACTTGCTGGAAAATCTCCAAGTACAGTATGGATCATCTTTTCTTTTGGTTCTTGAACTGGCAAAGGGTTGGGACTTTCTTCAGGGGTTCTTAGTTGTTCAGGACATTTCTTTAAGCGATCTCTAGAAACGACAGCTGTTGTTTTTCCTCCATCTTTGCTGATAAGGCATGTCTTTTCATTGCTAAGCGTTGATGGTAACACAGTATAGGGTTCTTCTTCCCAGTGATTGTCAAGTTTATGACGTCTTCTCTTTCTTTTGAGAACTATATCTCCTGGCATCAAAGGAACAGCAGGTGCTTTTCGATTGTAGGCCTTTTCTTGTTTCTCACGCTGCTGAGTCAGGCTTCGCTCCACACACTCTTGTACTTTCTTGTATTGGGCTTGGCGGTTGGAATCCCAATCAGCACCTTGTAGATGGTCTTCAGGGGTCTCAACTCCCATTTCCAGATCTACTGGCAATCTCCCTGGTCTGGCCCTCATCAGGTATGCCGGTGTGCAGTTCGTGGAACTCACAGGGATGTTGTTATACATGTCCACTAGATCGGGCAGTTTTTCCGGCCACTGACTTCGTTCTTCTAATGGGAGAGTCTTCAGAAGGTCGAGAATGATGTGGTTCATTTTCTCACACATGCCATTGGTCTGGGGATGGTAAGGCGTAGTACGGATCTTCTGGCAGCCGTATAGGTTACAAAACTCCTTAAACACTTCAGCTTCAAAGGCTGGTCCTTGGTCAGTGAGCACTTGATCTGGATAGCCATGTGGTCGACAGAAGTGTGTCTGGAAAGCTTTGGCTGCAGTTTGACCTGTCAAGTCCTTGACTGGTACTACCACCAGGAATCTGGAGTAGTGGTCAACCATAGTGAGAGCGTAGTTGTAGCCTTGTCTGCTGGGTGCCAACTTTACATGGTCCAGGGCCACGATCTCCAGGGGCCGTTTAGTTTGGATTGGCTGGAGTGGTGCTCTCTGGCTGTGCTGGTCTTTTCTTCTAAGATTGCAGGGCCCGCAGTTTCGACACCACTTCTCTAGGGCAGATCTCATGCCCACCCAGTAGAATCTTACTTTAAGTAGGGCCTCCAGTTTCTTCCAACCAAAGTGGCCTGCACCATTGTGATAGGCTTCCAGCACCATCCTCGTATCCTTCTGTGGTACAATCACTTGCCACACCTTCTCATGCGTCCTCGGGTCAATGATGCTCCTGTAAAGTTTGTCTTGATAGATGAATAATCGACCCCTCTCCTTCCATAGGTACTGTGCCTCAGGTGGGGCTCCTTTGTCAAGGCTGGCGCCCGGCTGGCTGATCAGTTTCTTTACCAAGCCTACCGCTGGATCATTTTCCTGGGTCTCCTTCCAGTTGTAGTGAGGTAGTGGGTTCAGGGTCACCTCTTGGCGGTTGGCACGCGACTGCCGACACTGTTTTGCTCCATGGCGATGGAACGCTGGCAGCTCAATCTCTTCAAGATCATCTACATCTTCACCGTCGTCTGCTAGGTGAGGCATCCTGGACAGAGCATCTGCGTTGCCGTTCTTGCGGCCAGCTCGATACTTTACAGTAAAGTCATAATTCGCCAGTCGGGCTACCCAACGCTGTTCCATGGCACCCAATTTAGCAGTATCCAAGTGGGTCAGGGGGTTGTTGTCCGTGAAGACAGTGAATTTGGTGGCTGCCAGGTAGTGCTTGAACCGCTCTGTGATAGCCCATACCATGGCCAGGAACTCTAGCTTGAATGAGCTATAATTCTCCGGGTTTCTTTCAGTAGGCCTGAGCTTCCTGCTGGCGTAAGCAATCACACGCTCTTTGCCTCCCTGCACCTGTGAAAGCACTGCTCCCAGTCCCACATTACTGGCATCTGTGTACAGTACGAATGGCAGACCGTAGTCAGGGTAGGCTAGGATCTCTTCACCCGTCAAGGCCCCTTTCATTTGTCTGAAGGAGTGTTCTTCTGCTTCTCCCCAGTGAAATGGCGGGCCGGAGATCTTTCCTCTCTTCTTTGGGTGGCCTACCAGGAGCTCTTGCAAAGGCGCTGCCATTTTCGTGTAGCCCTTGATGAACCTTCTGTAGTAGCCTACCAAGCCAAGGAACTGACGTACCTCCCGGACGGTAGTAGGTGTGGGCCATTCCTGGATGACTGTGACCTTCTCTGGGTCCGGTGCTACTCCTTCTGCACTGACCACGTGACCTAGGTACTGGACCTTTGGCTTCAGTAAATGGCACTTGGATGGTTTCAGCTTCATTCCATATCGGGATAGTGCTTCAAAGACTTCAGCCAGGTGTTTCAGGTGGTCCTCGTAGGTCTTGGAGTACACGATGACATCATCCAGGTAGAGCAGGACGGTTTCAAAGTTGAGGTGCCCTAGGCAGCATTCCATAAGCCTCTGGAAGGTCCCGGGGGCATTGCAGAGTCCAAATGGCATGCTGTTGAACTCACAGAGGCCCATTGGGGTGGTGAAGGCCGTCTTCTCCCGATCTTCTTCTGCTACAGATACTTGCCAGTAGCCACTAGTAAGATCTAGGGTAGAAAAGTAGTTAGAGGCTTTCAAGGCAGCGAGGGATTCCTCTATCCTTGGCAAAGGGTAGGCATCCTTGTGTGTTATCTGATTTATCCGTCTGTAATCCACACACATCCTCATCGTGCCATCCTTCTTTCTTACCAGGACCAGGGGAGCCGCCCAGGGGCTACAACTGTCCCTTATGACTCCTGCCTCCTTCATGTCCTTCAGCATGTCCTTTGTGCGCTGGTAATGGGCTGGTGGAATAGGCCTATGTCTTTCCTTAATGGGAGGATGACTGCCTGTGGGTATGTGATGTTGCACCCCTTTGATCCTACCAAAGTCTAGTGGGTTCTTACTAAAGACCTGCTCGTATTCCTGCACGACCCTGTAAACCCCATGTTTCTGGTAGTCGGGTGTAGAGTCAGTCCCCACGTGTAGTTTCTGGCACCAATCCTCTAACTGCTTTTGGGAGGTCTCGCCCTCTTTTGAGTCAGCTTGTGTCAGGGGACCTACAGGTGTTATGGCGTCATCTGAGCATGTAAACAGTTTGGCTATGGTAGCGTACCTTGGTAGTCTGGCTTCCTCCTCCCCACAGTTCAACACTCGTACAGGCACTCGTCCCTTGTGTACATCAACTACCCCCCTGGCTGTCAGAATCGTGGGCCAGTGGTCTGAATGAGTGGGCTCTAGTACAGCCTGGTAATCTTGTCCTCTGAGACCTACCGCTGCTCTACACCACATCATCATTTCACTCCGTGGGGGTATCACAATGGGGTTTGCATCCATCACCCGTACACTACCAATCTCACCGCCAGTCTGTTTTACCTGTTGCTTCCTCAGAATGATTCGGATCTCCTTTTGCAAGGCTCTTTGCGACCTGCCCTCAGCACCTTCAACAATCTGGTGAAGCAACAACAACACTTCCCCTAGGCAATTTTCTATGACATTAGTGCCTAAAATCATTTGCGGGTTCCTTTCTCTAATATCAGTGTCCACAACAATCAGTCCTTGTCCCTTCATTTCCTGCCTTCCCACCTTTATGGTTACCTCTTTGACCCCGATCTGGTCTATAGGTTGTCCGTTGGCAGCATAGATGGTGAGGGAGGGGTCCGGTGGTCGGAGATCGTCGTCCGACCAAAACCTCCGATAAAGGACATACGGGATCGTGGTGACCTGAGAGCCGGTGTCCAATAACGCCGGGGTAGGGATCCCGTCCAGGACGATGGACAGGACAGGACGTCCACCCACGTACTGATCACAGCAGCGACTTGGGCCTGATCTTCTTAATCCTGAGGACTGGCCCCCGGCCCCAGGTTTGGCTCGTTTAAAGGACAGGCCCTTGCATAGTGTCCTGCCTCCTGGCAACGACGACAGATGGGTTGTCCAGATGAGTCATAGCGATCACTGCTCCTGCCTCGGGTTGGGGGACCTCTTCTCCTCCGCATCCAAGGGACGTCCTCTGGGTTGTCAGCTAGCAGGATCCGATGAGGGACTTTGGTCTCTGAGGGCAACTGCATTGCTTTCAGGATTTGTGCGACGTCCTTAGTGAGCTGTTGCACCTGGGAGGATAGTGTATTTATGGTCTCTGCTGGCGTGTTGAGTCCTTTTGTAGTTATCAGGGTCTGCGAGGAGGATTCCGCTCCTGCAGCCGTGGAACTGGCAGGCCATGCTGGTGTGACGGGGTCTGTGTCCACAGGAGGTTGGAGTGCTTTCACTGCCCTGTCTTTCAGAATGGCAAAGTCCACGTCAGGGTGTTCCAGGGACCACAGCTTCATCTGCTTCCCATCCTCAGGAGAACGCAGGCCCCGCAAGAATTGTTCCTTCATCATCCGGTTTCCTTCCTGATCACTGACAGGGTCCACCAGCTTGAGAGCCCGCAGTGCAGCCTGCAGCCTGAGGGCATAGGCTCTTATGCTATCTTGGGGCTTCTGCCGGCAGTTATAGAAGTCCGTCCTCAGCTCTCCCTCGGTGCGGTGTTCAAAAGCAGCTGCTAGTTTGGCAAAGATGGTCTCAACAGAGCTCCGGTCATCATTGGTCCAGGACTCAGCTTCCAATTCTGCTGCCTCAGTCAATTGTCCCAGCACCACAGCGGCCCTCTGCTTACCAGTCATCGCGTGCATGTCTAGCAGGGTGCTGATCTTCTTCTTAAACCCGGTCAGCGTGTCTATTTTACCGGCGTATTGGGGCAGCCATTGCGCTCCTGGGACATACAGCAAGGAAACTGGCATTATGGGGGAGATTTCAGCCGGCGCGGCTGCGACCGCGGCACCGGCACCAGGCGCTGCTGCGTCCAGCGCGACGGGGGCTGGCATCGCTTGGGCTGCGTCGCCCTGACCAGGGGCATTACCTCCTGCAGCGTCCATTTTTCTTCAAAAATCTGCGCGCTCCTTTTCCACTTCCTGGGTCAGAACGCTCTCCGAATTGTGGGGGTTCTGGGGCGGCCACACCTCTTCGTGGGCGGTGCTCTTCTCCCTTGCGCGGGCTGCAGCGCGCGCTTTTGAAGATGGCAATATGGCGGCGGTTCAATTTTTGCGGTCGGACCTCTGAGGCACACGGTCACCTGTCTGAACAGGTCTAGTCCTTATCCTGTTCGTGACGCCAGAAGTTGTGAAGCCCCGCTAGTATGTGTCGGTGCAGTACCTTCAGGGACTCCACGTGGATGGAACAGTCTGGTCACAGGTAGGGAACCTTCTTTTAGGATTGTCGTGACGCCACTCTCAGTATTGCGGTCAGCGGGGACCGCCACTGCAGATTAAGGGATGCCTGGGGCTGATGGTGGGTGCAGTCAGTATATTAGCCCCCTGAGAGTGAGGCAAGCCCCAGGCCCCGGTGTATGTGTGTGGGACCACAGGTCGCAGAATGACTCAAACACAGTCCAAGAAGTCTTTCAACGTGTTTACTCACTGTTTGGAGGTCACGGTGAGATGCCCGGGCGACACTGTGATAACCAGGTTGAACCAGGAATTCCAGGAGGCCGTTCTGAGGGTAGCTGTCCGCTCGCCTTCCTTGCACTCTTTCTGTTTTAGGAGGATCCTTTGCTTGAAGCGTGGTAGGACCCCTCCAGGGAAGCTGTTACCACCCTGCTCCCCTCTCTCTGGCTCGTCTGCCGGCAGCGTGGCCTTGGTGGGATGGCTTCTGGCCCTGTCCCCTTATGGGCCTGGTGATTGCTGCTTGGCTCAAGCTCTGTGTAGTCGTGGTGAGGGCATGAAGTACCCCCCCCCACCTGTAGGTTAAGCAGCTCTGGATGATCTGCTGCCTGTACTGGGGATCTAGTTCCCCTTGTGTGCTCGGATACCGGGATCTCCGTACTCAGCCACCCTTCTCTCTCTGGATGGTTTTCAGGCCGACCCACGGTACTCCTTTCTCCCCCGCTTTCAGCTACTGCACTCCTCAGGACCTGTCTGACACGAGAGCTCCTCTGCTCCCTTCCACACACTTCAACTTCTTCCTCCAGACTCTCCTCTTCCTCTCTCTCTCTGCCCTGCTTCCTAGCAACCAGCCCCTGAACACACCCCTTGCTGGGAATTGAAAGTTAACCCCTACTGGTTACCCAAGGGTCCCTTCTGGTGATGTGGGAGACCTGGTCACTATGTGTTTGTGTGTGCACCTCATCCTGGCCTTTGGAAATTACCTGGAAGCATTGTCCCAGCATGGGTGCAATACTCTGTGGTGCCTGACCAGGTCAGGGGCGCCACACTTATACTGATTACATTGATAACTTTGGTGAAGAAATCCACTTTGTGGTTCTTCTGTAATCTGCATTTTCAGTTTTCTACTAACTAGGTTTTCTCCCTGTCTATGATTCCCTGACCCGTCCACCTGGCTCCAATCTTTGAATGACAAGTCACTGCTGAGATTTCACAGACGAGGCAGGGCATTGAAAGGCTGGAGCCAGCATAGGGGTCAGGGAATCACAGACAAGGTGGAGAAATCCTGTGCACTAAGCACTGAAATCTAATTAGCAGAAAACTTCAAATGGTGATTAAAGAAGAACAACAAAGAGGATTTCTTCACTACAGATATCAAAGTAATCAGTATTACAACGCCATTAAAGCCATGTCTTTAGGTACCGTCACACATAACGAGATCGCTAGCGAGATCGCTGCTGAGTCACGGTTTCTGACTGCTCAGTGACTGCTGAGATCGTTATACAGATCACTACTGCGACCTGTATCGTTCCTGCATCGTTGGTAAGGTCAGACTGTGTGACATCTCACCAGCGACCTCCCAGCGACTTACCAGCGATCCCTATCAGGTTGCATCGTTTTCAGGATCGCTGGTAAGTCGTTGTGTGTGACTGGGCCTTTAACGTTATACTTCACAATCATGCTGATAGGTACTCTTTAAGAAGAGAAGTAAAAATTATCATATTTAATGTATCGATAAGACAACAATTGTACAATGCAGTGTCCTGCAAATCTCTGCAGCCAATGCTTTTCTAATTTACAGAGCCGTCAATCTCAATTCAAAGCCTTATGCGGGCGTCACACGAGACGCTCTATCGTGCAATGCATCGTCGGGGTCACAGTTTTCGTGACGCACATCCGGCATCGTTCACGACGTCGTCTCGTGTGACACCTACGTGCGATCGCAAATCGGTAAAAAATAGTCTATCGTGTACTCGTCGCTTATTTTTAAAACATCGATTATTCTTAATAGCGCAGGTTGTTCATCGTTCCCGTGGCAGCACACGTCGCTTCGTGTGACACCACGGGAACGATGAACACAACTTACCTGCGTCCCGAGGCTCGCGCCGGCTATGCGAAAGGAAGGAGGTGGGAGGGATGTTTACGTCCCGCTCATCTCTGCCCCTCCGCTTCTATTGGCCGGCGGTTGTGTGACGACACTGACGCCGAACGTCCCTCCCCCTTCAGGAAGAGGATGTTCGCCGCCCACAGCGAGGTCGCTCATCAGGTAAGTATGTGTGACGGCGGTTTAACGACTTTGTGCGACACGGGCAGCGATTTTACCCGTGACGCACAAACAACGGGGGCGGGTACGATCGCTGGTGCAATCGCACGATGAATCGTCCCGTGTGAAGCCCGCTTTACTCAGTAAATGCTCTCCAATAGACCACTTGTTTTAGAAGAGGCAGTCTATACCAATTATTTGTGGTGGAGTTTTAATCTCATCATACTATATTGTCTCTCTTTTTGGACAGTCCCTTTTGTATTACTATTAACCTGAAATCCTGTGTGGCATTGAGTGGGCAATAGGATTTAATATTGGGTGTCTGTTATTGGTAGGTAGGGCTTTTATCTCCTAGTTGTCAGTGGTGGTCTATTTTATTTGATGATAGTGGGTCCTACTCAGTGAGGAACAAGCTTTTTTTTTTTTTTTTTACTGAGGCTAGTTTCACACATCCAGCTTATCGCCGTTTTGCCGGATTCGGTGAACGCCAGTACAGTGTATACAGTACTGCCATTGGCGTGCACCGAATCCGGCAAAACGTCGATGTGTGAAACTAGCCTTAGTGCTTAGTATTAAATAAGTATTTTATTCCCTGGTGATCAGTGGTGGACTCACTTTTCATTCTTATCTCATAATAAGTAGTCAGTGGATACATGTCACGATGTGACTACAGGTCTCACAGCAGGAACACCTGGGTAGTCTATGCCAGGGGAGGGGAAAACCCCAGCGAACAAAGTAACACAAAGGGAACACAGTACAATGGTGGGCCCTAGCGCTAGGGAGAGGGAAGCAGGGTCACCTCCTAACACTAACCTGAGGCTGATCCCTGTACTCCCTAACGTCCCTAAACAGGTCTTTCACCCGTGCGCCAATTACTTGTCTAGGTCCTTGTTGACCCTGAACTCACCCTGACTAGTGTGTAGGCCAGTGACACGGTAGTCTCACTACTGCAAATAAGATAACATGAGGTTGGTAAGACAAACAGGTGGGGAGAGACACAACAAAGAGGACTCTAAGGTTTCTTCAACACGAACTTTGCAGTTGTATCAGTAACAATACCACAGCTCTGCAGAGACAAATTACTTCAACATGGACAGATAAGTAATGAGCTATAGCCGGCATAGGGAGGAGTGAGGAGTGGATATTTATAGCAGAAGGGAGTGGCTGCAGTTGAAGCTGTTAGATCACTTCAGGAGAGAAATTAACCTTAACCATTTCAGTACTGGATGAAATTAAATACAGTGGAACCTCGCTTAACGAGTAACCCACTTAACAAGAATTTCGCTTAACAAGCAAAGCTTTCTGTAAATTTGTAACTCGGTTTACGAGAAAGCTTTGTTGTACGAGCAAAATACTCACTGCACACACTTCCGGTTCCGTACATCCACCGCGCTCTAACCCGCACTTACAGTCCACACAGGCACGCACACACATACAGTATTATGCTCACCTTACTTTCCGTTCCACCGCCGGCCTCATGGTTCTTGTAATCCGTTGGTACATTGCGACGTCCTCGCGGCGAACTACAAGACCCAGGAGGCTGGTGATGGAATGGAAGGTAAGGTGAGCATAATATGTGTACCTTCAGTTCCATTGCCGGCCTCCTGGGTCCTGTAGTTTTCCGCTCCACTCCAGGCTGTGCATTGGCAACCATAGTGACGAAGCAGGAACTTCCGCTATCACCGCTACTCAAAGGCAGCGCGCTGGCCAATCAGAGGCAAGCGGCTCCTGCCTTTGACGTCAGCGCTCTGGCAGCGGAAGTTCCTCCCTCGTCGTTATGGTAACCCGATACACAGCCCGTACTGGAGAACAGCAAGTCCCAGAAGACCGGCGATGGAACGGAAGGTAAGGTGAGCATAATATGTGCGTGCGTGCTTGTGTGTGAGTTTGTGCGTGTTTGTGCATGTGTGGAATGACACAATAGGGGACCAGGATGGGACATTTAACAAGTTGTGGAACGAATTGTCTGCATTGCAATGATTTCCTATGGGAAATATTGCTTTGCTGAACGAATAACTTGGTTAACAAGCACACTCCCAGAACGGATTGTTCTCGTTAAGCAAGGTACCACTGTACTACTATTATTACAAGAAATAAATAATAAAGTGAGTCCACCATTGACCCCATTGAAAATTGTTATTCAATAATGACAATGTAAAAATAAAGTAAATAAAATAGAGTAAAAGCTTTATCAGCTAATTACTGCTGAGTGATAACGGAAGGTAAGGTGAGCATATAATATAACATAATATGTGTACCTTTCGTTTCATCGCCGGCCTCCTGGGTGCTGTAGTGCGCCGCTCCGCTCCAGTCCACGCTTTGTATCTTCATCCATAGCGACGAGGGAGGAACTTCCTGTCATCGCTAATGAAAGGCAGAGCGCTGGCCAATCAGAAGCAAGCGGCTCTGCCTTTGACGTCAGCGCTCTGGCCGGGAACTTCCTGCCTCGTCGTTATGGTAACGCGTTACACAGCCCGGCCCCGTACCAGAGAACAGCAAGTCCCAGCAGACCGGCGATGGAACGGAAGGTAAGATGAGCATATAATATGTGCGTGTGCGCGCGTGCATGTGTGTGTTTGTGTGTGTTTGTGTGTGTTTGTGTGTGTGTGTGGAATGATAGAACAGAGGACCAGGATGGGACATTTTAGAAGTTCCAACGCAGGCCTCCTGGGTCTTGTAGTTCGCCGCGAGGACGTCACGATGTACCCGGGAACTACAAGAACCATGAGACCGGCGGTGGAACGGAAGGTAAGGTGAGCATAATACTGTATGTGTGTGCGTGCGTGTGTGTTTGTGTGTGTTTGTACGTGCATATGTGTGTTTGTGTGGCTGCAAGTGCGGGTCAGAGTGTGGTGGATGGACGAAACCGGAAGTGTGTGCGGTGAGAATTTCGCTCGTACAGCAAAGCTTTTTCGTAAAGCGGGTTACAAATTTATAGAAAGCTTTGCTTGTTAAGCGAAATTCTCATTAAGAGGGTTACTCGTTATGCGAGGTACCACTGTATTATATTATTTCTTCTAGTCTAGTAGTAGTCACTGGAGAACTAAAGGCCCCGTTACACGCAACGATATCTCTAACGATATGTCGTCGGGGGTCACGGAATTCGTGACGCACATCTAGCCTCGTTAGCGACGTCGTTGCGTGTAACAGCTACGAACGTCTGTTAACGATTAAAAATACTCACGTAATCGTTGATTGTTGACACGTCGTTCATTTTCAAAATATCGTTGCTCATTCTGGACGCAGGTTGTTCGTCGTTCCTGAGGCAGCACACATTGCTACGTGCGACACCCCGGGAACGACAAACAACAGCGTTCCTGCGTCCTCCGGCAACGAGGTGGGTGTGTCATTAATGCGGCTCCTCTCCGCCCCTCCACTTCTATTGGTCGGCCACTGTGTGACGTCGCTGTGACGGCGCACGAACACCCCCCTTAATGAAGAGGTTGTTCGCCGTCCACAGCGACGTCGCTAAGAAGGTAAGTACGTGTGACGGGTGTTAGTGATATTGTGCGCCTTGGGCAGCGATTTGCCTGTGACGCACAAACGACGGGGGCGGGTGCTTTCACGAGCGACATTGCTAGCGATGTCACTGCGTGTAAAGCCCCCTATAGTTACATAGTTACTTAGGTTGAAAAAAGACCTAGGTCCATCTAGTTCAACCTACCTCCACCAGTTCTACATTTGGTCACTAAGTCATTTATAACCAACAATGTTGTGTGTACTGAGGAAATCATCCAGCCCTTTTTTAAAAGCTGTTAAAGTATCAGCCATTACTACCTCTTGTGGTAGGGCATTCCACAGTCTGACTGCTCTAAGGGTATGTGCGCACGTTGCTTTTTACCTGCTTTTTACCTGCTTTTTTGCTGCTTTTTCTTCTGCGCTGTTTAATGCCAAAATGGATGTGTTCTTCTATTCAAGCAAAGTCTATGGGAATTTGGGTTTCTTGTTCACACTATGTTGTTCAACATTCTGCCTTTTTGTGGCAGAACTTTGGTCAAAAACTCAGCTTTTCAAAGAAGCAACATGTCAATTGTTTTTGCCATTTGGGTTTTGCACTGCAAAGCTGAGTTTTTGACCAAAGTTCTGCCACAAAAAGGCAGCATTTTGAACAACATAGTGTGAACAAGAAACCCAAATTCCCATAGACTTTGCTTGAATAGAAGAACACATCCATTTTGGCATTAAACAGCGCAGAAGAAAAAGCAGCAAAAAAGCAGGTAAAAAGCAGGTAAAAAGCAACGTGCGCACATACCCTAACTCTAAAGAACCCTTTCCTATTTAGCTGCCGGAATCGCTTTTCTTCCACTCGCAGTGAGTGCCTGCTGGTCCTTAGTATTGTCTTTGGAAGAAATAAGTCATGTGCCAGTCTTTTAAATTGACCGCACATGTATTTATAATGTATTTATACAAACATATCTTTAATTAACTTTGTGGTTAGCAAAAGAAGTGCTAGACACATTTTCCTCTGTCGAATGGTTTGTGGCATGAGAAGTTGATTATGTTTTTAATTCCTTTATTTTATTTCATGTCAACCATTTGTGGATACGATAACTTTATACTGGTCAGTGATAATCCCTGACAGACATTGTCACTAGTGAAGGAATGGGCTGGCCTCGGGCTGCACAGGCACCGCTTTCCTTCACCAAGGAGATTGTGTGTGGGGATGGTTTCAGGTGGGGTGTATGACACTTACCAGTGTTCATCACCCCTGTTGCCAGTCGGCGATACATTTGGGTAGTAAGACACGCAACACCAGAGTTCACTTGGTCAATCATTTCTTTGTTTACTTTTATTCTTCACGCTGTTATGGCAGACATGTCTTTCTTTTTTCTCTCTGTGGGGTACTGCTCTTCGTTCTGTCCCCAGCTATTATGGACCTCATCCTCAATACTCCGAGGTCTGCACCTCTTTCCCCCCCAATACCGCATACCTTCGTCCGCTTCTGGGCCCTGACGGCTTCTCTAGCCGGACAACTCTCTAAGCCCTTCGGGCTGAGCCATAGGTTACAGACCTCAAGAGCTTACCTCGGTGTCCCATGACTGGCCCTAACACCGAAGCCTTGTCTTCTCAGTTTGAACCAACTTCTCGATTGACTTTCTCTGGAGCTCCCTCTCCTAACCATATGCTCTGCCATCTGTCATTCTTCCGTTTTACTACTTTAACACTATCTTATCAAATCAAATCAAATAAGCTTTATTGGCAGGACCAAATACAAATTAGTTTTGCAAAGCAAGTGTACAAAAGGGACTGGGACTGTGGGGATGGTGGGTTGGGACCATAGTAAAGGCCCCGTCACACTAAGCAACATCGCTAGCAACATCGCTGCTAACGAACAACTTTTGTGACGTTGCTAGCGATGTTGCTGTGTGTGACATCCAGCAACAACCTGGCCCCTGCTGTGAGGTCGTTGGTTGTTGCTGAATGTCCTGGGCCATTTTTTAGTTGTTGCTGTCCCGCTGTGAAGCACAGATCGCTGTGTGTGACAGCGAGACAGCAACAACTAAATGTGCAGGCAGCAGGAGCCGGCTTCTGCGGAGTCTGGTAACCAATGTAAACATCGGGTAACCAAGAAGCCCTGTCCTTGGTTACCCGATATTTACCTTTGTTACCAACCTCCTCCGCTCTCACTGTCAGTGCCGGCTCCTGCTCTGTGCACATGTAGCTGCAGGACACATCGGGTTAATTAACCCGATGTGTGATGTAGCTAGGAGAGCAGGGAGCCAGCGCTAAGCAGTGTGTGCTGCTCCCTGCTCTGTGCACATTTAGCTGCAGCACACATCGGGTAATTAACCCGATGTGTGCTGTAACTAGGAGAGCAGGGAGCCAGCGCTCAGTGTGCGCTGCTCCCTGCTCTCTGCACGTGTAGCTCCGTGCGGTGGTAACCAAGGTAAATATCGGGTTGGTTACCCGATATTTACCTTAGTTACCAAGCGCAGCATCTTCCACGCGGCGCTGGGGGCTTGTCACTGGTTGCTGGTGAGCTCACCAGCAACTCGTGTAGCGACGCTCCAGCGATCCCTGCCAGGTCAGGTTGCTGGTGGGATCGCTGGAGCGTCGAAGTGTGACATCTCACCAGCAACCTCCTAGCAACTTACCAGCGATCCCTATCGTTGTTGGGATCGCTGGTAAGTTGCTTAGTGTGACTGGACCTTAAGGATGGATGGGGCACATCCAGGGTGGGGACTGTAGGTAGGATGGATGGGGCACGTCCAGGGTTAGGACTATCTTATCTAACATCTCTGCTAACACTCGCCCTACCGCTGGCTAACCCGAGCGCTAGATGGCAGCATTTGGTAAGCTGATAACCAGTCCTAACTCTGCTACATGCTCTTCTCTAAAACATTTAAATATCAACACATACATTTATAATATTCAACAGTAAATGGTAAATACATAACACATAGCACATAGCACAGTTACATCATGGAGGTGTGACGCCCTGGACCCCAGGGGTCACAGAATAACACCACATACACACACACACCCCTTCCCCTGGTCAGGAACACCCGTCAAACAAAACCCTTGTTGCCTCCCTCCAGGGTCTGATGTCCACACCAGGTGGGGCGGAGCCAGGCGGTTGGCCCCACCCACCGAGGAGTTCACAGGCCTGGAGGCGGGAAAAGTAGTCAGTCAAGCTCAGGAGTTTAAGTGGAGAGGTGAAGTGAGAGGTGGAAAGTCTGTGAGTGTCTGGGTTGGAGCCCAGGCACAATCAGCAAGGTCGGCAGACGGTGGTGGCCGTCTTCAGGAGTTGGTGGATGTCTGCGGAACCGTAAGACCGGGGTCGGGCGGTGGCCAACCGGTACCGAACCGGGGAGCGGATTGAAGCCAGGCACCAAGGCAGGGTACTCAGACTCTGACTGGGCTCGGAAGCCGCTGTAAAGGTCGAATTCTCTGATTGCGGTCTGGACCTCAGGGGTTCATTCCCAACCAAGTCCCATCAGAAGGCAACAGCCCAACCCGTCCGGATAAGAGCCACCGCCAACGGCCAGAGATCCAAGGGCCAGCGCCTGCGGGCAAAACGGGCTCTCCCGACACGTACAAGCCGGGGAGCGGACTACCCGTGGGAATCCATGGGGTCAAACACTTACATATAGGTGCAGGGAAAGACAGCCACCATCAACCTGTCCGGGGAGAGTGAAGACACCGCAGCCGGCTGCAGGCCCCGTCCATCCAGCCGTTCGGTTTACCAGAGACTCTGTTCTTGTCTACCTGAGTGAGTACACCAGTGCTATCCGGCACCGTGCTGCACCGTAACGCTGCTCCCGCATCCACGCTGCCTCCCCGCATCGGCACCTGCACCTACCCCTTCTCACTGCTCCCCAACCAGGGCCCCGGGACCAATAGCCCCTACCCACAGAGGGGTCAACGCCATCGCTCCCGGGATCCCCCATCACCAGCAGCGGTGGTGCCCACCATCACCACAACTCCGTGGGTGGCGTCACAACCGACATCCCATCACCAACCAACCAACCCCTCCCCCTTTCACTCGTGGGCGAGGAGGCGCTGCTTGAGCCCCCGGGTCCAGCCCCGTGCTCGAGCCACCGAGGAGCAGAAGCACCGGACCCGAGCGCCAGCAATTCCCAGGCGAGCGGCGTTCCCGACCCCCTCCGCCCGCGACAACTTGGCGTCACGAACAGGATCCTACCCATCTACTTACCAGTAGAAGTGCGCCTTGCAGTCCCCGCCAGCGGTGTCCGGGCGAAAATTTTGAAATTCCGCCATCTTGGGTGCGAATTCCCCGAGCAAGGAAGGCGCAAAAGTGAAGCCCCGCCCCCAGGAGGATTAGGTGCCGGAGAGAACCAAGGGGGGGGCGGGTGGAAGACTGCCTGATGTAACCGAAGGGATAAAGGGCAGGGACGCCAGGACTCTGCCATTCATCCGGTTCCTGGAAGCATCCGCACAAGATGTCCATCCCGTCCGGCAACCTTGAGATCCCGGAGCCCGCGCCAAGAACAGCGGCGTTGGTGGAGGCTCGGACAGCGCGGAGGGACCGGTCGCTGCGGCTGAGGGGCCCGGTCTGCGCCCATGCACCCTGCTGCCTCCCCAGCTATCCGTATCGGTTGTCGCCACACCGCCGATCGGTCCGCTGCCGCCAACACCGGCAGTGTAGTCCAACTCGCCTGCCCCAGAGGAAAAGCCTGTAGGCGCTGCCCGCAGACGACCCTACGAACCACCCGCATCGATCCCGTTACCATGGAAGGTCCCTCGGGAGATGTCCGTCCGTGAGGAGAAGCCGCCGGTCCCGGAAGTGACCGCGCCTAAGAGATTCCTGGCCCCGGCAGTCCGCCCAGCCACGGAAGGAGTGGAGGCCGCCAGCAGGAAGGCCCAGCAGGTGAGGCCTGCCATCCCTGAAGCCCACGCCTCGGCTGAGGCAGCGCCGGGTCACCGCTGTAAAGCAGCATCCCGGGCTACGTCACCGCAGGACTTCCCAGAGAGGGTATCGGTCGTAGCCGGTACGGGGAAGATCCGGCGGGGCCCGACCCGTGCGCAGCAGGGGTACACAAATGCCCTCTTTTGGGATAGGCAGCCGAGCCAGCTGGGCCGCGAGATTGCCGCCAGGGAGCAGCGGAGAGCTGAAGTGCTGGCCCGCACAATCAGAGAGAAAGACAATTTCTGGAACGCTACATATCGGGTGCAGTGCCCGATCTACGAGGGCCAGGTCAGGCGGTTCGATCCCCAGAGGTGATACGGATTCATTTACGAGCCGGGCCTGGAGGCCGAAATCTTTGTAGCCCGCAGAGACGTAAATTCTCATCTCCCGACGGGCCACCCTGGCCGTGACCTGCAAACGGGTGACCTGGTGATGTACACCCGACACTGTGGGGAGAGGGGCTGGTTCGCCCTTGATGTGAAGGAGAGAGGAAGCCGCGGTGTCCCTAGGCGGCCCCAGTCCCCTCCCCCACCGTTCCATCCAGAGGTAGAGCTGGAGGAGGAGTACGACGACGGCGACCTCAAGTAATGTAAACAACAGTTGTCCCCGTTGGGACCTACAGTGTGGTAGCCCGTTGGCTATGAGGAGTTTGGCCCCTGTTGGGACCTTAAGTCACATGTTTTCCGTGAAAGCCCAAGCCCACATGAGAAACTACTCATGAACAGGGCCGAGAACTAGCAGGCCACCCACAAACTTGTGGGCTTGTAAATAATTCTGGGCTGGAGTCCCGTTAACCGCCTCCGGAGAGGCAGGTTGGAGGAGGGACCCGCAGCAGAGCAGGCTGGGGTCCGGTCACCACCAGGACCGGTTACCATCCTCCGGGGTCAGGGGTCCCCCTGGACGTGGGCCCCCTGAATGACAGCCGGGTGCGAGATACCGTACCCGTTCCCGCTTAGGCAACCTGAACCAGGTTCTGTTTTCCGGACTGGGGAAAAGGGGTGCTGCCCGCTTCTTAGGGGCAGCATCAAGGTTGAGGTTGTTTGGGTGGGAAAGCGGAAGAAATGGGACCCGTCCGTGTTATTAAAAATGTTTTATCAATGTTTGTAACGTTTAAGTACCATACCTCCCGTCAGGGAAGATTTAACAAAAATGCATTTCACTGTTTTCTTTGTTATTTATCTCTTTACAGAAAATAAAACCGGTGGTGGACAGGCAACCCGCGGACGGTCTCCGTTTTACCAAGGGGGAGTGTGACGCCCTGGACCCCAGGGGTCACAGAATAACACCACATACACACACACCCCCCTCCCCTGGTCAGGAACACCCGTCAAACAAAACCCTTGTTGCCTCCCTCCAGGGTCTGATGTCCACACGAGGTGGGGCGATTCCCAGGCGAGCAGCCTTCCCGACCCCTCCGCCCGCGACAGGGGCACCGCCCACCTATTACACTAGTAGTCCATTATGGATATAGCTTTTATTGCTTGATGGTCACTTGTTATTGATGGAATATATTTGTGTATAGTAGTTAGTGGTAGACATGGTTCTTATTCTCTAGTGGTAGACCTATTTTTGTTCAGTGGAGATCTTTAGATACTTTTTAGACCAAAAAAGCCTGCAGGTGATCATTTGTGATGGTCACTAGGTAAAAAAAAAAATACAAACTGTGTAGTCACCAAGCAGGCAAGCGCGTCTATCAGCACCCGAACCAATGGTTAAAAAGACTAAAATATACGGAGGTATACATCTCATGACAATTTAGCCTCCTTAGAGCAAATTAACAGTTGGACACTTAGGCTATGTGCCCACGGGAAAAGTGTCCTGCGGATATATCCGCAGGACATTCTGCAGAAGCTCCCAGAAAACCGCAGCACAACTTTGTCTGTTTGTCCTGCGAATGTATTGCGGAATGTCCTGCGGATATGCTGCGGGCATTCTGCATTGAGGATACAGTACCATGGCTTCAGCACTGCATCCTCAATGCAGAACAAGTGCTGACTGATCGGGGAGTTCATACTTAACCTCCATCACACAGCATTTCACTTTCCGGCTGTGACTGTCTGCACATTGCCGGAGAAGGTGGGCGGGCCTGAACTAGCTCCGGCTGTCACATGACCGGAGCTCGTGCAGGCCCCACCCACCTCCTACTGCCAGATCCTGGCTCCACTGCACTGCTCTGCATCAGAGGAAGTTACTCCGGTGTCTTCAATCAAGGCAGGTAAGTATATGATTGAGCGGAAAAATCCGCAAGAATAATTGACTTGCTGCAGATTTTTCCGCAGGGAAATCTGCACTATTTCTGCTGCGGAAAAAAAAGCAGCATGGGCACAGCAGTTCCAAAATGCCATAGAAATGGCTGACGACTCACTGTACTGCGGATTTTTGAGAAATCCACGGAATGTCCGTGAAAAAATTGCAGCAAATTCCGCAAATTTTCCGCAGCATGGGCACATAGCCTTAGGGGCCCTTATATTGTCTTTGCACAAGTGCACTGCACAAAAGAAGGTTCAAAAACACTGGATACTTGAGGTCCACTGTCTTCCGCAAGTTCTCACCCCTAGTACACAAAAGGATATAGATTACATTTCCTGACGTAAGATCAAGAACAGAACATTCAATGTGTCATGAAGAGATAAATTACATTCTGCAATCTTCTCAAAATGATGTTTTTCCTAGATTTAATGGTAAAAGGGACGCCCACGGTAATCTTTACATGATAGAAATGTTGATTTGAAGCTCAGCTGTAATCTTGGAGGAAATAATATTCTGGATCATAGTGCATTATTCTCCAGCAGCTGGTAGGTCTCATTCACATGGTTAAGTTTTCGAATGTTTTCTTGGTGTCTGTCAATGGTTGCCTGCCAGCTCTAAAAAAGGCTACTGTGGCGCCCCTGGGCTTCAGGCGCCACAGGATATTACACCACTTTTAAGGGATAATATCTATCCCTGGGCAGGAGGGGGTTAACCTGCCGGTAGCTTCACAAAACACACACAAACAGCAAGATGCTTACTCACAGGGGGTTGGACTAGGGCAGACAGGGGAGTTTGCCATCCAGATTCATGGGACTTTCCCTGTCGCTAGGACAACCTCTGGGGGCGGGCACCACATGGAGTAGAAGTAGGCGCAACCTTCACACTTACAGCTTCCTGGGCACTAGTGATGGGCAGTCCGGCTCTTTTTGGTGATCCGGTTCCCATGGCTCCGGTCACCAAAAAGAGTCGGATCTTTCAGCTCGTTCTCGGCTCCTTATTAAATATGTGTTCACCCCAGGTGAACACATATTTAAGATTATAGAAACGCCGCCAAAGCCCCGCCCACCCGCGGCTAAGCCCCGCTCACTTACAAGCGCCCAATTAGATTGCTGAGTAGGCGGGGTTTAGCCACGGATGGGCGGGGTTTTGACGGCGAAAAGAGGTGTTTAGATATTTCAGCGGCTCACACAGGTGATCCGGCTCCTGTCGTTCACAGCAGGGAGCCGGATCTTTGTGTCGGATCGTTCGCGACCGCACAGCTTGGGATAAAATCTAGCACTGACAACTGGAGTTTGTGTTTCCGCTTTCCTTGTGGGCCCGTGGCTTGGAGCTCTGGATAGCTACAGAAGGACACTTCGCTAAAAGACTCTCACAGGCACCGGTGGTGATCGCTGACTATCCGGGTTCGGCTGGATGCCATCGTGGCAGAGATATGTACTCTGGGGCAGCGCCTGAACAACGCAGGCCCTGTCTCTGCCTCTCCTTTACCATCGCCCAGCACTGCGGCGCCAACGGGGACTACCACCGTCCTCCACCATCCTCCCCGGGGTAATCCCGCTCTGCCTGTGGGGAGCGACACCATCCCGGCTGCACCCAACATCTGCCTGCCCCGGTGAGAGACCCTGCAGCGGCGGCCCCCATCCCTGGCCGCGTACCACAGGTGGCGTCTCAATCCTAATAGACTTTTCTAATCTCCAACTTCTACCTCCATCCTCCCTGCCACACTCCAATCTTCTGCACCCCTGGCCCGACGATGAGTAGGTTAAAACACCTGCCCCGTGGGGCACTACACTACCATAGACAGGCTTTGCCCTGGATGTTTTATCAGGTTCCAGGGGAGCCCTGGCTTTCCGCCTTTAACTCCTAAATAGAGATGAGAACTTACATTACTTACACAAGGGACCTGGGGTGCGTTCTAGTAGTTGACACTTGCAGGTGTTGTAACATGCAGAAATGTTCATGTAGCTGGGTCAGAATCAGGAGGGCATACAAGGTGCGGAACTGAAAGACCGAAAATCATGAATCAGGCAGAGATCAGAGCAGGAGTAATATAGGGTAATCAAGTGCAAAACAAGCTGTAGATAATCATAGGATTCACTTTAAGTGGCACAGGATACTGAGTCCATCAGCCCCAAAATGCATTATAAATGTACTCTTCTGTTGTATAGGACTTAGCTCCTGTAAAACCCATATTAGCACTGTACCTGTTACTGGTACAGTGTCTGAGTAAATAACTTTTAATTTGTATGCAAATAAGCATGCTATGGTGTACCCTTGGCACGGCCAAGAATTTAGCATAAACAGTAGTGATGGGCGAGTGTGCTCGGCAATCGATCGAACATCAGGGTGCTAGAGAAGCTCGATTATCGATCAATTATCCTGATACTCATGCGCCATGCTCGAGTCCCCGCCCCGCATGTTTGGCGGCTAATTTTCAGCTAATAAATATGCGGGAATTGCCTGCCCTGTTGGCTACTGGTATTACTGTGATTTGCAGGCTGCATCTCATCATCCGGTCTATATAAGACCCAGTGACGCCATGTTCAGCGCACTGTACCCCGACATTGTGTAAGGCGAATTTCTGCTGAAGAAGGGACAGTATTTTATAGCATTACAGTACCTGCTGGTGCAAAATTAACCCAACAGTCCTTTTCAGGGTTAATTCTAATAGATTCTATTCTCTACTAATACTGCTCTTAGCTGTAATTAGTGTAGAGTAAGGGGTACTTTGCACGCTGCGTCATCGCTACTGCGATATCGTCGGGGTCAAATCGAAAGTGACGCACATCCGGCGCCGGTAACGACGTTACAACGTGAAAAGCCTAGATGCGCCAATAAACAATCGCAAAAGCGTCGAAAATCGGTGATCTGTGTAGCGTCGGTTATTTTTATAATGTCGCACCAATAGGAGATACGATGTTGTTCCTCGTTCCTGCGGCATCACACATCGCTGTGTGTGAAGCCGCAGGAGCGAGGAACATCTCCTTACCTGCCTCCACTGACTATCCGGAAGGAAGGAGGTGGGCGGGATGTTTACGTCCCGCTCATCTCCGCCCCTCCGCTTCTATTGGCCGCCTGCCGTGTGACGTCGCTGTGACGCCGCACGACCCACCCCCTTAGGAAGGGTATGGGTCGCTGGTCAGAGCGACGTCGCAGGGCAGGTAAGTGCATGTGAAGCTGGCGTAGCGATAATGTTCGCTACGGCAGCTATCACAAGATATCGCATATGCATCGCTAGCTTAGTTTCTGAAGCAGTGATATTGTATTAGAGATATTTAGGCAGGATTCATTCCCTTACAATACCTGTTGGTGCTAACACGTACAACCAAAATCTTTTTTTAGGCCTAATCTACATACATTCTATTCTCTAATAGTACTGCTCTTAAGGGGGCTTTAACACGCTACGATATCGTTAATGTTTTATCATCGGGGTCATGTTGTTAGTGACGCACATCCGGCGTCATAAACGATATCGCAGCGTGTGATACTTACCAGCGACCTTAAGCGACCTCAAAAATGGTGAAAATCGTTCACCATGGAGAGGTCGTCCCAAAACCAAAAATCGGTAATGGCTGATTATCGATGTGGTTCGTCGCTCCTGCGGCAGCACACATCGCTGTGTGTGACACCGCAGGAGCGAGGAACGTCTCCTTACCTGCCGCCGGCCACAATGCGGAAGGAGGTGGGCGGGATGTTACGTCCCGCTCATCTCCGCCCCTCTGCTTTGATTGGCCGGCCGCTTAGTCACGTCGCGGTGACGTCGCTGTGATGCCGAGCGTCCCTCCCCCTTGAGGGAGGGATTGTTCGGCAGTCACAGCGATGCCGCCGACCAGGTAAGTGCATGTGATGCTGCCGTAGCGATAATGTTCGCTGCGGCAGCGATCACACGATATCGCATACACGACGGGGGCGGGTGCTTACACGCTCGATATCGCTAGCAATTGCTAGCGATGTCATAGCGTGTAAAGCCCGCTTTAGTCTGCAATTAGTGTAGGGTTGGCTTCTGGAGTAGGGATAGTGAAGTAGTCATTTAGGCAGGGTTCATTGTGCTACAGCCCTTGGTGCTGCCATGTACAAGCAAAAGTCCTTTCAGGGCCAATTTAAATAGATTTTAGTCTGTAATAACACTGCTGTAATTAGTCTAGGGTTAGTTTCTGGACTAAGGGTAGAGTGTTAGAAGCATTTAGGCAAGGATCATTACAGTACAGTCCTTGGTGCTGCCACATACAATCAAAAATCCTTTAAGGAACAGTTTAAGTAGATTCTAGTCTCTAATAAAACTGCTCTGAGTGTGCAAGTAGTGTAGGGTCAATTTCTTGAGTAGGGATAGTGAACTAGAGGCATTTAGGCAGGGTTCATTGCAGTACAGTACTTGGCACTGCCACATACAAACAAAAGTCCTTTCACGGCTAATTTACATATTTTACTCTCTAGTAATACACCTCTGAGTCTGCAATTAGTGTAGACAGGGTTCATTGCCTGTCCGTGAGTTGTTGCTGCCACATATGAGAAACAGTCCTCTTCAGGGCTAATTTAAATACATTGTAGTCTTTAATAATACTGCTCTTAGGCTGCTTTCACACATCCGGTTTGAGCCATGCGGCTTAATTCGGCTGTGAAGCCTATGCAACAGATGCGGTGAAAACACCGCATCCTTTGCATAAGTTTTTTACATGTGGCCGGTCCAGCTTTTGCCGCTTGCGGCATGCTACTGAGCATGCGCAGTGGCAAAAACTGCATGCGGCGGCCGGATGCGGTTTTTGCCGCATCCGGCATTCATAGGGATGCATTGGAAAAAGCGTCGCATTGGCCGGATGCGGCACGATGCGTTTTTTTTTGGCGGAGCAAAAAACGTGCCAGGGAACGTTCCATTCTTCCGCCGCATCGGCTAAATCTGCCGCATGCGGCAAAAACCGGACGGAGCGCGAGCCCATGCGGCACAATGCGGCACTAATTAAAGTCTATGCAGGAAAAACGCAACCGGCAGCAAAAAAAAGCGGTTCAGTTTTTCCTGCAAAGTGCCGGATTGTGCCGCATTGCAGAAACCGGAGGTGTGAAAGCAGCCTTACCTGCGTAGATAATTTAAAATGTTCAAGGCGTGCGGTAAGGGATGGGTAAGTTGATGTCCCGATACAAAGAGGCCGTTGCTGTGGGCCAGGGCAAACGTTGCCTGCTGCAAGAGCACACCAAACTCACTTATCACCTAGACCGGGTGTGGAGAATCAAATTCCTGGGGACTGCACTGCTTACGCGGCAGCCGTGTCTTGATGGCTGCCAGCCTTTTAAAACCTCCTGTGTGCTGCAAGCACATGCATGCAGTGTTCACTACTGAACACTGCATGCGCATACACTGAAGGATTAGGTCCTCACACTGGCCATTGCCAGTATGAAGACATACTATGAGGGCGGGGTTAGCGCGTGATGCACCCCTGCTCCCACAGAAGAAAAAGAGGGCCATCCCCACCTTTCTTGGTGTTGCGCATGCCTCCAGGTGCTGTATGTGCAGACCCAGTGCTGTATGTGCACACTCAGTGATGTCTGTGCCCCCCACTGCTGTATATGCCCCCAGCGATGTATGTGCCCCCAATGCTGAATATTACCCCAGTGATGCATGTTTCCCATAGTGATGTATATATCCCCAGTGATGTTCGTGCCCCCACTAATGTCCGTGCCCCCCAGTGATCTCCGAGCTGCACAGCCATGTCTGTGCCTCCCAGTGATGTATGTACCCCAACAACGTCTGTGCCTCCCTGTTTATATATATATATATATATATATATATATATATATATACAGTCAGGGCCAGAAATATTTGGACAGTGACACAAGTTTTGTTATTTTAGCTGTTTACAAAAACATGTTCAGAAATACAATTATATGTATAATATGGGCTGAAAGTGCACACTCCCAGCTGCAATATGAGAGTTTTCACATCCAAATCGGAGAAAGGGTTTAGGAATCATAGCTCTGTAATGCATAGCCTCCTCTTTTTCAAGGGACCAAAAGTAATTGGACAAGGGACTCTAAGGGCTGCAATTAACTCTGAAGGCGTCTCCCTCGTTAACCTGTAATCAATGAAGTAGTTAGAAGGTCTGGGGTTGATTACAGGTGTGTGGTTTTGCATTTGGAAGCTGTTGCTGTGACCAGACAACATGCGGTCTAAGGAACTCTCAATTGAGGTGAAGCAGAAGCAGAACATCCTGAGGCTGAAAAAAAAGACAAAATCCATCAGAGAGATAGCAGACATGCTTGGAGTAGCAAAATCAACAGTCGGGTATGTGGCGCCCCTGACCTGGTCAGGCACCACTGAGTACTGCACCCATGCTGGGGACAGTACAATACAGGTAATCCAGAAGGCTGACCGAGGTGTGACTACACAGGCGCATAGTGATCAGGTCTCACACATGTACCTATGAGAGGACCCCTGGGGATCCCAGGAGGGGGAAAAGCCTTCACCTTCACTGGAAGAGTGGAGGGGGCCAAAAGCCTCCATCTCCTCTCAAGGGGTGTGGTAAGAGAGCCTGGTTGCTAGGTGGCGTAGGCAAGAACAGGAGAGGAGGAGCAGTGAGCCGGTTCAGTGCAGAGTCCAGGGAGCTCCGAGAGGAGCTGACCCCTACCCCTGGGGCTGTTGCAGTCTGACAGCGCCCGCGCAGTGGCTACCGACGGGGGAGAACGGTCACCTAGGAGTGCTACCCGAAACCCGTCTCCAGCTAAAGAGAGAGCACAGAGTGGGAAGTAAGGAGACTGCTAGGGAGTACCAGGCCCAAACGGGCGGCAGATCCCGGAGCGGGGATAGATCCACCTTTCCTTGCTAAACCTGCCGGTGTGGGGCCCTCAAAGCCCACACCACAACACCCAAAAGCCGCAGCCACGTAGCCACAGTTAGGGCCCATAGTTCACAGGAGGCAAGCAGCTGGAGTGATCTGGTCCAGGCGACAAGCAAACGGCAACCAAACGAGGGGAGCAGTTACTTCCCTGGGTGACCCCCATAGGGACTAAAAGTCGGGGTTACCCCAAACCACCAAGGGCTAAGGAAGGCGAGTCGGTAGTCACCCTCATCAGTCAGCCCGAAGGATACCTGGTTCCAGCCTGGTTCATCCCAGCTACGCCCGGGTTACTCACTCTGCCACCTTCTGTGAGTAAAACCCCTGAAAGACATCCTGCTTGTGTGGAGTTATTCTGCGCCTTGTGGTTCTACACACCTACACAGGGCCCTGGGGCTTGCCTCACTCTCAGGAGGCTACTACAACCGACTGCACCCACCATCAGCTCCAGGCATCCCTTAATCTGCAGTGGCGGTCACCACTGACCGCAATTCTGAGAGTGGCGTCACGACAAATAGAAGATTTCCTACCTGTGACAAAGACCAGACTGTTCCATCCAAGTGGAGTCCCTGAAGGTAATGCACCGACACTGCACATGCGGGGCTTCACATCTGGCGTCACGAACAGGATAAGGACTAGACCTGTTCAGACAGGTGACCATGTGCCTGGGCGGTCCGCTTGAAAAATTGGAAGCGCCGCCATATTGCCACCATGAAAAGCGCGCTGAAAAACAACAGCAGCCCGCGCTGGGAGAAGTTACCGCCCACGAAGAGGTGTGGCTACCCAGAGATCCCCTGCAGAGCTCTGACCTCGCTTGTGAAGAGAGCGGAAGCGTCCAGAGACGGCGGAACGGAAAAGAAGCCAGCAGCTTGTTGTTAGAGAAAATGGCGTCTGAATGCAGAGACCCAGAGCCAGGCTCCGCTGCCTGGTGGTGTCGGGAGCTCGCCGAGTTCTGCGATCAACTGGAGGCCAGGGTCGGAAGGCTGATCAGAGAGGGACGTGCGGAGTTCCTGGGAATGACCGCGGCGGTTCAGGCCTACGAAGAGAGAGCCGCGCGCCGAGTGCCAGACCGGGCGGTGACGACTCAGACCCCGATGCTGCCACCGATGGGTGAGTCCAGTGATGCCCCTGCCAGCGCGAGTGCCCCGACCCCTGCTGCCACGTTTGCGGTCCCTGAAGAGGCGTCCGGCGCGGCGACGCTGAAGCAGGCCGCAGCCACGCCAGGTGCAGCCCGCCAAGCTCAGGCCGCCGCAGCGATGCCCTGCTCGGCCCACCAAGACCCGGTCCCTGCAGCGACGCCCAGTCCGGCCCGCAGAGAACCGGCTGCCACCGCGACCCTCATCCGCGCCGCAGGTGTGACGCTGACCCAGGCCGCCGCCATGCTAGGCCCGGCCCGCCGAGACCCTACCGCAGCCGCAACGCTCGTCCGCGCCGCAAGTGAGGTGCTGAACCAGGCCGCAGCCCCGTCAGGTGCGGCCCGCCAAGCCCAGATCGCTGCAGCGACGCCCAGCCCAGCCTGCAAAGACCCCATCGCGGCTGCGACGCCGATCCAAGCTGCGCCAGAAACGCCCATCCAGGCCGCCGCCATGCCAGGCGCGGCCCGCCAAGACCAGGCCGCCGCCATATCGGGCGCGGCCCGCCAAGAAAAGACAGACGTACCATTGTTTACCCCGGCCTGCAAGGCCAGAGCAGACACCGCTCCCCAGTCTAAGGAAGTCCCTGCTAGGAAGTCCCTGGTAGGTGAGGACCCCGCATACTGGCAGCTGAAGGCTGACCTGGAGGCCAAGTTCCCACAGGAGATGGTGGACCGGTACATGCTCCCTCCGCATACCCCCAAGACGACTCCTGCAGCAACCATGCCGAAGAGATCCCCGCCTGGGCCGGCTGAGGAGCACCCATCCCCAGCACTGCCACCACCGGAGTGCTCAGAAGAACTAAGGGGGAGGGGAGGCCAGGAAGCTGAGGAGCTGACTCAGGAGCCACCAGCAGTGGATCCATGCCCAGAGCCGGAGATGTTGCCATATTCCCGCTGGGATGAGGAAGACCTAACACCGTCTGCTGAAGAAGATCTGCCCAAAAGCCTCACCTGGGAGCTTGTAAGCTGTACCTCGCAGAATCCAGCCCGCAAGACACGGCGCCGTAACAGAACCCAGTCTTTCCCTGCACCGCAGTCCCCAGAGCAGAGAGATGACATAACGGCCAGAGACCTAGAGGAGAAACGGTTCCTGAGAAGAGCCAAAGCCCAGGTCAGAGGACCCCTTTGTAGAGGAATTGTGGAAGACTTTAGCCTGAAGTCAGGATACGGATTCATCGTTGCACCTGGTATAAAGGAAGGTATCTTCGTCAATAGAAGAGACGTGAGCGCTCATTTGCCCAGAGGACATCCTGGAAGAAACTTAAAGATGGGAGACACAGTGCAGTTTACCATGCATCAAGGCGAAAGAGGCTGGTATGCGCTAGATGTAGCACCATGTACCAGCAAACCCCACAGCCATCCCATGCTACAAGATAAAGAAACAGATGAAGACAGAGAAAGAAAAGACAAGGAACCTACTGATGAGACTACCACGGATGACGAAAGAGAGCGAGAAACCAACAGGTGCCACAGCCCTACAGGCCCAAGCCCTGGTGAGGAGGAATCCACATAAAGTACAGAAAGAAGCATAGAAGTTCCCAGTTTGACAAGTTTGAAGTTTTGCAACGTTTTCAAGTTTAAGCAATGTGCCCACATAAACTAATGTGAGAAATGAACCTTAAGGCTATGAACTGGCTATAGCCACAAACTCTCGCAGTGTAAATAGTTACACCAGAGGGCACCACCACCACCAGAGTCAGCCTGTTTAGGGGCTTGGCTCGTCTGCAACCAGGGAGCACGTCCGTATATAGGGCCTTGGCTTACCTGCAACCAGAGAGCATGCCTGTTTATGGGGCCTGGCTCTCCACCACAAAGAGGGTACCTGGTCAGCACCAACTGTGAAGGCCGCCTCTGGATCCTGCCAGAAGTGGCTGAAGGCGCGGCTTCACCAGGCCAGGTATGCCCTGAAGACCACCAGACCATGAAAGCCGCCTCTACATCCTGCCAGAAGTGGCTGAAGGCGCGGCCAACGTGAAAGGGTTTGGGTGGGTTAACGGACTTGTGGGTGGAGGGTGGTGATGTATGGTACCTGGTGGTTTTAAAATGTTTTACGATGTTTTAATGTTTTATGCATTTTAAAATGTTGTCTTGCAGCCCGAGGACGTGCTGGTGATAACTAAGGGGGAATGTGGCGCCCCTGACCTGGTCAGGCACCACTAAGTACTGCACCCATGCTGGGGACAGTACAATACAGGTAATCCAGAAGGCTGACCGAGGTGTGACTACACAGGCGCATAGTGATCAGGTCTCACACATGTACCTAAGAGAGGACCCCTGGGGATCCCAGGAGGGGGAAAAGCCTTCACCTTCACTGGAAGAGTGGAGGGGGCCAAAAGCCTCCATCTCCTCTCAAGGGGTGTGGTAAGAGAGCCTGGTTGCTAGGTGGCGTAGGCAAGAACAGGAGAGGAGGAGCAGTGAGCCGGTTCAGTGCAGAGTCCAGGGAGCTCCGAGAGGAGCTGACCCCTACCCCTGGGGCTGTTGCAGTCTGACAGCGCCCGCGCAGTGGCTACCGACGGGGGAGAACGGTCACCTAGGAGTGCTACCCGAAACCCGTCTCCAGCTAAAGAGAGAGCACAGAGTGGGAAGTAAGGAGACTGCTAGGGAGTACCAGGCCCAAACGGGCGGCAGATCCCGGAGCGGGGATAGATCCACCTTTCCTTGCTAAACCTGCCGGTGTGGGGCCCTCAAAGCCCACACCACAACACCCAAAAGCCGCAGCCACGTAGCCACAGTTAGGGCCCATAGTTCACAGGAGGCAAGCAGCTGGAGTGATCTGGTCCAGGCGACAAGCAAACGGCAACCAAACGAGGGGAGCAGTTACTTCCCTGGGTGACCCCCATAGGGACTAAAAGTCGGGGTTACCCCAAACCACCAAGGGCTAAGGAAGGCGAGTCGGTAGTCACCCTCATCAGTCAGCCCGAAGGATACCTGGTTCCAGCCTGGTTCATCCCAGCTACGCCCGGGTTACTCACTCTGCCACCTTCTGTGAGTAAAACCCCTGAAAGACATCCTGCTTGTGTGGAGTTATTCTGCGCC
This sequence comes from Anomaloglossus baeobatrachus, assembly GCF_048569485.1. Classification (NCBI taxonomy): domain Eukaryota; kingdom Metazoa; phylum Chordata; class Amphibia; order Anura; family Aromobatidae; genus Anomaloglossus; species Anomaloglossus baeobatrachus. The sequence continues at coordinate 440,279,144 of NC_134357.1, read as the reverse complement.
TTGTGGTTCTACACACCTACACAGGGCCCTGGGGCTTGCCTCACTCTCAGGAGGCTACTACAACCGACTGCACCCACCATCAGCTCCAGGCATCCCTTAATCTGCAGTGGCGGTCACCACTGACCGCAATTCTGAGAGTGGCGTCACGACAAATAGAAGATTTCCTACCTGTGACAAAGACCAGACTGTTCCATCCAAGTGGAGTCCCTGAAGGTAATGCACCGACACTGCACATGCGGGGCTTCACAGGTACATTCTGAGAAAAAAGGAATTGACTGGTGAGCTTGGGAACTCAAAAAGGCCTGGGCGTCCACAGATGACAACAGTGGTGGATGATCGCCGCATACTTTCTTTGGTGAAGAAGAACCCTTTCACAACATCAACTGAAGTCCAGAACACTCTCAGTGAAGTAGGTGTATCTGTCTCTAAGTCAACAGTAAAGAGAAGACTCTATGAAAGTAAATACAAAGGGTTCACATCTACATGCAAACCATTCATCAATTCCAAAAATAGACAGGCCAGAGTTAAATTTGCTGAAAAACACCTCATGAAGCCGGCTCAGTTCTGGAAAAGTATTCTATGGACAGATGAGACAAAGATCAACCTGTACCAGAATGATGGGAAGAAAAAAGTTTGGAGAAGAAAGGGAACGGCACATGATCCAAAGCACACCACATCCTCTGTAAAACATGGTGGAGGCAACGTGATGGCATGGGCATGCATGGCTTTTAATGGCACTGGGTCTCTTGTGTTTATTGATGACATAACAGCAGACAAGAGTTAGCGGATGAATTCTGAAGTGTACAGGGATATACTTTCAGCCCAGATTCAGCCAAATACCGCAAAGTTGATCGGACGGCGCTTCATAGTACAGATGGACAATGACCCCAAGCATACAGCCAAAGCTACCCAGGAGTTCATGAGTGCAAAAAAGTGGAACATTCTGCAATGGCCAAGTCAATCACCAGATCTTAACCCAATTGAGCATGCATTTCACTTGCTCAAATCCAGACTTAAGACAGAAAGACCCACAAACAAGCAAGACCTGAAGGCTGCGGCTATAAAGGCCTGGAAAAGCATTAAGAAGGAGGAAACCAAGCGTTTGGTGATGTCCATGGGTTCCAGACTTAAGGCAGTGATTGCCTCCAAAGGATTCACAACAAAATATTGAAAATAAAAATATTTTGTTTGGGTTTGGTTTATTTGTCCAATTACTTTTGACCTCCTAAAATGTGGAGTGTTTGTAAAGAAATGTGTACAATTCCTACAATTTCTATCAGATATTTTTGTTCAAACCTTCAAATTAAACGTTACAATCTGCACTTGAATTCTGTTGTAGAGGTTTCATTTCAAATCCAATGTGGTGGCATGCAGAGCCCAACTCGCGAAAATTGTGTCACTGTCCAAATATTTCTGGACCTAACTGCATATATATATATATATATATATATATATATACACACACACACACACTCCCTGTGATGTCTGTGCTCCACAGCCTTCTCTTTGCTCCCCAGTGATGTCTATGCCCCCAGTGATGTCTATACCCCCCAGCCTCACTAGTGATGTATATGCCCAAGCATTTCTTGCGATGTATATGCCACAGCCCCTCCTGTGATGTATATGCCACAGCCCCTCTTGTGGTGTATATGCCACAGCCCCTCCTGTGATGTATATGCCACAGCCCCTCCTGTGATGTATATGCCACAGCCCCTTCCTGTGATATATATGCCTCAGCCCTTCCTGTGATGTATATGTCCAACCGTCTCCTGTGATGTATATGACTCCAGCATCTTCTGTGATGTATATGCCCTAGCCCCTCCTGTGATTTATATGCCTCAGCCACTCCTGTGATTTATATGCCCCACCATCTCCTGTGATGTATATGCCCCCAGCATTATCTGTGATGTATATGCCCCAGCCCCTCCTGTGATGTATATGTCCAAACCCCTTCTGTGATGTATATAACATAGCCCCTCCTGTAATGTATATGCCCCACTACATTCTGTGATGTATATGTTCCAGTTCTTCCAGTGATGTATATGCCCCCAGCTTCTCCTGTGATGTACATGCCCCCAGCTTCTCCTGTGATGTATATGCCCCCAGCCCCTCTTGTGATGTATATGCCCCAGCCCCCCCTTTGATGTATATGTCCCAGCCCCTCCTGTGATGTGCATGCTCCAGCCCCTAGTGTGATGTATATGTCTCAGCTGTTTCAGTGATGTATATACCCCCAGTGTCTCCTGTGATGTACATGCTCCCAGCGTCTCCTGTGATGTATTTGCCCCAGACCCTCCTGTGATGTATATGCCCCAGCCCCTCCTGTGATGTATATGCCCCAGCCTCTCTTGTGATGTAAATGCCACAGACCCTCCTGTGATGGATATGTTCCAGTCCCACCTTTGAATATGCCCCAACCCTCCCCAGTGTATATTCCCTCAGCTCTCCCGAGTGATGTATATGCCCTAGCCACTCCTGTGATATATGCCTCAACCCCTCCTATGATGTATATGTCTCAACCCCCTTCAGTGATGTATATGCCCCAGCCCCTTCTGTGATGGTAATGCACTTAGTATCTCCTGTGATGTATATACTGCAACCTACATGTCTTCTGTGATGTATATACAGCATAGTCTTAGTTTCTCCTACATGATGTATGTACAGCAGTGTGTGTTTCACATGTGATGTATATACAGCAGTCTCAGTGCCTCCTTTGTGATGTATGTACAGCAGTCTTAGTGTTTCCTATGTGATATATTTACAGCAGTACCACCATTTCATCTGTTATGTATGTACAGTATGATGTATATGATTTACAAAACTTATCACAAAGAGTTGACTGCACTCCAGACCGAGACAAACCTGGAAAAGCAGTTGTGAGAAGCAACATGATCAATATCACCTAATATAACAGCTTCACCATAGAGAAGAAGCTCCAGCCACAACAGTAGGGGTGAGTTAGTTAATTGCTTGACCAAACATAGCAGGGTAATTTTCAAGTTTTATTTATTCCATTTTTTGCTGCTATTTTTATATTTGAGGTATACATGAGGTTACTGTGACGAGGGCTGTAGGCTTCCGTATTCTGGCCATAATACCAACTAAAACCTCTTTTTTTTTTTACAGGCCCCTTTCTGTTAGGCCTTGCATATTAAAGTTCCTGTCCCTGTATGATGCACAGATGGAGTACGGCTTGGTAGCCCACCTGATCTAATAGTATGGGCGTCACCTAATAGGCTGCGGGCTTGTGACTGTGCATCTGCATGTGTGAACAGCGCTCTATGCAAGCCATCAGTGTGCAGTTTTATCATCCAGCAATTGCCCCTTCCATTTTTTGGAAGTGTGTGTGATTTGCTCCTCCTGCACCTGTGATGCCTCCACTTAGTGGAGGCTTAGCTGCATCAGTCAAAAGTAATAGTTTTTTGCATGGACGATGTACAAATTCTGCTCTTCTTTGCTGTAAGTAATGCTTAATTTTTGGAGGATATTTATTCCTCTTTTTGTTGCTATTTTTATATTTAGTGTAGGAACCTACAAGCATAAGGTTCGCGTGACGAGGGTTGTAGGCTTCCGTATTCTGGCCATAACACAAACTAAAAGCTCATTTTTTTGTACAGGATGCAGCCAGGCCCCTTTCTGTTAGGCCTTGCATGTTAGAGTTCCTGTCCCTGTATGGTGCACAGATGGCGTATGGCTTGGCAGTCCGCCTGATCTAATAGTATGGGTGTCACCTAATAGGTTGCGGGCTTGTGTGAACAGCGCTCTACGCAAGCCATCAGTGTGCAGTTTTAACATCCATTTTTTGGTAGTGTGTGTGTGATTTGCTCCTCCTGCACCTGTGATGCCTGCACTTAGTGGGGGCTTAACTGCATCCTGCTAGAGTACTAGTTTTTGGTCTGGGCAATGTAAACTTCTGCCTTTCTTTGCTGTAAATAATGCTTAATTTTTGGAGCATATTTATTCCTCTTTTTGTTGCTATTTTCATAATTTTCAAGTTGACCATTTGGTGTAGACCCCGAATGATGGTAGAGATTTCCAAATAGTAATTGACAGAAAAAAGGTTACCCATCCCTTATCTAAATCAAAAACGGATTCCAGGGATGACGTCCCTTTGTCATGTGATAGTATTTTGAACACGCCCCTATCACATGACAAAGGGACGTCATCCCTGGAAGCAGCCCATACAGTCTAGCATCTACACTGAGCTCAGTGTGAATGCTGGAGAGGTTTGCGCGCTCACGAGATTATGGGCGGGTACTTGCTGATAACAGTCACAGTCCCGCCCATAATCACTTGCCTGCGCACACGTCACCAGCGGTCACACTGCTCAGTCCTGTGAGACTGTAACTGGGCATGCGCGGGGATGGCTGGAGCAGTGGGCGGTGCATCAGATATGGAAAGGAGCGATGGGGGCGGCATACAGGACCAGGGGGCAAAATAACGGACGGCAGAGAGCCCGCCCCCGTGACACATTTACAGAAGCTGCATACAAAAAGGTAGAACTTTATAAAGGCTTTATTTTGGTCTCACATGGGGCACAATAATAACAGGGACCTTCCTAGAATGCAGCCCAGGAGCTGCAGAGGGGGAATCTTTTAGCTTTTGGGCGAAATTTCTGATGACAGGTTCCCTTTAATGTATGATTTTTGTTATATATATATATATATATATATATATATATAGATGTTGTTGTGTGTAGTTACAAAGTGTTTGTGTAGGGCGCTGTACATGTTCTGGGTGTTGTCTGGGTGTGGCGGGGGGTGAGAGCGGTGTTGTTTGTGTGTTGCGTTGTTTGTAGAGCGCTGTGTGTCTGTAGCGTTGTGTGTGTGTGTTGCGCGGTTTGTGTGGGTGTGGGGTGTGTGTGTGTTTTGGGGGGAGGTATGTTTTGTGCAATGTGTGTGTTGTGCGGTATGTGCGTATATTTGTGTGTGCCGCGGTGTTTGTGTGTTGGGTGTTGTGTGTGTGCGGCGTTGTCTGTGTGTGTGGGTGTCTGTGTAGGGCAGTGTTTGTGGTTTCCAGTGTGTGTGTGGTGTGTTGTGTAGTGCGTGTGTGGCTGTGTGTGTGTGTGTTTTGGGGGGAGGTGTGCACCCCCCATCGTGCTCCATCCCCCATGCTGCGCACCCCCCATCGTGCTCCATCCCCCATGCTGCGCACCCCCCATCGTGCTCCATCCCCCATGCTGCGCACCCCCCATCGTGCTCCATCCCCCATGCTGCGCACCCCCCATCGTGCTCCATCCCCCATGCTGCACACCCCCCATCGTGCTCCATCCCCCATGCTGCGCACTCCCCATCGTGCTCCATCCCCCATGCTGCGCACCTCCCATCGTTCTCCATCCCCCAAGCTGCGCACCCCCCATCGTGCTCCATCCCCCATGCTGCGCACTCCCCATTGTGCTCCATCCCCCATGCTGCGCACTCCCCATCGTGCTCCATCCCCCATGCTGCGCATTCCCAATCGTGCTCCATCCCCCATGCTGCGCACTCCCAAACGTGCTCCATCCCCCATGCTGCGCACTCCCCATCGTGCTCCATCCCCCATGCTGCGCATTCCCCATTGTGCTCTATCCCCCATGCTGCACACTCCCAAACGTGCTCCATCCCCCATGCTGCGCACCCCCCATCGTGCTCCATCCCCCATGCTGTGCACCCCCCATCGTGCTCCATCCCCCATGCTGCGCACTCCCCATTGTCCTCAATCCCCCATGCTGCGCACTCCCCATCGTGCTCCATCCCCCATGCTGCGCATTCCTGACCGTGCTCCATCCCCCATGCTGCGCACTCCCCATCGTGCTCCATCCCCCATGCTGCGCACTCCCCATCGTGCTCCATCCCCCATGCTGCGCACCCCCCCATCATGCTAAATCCCCCATGCTGCGCACTCCCCATCGTGCTCCATCCCCCATGCTGCTCACTCCCCATCGTGCTTCATCCCCCATGCTGTGCACCCCCCATTGTGCTCCACAGTCACACATCAGACAGTATACACGTACACATCTGATCGCATACACTCACACACACACCCCACTTCTCCCTGTGCCCACCGGTGGGCGGTCCCAGCAGCTGTGCTGCACGCCGTGCTCCTCTGCCGACACTCACAGATCCGATCGCATTCACTCACACACACACTCACAAATCAGAACACACTCACACACATCCGATCGCATACACTCACACACACACACTGACGATATCGCACATACGCACTCACACAATCACAACATCCGTAGATACCACATGCTTCCGGCCATGTGATCCTCCGGCGGGTCCTGGAAGGTCACTGCACGCACAGTATCGCCGCCGAGAAGCAAGCGATATCACGGGATGTTGTGAGTGTGTGGATGCGATCTGATGTGTGTGTGAGGTGTGTGTGAGAGTGAGTGTGATCTGATGTGTGTGTGTGTCCTTATGTGTGTGCGTGTGTGTGTGTTCCGCCACTGCAGGACCTTGATGCGCTCACCTGGGAGCCGGTGTACGCTGGTAACTATGCTACAATATTACTCGATGTGTTCCATGGTTACCAGCGTACCCCGCCCCCCCGCTCGCACGGGAGCCCACACCAGCGTACGCCGGCGTACGCTGATGTGGGCTCCCGGGGGTACAGCACTCACCTGGGAGTCGGTTCGGGGAATGCGTGCGGGGGCGGGGCCAGAGCGAGCGTGCAATGCTTGAGGGGGGCAGGACGTGGCCGAGTTGCCAATGCGTGCAGGGGGCCGGGGCGAGAGGCCAATCCATGCGAGGGGGCGGAGCTGAGGCGAGCGGCCAATCCGTGCGGGGGGCGGGGCCATGTCTGTCTGTCTTGCTCCAAAATTGTGTCCTTACGGTGACTAACAGCGGATTGGCTGTTAGTCACCGTAAGGACACAATTTTGGAGCAAGACAGACAGACAGACAGACAGAATAAAGCAATTATATATATATATATATATATATATATATAGCTCCCGCATCCTGGTATAGCCCCATCTTGCTATATACTGCCATCCTGGTATGTGCTCCCATCCTGCTATATACCCCATCCTGGCATATGGCCGCATCCTGCTATATACCCCATCCTGGCATATGACCGCATCTTGCTATATACCCCATCCTGGCATATGGCCACATCCTGTCCTGCTATATACCCCATCCTGGCATATGGCCGCATCCTGCTATATACCCCCATCCTGGTATGTGCTCCCATCCTGCTATATATGCCATCATCCTGCTATATACGCCATCATGCTGCTATATGCCATCATCCTGCTATATTTCATCATCCTGCTATATGCCATCATGCTACTACATGCCATCATGCTGCTATATGCCATCATGCTGCTATATGCCATCATGCTGCTGTATGCCATCATGCTGCTATATGCCATCATGCTGCTATATGCCATCATGCTGCTATATGCCATCATCCTGCTATACAAAACAAGAAAGCCTGCGGAGACACCATCACATGTTTTTTTAACGCTGGCAGGAAACGAGCGAGGTCTTTCACCGGGAAAGAACAACCACGGGAAGGGCAGTCTCCAGTCAAGGAGACCACATATGCCAAACATGGTATCCATCCACAGACAGCTGTTTCGGGGTATTTGCCCCTCATCAGTGTGGAGTAGGAAACTGGCTAGTGGGAGCAGCATTGCCTAGTAGAAGACTACATAAGCAAGGATGGTTGACCTTAGGGAGATCAACATCCAACACCGCGGAGACACCATCATGTGTTTCTCAACGCAGTGATTCTAGAGCAGGGGTCTCAAACACGCGGGCCGCGGGCCGCATGCGGCCCTTCAGGTGGCTTCATGCGGCCCGCTGGCCCGTGGACCCGGTAAAGATGGCGACCGCTGCAAGAGGCCGCAGCCTCCAGCTATCTATTTCACTTTACAGTTTTGCCTTTGCCGGGCACAGTAAAGATCTCGCTGCAGAACACAATAACAGCCGCCTGCCAATCAGAGGCAAGCACCTGCTCCATATGACCTCAGATGCTTACCTGTGATTGGCCAGTGGCTGTTGTGCAGTGAGAACTGCTCTGAGTGCTCTGCATGCGCCGGCAGAAAGTTCAGCAGTGACAGGCAGGAGCTGTGATCATTATCGGGTCCACATGCCTGCGTGCTGCTGAGCCGACGGAGGATAGGTGAGTAGAATGTTTTTGTGTGTGTGTTTCTGTGTGTTTATGCCGCTGGCTGAGCCTGCACAGGGTGTGTGTGTGTGTGTGTGTGTGTGTGTGTGTCAGCTGAGGCTGCACAGGGTGTGTGTGTTTCTGCTGCTGGCTGAGGCTGCACAGGGTGTGTGTGTGTGTGTGTGTGTGAGCTGAGGCTGCACAGTGTGTGTGTGTGTGGGAGCTGAGGCTGCACAGTGTGTGTGTGTGTGTGTGTGTGTGGGCGCTGAGGCTGCACAGTGTGTGTGTGTGTGTGTGTGTGTGGGGGAGCTGAAGCTGCACAGTGTGTGTGTGTGTGTGAGCTGAGGCTGCACAGTGTGTGTGTGTGTGAGCTGAGGCAGCACAGGGTGTGTGTGTGTGTGTGTGTGTGTGTGTGTGTGTGTGTGAGCTGAGGCTGCACAGGGGGGTGTGTGTGTGTGAGAGAGCTGAGGCTGCACAGGGGGTGTGTGTGTGTGTGAGCTGAGGCTGCACAGTGTGTGTGTGTGTGTGTGTGTGTGAGAGCTGAGGCTGCACAGGGGGTGTGTGTGTGTGTGTGTGTGTGTGTGTGTGAGAGCTGAGGCTGCACAGGGGGTGTGTGTGTGTGTGTGTGTGTGTGAGCTGAGGCTGCACAGTGTGTGTGTGTGTGTGTGTGCGAGCTGAGGCTGCACAGTGTGTGTGTGTGTGTGTGTGTGTGTGTGTGAGAGCTGAGGCTGCACAGTGTGTGTGTGTGTTAGCTGAGGCTGCACAGTGTGTGTGTGTGTGTGAGAGCTGAGGCTGCACAGTGTGTGTGTGTGTGTGTGTTAGCTGAGGCTGCACAGGGTTTGTGTGTGTGTGTGTGTGTGTGTGTGATTACTACAAGAAGACATGCATGGGGCACATTAATACAAGAAAGGGACCTGCATGAAGCACATTACTATAGGAAGGGGACCTGCATATGGGGCACATTACCACAAGAAGGGGACCTGCATGGGGGCACATTATTATAAGAAGGGGACCTGCATGGGGCACATTGCTACAAGGGGGCAAGGATGCGCACATTTTTACAGAATGGGGAACAGGATGGGGCACATTACTACAAGATGTTGGCCAAAATTACTATGCAGTGCTTTTTGTAAATAAAACTGTATTACTGTGTTTTTATATATATATATATATATATATATATATATAATATATATATATATATATATATATATATATATATATCTCTATGGTACCACTACCAATGTCACTTTGTCCTGAAAAGAATGCGGCCCCTCAAATTATTTTTTTTCTGTGTGCGGCCCATACACCCAACTGAGTTTGAGACCCCTGTTCTAGAGCAATGCCCCCTGGGAAATATTATAAATATATAAAGGTCAACCATCCTTGCTTATGTAGTCTTCTACTAGGTAATGCTGCTCCCACTAGCCAGTTTCCTTCTCCACACTGATGAGGGGCAAATACCCCGAAACAGCTGTCTGTGGATGGATACCATGTTTGGCATAGGTGGTCTCCTTGACTGGAGACTGCCCTTCCCGTGGTTGTTCCTTCCCGGTGAAAGACCTGGCTACAGTGGCTAGTTTCCTGCCAGCGTTGAGAAACATATGATGGTGTCTCCGCAGGCTTTCTTGTTTTGAATATTTCCCAGGGGGCATTGTTCTAGAATCACTGCGTTGAGAAACACGTGACGGTGTTCGATGTTGATCTCCCTAAGGTCAACCATCCTTGCTTATGTAATCATCCTGCTATATGCCAACATGCTGCTATATGCCATCATCCTGCTCATATACCCCCATCCTGCTATATGTCCTGCATCCTGTGGCACACAAAAAAAAAATAAATAAACTTTGATACTCACCTTTCCTCGCTCCACGCAGAATCGCTCCTCCTCCCGTCTGTGCCGGCAACGCAGTTTGGAGCCGGCCACGATCCCTGCAGCACCGTAATCTTCTCCAGTCTGTGCCGGCACGGCTGTGTGGACACATGCGCACAGCTGTTAGGGCCAGGTGGACGGGCAGACCCAGGAGGTGGATCCACTGGGCTGAACACCTCACCGAGGGCAAAGTGCCCGGTAGCCGGAGCACTACAGGTAGCAGGACAGTCCGTTCAGAGGAGTGTAGAAGTCCCTGGGACCACGGAGTCACTGAAGGTAGTCCGGGTGACGGAGCTCAGGTTCGGAGGCCGAGATAACGTCAGGCAGAGTCCGGAACCGACGGAGCGAGAAGACGGGTCACCACAGGGATCGGAGATGGTATGAACTTGACGGGATGGCAGACCGTCACCGTTCGGGGTTCGGGTATCGTCAGAACCGGTTGGCGAGGCAGGAGCGGCTCTAGGAGAGAGATAGGTAAGTATCCCACAAAACACAAGGAGACCTGACTCCTAGCTTAGCAAAACACGAAGAACAGGCCCCGCCCACTTGGAAAGGATCCCCCTATATACCCTGTACCTAATTCTTCAATATCCTGTTGGAGGACACTGGCCCTTTAAGAGAGGGTCAATGACCGCGCGCGCGCCCTAATGCGCATGCGCGAGGCCCGGGTGCCAGAAGCCAGAGCAGGGAGCGGTGAACAGGAGGCAGGAGAGCCGGGCTGGAGCAAAGCTGCCGATGGGCGCCGGGAGCGGGGACCGGGCCGCCTGGGGACCGCAGGTGATGGGGCCTGGAGGCTGTGGAGCGGGGGACGCCTGGCAGAGGAGCCGGGGAGTGAGGCAGGGGAGCCGGGGAGCGAGGCAGGGGAGCCGGAGAGCGTGGCAGGGGACCCGGGGAGCGTGACAACAGCGATGACGTCATCACTGTGAGCACCGCTAGTCTCCTCAAACAGCTGCGCCGGAACAGACAGGAGAAGATCGCGGTGCTGCAGGGGAATGGTGAGTACAGTATACTGATCACTGCACTCCGTGCTGATGATGATGATGCACGGGGAGCAGTGAATACAGCTGCACATGATCACTCCAGCCTGTAGTTGCCAGGGGTGATCATGCTGCCGGCTGTTTACTATGCGCGTGTGACGCCCTGGGCAAGCCAGGGGTCACAGGTCATAACACCACATGCACCCCACATTCCCTGCAGGAACACCAAGGTCAGAACACAAATCCTTGTTGCCTTCCTCCAGGGGCTGGTGTCCACACCAGGGGGTGGGCCAGGCAGTTGGCTCCGCCCACCGAGGAGTTCACATCCCTGGAGGCGGGAAAACCAGGCAGTTTAGTTGGAGAGTTTGAAGTGTGAGGAGTAAACAGTGGAGTTGTAGTGAGAGAAGGAAGAAGTGAAAAGAGAAAAGTGACAGCAAGAAGCCTGAAGTTGGTCCGGGTGTGTGCCCCGGACTGAGACAGCAAGGTTGGCAAACGGCGGTGACCGTCTGCAGGAGAGATTGCTCGGAGGTTGCCGAAAGGACCGTGGACAGGTGGTGACCCGGCGGTACCGGAGCGGTATACAAAGAACAGTCAGCACCAGGGCAGGGGCCTTTCGGATCCCGGCAAGGCTAGAAGTCGCCATAATTTGCCAAATCCGTAAGTGAAGGGGACCACTGGGTCTCCCAACAACCAAACCCCTTTCACTCACGGGCGAGGAGCGCCGCTCGAGTCCCCGGGATCCGGCCCATCGCTCGAGCCACCGAGCAGCAGCAGGCCGCAGCAGCAGCGGCAGCCGGACCCGAGCAGTGGGAGAGCGCAGCGTCCCCTCCTCCGCCCGCGACAACTTGGCGTCACGAACAGGATCTTACCGCTCTGCCGTTGGGTAGAGGTGCGCCTTGTGACCGCCGGAGGTGTCCAGCCGGAAAATTTCAGAAGCCGCTATCTTTGGCGCGAAGAATTCCCGCTCGAGCGTCTTCTCGAGTAGCAGAGGCGCGAAGGCCAAAACCCCGCCCCGATAGAGGAGGGGCCGGAAAGAGGCTAAGAGAGACGGAATGGCGGCTGGCTGCATGTGAACGCAGCTATAAAAGCAGGGACGCCAGGACCCTGCAACCATCTTGTTCCTGGGAGAGACCGCCAGCAACATGTGGATGCCGTCTAGAAGCACCGTAGCCCCCGCGCCGGGAACCGCGGCGTGGGTGGAGATCCGGACCGCGCAGCTCTACCAGAGGCTGCAGGTCAAGATGCAGCTCCTCATGGAGGAGTGGGAGACCGACATGGCGGATGTCATAGCGGCCGTGCGGAGACGCGAGGAGGAAGCTGAGGAAGGGAGGGTGAGTGACCCACGCCCCGATGCCCTTGAAGGGCCGGTCATCGCGGCTGCGGGACCCGGTCCAGACCCTCTCCCCCTGCTGCCTCCCTCGCCACCCGTCCCGGAAGCCGTGACCCCGCCACTAGGCCTGCTGCCACCGCAACCGGTAGCGATACCCAGCATGCCCGCCCCAGCGGGCCGACCTGCAGCCGGAGCCAGTAGCCGCCCGGAGGTGTTGCCGTGGAAGGTCCCGAAGCCCGAATCGGAGGCGTCCCCCGAGAAGTCCCCCGAGCCAGAGCCGACAGCCCGCTCCGTGCTGAAGGCCCAGCAGCGGAAAGCCCCTGTGCCCATCCCCTACACCTCGGCTGAGGTTGCGCCGGGTTGCCGCTGCAAGGCGGCGCCCAAGGCCAAGACGCCGCGGGACCTGCCGCCCAGATCCCTAACAGTGGACAGCGTCCAAAATGTCCCGCGGGGCCCGACCCGTGCGCCGGAGCTCGCAGCAGCGCCGTATTGGGACAGGGAGCCGGTACCGCTGGGCCTGGAAATCGGTGAGAGGGAGAGAAAGAAGGCGGAGTTGGTGGCCCGTGCAATCCGGGAAAAAGAGAACCTCCGTCAGGCAACTTTCCGTGTCCGGGGCCCGCTGTATGAGGGACAGGTGAGGCGGTTTGATGTCCGCCGGGGCTATGGATTTATTTATGAACCGGGCCTGGAGGCCGAAGTGTTTATAGCCCGGCGGGATGTGAATGCTCACCTGCCCGAAGAGCACCCCGGTCGTAACCTGATGCCGGGCGACATAGTTCAGTACACCCGGCACTGTGGAGAGAGGGGGTGGTTTGCCCTAGATGCAAAATTGAGGGGCAGTCAGGAGGCCCGTGCGAGTGCTGCACCCCCTCCCTCAGGTGAAGCCGAAGACTCTGAGTGATGGCAGCGGAGCACCGTTGCACTGTCCCCGTTGGGACCAGAAAGTCTGTTTGTGTTTGCAAGTTGTTGAAAATGAAGATGATAAGTAAATGGAACCGAACAGTTACCTGATTGTCCTACCGTGATTTGGAAAACCGGCCGTTGCCGGCACCGTTGTCCCCGTGGGGACCGTTTGCAAATTGTTTGGCATAAGGAACTCCTTATGGACAAGCCCGTGAACTTGCAGGGCAACCACAGACGCTAGTGGCTTGTAAATAAGTTGTGTTACCGTTACCGTTTCCGCAATTGCCGCCTACGGAGAGGCAGGTTGGAGGGAGGGCCCGCAGTAGAGCAGGCTGGGGCCCAGCCACCACCGGAACCGGTGGCTACCCTCTGGAGGGGAAGGACAGATCCCGCTCGGGTGACTTGGTTCAGGACTGGGGTCAAGGGGTGCTGCCTGTTTTCTAGGAGCAGCATCAGGGCCAGGTTACTTGGGTGGGAGAGAGCGGCAGCCGCAACCGTTCATTACCGTAACGTTCAAGCAATGTGCCTCCCGTTGTGGGATGATGTTATTTGACATGTATTGTGTTTTTATCTTTTTCAGAAAAAAAAAAAGGAAAATAAAACCGGTGTTGGACGGGCAGCCCGAGGACAGTTTTTGCTAAGGGGGAATGTGACGCCCTGGGCAAGCCAGGGGTCACAGGTCATAAAACCACACGCACCCCACATTCCCTGCAGGAACACCAAGGTCAGAACACAAATCCTTGTTGCCTTCCTCCAGGGGCTGGTGTCCACACCAGGGGGTGGGCCAGGCGGTTGGCTCCGCCCACCGAGGAGTTCACAGCCCTGGAGGCGGGAAAACCAGGCAGTTTAGTTGGAGAGTTTGAAGTGTGAGGAGTAAACAGTGGAGTTGTAGTGAGAGAAGGAAGAAGTGAAAAGAGAAAAGTGACAGCAAGAAGCCTGAAGTTGGTCCGGGTGTGTGCCCCGGACTGAGACAGCAAGGTTGGCAGACAGCGGTGACCGTCTGCAGGAGAGATTGCTCGGAGGTTGCCGAAAGCACCGTGGACGGGTGGTGACCCGGCGGTACCGGTGCGGTATACAAAGAACAGTCAGCACCAGGGCAGGGGCCTTTCGGATCCCGGCAAGGCTAGGAGTCGCCATAATTTGCCAAATGCGTCAGTGAAGGGGACCACTGGGTCTCCCAACAACCAAACCCCTTTCACTCACGGCCCATCGCTCGAGCCACCGAGCAGCAGCAGGCCGCAGCAGCAGCGGCAGCTGGACCCGAGCAGTGGGAGAGCGCAGCGTCCCCTCCTCCGCCCGCGACACGCGCATCCCCCGCCTATCATCCCGCCCACCTGTCAGCGCCGGCTTCAGCGCTGAGAGATGATGGGCGGGAGGATGGGCGTGCATATGTAATGAGTGGGCCCACGTGGTCACGGCAGGTGCTGCTGCAGCCTGCTCGTGCCGCCGATGATCCGCTCCACCGCAGCACCCTCATTCCCCGCAGCCCAACATTCAGACTATAAGACGCACCCCCCACTTTCCCCCAACATTTGGTGGGAAAAAAGTGTGTCTTATAGTCCGAAAAATACGGTAATATGGTGGTTATGGTGGTCTCCTAAAAAGAGCCACTCCTTGGCTAGGTCCTTCCCAGAGGGATATCTGGCTAGTTTCTGTGTTGAGACTCCTAACAGAGGCTCCACGGACGTTTTTGATTTGCATATTTCCCAGGGGGCAATGCACCTAGGATTTCACTGTGTTGAGCGCCCTCGTTGGCTGCCGGCAGTGTTTTCTTTAGCTGGTCTCCCCAAGATCAGTGATTGTTTTATCTTGTTGCACCCCTTATCTAGACCTAGCCTCCAGTCTCACTTAGCAGGGGGGGTGCGGGATACCAATGTTGAAGCCAGAACTGTGTGAGTAAGTTGTGGGCTGGATGGCAGATAATGCTTTGAGTCTGTTTCCCAGCATCACCCTGTCTTCCATATGGTCCAGGCTTACTAGCCAGGGGTCTAGACCACATAATCTTCAGCCTGACCCTCATACTTTCTACCATGGCGAGACCCAGGAGACAAATGGTCCCACACTGCGACACACCAAGGATCTCTTTACCTTTCCATTTATGGTTTCTTATGGCCTCTCACCATGCACATTTCAAGAGGGACATAAGGAGATTGTGTGCATTCTTGGCCAAATATTTGAGCAGCCACTGTCAGTAAGAAGCCTATGGTGGGGTTTGGCAAGTAGAAGCCTACGGTAGGAGAATGCGGGCAACTGTTCCCCAGAGCACCCACACGCAGCCAGATCCCAGGCTAAGGGTTAGGTGTTCCCCATTCTAATGCTTTTTTCCAGAAAGTACAGAAAACAAAATAATGGTCATTTGCAATATAGCACCCACGGGGCAAGGGGTTAACTTTAATCATCGCCGGGCCGGTGATGTCGGGTCTGGGGATGTCATGGGTGGTCCTGCCTGGCTTTGTGGCCCCGAGGCATACAATAAAAGGGAAGGATGATGGGGATTGTTTATCTTGTGACTCCACCTGCGGTACGCGGCCAGGGATTAGCCGCCGCTGCTGTCGCTGTCCTCCGGGGCGGATGGTTGTAGCAGCAAGGATGGTTCTGCGCCCCACAGGTGGAGCGGGTCCCAGGAAGGATGATGAGGGTTGTGGTGATGGCTGGCGCTGAAGCGCGGTGCGCCGGCAATGAAGAATGAGTTGCAGTACCAAGTCTTTACTCACTGTCTTTTGGTTGCCCCAGAGAACCGGTCTCTGCCGTGATGGGCTCCAGCCGATCCCGGATAAGTTAGAGCTATCCACCAGTATTTGAAAGTGTCCTCTCTCAAGGGATGTCCCTCCAGAAGTGAGGAACCTGGGCTGTGCTTCCCGCTCCAAGCCACAGGTTCTGTGAAGAAAAAGAAGAAGAGTGGTGTCGTGCTGCCAGAACTGAAGTCCTGCCTTCACCGAAGATTGTGTAAAGGTTGCTCCTACTTCTACCCCAAGTGGTGCCCACCCCCCAGATGGTTATCCTAGTGACTGGGAAAGTCCCATGTTTCGTGATGGCCACCCCACTGTCTACCCTAGGCCAATCCCCAGTGAGAAGGTACCTAAGCTGTATGTAAGGTGAAATGTGAAAACATCTGTGATTAACCCCCTCCAGATGAATACTGCACCTTAAGTGAGGTGTAGGACCCTGTGTCGACTGAAGCCACAGGGGCGCCACAGCAACATGTGCCGTGCCAAGCTTAGCAGGGGTTAGTCTACTACCCGCCTGACCACCACTAGTTTGCTCAGGTACAGGTCTTCCAAGCACCCGACTAGGTGGGCCAATCGCGTAGGTCCACAATCAGTGTCTGTAGGTGACACTACTGCTTCTTTCCCTGTGCGAGGTGCTGGGTAATCTTCTGTCTAGGATGTAGGTGCAGATTTCTCCCTCCGTTCACCTGTCGGTGCACATTTGCAACAATCATCAGCAACTACGTCAACTTCCTTGTCCCAGGATAGAGTTCATCTGTTTCTCCCCCAGGACTTAGAATGTAAGCTGAAATATGTATCCACCCACCCACAGGCCCAAAAAGTAAACAACCAGACTGCTTGCCCTGGAAATGTTGTCGTTTAGGCTTGTGAACACTGAGGCTTTCCGTAAACTCGATGATGGCAGCTGTCCCTCGATACTTGGTCCCCAGTCACCACTCTTTCTCCTTGTGAGCTGTCTCCACTTTACACAAGCATGTGTTCCTTAACATCACCCGTGCCCTAACTAATGGTTACTGGGAAGGTCCACTTAATCACCGACACGTGGTCAAGTGCTTGTGGCTAGGGACTTTACATTTCACTGATGGCACGCTGGGTGAACCTGGTAGAGGCCAGGACCAAGTTGGAGCCTGTGACAGCACATGTGCTTCTGACGTCTAGAATTGCAGACCCTAGTTCCATCAGGGTTTTCTCCACCTCCTATACCAGTCTCTACACTCCCTCCTCCTCCTCATTCTCCATCTCTGAATTTTGGCCCATATCAGTCACAAGCTGGAAGAATTGCCTCGGTGAAGAGGCAACAGGATCTGCTGAAACTAAGGAAGAAAGTTTACAGGGTGATACTACCCAAACTATCCTCATCCCATCTTTTCAGTGTAGATTGGGAGATAATGAGGAGATGAAGGCTATGGAGGAGGAACAGGAGATGGTTGCCTGTACTACAGATGGTACTACTCACACCAACCAGATTCATGCTGTCTTTTTAGCATGGATGGCCTGAAGAGAAGGAGCAGGAGGAAGAGAGGGAGGAGAAGGAAGAAGAGATTGAAAGTAATCCTTCTGGTGGAGATAGGGAAGTCTTGCTTTTTTGGAGTCTAGTACACATGGCAGATTTTTTGTACAGCTGCCTTTCCTGTGACCCTCGCAATATATGCATTTTTGCTAATGTACACCCTTCATGACATATGCTACAAGGAGAACTTTTCAACTCTCCTTTCTGTGGTGAAGAGGACTACAAAAATGGTGCAATACCAGAAGGTCTAAAGCCTGCTTTACATGTTACGATTTCGCATATGATATCGTATGCGATCGTAACCGCCCCCATCGTATGTGCGGCATGTTCAATTTGTTGAATGTGCCGCACAAACGATTAACCCCCGTCACACGTACTTACCCGTCCATACGACCTCGATGTGGGCAGCGAACGTCCACTTCCTGGAGTGGGAGGGACGTTCGGCGTCACATCAACGTCAGGTGGCAGCCGGCCAATAGAAGCGGAGGGCGTAGATGAGCGGGACATAAACATCCCGCCCACCTCCTTCCTTCCGCATTGCTGGCCGGGAGCCGCAGGACGCAGGTAAGATCTGTTCATCGTTCCCGGGGTGTCACACACAGCGATGTGTGCTACCCCGGGTACAATGAACAATCTGACGTTCAATTTTTAGGAATTGAACGACGTGCATGTCACACACTACAATGTACCTTACGATGCCGGATGTGCCTCACTTACAACGTGACCCCGCCGACACATCATAAGATATATTGTAGAGTGTAAAGCGGACTTTAGTTTATTAAATTGGTAAAAAAAATTCCCATCTGACAACGCCGGCGGCAGAGGTGATATTAGTTACTTAAGCAACCAAGGAGGAGAGACAAGGGAGCCACACACCAGGTCCATCAGAGACAAGGGAGCAGTATCAAAGGTCTTGAACAGTTTCATTAGACCCTTGCAGCACCCAAGCACTGATGTGCAGGGTATTCTGACAAGGAGGGAAAAGATTTAGAAGATGGTGAAGGAGTACCTAGATGAACGCACTACCATCCTCCGTGATTCCTCTGTGCCATACAATAATTGGGTATCCAAGCTGGACATGGCTTTTTAGTGCCACCGGGTGGCATAATAACTGATAGGCACATCTGCCTGTCAACTGGCAATTCTGACAGGCTGACTTCTATCAAAATAAACAAGGCCTGGATTGACCGAGACTTCTTAACCCAACCGGACGACAGCAGCGAAAGATAAACTCAAGTAAAATGTTTCTTTTTTTGTGAACGGAATTATTAGAGAATATAATAGATTTTTTTTAGGTAGCAGCAGCAGCACAGTCTGTAAAGCTAGAATCACTTCCTTCGGGTTTCTAATACATATATAATTATAAAACAGCAAAAAGAAGAAAAATCCTCCAAATATTAAGTAAATACTCACAGAAAAGGCAGATGTAAAGCTGCCAAGGTAACAAAAAATTAATGCACTAGCAGGATTCAGCCAGACCTCCACTAGATGGAGGCATCACCGGTGCAAAAGGAGCAATTACTCACACACTTCAAAGAAATGGAGGGGGTTATTGCTTGATGATAAAATTGCACACTTATGGCTTGCCTAGGGCACCGTTCACACATGTAGGTGCACAGAATCTGGTAGCAGCCTATTAGTTACGCCCATATTTCTCGATCAGGCGGGCTGCCCAGTGCTATATATGTACACCATCTAATATACTACAGGTCTCTAATCTCTACTCCAGAATTTCACCCAGCACTAATTGCAGACTATGAGCATTATCATTAGAGAATAGATTATATATTTTTAGGTAGCAGCAATACGGTCGGTAAGGCTAGAAACCCTGCCTACAGGCCTCTAATGCACCAACCCTTCTCCAGCAGCTTTCCCTACACTATATACAGCTTGAAAAAGTATTATTAGAGAATAGAAAATATTTTTTGTCAGTAGAAGCATGGTCTATAAGGTTAGAAAACCTGCCTATAGGCCTCTAATACACTAACCCTGCTCCAGCAGCTTTCATTACACTAAAGGCTGCTTTACATGGTAAGACCGATTGTGCGATTTCACAATCGATCGTACCCGCCCCCGTCCTTTTTGCGTCACGGGCAAATCGCTGCCCGTGTCGCACAAAGTCAGTAACCCCCGTCACACATACTTACCTCTTGTGCGACCTCGCTGTGGGCGGCGAACGTCCGCTTCCTGGAGTGGGAGGGACGTTCGGCGTCACGCGGCGGCCGCGTGACGCAGGTGAGTTGCTGTTCATCGTTCCCGGGGTGTCACACGGAGCGACGTGTGCTACCCCGGAAATGATGAACAACTAAATTAAACGATATTATGGAACCTAGCGACCAGTACACGACTCACGATTTGTGAGCGATACTGCGTCGCTAGGAGGTGTCACACAGGCCGGCATCGCCAGCGATGCCGGATGTGCGTCACAAAAACCGTGACCCCGACGATCTATCGCACGATAGATTGTCTGGTGTAAAGCAGCCTTTAATGCAGCTAAAAGCAGTATTATTAGAGAATAGATTTTAGGTATCGGCAGCACGGCCTCTATGCCTACAGGCATCTAATACACTATCCCTACTCCAGAACCTCACCTGACACTAATTATAAAAATAAAATCTTTATTTTTTAAATAACGCTAACATATTCCACAGGGCTTTACATACATCAGGAACACTGTCCCCATTGGGGCTCACAATCTAAATTCCCTATCTGTATGTCTTTGGAGTCTTTACTAAGAGCAGTTTTATTAGAGAATAGAATAGATTTTTTCTGTATTAGCAGCAGAGTCTGTCAAGGGATACGAGGGATAGCGCTCTTTTGTGACAGACAGAGAGGAAGGAGAGTGATATGGCAGCGTCCATGACAGAGTGGGAGCTGGTGATTATGTGGCGCCCCTGACCTGGTCAGGCACCACAGAGTATTGCACCCATGCGGGAGCAATGCTTCCAGGTAATCTCCAAAGGCCAGGATGAGGTGCACACACAAACATATAGTGACCAGGCCTTCCACATCACCAGAGGGGACCCTTGGGTAGCCAGAAGGGGTTAACTTTCAATTCCCGGCTGGGGGTGTGTCCAGGGGCTAGTTGCTAGGAAGCAGGGCAGAGAGAGAGAGGAAGAAGGGAGTCTAGAGGAAGAAGTTGAAGTGTGTGGAAGGGAGCAGAGGAGCTCTCGTGTCAGACAGGTCCTGAGGAGTGCAGTAGCTGAAAGCGGGGGAGAAAGGAGTACCGTGGGTCGGCCTGAAAATCATCCAGAGAGAAGGGTGGCTGAGTACGGAGATCCCGGTATCCGAGCACACAAGGGGAACTAGATCCCCAGTACAGGCAGCAGATCATCCAGAGCTGCTTAACCTACAGGTGGGGGGGGTACTTCATGCCCTCACCACGACTACACAGAGCTTGAGCCAAGCAGCAATCACCAGGCCCATAAGGGGACAGGGCCAGAAGCCATCCCACCAAGGCCACGCTGCCGGCAGACGAGCCAGAGAGAGAGGGGAGCAGGGTGGTAACAGCTTCCCTGGAGGGGTCCTACCACGCTTCAAGCAAAGGATCCTCCTAAAACAGAAAGAGTGCAAGGAAGGCGAGTGGACAGCTACCCTCAGAACGGCCTCCTGGAATTCCTGGTTCAACCTGGTTATCACAGTGTCGCCCGGGCATCTCACCGTGACCTCCAAACAGTGAGTAAACACGTTGAAAGACTTCTTGGACTGTGTTTGAGTCATTCTGCGCCTTGTAGTTCTACACACCTACACAGGGCCCTGGGGCTTGCCTCACTCTCAGGAGGCTACTACAACTGGCTGCACCCACCATCAGCCCCAGGCATCCCTTAATCTGCGGTGGCGGTCCCCGCTGACCGCAATACTGAGAGTGGCGTCACGACAATCCTAAAAGAAGGTTCCCTACCTGTGACCAGACTGTTCCATCCACGTGGAGTCCCTGAAGGTACTGCACCGACACATACTAGCGGGGCTTCACAACTTCTGGCGTCACGAACAGGATAAGGACTAGACCTGTTCAGACAGGTGACCGTGTGCCTCAGAGGTCCGACCGCAAAAATTGAACCGCCGCCATATTGCCATCTTCAAAAGCGCGCGCTGCAGCCCGCGCGAGGGAGAAGAGCACCGCCCACGAAGAGGTGTGGCCGCCCCAGAACCCCCACAATTCAGAGAGCGTTCTGATCCAGGAAGTGGAAAGGGAGCGCAGAGATTTTTGAAGAAAAATGGACGCTGCAGGAGGTAATGCCCCTGGTCAGGGCGACGCAGCCCAAGCGATGCCAGCCCCCGTCGTGCTGGACGCAGCAGCGCCTGGTGCCGGTGCCGCGGTCGCAGCCGCGCCGGCTGAAATCTCCCCCATAATGCCAGTTTCCTTGCTGTATGTCCCAGGAGCGCAATGGCTGCCCCAATACGCCGGTAAAATAGACACGCTGACCGGGTTTAAGAAGAAGATCAGCACCCTGCTGGACATGCACGCGATGACTGGTAAGCAGAGGGCCGCTGTGGTGCTGGGACAATTGACTGAGGCAGCAGAATTGGAAGCTGAGTCCTGGACCAATGATGACCGGAGCTCTGTTGAGACCATCTTTGCCAAACTAGCAGCTGCTTTTGAACACCGCACCGAGGGAGAGCTGAGGACGGACTTCTATAACTGCCGGCAGAAGCCCCAAGATAGCATAAGAGCCTATGCCCTCAGGCTGCAGGCTGCACTGCGGGCTCTCAAGCTGGTGGACCCTGTCAGTGATCAGGAAGGAAACCGGATGATGAAGGAACAATTCTTGCGGGGCCTGCGTTCTCCTGAGGATGGGAAGCAGATGAAGCTGTGGTCCCTGGAACACCCTGACGTGGACTTTGCCATTCTGAAAGACAGGGCAGTGAAAGCACTCCAACCTCCTGTGGACACAGACCCCGTCGCACCAGCATGGCCTGCCAGTTCCACGGCTGCAGGAGCGGAATCCTCCTCGCAGGCCCTGGTAACTGCAAAAGGACTCAACACGCCAGCAGAGACCATAAATACACTATCCTCCCAGGTGCAACAGCTCACTAAGGACGTCGCACAAATCCTGAAAGCAATGCAGTTGCCCTCAGAGACCAAAGTCCCTCATCGGATCCTGCTAGCTGACAACCCACAGGACGTCCCTTGGATGCGGAGGAGAAGAGGTCCCCCAACCCGAGGCAGGAGCAGTGATCGCTATGACTCATCTGGACAACCCATCTGTCGTCGTTGCCAGGAGGCAGGACACTATGCAAGGGCCTGTCCTTTAAACGAGCCAAACCTGGGGCCGGGGGCCAGTCCTCAGGATTAAGAAGATCAGGCCCAAGTCGCTGCTGTGATCAGTACGTGGGTGGACGTCCTGTCCTGTCCATCGTCCTGGACGGGATCCCTACCCCGGCGTTATTGGACACCGGCTCTCAGGTCACCACGATCCCGTATGTCCTTTATCGGAGGTTTTGGTCGGACGACGATCTCCGACCACCGGACCCCTCCCTCACCATCTATGCTGCCAACGGACAACCTATAGACCAGATCGGGGTCAAAGAGGTAACCATAAAGGTGGGAAGGCAGGAAATGAAGGGACAAGGACTGATTGTTGTGGGCGCTGATATTAGAGAAAGGAACCCGCAAATGATTTTAGGCACTAATGTCATAGAAAATTGCCTAGAGGAAGTGTTGTTGTTGCTTCACCAGATTGTTGAAGGTGCTGAGGGCAGGTCGCAAAGAGCCTTGCAAAAGGAGATCCGAATCATTCTGAGGAAGCAACAGGTAAAACAGACTGGCGGTGAGATTGGTAGTGTACGGGTGATGGATGCAAACCCCATTGTGATACCCCCACGGAGTGAAATGATGATGTGGTGTAGAGCAGCGGTAGGTCTCAGAGGACAAGATTACCAGGCTGTACTAGAGCCCACTCATTCAGACCACTGGCCCACGATTCTGACAGCCAGGGGGGTAGTTGATGTACACAAGGGACGAGTGCCTGTACGAGTGTTGAACTGTGGGGAGGAGGAAGCCAGACTACCAAGGTACGCTACCATAGCCAAACTGTTTACATGCTCAGATGACGCCATAACACCTGTAGGTCCCCTGACACAAGCTGACTCAAAAGAGGGCGAGACCTCCCAAAAGCAGTTAGAGGATTGGTGCCAGAAACTACACGTGGGGACTGACTCTACACCCGACTACCAGAAACATGGGGTTTACAGGGTCGTGCAGGAATACGAGCAGGTCTTTAGTAAGAACCCACTAGACTTTGGTAGGATCAAAGGGGTGCAACATCACATACCCACAGGCAGTCATCCTCCCATTAAGGAAAGACATAGGCCTATTCCACCAGCCCATTACCAGCGCACAAAGGACATGCTGAAGGACATGAAGGAGGCATGCGTCATAAGGGACAGTTGTAGCCCCTGGGCGGCTCCCCTGGTCCTGGTAAGAAAGAAGGATGGCACGATGAGGATGTGTGTGGATTACAGACGGATAAATCAGATAACACACAAGGATGCCTACCCTTTGCCAAGGATAGAGGAATCCCTCGCTGCCTTGAAAGCCTCTAACTACTTTTCTACCCTAGATCTTACTAGTGGCTACTGGCAAGTATCTGTAGCAGAAGAAGATCGGGACAAGACGGCCTTCACCACCCCAATGGGCCTCTGTGAGTTCAACAGCATGCCATTTGGACTCTGCAATGCCCCCGGGACCTTCCAGAGGCTTATGGAATGCTGCCTAGGGCACCTCAACTTTGAAACCGTCCTGCTATACTTGGATGATGTCATCGTGTACTCCAAGACCTACGAGGACCACCTGAAACACCTGGCTGAAGTCTTTGAAGCGCTATCCCGATATGGAATGAAGCTGAAACCATCCAAGTGCCATTTACTGAAGCCAAAGGTCCAGTACCTAGGTCACGTGGTCAGTGCAGAAGGAGTAGCACCGGACCCAGAGAAGGTCACAGTCATCCAGGAATGGCCCACACCTACTACCGTCCGGGAGGTACGTCAGTTCCTTGGCTTGGTAGGCTACTACAGAAGGTTCATCAAGGGCTACACGAAAATGGCAGCGCCTTTGCAAGAGCTCCTGGTAGGCCACCCAAAGAAGAGAGGAAAGATCTCCGGCCCGCCATTTCACTGGGGAGAAGCAGAAGAACACTCCTTCAGACAAATGAAAGGGGCCTTGACGGGTGAAGAGATCCTAGCCTACCCTGACTACGGTCTGCCATTCGTACTGTACACCGATGCCAGTAATGTGGGACTGGGAGCAGTGCTTTCACAGGTGCAGGGAGGCAAAGAGCGTGTGATTGCTTACGCCAGCAGGAAGCTCAGGCCTACTGAAAGAAACCCAGAGAATTATAGCTCATTCAAGCTAGAGTTCCTGGCCATGGTATGGGCTATCACAGAGCGGTTCAAGCACTACCTGGCAGCCACCAAATTCACTGTCTTCACGGACAACAACCCCCTGACCCACTTGGATACTGCTAAATTGGGTGCCATGGAGCAGCGTTGGGTAGCCCGACTGGCGAATTATGACTTTACTGTCAAGTATCGAGCTGGCCGCAAGAACGGCAACGCAGATGCTCTGTCCAGGATGCCTCACCTAGCAGACGAGGGTGAAGATGTAGATGATCTTGAAGAGATTGAGCTGCCAGCGTTCCATCGCCATGGAGCAAAACAGTGTCGGCAGTTGCGTGCCAACCGCCAAGAGGTGACCCTGAACCCACTACCTCACTACAACTGGAAGGAGACCCAGGAAAATGATCCAGCGGTAGGCTTGGTAAAGAAACTGATCAACCAGCCTGGCGCCAGCCTTGACAAAGGAGCCCCACCTGAGGCACAGTACCTATGGAAGGAGAGGGGTCGATTATTCATCTATCAAGACAAACTTTACAGGAGCATCATTGACCCGAGGACGCATGAGAAGGTGTGGCAAGTGATTGTACCACAGAAGGATACGAGGATGGTGCTAGAAGCCTATCACAATGGTGCAGGCCA